>NC_056625.2:159662727-160294091 GCF_002870075.4 Lactuca sativa | reverse complement strand
GAATGCGTGGTATTCTTTGCGTAGATATTTCTGTGCTTGAATACTAGATATTATGCGAAGACTCGCACCAGGTTTGTTGCCGTAGACTATAAGAGTTTCGTTAGACGGGAGGTTTAGTCGGACTGCTTTCTCGTAGCACATGATGTCGGCGTGATGAAGACTTAACCAATCCATGCCGATAATAACGTCGAAACTTTTTATCGAGACCGGCATAAGGTCAATTGGGAATGAATGGTTATCTAAGGTTAGAAGACAACCTAAGTATATGCTATTAGTACTTTCAGTTTTCCCATTGGCCATTTCTACTGTGAATTGTTCATTAAGTGCGTGTGGTTGTTGCTTTAGCATGCGAGCAAATTTGTGGTTTACGAAGCTTCGCTCCGCTCCACTATCGAACAGAATGCATGCATAGGAGTTATCAAGGAGGAACGTACCAGTCACCACTGTCGGGTCAGCGACTGCTTCCCCGTGGCCTATTGCTAGTACCCTCCCTGCCCCTCCAGTATTCCTCGCCTTAGGGCAGTCCCTTTTAAAGTGGCCTGTTTCGCCACATCCATAGCAAGTTGGGCTCGCGCCTGAGCCAGGAACTTGAGAGATCGGTTGCGCCGGGAACCTACAAAATCGGACGGTGTGTCCTTTCCTGTAGCAGTTAATACACTGCATTTCATGGCAGGCGCCGTTGTGGTGGAAGTTGCATTTGTTGCACTTCGGCAAACTTCCAGAATACTGCTTCCCCGGAGCAGTAACAGCAGTAGGGGCTACCGCAGCATGCACTGCTACGATTTGATGTTTCTTTGAAGCTCGTTGTTTCTTCTTCTCATCCCAAAACTTCCGCTTGTTGCCAGCGAGTTTAGAGGGTTCTGGGATGGCTAGAGTGGTTGTAGTTGCAGGGGTCTTGACTCCATGGTCAATAAGTCTTTGAGCCAATCGCTTGGCACTATCGAAGGTAGCAGGGTTGGATGCTAATACATTCCCCTGGTACGGAGGTACTAGCCCCCATACATACCGCTCAATCTTTTTCCCTTCAGTGGGAACCATGTTGGGGCATAGGGCCACCAGTTCGCTAAAGCGGGCAGTGTAAGCGATCACGTTGGTGCCCTTCATGGTCAGATTCCAGAGTTCATGTTCTAACTTCTGGACTTCGCCCCTAGGGTAGTACTCCTCAGTCATGAGGTCCTTCATCGTTGCCCAGCCCATGTCGTTAGCCACGACAAGAGTTAGGGCTTTGACGTGGCCGTTCAACCACGTTAGGGCTTTATCCTCGAAGGTGCACGCGGCATATTTTACTTTGAATGCTACAGGGCACGAACAGATTTCGAAGATTGATTCAGTCTTCTCGAACCATTGCGAGAGAGCAATGACTCCGCCGGTGCCATAGAAAGGCTTCGGCTTGCAGTTTGTAAAATCCTTGTAAGAGCACTCCCTCGAGCGCACAGGGATTTCAACTGGGATAGATTCAACAAGGGTTCCACCTTTGCTAGCATCCGATGAGTGATACTGAGCCATGGCAGTTGCCACTGCTGCAGCTACGGCAGCATTCAGGGCTGCAGTATCGATGACTGCAGGTGGTGGAGGCGGTGGAGGTACAGGATTTTTCCTATTTCTGGGAGACTTGCGAGGAGGCATCCTTCAGCTATAAGTTTATAAAAACAAGAAGGATGATAAGAATCAATTTGGTAAGCAACGTGAGAGTGACCCATGGACTAACTAACCATAGCCCAACAGTTTGAATGAGTGTTTGAAATCACAATAAGAAATATTAGTAGGAATACACAAGTGTACAAATTTTTCCTACATAATAGATTTCAATAGTACGGGTATTACTGATGTAACAATTTCAAGGAAAAATCGACCTAACAGTAGGTCTTACATCATACCATAAGGACAATACTGACAGTCCTAGATTCCTAATTAGAGTACCGAAAGTTAGGAATATTTTACAGACAAGTGCCACTTAGAGCACATAAGTTCAAGGCTATCCCTAAATCAAAAGACAGAGATGCACTAGACATCATCTAATGGCAATGGGAATTCCTCGAGCGATCCCTGAGGTCGGACATTTGACGAAACACCTCTTGAAGGTGTCGGTCCTGAGCTCTCTGACGAGCTCGAAGTTCTAAGACTTCAGCACGGGAGGCAGCCAGCTGTTGCTGCAGAGTTTCGTTGGTTCTCCGGGTCCGTTCCATGTCTTCTTCAAGACGGCGAATGCGGACTGTATTGACACCTGAATTGGCATCAATCTCCATGACCCGGTCGATGGCTGCTCGACCTTGCTCGACATTACGAGCTATTCTGTGGATGATCACCGGCAGAGCTCTGTCACCAGGGCCACCATCGCTAACATTGTAAAAGGTTCGGTCCCCAAAGTATGGTAAGGGCTGACCCTGCTCATCACTCCAGCGATTCAGATTGTTTGCCCACATGGGAGTAGGACCTGGAAACGCTGGTCGAGGGTTGTTGTTCTGGGCTTGACCTACAAGCGGTAGGTTGTTGACTTCAGGATCGGAGTCGGATCCATCCGAAAAGCCTTCTGCGAGGTGATCATCCAACGGGATTGGATGCTCATCATCAGGCTCTTCATCGATCCACCCGGCATTGCCTTCAATGGGGAAGTACGGGTCACCATGATGAAATCCAGCCATTTAGATCTACGCGAGAAGAGAGGTATAAGACTATAGTATACGTGTAACTAATAGCACAAAATACTCCTATAGTATTTTAAGTTCTAAGTTCTACTGATCTTCTTGTGGTATTGTTGGTAAGTTTTTAGACTTGTTAACATCTCACAACCATTCTAGGGCATATTCTAATCACTCCTACGACCAGCATAGTTGATCAGGCTATGCCATTCCCAGGACTGACCATACATCCCCGAGCTCACTTGTGATATTCAACAATCGTAATACTTTTGTTCTTGTCATTGTAACACTGATTTTAGTATAATGTAGACTAGTATACTTAATTAAATATTTTATTATTTAAAGTATAGACTCTTGGTCAGAGTGTTTTAGTCCCTTTTGGGTTTATAGATTAGTATATCTTTTATGGGTTGATATACTTGATTCACTATAAACAATGCTCTGATACCAATCTGTCACACCCCAAAACCAAGAACGGCGGAAACGTTCTGGGGCGGAGGACGTCATGTATAGTATCACAACACAGTAAATGTAAATAAGCAAACAACATCATCCATTGCATTAAATATATAATTTTAATACAAGTGTGTTCTGTACAGCTATAGACACCAAAAATAATGAAACACAAAATAATATGAGATGAGTCTTGAATGCACTCCATCTTCTCAAAAGCTGGCCTCGGTACCTGTCTACTGATGACCTGAGAATACAAGTTATTTTGAAAGAGTTTATCAGCATAAAGCTGGTGAGTTCATAAGTATTTTAGTGTCAATGTTTCTTGTAAAAACGTTTGAACCTGTCTCAATGTATAAGTTGTAAAAATGTAAGTAAATGTTTGAAAGTATTTGTAAAAGTTTGAATTTCTCAGAAAATCCTATATTTTCTATAAAAGTAACCTTCTACCAAGGCTAGGCGGTTTTGTAAACTTGTCTGTTGTAAAGTGTGTGATTACCCAAATATAACTATCATTTGTTAAAAATATAGTTTGTACATTTATGCTTAAGTGAGGTTATCACTAAAATATGTAATGGGTAAATCATTATAGTACTGTAGCTTTGTATATTAAGACTACTGCTGTACTAAATACTACTACCTTAAACCGGATTTATATTAAGGTTTATTTGTGATATATTGCACCATGCTATCAACTAAGAATCAACGACATAATGAATGGTCGTAATAAAGAAATGACGTTTGGCACCCGCAGACCTGCAGGTCCGGCTGTAGCTAGCAGCAAGGTGTAGGATAGTCAATCCAGTATAGATCTATACGCAAACTCACGCTCTCCCTCCAAGAGAATTCTGGCTACAACTCGGGCCATGACATTTAAGGCATGCCCGATACAGTGGATCACAATTGTTCAGTATTCATGTATATGTATTGTTTCTCGTATATCTGTATATGTATTGTTTCTCGTATATCTGTATATGTATTGTTTCTCGTATATCTGTATGTGTATTGTTTCTAGTATATCTGTATATGTATTGTTTCTAGTATTTTTGTATAGGTATTGTTTCTCGTATATCTGTATATGTATTGTTTCTAGTATATCTGTATATGTATTGATCCTGCGTTACCCCGATGGTAACCAGCTAATGATGTACTGATGAGTATGACTATGGAAGTACTTTTATGTCTATACATGTATATATGATATATAAGTAATATGGAAATGACCTTCGGAGGGTCACCCGAAATCCCACCAGACCACATCCAAATCAAGGAAAAGGAAATAGGGCGGATGGCATTCCTAAGCCTTTTGAACATTATTTATATACCTATACATATATGGGCATGCAATTGGATATATAAAAGCATAAATAAGTTTTCATAAAACATTTGAAGCATAATTATAATTTCAAGGGAAGATTGACCTGATGTCGATCTATAGAACATTTTGAAGGCATAAGTTGATAAAACAGTTTAAGTATAAGAAGCATTTGTTTGAATCACATTCTATAAGTAAGTTTGGATAGTAAAACAGTTTGTAAAACATTTCAATAGTAAAGCAGTTTGAAAAACAGTTTGAACAGTGGTGAAAATCGTTCTTTTCCTAGTTATTAATCACATGTGATTAAATGCAATCACATGTGATTGAAGCAATAACTTATAAGTATTTGACTTGTATTCCCCCCCCCCATAAAGTATTTAAAACACTTAAAATCATTTCAAAGGTTGATTCAAGGGGTATGAACTCACTTGTGGTGAGTCGTTTGAATTGCAGTGTCGGCTACCGTGCTAATTGGCAAACGGAGACTGGTTTACACGCACGAGCCTAGTTATCATATAATAAGCATATATATAACTAATTAGATAAATAATAACTTAGTAAATAAGTTGATACACATAGGAAACATTTAAACACTTTTATGAGTGTTTATGGTCCAAATGGTTGCATCTAAGTTGCTACGGGACAAGGCAAAAGGGTTTGAAATATCAAATAGCCTTGTATAGGAGTTCACCACCCAACAAACCCCACACTTTGGAGGTTACGACCGTAAACTCATAGGTTTATGGCCGTGAACTCCTCAAAGGGTTGTTTTGGGTGTTTTGTTGTGTTATCTTGATCCTAGAACACTCCTAGCTTTATTGGAATAATACATGAAGTAGTTTAAGGCTTTAGAACACTCCATATGGGAGTTTACGGCCTAAGGTCCTTCACCATAGAGTTTACGGCCGTAAACTCTAGGAATTTAATTGATTTGAGGCACTTAAACATCAAGAATGGCATCCATGAATTTATCTAAGGCTAATGGGGACAAGAGGCACACTTTGGTGCCTTCACTTGGAGTTTACGGCCCAAGTCATGTTCCTTGGCCGTAAACGCCTTTCAAGGAGTGATTTCAATGTGTTCTACTCTCCATTCTAGTCCCAAAGGTGCAAGGTAAATTGTCTAAAGGCTCAAGGGTAGCTTGGAATGATTTTTGTCCCACAAAAAGGGGTTTACGGCCCAAGAAGGGTTCTTGGCCGTAAACTCCTACTAACTTGTGATTTTGATGAGCTTTTGGTGTTATAAACAAGCACAAGTACTAGTAGTTAAAGTCCTTAAGCATTTGGGGAAAGTTTTAGGGCATTTAAGCCCTTGAAAAAGGGTTTACGGCCCAAGGGAGTTCCTTGGCCGTAAACTCCTAGAACTTATGTTTCTTGGTTACTTTTTGATCCATAAATGTCATAGCCTATCTCCTAAACAAGTCTTCTAACAAGGAATTGGGACTAGGAAGCCATAATGTTCCATTTTGGAGTTTACTCCCCAAGAACGATCTTGGGCGGTAAACTCCCGGATCTTGAAATCTAAACATGTTATTGTTGCTAATATGCATTAAACAAGTATTGAAACACATATAGAAAAGTAGACTCACAATCTGGGATGAAAACCCGAAGATCCGTCAGAGAGAATATGGCTTTTCTCTATTTGGAATTGTGAATAATGAATTAATTTAATTCAGAAAACTATTTATAGTCCTGGAATATTTTGGCAGAAAATATTTTCATTCCTGATGTTGGACTGTAACAGTATGAAACTTGAAATACCCAAGTTTAACAAAACCAGGAGTAGCCACTCTCCTGATATCATCTAAAACATAAACCCTAATGTACACAAACTTGTTCGGAAAGGGTTGAAAATCACAGAAACTGAACTAGCTTCTATTGAATAGATGAGGTTCATACAATTGGAAATTTCAGGTTGTCACATCTTCTAAGTGTGACTATCCTGGAAGAATCGCGGGGCCACCCCGACTCGACTCACCGAGTTTGAAGAACAGCTCGACGAGTTCCAGTCAATCTCCAAGCTACTCGCCGAGTCTGTTCATCGGACTCGGCGAGTCCATGCCATGCAGTCGATCCAACTGCTTCCTGAGATAAGTTTCGTCCCGAAATACACAATCATGGGACCTTTTGGACCTCTAAAGGTCCTAATACAGGGTTATAGTCGTTGGATAACAAAGTACTAATTCATCTAATCACCAAATGGGTTCCATAAACCCTAATTCCATGCACACATCAACATAACAGAAGGAATCCGAAATATTACCTGAAATATGCACTCTCTGTGTCCCCAAACCGCAGAACTCGAATCCCTTGCTGTTCCTTTAGCCAAAGCTCTTCTCCTCCTTGCACAACAATTTCTTCAAAGCCCTAATATCCTTCAATCCTGTTCTAGATGCCCACAACCGTTTAGGGTTCTTTCCAATCGACTAAAGACGGACAATGACGGCTTATAAGTGCATTATATACGACCCAAACCTGAACGGTTAGGGTTTTCGCTAAACAGCGTAGACTCGCCGAGTCCATATCGGACTCGTCGAGTCTAGGCTCCAACTCGCCGAGTCCCCTCTTAACTCACCCCAAAAACATAATTTAACAATACCTGAGATTTCGAGCTGTTACAACTCTCCCCCACTTGGATTAGACTTCGCCCTCGAAGTCTCACTCTGAAAATAGTTCCGGATGCTGCTCCCGCATCTCACGTTCCGGCTCCCAAGTCATTTCCGATCCCTTACGGTGTTGCCACTGGACCAACACCAGAGGTACTACCTTGTTCCTCAGAACCTTGATCTTCCGGTCCCTGATAGCCACTGGTCTCTCGGCATAATTCAGGGTCGCATCCACCTGAATATCCTTCAATGGAACCACTGCCGACTCATCGGCTATGCACTTCCTCAATTGCGACACATGAAAAGTGTCGTGGATCTGTCCCAACTCCGCTGGCAACTCCAACCGATATGCTACCCGGCCTATCCTTGCAATCACACGAAATGGCCCAATATACCGGGGCCCCAACTTGCCCCTCTTCCTGAATCGAATCACTCCTTTCCAACGAGAGACCTTCAGGAGAACGAAGTCGCCGACTTGAAATTCAAGCTCGGATCGGCGCCTGTCTGCATAACTCTTCTGTCGGCTCTGGGCGGTCAATAACCTCTGTCTAACTTGCTGAATCTGCTCTCACGTCTGAAGCACGATCTCCGTGCTGCCCGTCACTCTCTGTCCCACCTCTCCCCAGCAAATGGGGGTCCGACACCTCCTACCATACAACAGCTCAAAAGGTGGCATACCAATGCTCGAATGATGGCTGTTGTTGTAGGAAAACTCTGCCAATGGTAAATACGCATCCCAACTACCCCCGAAGTCTAACACACACGCCCGGAGCATGTCCTCCAGCGTCTGAATCGTCCGCTCGCTCTGACCGTCTGTCTGGGGATGGTATGCGGTACTAAAATGCAATTTACTACCCAGCTCCTCATGAAATTTCTTCCAGAACCTGGAAGTGAAACGCACATCACGGTCTGACACAATCGAGATCGGTACCCCATGCCGAGATACTACCTCTCTCACATATATGTCCGCCAACTTCTCCGCTGAAGAACTCTCACTGATGGCAAGGAAGTGTGCACTCTTCGTCAACCTATCCACAATCACCCAAATTGCATCAACTCCACTGGCAGTCCTCGGCAATTTGGTGATGAAATCCATAGTGATCTGTTCCTACTTCCACTCGGGGATCTCCAATGGCTGTAACTTGCCGTGCGGTCTCTGGTGTTCGGCCTTAACCCTACGGCAGGTCAAGCACCTCTCAACGAACCATGCAACGTCCCTCTTCATACAGGGCCACCAATACTCTTTCCTCAAGTCCAAATACATCTTCGTAGCACCGGGATGGATCGAGAATTTCGATCTATGAGCCTCTTCCATCAAAGTAATACGCGTACCGACCACAAACGGTACCCAAATGCGACCCTGAAACGTCATAAGCCCTCGCCCATCCTTAACGAACTCTGAAATTAACCCCACTACCCGCTCTTTCTTTTGCATTTCTGGTCGCACCGCTTCGGCCTGTGCCCCACGAATAGCATCCAATATACGAGTCATCAGAGTCAGTCTCAAGCATACATCTCGCAATGGAGTGCTCTCCGCCTTGCGAGTCAACGCGTCGGCTACCACATTAGCCTTACCTGGGTGGTACAGGATCTCACAATCATAATCCTTGACCACATCCAACCACCTTCTCTGACGCATATTTAGGTTGGGCTGATCCATCAAATACTTCAAGCTCTTATGGTCCGTATATATCGTACATCGAACCCCATACAGGTAGTGACGCCAAATCTTGAGAGCGAACACTACTGCTCCCAACTCTAAATCATGCGTGGGGTATCTCGCCTCATGAGGCTTCAGCTGCACATCCGGTGTGAACCATCCTTCTTCTTAACAAACAGAATAGGTGCTCCCTATGGCGAGCTGCTCGGCCGAATGAATCCCTTCCCCAGCAACTCCTGGATCTGCGAGGACAGCTCTTGCATCTCTGGAGGTGCAAGACGATAAGGCACCTTAGCGATAGGCGCGGCCCCCGGAACCAGATCGATACCAAACTCTACTTGCCTCACAGGAGGTACTTCCGGCAGCTCCTCGGGGAAAACATCTGGAAACTCACGCACCACAGGGACCTCCTCAACTGCTTTCGGTCTCTCGGGAACCTCCCGCGTATCCATCACATACGCCACAAAACCCTTACAGCCCTGCTGTAGACACTGCCTCGCCCTAGCGGCTGAACAAAAAGCTGATCCCGAACGGGTACCCTCGCCGTACACCGAAAGAACTCCCCCACTATGGTCTCGTATAGTCACCAACTGACGCTCACAGTCGATGACAACGCCGAATCGGCTCAACCAGTCCATGCCCACGATGACACAGACATCACCCATCGCGATAGGAATCAGGTCAATCGGGAATTCAACCCCGAAAATCTCTAGTACACATCCCCGAAGAACCTCCGTGGCACAAATCACTTTCTCGTCAGCTATAGAAACTCTCAAAGGTCGACTCAACGACTCACGACTAACGCTGATATGCTGACTAAAGGCTAAGGACACGAACGACCTACTCGCACCCGAGTCAAATAACACTAAGGCAGGCACAGAGTTCACAAGGAAAGTACCTACGCATATAATAACATAAGCATAACATCTCGACATTAAAATAAATACATGAATTACAACATACCTGCCACGACATCGGGCGCAGCGCGGACCTCCTCCGCAGTCAGCTGAAAGGAACTTCCCCGAGCCCTCGGGGCCTCGGCCTTCACCGGTCGAGTCGCAGTAGCTCCGGCAGCAGGTGCAGATCCCTGAAGAAGCTGAGGGCACTCGGCCTTCCTATGGCCTGTTTGGTTGCAATGAAAGCAAACCGTAAATCCCTTGGGACACTCCCTAGCAATGTGCCCCTCCTTTCCACACTTGTAGCAAGCACCAGATCGACACGCCCCCTCATGACCCTTGCCGCACTTTCCGCAAGTGCAGCCCTTCGAACCTCCTTTGCTCGCATCGGCGGACTTTATCCGCTTGGCTGCCGGCTGGAACTGAGCCGGTCGCCGGTCCACCCGCTGAGGCTCGGCCTCCTCCCTGGCCTGGGTCTCCAACTCGATCTCGCGCTTCCTGGCATTCGCCTGAAGCTCGGTAAAAGTATGGTAAGTGGAGTTTGACACAAACTCCCGGATATCCCTCCTCAACACTCCCAAGTACCGGCTCATCCGAGCCTGATCAGTGGACACCAGCTCGGGGCAGAACATCGCCCTCTCATGAAACTTCCGCGTGATCACCGCGACAGAATCAATACCCTGCTTCAGGGTTAAGAACTCCTGAACCAATCGTTCCCTCTCCACCGGGGGAACGTACTCATCCCTGAACATGGCAGTAAACCCCTCCCATGTCACCGCTGTAGTCTCTGCCAAAGTGAAGTTCGCTGTCACGAACTTCCACCAGTCCTTCGCTCCCAGACGGAGCTGGTTCAAAGCGAACCGTACCCTCAGGTGCTCCGGACATGAAAAAATGTAGAAGCACCCCTCTATGTCCGCGATCCACCTCATCGCAGCAATCGGATCCTGCGTTCCATCGAACTCCGGTGGCTTCGTGTTGCTGAACTCTCGGAACAGCAACGAGTCACCCCCCTGTGGCCTAGCAGCGGCCACAGCTGCGGTAGCTGCAGCGGTTGCAGCCTCAGTCAATGCGGCGTACCGCTCATCGAATGTCTCCATCAGAGTGGTCTTAATAGACCCGAACATCTCCGGGATCTCAGCCCGGATCGCCGCCGCCACCTCCTCGTGAATCATCTGACGAATCTCCTCGTCACTCACACCGCTCGTACTCGCTCCGTGGCGTGGTCTAACCATGATGTCTCTGAAATACAACATAAAACTATCAGAGACTCCATCGAGTGTAATCGCACTCGATAACGCAACCCTACTCAGTCTCCGATATCCAGGGATTCGTACTTGGGTCTCCCACTGACCCGGTGTCTTCGGTAGTACGGGCCCAATACTACCGACCACCCTGCATCAGCATTCATCCCAAGTCCTCCTCCCCAAACCCCGGATAGTGAGTACTCTACTTCTGATATGCACTATCTACCCGCATACTAGCAAGGCATCTCATATCGGCAAACTTCCCTAGACTAAGGCATCACAACTCAGGCCACTCTAGTCCTATCATGGATACCTAGTCTTATAGCATTCATAACAATTTATATCATATAACATTGTAAGGTATTTTGGGGATCTTTACCGTTCGGGCGCTGACTGATCGTACACACTGCTTCTTTCTTGCTTACCACAAAACCATTTATAAAAGTTTATGCCTTTATTTTAAAAATTTCCTCAAATCCTCGGTTTGAGTTCAGTTACCCCCGAAAGTGCACCCGAATCCCTCAAACCTGGGCTCTGATACCAATTGTAACAATGCAAATTTTTAAACAAAATTTTCATTTTAAAAATTAGGTATTTCCATACAAGACAAGGCATAAATAGTTTAAATATTCTGTCAAATACAAATAGTCAAAATCCCAAGATCATAAAAGCATTCTTCAGTGTGTATCGATCACGCCGGCGCCTTCCCACGGTCCTCACTAGTACCTGAAACACATACATAACAACTGTAAGCATAAATGCTTAGTGAGTTCCCCAATATACAACTTACGCACATATGCCTTTCCAGGCCCTGAACTTCCGGTCCATGTGTCTCAGGGGACTTCCGTCCCTGCTGGGTAAACCTTCCGGTCCTACCCACGCCGACCTTCCGGTCCATCACACAACATATTGCCTTCCGGCCCATAACATAGTGCCTTCCGGCGCATAACATAATCGCCTTCCGGCCCATAACATACATAACAAACAGCTTACTAAATATAGCATACATAACACATAACATATCTGACCTTCTGGTCATACAGTCAAACCCTTCCGGGTACAGTATAGTGAGAAGACTCACCTCGTAAATGTTGAGAGCTAGCAAATCCTGAAGTCACTCGTGCACAATCCGACGAGCTACAACCTCCCTATAACATCACATATCTCTCATTAACACTTATATCTTGTAAGTGTGACTATCCCTAAGAAGTCAGACTTAGGTCAATTCTGGTCAACGGTCAACTTGACCGGACTCGGCGAGTGCCACGACGACTCGGCGAGTCTAGACGTCCTCCAACTCTCTGAGATTCCCTATCTACTCGTCGAGTATCCTCCTTGACCCGACGAGTTACTCCTGGAAGAATCGCGGGGCCACCCCGACTCCACTCGCCGAGTCTGAAGAACAGCTCGACGAGTTCCAGTCAATCTCCAAGCTACTCGCCGAGTCTGTTCATCGGACTCGGCGAGTCCATGCCATGCAGTCGATCCAACTGCTTCCTGAGATAAGTTTCGTCCCGAAATACACAGGCATGGGACCTTTTGGACCTCTAAAGGTCCTAATACAGGGTTATAGTCGTTGGATAACAAAGTACTAATTCATCTAATCACCAAATGGGTTCCATAAACCCTAATTCCATGCACACATCAACATAACAGAAGGAATCCGAAATATTACCTGAAATATGCACTCTCTGTGTCCCCAAACCGCAGAACTCGAATCCCTTGCTGTTCCTTTAGCCAAAGCTCTTCTCCTCCTTGCACAACAATTTCTTCAAAGCCCTAATATCCTTCAATCTTGTTCTAGATGCCCACAGCCGTTTAGGGTTCTTTCCAATCGACTAAAGACGGACAATGACGGCTTATAAGTGCATTATATACGACCCAAACCTGAACGGTTAGGGTTTTCGCTAAACAGCGTAGACTCGCCGAGTCCATATCAGACTCGTCGAGTCCAGTCGCGAACCCGCGACCAAGTCTGCGATCCTACTCGGCGAGTCTAGGCTCCAACTCGCTGAGTCCCCTCTTAACTCACCCCAAAAACATAATTTAACAATACCTGAGATTCCGGGCTGTTACAATCTTACCGCTAGTATGCCTCATTCACGAAGCCGGTCTATAAGGTGGGTTTAAGGTTGTTGGCTATAAAATGGCAACTTAATGGGTGTCCACTCTCACCCACCGCTTGTTTGACCGGTGGAGGGTCGTTAGCTGAACGGGTAAGACAAGGACTTATAAATTCTCATTAAAAGTATGATGAATATTATAAAGTAACTAAATGTTTTATTAAATTCCCAATCTTAGTTACTTTAGGAAAAATGTGAATAAGGTGCTAATCCATGAAATTACACTTTACACTTTGTTTAAGTCGTTGGTGGAGCGTGTGTGGTTAACCAACACACTAACTTGGACTTAACAAGGTAGGTAAAGGGTGACTTAAAGTTTATTATAGTATCGGTGGAGTGTGTGTGGTTTACCGGCACATCGATTGAGTTATAGACATTAAGGGTACCAAGTGATTTGCATGGTTACTTCACACCTCGTTTTGTGATCCTCAATATCCCAGTCACAAAACTTGGAGGGCACACTCGAGATTGAAACATGCCTTTGAAAAGTTCATTGAATCTCAAAGAATCTAGGAATTTCTAAGAAGCAATCAAAAACCTGATATTTAATTTTTCGGTTTTCGTGGTGGAAATTGGTGAATCGTCATTCACCTACCTTTCAAATATGTTATAGCTTGGATTACGGCATACCTCTTCTAAGTTATAATATATTGTGATTGGATCCTAGCCTTAATATTACATTTGGGTGTTTTATTAAGGACTCTCTTAATATCTAAACTAATCTTGTCCTTTTCCTTCAGATGTCTTCAAACAATGCTGCTTTTGGCTCTAATCCTAATGACTCCTTTACCCTTGTGAACTTGTGTGGGAAAGTCACTTTTGATGGATCCAACTTCAATGAGTGGATCAGAAACATCAGGATGATTACCCGCTACGAGGACAAAGAATATGTCCTTGACAAGGAGCTTAAGGAGATTGATGAGATCACTGCAACTCCTCAGGAGATCGCTGACTTTTAGGCACATGAAAGGGATGCTACGAAAGTGGCATGCATCATGATGGCCACGATGATAGCTGAACTCCAAAAGTCTTATGAGGATTTCTACCCTTATGAAATGCACGAAGATCTGATGGAAAGATACCATCAAAGTGCACGACAAGAGAGGTATGAAATCATCTACTCCATGATAACAACCATGATGAAGGACGGGGAATCCGTCACGAGCCACATGCAGAAAATGCAAAGGTATGTGGATCGATTGCTGAAGCTTAATGTGAACTTCCCTGAGGAGCTTGCAATAGATAACATTTTGCACTCCTTACCATCATGCTATGATCAATTCCCCATGACATATCACATGAATAAGGAAGAGCTCACACTCAGCAAACTTCAGGGACTTCTCAAGACCGCAGAAACAGGTCTTAAGGGGAAGTCGGTTGTTAACACTCCTACTCCAAATTCTACTCCGGTTTTGGCAATCGGGAAAAGTCAAGGGAAGAAGTGAAAGAGCTCTTCTAAGGGTACCAAGGCTTGGACCCTTGATGGCTCTTCTTCAAGTGGAACCAAGAAAGGTTTCATCACTCCTTCTTCTGACCCAAAAGAGGCTGAATGCTTCTATTGCCATGAAAAATCACATTGGAAGCGGAACTGCCCAAAATACCAGCAAGATGTGAAGGATGGAATATTTAAACCCAACCATGCAGGTATTTACACTATCATTTCTAATAACTCACCCATTCTAAATCTTGGGTCCTTGATACCGGTTGTAGTATTCACATTTGTTGTGACTTGCAGGGACTAAGAAGAAGTGAGAATGTGGAGCAAGGAAGAATAAACTTTATCATGGGGAATAGGAAAGCTTTACCTGTCACCAAGATTGGAGTTTATACTTTATCGCTAAGTAGTGGGTTTAGTTTAGATTTGAATAAGTGTTGTTATTTGCCAGAAATGGCAAGAAATATTATTTCCTTTCATGCATTGTATAAACAAGGTTTCACCTTTTCATTTGATAATGAAGTTGGTTCGATTAATGCTTTCTTTAATAATGTTCTTTATTTCAAAGCATTACCTTGTGATGGCGTGTATGAAACACTACATGTGGTTGATAACTTAGGAAATAATGTATTGTGTATTGATTCTGTTAATAATAATAACTTGGATAAAGCGTCATTATGGCATTGTCGTCTTGGACATATAAGCAAGAAACGCATAGGCCAACTCCAAAAGGATGGAGTCTTGGAGTCATTTGACCTAAAGTCAGATGATAGTTGCGAATCATGCTTACTTGGAAAAATGACAAAGTCACCCTTCACAGGCTCGTGTGAGAGGGGTGAAGGTTTGTTGGACCTTGTACAAACGGATGTGTGTGGACCATTCAAACATTCCACAATGGATGCTAATCGTTATTATTTGACTTCTACTGATGATTACAGTAGATATGTCTACTTGATCAAGCATAAGTCAGAGAATTTCGAAAGGTTTAAGGAATATAAACAGGAAGTCAAGAATCAATTGGGCAGGAACATTAAGATGCTTCGATCCTATCGTGGTGGTGAGTATCTTAGTTCAGAGTTCCTTGACTATCTAAGGGAATGTGGGATAGTCTCAAAATTGACACCTCCAAGGACACCACAGTTGAATCGTGTGGCTGAGAGGCGTAATTGAACCTTGTTGGATATGGTTTGTTCGATGATGAGTCGAGCTTCGCTACCAATCTCATTTTGGGGGTATGCCTTAGAGACTACCGCCCATATCCTTAATCTAGTCCCTACAAAGAAAGTTGCCAAAACTCCTCACGAGATGTGGACTGGTAAAGTACCCAAACTAGACCACATCAAGATTTGGGGTTGTGAGGCCTTTGTGAGACGCGAGACTCATGATAAGCTCGAACCCCGAAGCGAGAGGTGTATTTTCATCGGCTACCCTTAACAATCCTTTGGTTACCTCTTCTACAGACCTAATGAAAATGTGGTCTTTGTAACTAGGAGGGCTTTCTTTAGAGAGATAGAGTTCATAAGCCAAGGAAACTGTGGGAGGCAAGTTGATCTTGAAGAAATTCAAGAGTCAATCGGTGAAGGAACTTCAAACCCTAGCACTCAACTTGAGGAGGAAACTCCTGTTGAGCCAATTGACAAGTATGTACCTCTAAGGCAATCCACAAGGGTTAGGAATGATCCTGAGCATTACTATGGATTCCACATTACTGCAGAAGGGGATACACTTATCAGTGATGAGACACTGATAGGTCTGGATGAACCTAGCAGTTACGATGAAGCCATGGCAGGCCCTGAGTCAGCCAAGTGGAAAGAGGCAATGGACAGCGAAATACAGTCCATGTATGACAATCAAGTTTGGAACTTGGTTGAGAATGTACCAGGTCGTAAGACAGTTGGGTGTAAATGGGTCTTCAAGAAGAAGACCGACATGGATGGTAAAGTACACACTTATAAGGCTAGACTGGTTGCAAAGGGCTTCTCTCAAATTCCTGGAGTGGACTATGATGAGACCTTTTCTCCAGTAGCCAAGATTAAGTCTATTTGTGTTCTATTGGCCATATCTGCATTTCATGACTATGAAATATGGAAAATGGATGTCAAAACCGCTTTCCTTAATGGAAAGTTGGCTGAAGATGTTTACATGAGTCAGCCAGAGGGTTTTGTCAGCAACGAGTACCCTAATAGAGTGTGTAAGCTTGAGAAATCCATTTATGGATTGAAGCAATCACCTCGCAGATGGAATCTTTGCTTTGATGAAAAGGTCAACGAATTTGGCTTTTCTAGGAGTGAAGATGAGTCTTGCGTGTATGTCAAGGCTAGTGGGAGTATAGTTAGCTTTTTGGTGTTGTATGTGGATGACATACTACTCATAGGAAATGACATCCCAACTCTGCAGGAAGTTAAGTCCTGGCTTGGGAAGTGTTTCTCTATGAAGGACCTAGGAGAAGCTGCCTATATTTTAGGGATATGGATCTTGAGAGATCGGAGTAAAAGACTAATTGGACTTAGTCAGAGTACCTACATGGATAAGGTGCTGAAGAGATTCAACATGCAGGACTCCAAGAAAGGAGAGTTACCCATCCACAGTAACACCAGATTGAGTAAGACACAAAGCCCTAGCACTGAGGCTGAGATAGCAGAAATGAGTCGAATACCTTATGCTTCAGCAGTAGGATCGATCATGTATGCTATGATGTGTACTCGACCTGATGTAGCCTTTTCCCTGAGCATGGTTAGCAGGTATCAGCCGAACCCTGGCAAGGCACACTGGACTGCGGTAAAGAATATCCTCAAGTACCTACAGAGGACTAAGGACTGGGTCCTTACCCTTGGTGGGAGTGATGACTTGAGAGTTGTAGGGTATAGTGATGCTAGCTTCCAAACTGATAGGGATAACTTCCGCTCTCAGTCGGGCAGGGTCTTTACCCTAAACGGAGGAGCAATTTCTTTGAAGAGTTCCAAGCAAGAGATAGTGGCTGATTCAACTTGTGAATCAGAGTATATTGCAGCTAGGGAGGCTGCAAAGGAGGCGATATGGCTCAAGAACTTCATTGGAGATCTTGGAGTTGTACCAGCTGTAAAAGAGCCAATGGAAATTTTATGTGATAGTGAAAGTGTTGTTGCCTTAGCCAAGGAACCAAGGGATCACGGGAGATCCAGACACATCGACATAAAATACCATTTTATCAGACATCGGATAGAAGAAGGACTCCTCATGGAAAAGAGGGTATCATCGGATGAGAACCCAGCAGATCCCCTCACGAAGGGACTGACTCGGGTTAAGCATCTCCAGCATGCTCGGAGCATAGGGATGAAGGATGATATTAGATTTAGTAGTTAGATAACCCAGAAATTTTTAAAGTGTAATTGACATTAGATGATGAATAAAAGGTGTTTTATTTATGAGTAAAGTGTTGCTATCTCTTGTCGATCGTTTACTATATTTCTTTTGCATGTTTTGACTTCCAGAATAATTTTGTTTGGTATAACATATTATTCAAACCTCCACAGTCGGTCATATGTCGGAAGTAGGTATGAATCAAGACTGTCATGATTGGTTGCAGAGTTCTAAGGTGTTGGACAAGGCTACAACAATCATGAGTGCTCATAAGTTCTGAGCATTGGACTGAACCCACACTCACTGGAATCACTTCATGGAATTCTATCTCGAGTGATCGTGAGACGGTAATATCATATAATTCTTCAAACCTAGAGATATGATTTGTTACTTACAAGTTGGTTATGCATTGATTGTACGAAAACGCATTGGTAACTCGATGTTATAAAACGTGCTTTTGTGTATAATTCAATGAGTGGTAGAACAAACATATGAGTCGAAGTTTATCTATTCCTTCTTGGATTAGAAGCTGATATCTGGGCCCCTCGATGATTGTGTTTTGACCTATGTACCGGGCCCGATCAGAACTAAGTTGATGTGTTCAATTAAGTTCTTTGTCAAACAAATCGGAAATCGGGAAACAAACTGCTGGACAATAAGTAATACATTGTTCCATGTATTTGTCCGGCTGATATCTAGAACAGAAGATTATATGATCACTTATCTTAAATGGCGTATCAACATCTTCTCAGTTCCAAGAGACCTTGAAAGAGCTACGATTGCCGGTCGGTTCCTGAAGTACTGGAGTTATAGTTATTAGACTTATCCAAGTGGGAGACTGTTGGATAAGGTGTCTAAGTCCATAACTATTTTGGGTTAGTACTTGACCCGACCCGGTATGGTCCATTTGGGTTGCATGGCACCATGCAATTGGATAGACTAAATGAGAGGAATAACACTTGGAGATTATTAGTATATTATAAGTTCTAGTATATTAATAATATTATTTGATTAGTTTGATCAAAGAATTAATTTGGAATTAATTAAGTGATCAAAAGATAACTAATTAAATATATGGGTTGATTATGTAAATCATTCATATCTTGTATAGTGGGCTAAGAGGCTCCATGGATTATCAAGTTGGGTTCTACCCATAAGATGCTCCATGGATGCTCCATGGGAGTTACAAACCCATGGGTCATGGAAATGAAGAGTCATGACACATTAGGGTTTACATGGTGTAACCCTAGATGTGTCAACACTATATAAGAGTCCCATTCTCCACCAAAATCGGCTACACATAAGAAATAAGAGGGCTAGGCCGATTTCAAGAAGTGTGTATTCTCTCAAAAGTCTTTCCAACAGCATTTGGTGTAGTGTGAAGCATTTGAGGCATCACACTTGGGCTGCTAGGCTCACAAGGTATCAAGGAACATAAGCAACAACAAGGTAAGTTATTCTATCTTTCATTCAAGTTAGAAATTGTTCCCCATGTATGCTAGATAGGAATATAACCTTGGAATTCAACTTTGCATGATAATTAGACAATCATATATCCAAGGTTATTAGGGTTGCATGTACACTTAGGAAGTGTTAGAATGCTCAAAACCCATCAATTACCACCGCAACGTCAAGTCGAGTTCAGAATCGACTTAGTGCCAGGGGCTACGCAAGTAGCCAAATCTCCTTATCATCTGGCACTAGCAGAGATGCAGGAAAAGTCAGCTTAACGAACTTCTCAAGAAAGGATTCAATAGGCCAAGCTTCTCACCATGGGAAGCCCCAGTCTTCTTCGTCAAGAAGAAAGACAGATCGTTTCATATGTGCATCAACTACAAGGAACTCAACAAGGAGCAAACTACTTCTCGAAGATAGATCTACGATCTGGGTATCACCAGTTATGAGTGCTACAAGAAGATGTCCCCAAGACATCCTTCCAAACTCGTTATGGACACTATGAGTTTGTAGTGATGCAGTTCGGATTAACCAATGCACCAGCTGTATTCATGGACTTGCTGAATAGGGTGTGTCGTACTTACTTGGATCAGTTCATTATCATCTTCATCGATGACATACTTATCTACTCCCGAAGTAAGGAGGAGCATAGTCAACACCTACTAAAAGTCTTAGAAACATTACGATCGGAGAATCTCTATGTGAAGTTCTCCAAATGAGAGTTTTGGATTTGAAGAGTCGAATTCTTGGGCCATGTCATTAGCGAAAAGGGAATACACGTGGACCCTTTAAAAATTAAGGCTATTGAGAACTGGTCAGCACCAAAGACACCTACTGAAATTCATCAATTTCTAGGTCTCGTTAGATACTATCGCAGATTCATACAGAACTTCTATAGCATCACTAAGCCGCTTACTACATTGACCCAGAAAGGTGTGGCCTCTGACTAAGAAGAGAAACAAGAGAAGACAGTCCAAACGCTGAAGCGAGCCTTATGCACCGCGTCAATACTATCCCTCCCAGAAGCAATAGAAGACTTCGTACTCTATTGCTATGCATCCAACCAAGGGCTCAGATGTGTTCTGATGAAACGAGGTAAGGTCATCGCCTACCCCTCGAGACAGATGAAGACGTACGAGGTCAATTACACCACACATGATCTTGAGTTAGGAGCAGTTGTGTTTGCTCTGAAGATCTGGAGACACTATCTGTACGGTACGAAAAGCACTATCTTTACAGACCACAAAATCCTCCAACACATCTTCGATCAGAAGGAGCACAACCTGAGACAACGACGGTGGGTCGAGCTACTCAATGACTACGAATGCGAAATTCGTTATCATCCCAGCAAGGCCAACGTAGTAGTTGTTGCCCTAAGTCGGAAAGAATACTCTGGTCGTAGAGTCAAATCATTGACTATGACTATCCATTCACACTTATCCACACAACTTAAGGAGGCTCAACTTGACGCTTTGAAACCTTAAAATGTGGCAAGGGAATCCCTGATAGGAATGGATAAGAACTTGGAAAGCAAGAGTGGTGGAGCATTATATTTCATGGACCGAATATGGACACCGAAACACGGTGGCTTCAGAGACGTGGTCATGACCGAGGCGCACAACACTCGATATTCCGTTCATCCGGATTCAGATAACATGTATCTGGATCTTAAAAAGTTGTATTGGTGGCTAACATGAAAGCAGAAATTGCTACCTTCATAAGTAAATGCCTTACTTGCGCAAAGGTTAAGATCAAATACCAGAAACCATCAGCTTTACTTCAGAAACCAGCGATACCAAAGTGGAAATGGGATCGAATTATGATGGAGTTCATAACCAAGTTGCCCAAGACAACGGGTGGACTTGATACCATTTGCGACATCATCAACAGATTGACCAAATCCGCACATTTCCTACCAATCAAAGAGACTGACAAGATGGAGAAACTAACAAGAGCATACATTAGGGAGATTGTAACGACCGAAAAATTCCAACCAATTTAAATTTTTTAAAAACAACCCGATTCCATTAAAGTTATTACAAAAAGTTTTTCAACACAATTTATTTAAAGTATTCCCAGAATCACATCACGAAAAAAACACGAGGAGCGGTACGATCACGCCTTTGCCTTGCCACGGTCTCCTGAAGAACCTGAAAAACATTAAACCACAACTATAAGCCCGAAAGCTTAGTGAGGTATCCCGAAAATACCAACCACATATACCATACACGCATAACATGCCATAGCATATCCAATCACAGAACAGCCATGCACTTTGGGTCTACTGTGTGACTGGTCCGCCGCACCAGCCAACAGTCCACCTGGTCCACCCTCCGAGTCTAGCCATATACATCGAGTCTACAGTGTGATTAGTCCGCCCACACCGGGCCTTCAATCCACACAGTCCACTCTCTGAGTCTACAGTATGACTGGTCTGCCCGCGTCGAGCTTTTAGTCGGTCTGGTCCACTCTCCGCGCCTCGGCACGTCTGGTCCGCCCTCCTGGGGCCTACAGCCTATCCGGACCGCTCGCTGGGCCTTCGGGACAACCGGTCCGCCCAGGGTATCTCGGCCTACAGCACAAAGCAAGACCCGCCTCAACCCAACTCCAATCCAAACAACCACGTGCACATAAACATACAATCATATAATAATTCACAGTCAACAAGCCGATCAAACAGATCACATAACATATCATCATCCTAACCAGGATACCGACCTAATCGGTCACTAGCATAGCATCACCCTACATATCAGGGAACCGACCTTAACCAGGTCTCTAACATATACCATCCTAGCTACCAGGATGCAAACATATCAAAGCAATAATATAATAACAAATACCCAGATCTCAATCCGACAAAGGGCCGGCCTTGGTGCCTTAGACCCTGTTGATATAGTGAGGATAACTCACCTCGAAACTGCCGGCTGAAAAGATAAGATCCCGCTGCTCCAACTCCAACACGAACTCCTCCACTGAACAACACCAAGGCACTGAACTCAATAATTACCAAAATACCCCTGGAAGACAACTACTCAACACTTGGTCAAAGTCAAAGTCAACCCCTGACTGAATCTACTCGCCGAGTCAACCCGATGACTTGCCTAGTCCCCATGCTCAGAATTTCCTTCAATCCGCGACCCAACTCGCCGAGTCACCCGAAGACTCGCCGAGTCCAACAACTCTGAGTCCACTCGCACACAACTCACCGAGTCATCCCTTGACTCACCGATTATCGGCTCAACCAGAAAAGATTGGGACTCCTCGACAAGACTCGCCGAGTCCAAGAACACACTCGTCGAGTCTAAGGCTATCTTCAACCTACTCTCCGAGTTGTTCTTCCAACTCGTCGAGTTCCAGGCCATCTTCATCTAACTCGCCGAGTTGTTCTTCCAACTCGCCGAGTTCCAGCCTATCATCAAGCAACTCGCCGAGTCCACCCATGTGACTCGCCAAGTACCACTGGGTCTGAATCCATACCGAGGCTTTCCAAGCCATGCAGATGATCCAAACCATAGATCTACCCTTCCTAAGGCCATCCATCACGTAAAGTGGCAAACTTTACATGAATCCAACAAGATCTAGGCATTTTCACTCTAGGGTTTGGGTTTGGGACAAGATAGATCCTTCAATCACTAAAAAATAGGGACTTTTATGCATTCTAACCCTTCTCCATTCCAGATCTGAGGTAGCAACCTCAGATCTAACCTCTAAACTACAATACACCAAAGGATATGATCTCTAACACCTCCAAAAATGATGAATCTAGATAATAGCAGCTCAAACAATGAAATAATACCTCAAAAGGAAGCTCCAAAAGAAGATTAATCCGGATCCTTGCAAAGCCCTTTGATTCAAGTCTCTTCTCCTTCAAGATTTCTTCAACAACCACTTCTCCAACCTCCAATTGCACTCTAATCCCTCACAATCACGCCTCAGGGCTTTCTAGACTTCTACATGGAGTAAAGTGGCTGGGGAGAGGGTATAATGTCCTTTAAATAGGGCTCATCCTCCGGATTTAGGGTTTTCTCCACTCAGCGCCTACTCGCCGAGTCCATCTACTTACTCGCCGAGTCGGCCACTTAACACGCGACCAAAGTCGCGACCCTACTCGCCGAGTCCCCCCATGGACTCGCCGTGTTCCCCTTCCCAATTTACTCTTTTAGCCCTTCAACTTTACTCTTGATATTTCGGGATGTTACAGAGATTGTACGTCTACATGGTGTTCCCATATCCATTATCTCTGATAGAGATAGTAGATTCACTTCGAGGTTCTGGCAGTCAGTACAAAGTTCCCTAGGAACGAGGTTGGGCATGAGTACAATTTATCATCCACAGACCGACGGACAGAGTGAGAGGACTATCCAAACCTTGGAAGATATGTTGAAAGCATTTGTGATCGACTTTGGGAAGGCATGGGATACTCATTTACCCCTTGTCGAATTTTCCTACAACAAAAGTTACCACACGAGCATAAAGGTTGCTCCATTCGAAGCCCTCTATGGCCGAAAGTGCAGATCCCCTCTGTGCTGGGCTGAAGTGGGTGACACCCAGTTAGCTAGAGGACGAGTTCCTGACAACACTCTCATAGGTCTGGAAATCATATGGGAATTGACAGAGAAGATCCTTCAGATTCGTGAACGATTGAAAGCCTCTAGAGACTGTCAGAATAGCTACGCAGACAAGCAAAGGAAACCTTTGGAATTTCAGTTGGGAGACCAAGTCCTTTTGAAAGTCTCATCCTCGAAGGGCTTGATACGCTTCGGAAAGCTTGGAAATCTAAATCCAAGATACATAGGTCCTTTCGAGATTATTGCCAGGATCGGCCATGTAGCTTACAAACTCAATCTACCACATGAACTCAGTAACGTACATTCTACTTTCCACGTATCAAACTTGAAAAAGTGACTATCCGACGAGACTCTTATAATCACACTCGACGAGATCGACATCAACGAGAGCCTCTACTTCGTGGAAGAAACTGTAGAGATCATGGACCTAGAGGACAAGAAAATGAAACAAAGTCGTATCCCGATAATGAAGGTTCGCTAGAACGCCAAGCGAGGACCTGAATTCACATGGGAGCATGAGGATCAAATGAAATTGAAATATCCTCATCTTTTGCTTATTTATTTGTAACTACTTAATTGCTTAAACTCTAATTTCGGGACGAAATTCCTTCTAACGGGGGGATGATGTGAAAACCCGAAATTTCTATTCTATACAACCATTCACTTCAACAGAAGTCAAAGTTGTTCCTGCTAACTTTTAAGCTTCTTGGAGTTAGTTTGAATGTTTTAAAGCTTGGTACTTCAACAGATAACTGGAGAGAGGATACTTTAGGGTAAAGTGTGCAACATTTAAGTCCCAAAACTCCAAGAGTTTCGAGTTTATGGCCTAAACTTGGAGTATACGGCCGTAAACTCTAAGGAGTATAAATATGACACTTACTCATTTTAATCACTTTTTACCATTTTCAAAACCAAGAAGCCATTCTCTCTCAAGGATCATCTGATTTTCCTTCTTTATCTTCAACTTAGTAAGTTTTTCTTCCTTGATTAGTTGATATACTTCATCACCTAGTGATCTTACATGATTTCATCCATCAAATCGTCCTCTTTTCTTATATCTTCAAGCATTTCACCAAGAAAACAAAGAACCCACACTACTGTTCTTGAGCCATAAGCACCCTTAAAATATTCTATACTGTAAGTACTCTTGTCTTATCTTGTCCTATGCTTAAATCAATTATATTACACTTAGAAATTATCACGAAAACTAGATCAAAAGGGAGTTTACAGCCAAGGAACCTCCTTGGGCCGTAAACTCTATTTAAGGGTCCAAATTAGCCCTAATCCATTCTAAAGCCTTGGAATCAAGTCTAGAACCCTTCTAACGTGAACTAAGGACCTTAAAAATTGAATTGGTACATAATACCATGAGTTTACGGCCGTAAACTCATTGGGATACGGTCCTTAGGCCGTAAACACTAGTTAGTGGTGCAATGGTGCTACCATTCCTTCCTAGGGCAGAGACTTGATCATAGAACACTTTATATTGACTATTATGACCTTAAATCACAACTTGATACTTAGTACCATGAGTTTACGACCATAAACTCACGAGGAAATGTTCCTTGGGCCGTAAACTCATGTGGTTCATAACATATGGGCCATAAACTCCCAAGTGAGGCCCTACACCCCTTATATGCAACCCTATGTGGTTCAACGCTTCAGTACAAGTGTTTCCTAGTCCCTAAGGATGTTTCATAACTTAATTGGTTGTTATAAACACGAATTGTAATCATATATGGGTCATTATACGTTAAATAGGATCTGTGTGTGCTCAAGTCCTCACTTGACACTTAGCATCCTTTACCGATCTTACTTTCGCATCACTCACTTCAGGTGAGTTCACACCCATTAACCAACCTTTTAAATGCCTTTACATGCTTTTAAATTCTTTTATAGGGGGGGATACAAGTTGAATATCATAGTTATTATATCAATCACATGTGATTAATTACTATCAAACATATGGATTTGCTATACTTTCAAATTGTTTTATCAAAAAAACTACTTTTAAATCGTTTTATAAACTGACATCAAGTCATTATTATTTATTGTTTCAAACCCTTTAAATGTATTACACAACCTCTTTTCAACTTATGTATTGTTAAAAACCATATCTATACACTTATGTAGTAAGCATATATATATATATATATATATATATATATATATATATATATATATATATATATATATATATATATATATATATATATGTATTCATAGGAAATTTGTGACTTCGGTTCCAACACTTTTGTGTAGATAAGGTGTATAAAACATACTTGGACATTTCAAACTACATTACTAGTAAACTATAGTAGGTATAGTGTAGGAGATTCTACTTGCTATTCCTAGTACAAAGGGAACATACAAGAGTCGGTTCATTCATGAGTCAATACAAATATACTACATGCTATATGAAGAGATACTATTACATACTATATGAAGAGATACTAATACATACTATATGAAGAGATACTACTACATACTACACGGTACCGACCATCCTACACACGGCTGTTAGCTACAGTGGGAAACTGCACATCGACGGATGTCCTCGGTTGTACTGTTCGGCGAGTTTGCACTCCATGTTTATCCTAGGAAAAAGGATATGATTTCAATGATTTTATAATTTTCCCTATTAATTTTATCTTTTGACACATTCACATAAACGATGAGGTAGACTATATTTTGATATTGATAGTTGTACATTGGGAAAAACCTCCATTCATACAGAGAAGCAAACCCTCAAAACTGTCGGGTCTTGGTAGAAGACTAGTTTTTATGCTAGTAGGAAATATGGGATTTTCTAGGGTTTCATACTTATACGAACTTTTTCATCAAACATTTACAAGTCTTTTCTTTACAGTTTTGCCAAATCAAAGACACTAAAATACTTATGAACTCACCAGCTTAAATGCTGATCTACGCTTTCAAAATAACTTGTATTATCAGGTCATCAGTAGACAGGTACCGATGACTGGCTTTGAGAAGACGGAGCATAGACAAGACTCGTCTTTTGTTTTGATCACTCATTTTTGGTGTCTATTACATTACATAGAACACACATGTATTACAACTCTACTATTAATGCAATGGATGATGTTGTTTCTTGTTTACTACTTTGCATGTGTTTGATACCTTACATGACGTCCTCCTCCCCAGAACATTTTCGCCGTACTTGGTTTTGGGGTGTGACAGAAAATGTGCCCTTAGTCAGATTATGTGTGCAAGTAATCTTGCAAAAGCGAGATTACGATTACACAACAAGCACACATGTGACCATCTAATGGACACACATCAATTAAAACCATAAAATATATCAATGGTCCATATGATGCATGAATTGGTCAACATATATCCCCTTGAATTTTTTTCTAAGAAACTAGAACTTTCATACCCAACATTGTTCACTAATGGATGAGAATTAATTTTTCTTGAGAGCATGTAGCGCACGACAATTCATTAGCTTGAAAATTATTTTGTTTTTTGAAGGAATGACCAATTGAAGTTTCAATCATTTTACGCATCATAATTGATCTGGGATGGCCCAACTGGTCATGCCAAACTTTGAAGGTGTTATGATACCTTTATATTTAATAACATGGGATTCAATCATTCTAACATTTGTATAATACAATCTATAGGACAATACGAGTAATTTTCCAAAAGAGTTTTCTTATCCGATATCATTTTTGTAATATTGAGATACTCTTTATTACCATCATTAGTTGTTTCAACATGATATCTGTTAGACCGAATATTCTTAAAACTTAATATATTTCATGGTGATTTGGATGAAAATAATGCATCACCAATTGTAATTATTGTCCCTTGTTGTAACATTATATTCGCTCTTTTGGAGCCTCCAATCATTTTGCACTACGCATTATTGTATTAATGTTTGATTCTCTAATTGAGAAGTAAGCAAATACTTTTCATTATTAAAAATGATATGTGTTGGTGCACTGTCTGCACGATATCTATCTTCCTTGTTTGTCTTTTGAATATTCATATTTCTCTTCAATAAATAAAATAGAAAAAAACATAAGAACATTCGACTTAGACAAATAAAATCATATTTTATTACTTTGAGAAGAACCACTGACATCACTTCTCATGACATGACTATGACATAAAACATAATAAATGACGTTAAACATAACTATATATTATTCTTGACCATGACGATGATTCTAATCAAACACGATGCAAAAATCAAACAACATTAAAAATCCAATAACTTTATGATAAGCAAACACATCCATATATCTTTTATGGGGGGAAGTGAATAGTTCCTTCAGCATTCATTACATAATGCTTGTCCCATTTAAGTAGGCAAGATAATTGGCAACATCCAAATGTGCCATTTCTTATTGACCTTCCGAAATAAATTTTTGAACATAATTTGTTTCCGTACTTTTTTCATTCTTTAGATTTTAGAGAAGCTTGATAAAGATAAATAAAATGCTTTGGAGTACGACATATACGAGACCTATGACCACCCATTCCACATCGCTGACAAACATTTTCAACATTCTATTTGCCTTGACCACTTTTATCATTAAGATATGGGTTTTTGTTATTTTTGCACTTCTAAAGGTTATATTATTTTTAGTGTTGGTATGCTAATTATGATGGTCTTCACCCGTCCACGGCTTCGTCCACAACTATGACCACAACTACGATTAGACCTCCGACCATTATGATTGGATGATGTTGCATTCACTTTAGGGAATGCACTAGAACTAACCAGACATGATTGGTGATTTTTCACTGAGAGCTCATTATTGTGTTTAGCCACAAGAAGAAATGAGATTAACTCACAATATTTTTTAAAACCTTACTCACCATATTAAAGCTGCATGAGCCTGTTAGTTGCATGAAAAATAGAGAAAGTTTTCTCTAGCATGTCGTCATCATTTATAGTCTCGCCACATAGTTTTACTTGGGAAGTAATTTTGAGCATGAATGAGTTATATTCACTCATAGATTTAAAATCAATTGGTCGTAGGTGTAACCAATCAAAATGAGCTCTAGGAAGTATCACTTTTTTTTTAATTAAGATACCTCTCTTTGAAATTATTCCAAAGATCAGCTGGATATTTGACAGTAGGGTATTCAACTTCTATTCCTTCATCGAGATGATGGCGATGGAAAATCATCGCCTTAGCCATTTCTTTGTTTGACGCTTCATTTAAAGAATTTACAACATTTATGGTGTTTTCACTAATGTCAACAGTCATAAACTCAAGTTTGCTAAGGTTTACCATAGTGAATGTACTAATTAAAATAAAGAGTTTTATGTTAGGGGATTATTACTTAAGAAGTTTCATAAAATTACTTGTGAGAATTATACATGTGAACTTATAAAAAATATATACCTTACAATGACAAGAGCGACAAGAAGTTAGAGCTCTATGGTAGTGTCGTGGTGAAAAAGTATTATAAAATATGATTAAATAACAAGATAAATTATAGAGTAACGAAAGACATAAGAGTGTAGATAACTTTTATTAAATTACTTGTGATGAAATCACAAACCTTTTAATATGTTTTTGTATGGAGATGAAGCATCTCGAAACTTTTTTTTATAAGTAAATATTAATGTTTTAATATGTATGTATTATTTTTGTTTGAATATTAATAAATAAAATATTTTGTTTAAGTATTTTTCTTGACTTGTTTTCAAATTTAATGTTTTCAAGTCCTTGTTTATAAAGGCTTATCTCCTAATTCAAAATATTTATGGAGAATAATAAAATATATTTTTGAATATGTAGAGTTGACAATTAATGGGTCTCTAACTAGGAGACTATTTGCATCCATTAGGTTATAAGGAGTGGTTCATCAGGTTGTTAACAGCAATTCAACGTCACATCAATTTCATTATATCCTTACTGACCAGAGGAAATACTCATTACTCAACATCATGAATTTTATATAAAGAAAATAAAAAAATGAGAGAGAGAGAGAGAGAGAGAAGGGTTGACTCTTTCACTTGACTCCATAACTAGAACGACTTTATTTAACTTGGAAGTGTTAAGCATAAGGTGAGAATGTCACCTCATCCTTAAGCATGTCATGACGCAACTACCCCCGATAGCCTAGGCTGTGTGAAGTGGTAGCACATCTGATTTTTTCCTGCCACATACGCTTTTGTGATAAAAACATATACACCTTCAATTTTAGAAAAATAAATGAAAAAGAACCAATCACAGCCCTCTGATTTGGGAATAAATTTTCAGAAAAAAAAAAAAACAAAGATGACCAATAACAACCCACCACCATCCCTTTCTCCTTTCTTCTCTACTCGTTGGTGAAACAATGTATGGTGGTTCTTTCCCCCCTTAACTTAAACAAGGAGACGGTGTTTGTCATGCACTAACAGCTTGTTGACTAGGCTTGGTGCCCCCACTCCCTGTAGACTTAGAGGATAGACAATCTACGTACTTTAAACCTTAAGATAGTTTATTTTGTTTATGATACTTTTATCATTACAAGTAAAAGAAATTTAAATCTCAAAAAGCAATATTTGATAATCATAATCAATTTTATTGAATAAAATCTTTACATAATCCACATATTATTGAACCTGTCACGGGTCACCCACTTAAATTACTTCAGAATATATATGCGTCAAGAATATCAACAAAATTTGTCGGCAAAATAATTCAACACAAGGCTCCAAAAAGCAACATCCTCATGTGCTTTACTTTTTTCATTTTCTTACCATCAATCCTCATCGTCTTAGTTATGAATGTAACTAAGTGGAGCTACTCGTAAACTACTCAGGATGGACTTATTAAAAGCTCGACACGATATCGAAATAATCGAGCCCGAGCCGAGCTTCAATCAGTGAGCTCATGAGCCTAAATGAGCTTAAACCTGCCTATATAAAATATAAATTATTAATATTTTTATATATTAAAAAAATATTTAAGGAAATAAGGATGTAGGATATCAGTAAATGAGCTTCCTAATGACCTTAAATTGAGCATAAGCTTATTTAGGTTCATCATACAAAAACAAGTCGATCTCGCGGCCAAACCGAGACTATATAATTAGTCACGAACCCGAATCAAGCTTGGTAAACTTAAGCTAAAAGCGAGACAAGATCGAACTCGAGCCCTCTTAATTAACTTAAACGAGCCCGAGCTGAGCCCGGCCAAAGCTCGGGCTCGGCTCAGATCGTTTAAACCTCTACTCTTAGTGATCAACCACTGCGATTGTTTTCCATCATCATGGATCCAGTACAACAATCAGTGCGATGGCACTATGGCCAAATGCCTAGTGGAATATGATGAAGAGTTTCTGATGGACACCAAAGAACATAGACGAATTCTAGCCAAAACTCAGCCACTTAGTTTGTCGAGTCTAAACTAAAATAATCCTGCGTGTGGAAACAAATGTAAAGGACCATATAATATAGGGAATAGGCAACAAAAGTAATTACTATAAAAGGGGATAAACGAACGTGAGTAGTTTGCAATAGATGCAATGATAGATGGTTTTCTTTTTCTATTTATTTGCTACTTTGGAAAGTAATTGAACTTTGTGGTGTTAGATTATGTTCCTTGTTGATCAGTGTTCTTTTCTATTTGTTTGTAATTGTGGGTTTTCAATTTAAATGTCCACCTGAATAAAAAGATTATTTACTTATTTTATGATTTCAAGTATTTTTCTACCTTTTCGTTACTCCATTCCACACAGTTTTCGTTGGATACGTGTAAGAGACGATGTATGTGTTGGATTAGTGTCTAAGGCTGTAACTATAGTTGGTAAGTACTTGACCCGGTTATGCATGGCCCTTTTGGGTTGCTTTCACCATAGCAACTTGACAGCATGATTTGTTAAGAGAGAAGAAATTTTATTGTTAATATATTATGAGAATAATATATTAAAGGAATAATATTGTTATTTGATTAATATAAGTCATATATTAATTAAGAATTAATTTGGTGACTTAAAGAGGTTAATTGAATAAAGGGGCATAAATTGTCAAATGTGTGAAAGTTGTGGGCTATGTATCCTTATGGATATGAGGGTGGACGAAATTTAGGGTTTGGGAACCTTAAATTCGTCCAAGCCTAATATCTAGGAGGATCTTGGGTTGCTTAGGGCTTAAGTTATTCAATTAGGGTTAAAGGTGAAACCCTAGTAGCTCATAGTATAAATAGACCCCTAGGGTGAAGGAAATCGCCACTCATGCAAGTCAAGAAACCTTAGGGCCGATTTCTCACCCTCCTCCCTCTCTCTCAAGATCATCTTCTTGCTAGTTGGTGTTCGTAAGTCATATGATTAGATTCAACTGTTTACATTGGATCTAGTATTGTAAGTCTTGGATTCAATTCATGTTCAATTAGAGAAACCTAGATCCAAGCAATTAGGGTTTGCATGTGCACATAGGAAGGTTCTTATGGCTCAAACCCATCAGTATGTACTTCGGTGATTGTATGCCATGAAAAATAAATACTAGTACCTTTTCATAATGTAAGTAAAGAATATGAATTTGTAGTATAAGAAAAAAACGAGCAAGGATGTTCATGTAACTGAAGAATGGTTGGTGTGTCCAATGCTCAATTATTAATTTATTGATGCTAAAACTACAATTATGATAATTTTATGTAAATTCAGATATTCAAACAAAATTTGACTTTCCTTTAAACATGTGGGAGAGTAAAAGAGATTTTGTTTGAAAAAAAAGAATATTAGGAAACTAAAACGGAAAACTCTGCAAAAATATTAAAAATTCTAATTATATTTACAATTCTTATATGAAACTTTGCGTTTAAGAAAACATAAAATTTACTCTGGCCACCAGAAATAATGTTGTCACCCAACTAGATCTTCTTCGATCTCCGTTGATCTTTTTTGTTGATTATCTCATGCAAATTTCTTAGTTTTTCTAAAGTACTCTTAGAATGTTCTTATAGTCATCTAATGACTTAACCATGTACCCAATTGGTTTCTCATGATATGTTCATAGCATAATCATATACCCAGTCTTGTGCATAATATATGCTAGGTTCTTTTAAGACAAACTCAAAAATGGTATCTTGTGACAATGCCAAGAATCCTTCAAAGGAATCTTGTATCTTAAACTCTTTAAGATATTGTTAATTCATCCAAAACAATTTGAAACTTTCAACATTCACCTCATCTATCTCTATGTGTTTTACATTCCAAGAATATATATTGTCATTCCTAAGTCTTTCATTTAGAAATATTTTCTGAGTCAAGGTGAAACGACCTTACATCATTGCAATGTTATTTCAAATGACTAAGTACGTCTCTTTCATACAAGATTAGCAATATCACTACGCTCCCACTAGTTCTCAGTAAACACAAATGTCATCTTTATTTTGATATAAAAGTACACCTTGTATTTATTTATTAAAATGATGATTCCAATATTGAGATGTTTGTTTACATCTACATGAGGATCTTAAGCATTACACATTTTGTCAGGATAACATGCATTAAGAAAACCTCTAGGATAAGGTACACAAATGTCTTCTAGATGTCTATTAAATAAAATGGGTTTTCTTGATATCTATTTGTTATATCTCATATTAAGAATATGAAGTTGTATAAAAAAATATCCATGTTGATCTATTCATAGCTATTTGTGAAAAGGTTTGATCATAATCAATTTCATGAGTATGATAAGGTCCCTAGTCAATGCTATGGGTCTGATAAAATCCTTTTATAACAAGCCTTTCTAAATTTGTATGATATCCATGTATTCTTTCTAAAAGAACCCCTTACTCCGTTTGGCCTTGTTATAGAGAGGAAGATTAATCAAGCCCATACTTGATTATTATACATGAATTACATGTAAATGTTCATGACTCTAAGTCATTAATTAGATTATGAATCTGATATATCATTTGGTGGTTGATGGATTTTCAAGAAACAATTAAGTAAACTCATCAATGAAGGATTCCACATTTTTCAAGTTAAAGATAATTTCTACAAATTACGCGAACAATTTATGTTTGTTAATAGCTATTATTCAAGTTCAACAATTCCATGTTGAAAAGAGTGCCAACAATTGCTACATCAAAGTATGGTTTTTGAGCTACTTCAAGTTCCATGTGCCTCTCACTTGCTTTGTCATTAGAAGCTGGCTTTCTGCTAACCTAGCATTCAGATGAATAAGTGAGCTTATTCTTGGTGGATTTGTATATAATAATCTAAAGGCCCTTTTAGAATATTCTATATATATGTAATTTTTTGTGTTTGTATTCAACATACAATTAATAGTGATTAAGGTATAACCCCAAAAGCATAAAGGAATATAATTTCTACTGATTAGAAACTAAACTTTATCCAGTAAGGTATAATTCATCCTTTATTATCACTAAAGCTTTAGATGGTGTTATAGAATTGTATCTCAAGATTTCAAAATTATGTTTTACCATGTAAAATAGAATTATTACTACTATAGTTGTTAATAAATTTGAATTGGTATCTTGCATTATATCTTAGACATTCATTAGAAAGGAATTCATACATTACTGTGTATAAATCCTTAATAATTATTTCCTCCATAAATTATTGAAAATTTGATTAGGAATCCTTTATATATAAATAATGTTGTATCAGGAAAAGTGAACCTCAAGAAATCACAAGAAAACAAGTTCTGATGTCTGCTGAGTCGGGAATGAGTTGAAGTTCTGAGATGACCCTCACTGATCCTCATTGATCTTACCTATTTGCTAATTGTTGTTGAATCAGAAATGATTTGGCGCATTGGTAAAGCAAATTTGACTGGTAAGTCAACCTCCCAAACTTCCATGGACATTAACATTGGCAACATTGGAAGTCCAAAAAAGTCTTCTCTTAACAATGGAAAGGGATCAGCCATGGTCAACCTGTTTGATCGGATGGCAAAGAGAAAGGATGAATCTGAGATTGTCCCATGTGCTATTCGAAAAGAGTATGTTTGTGTCTACTGCCAAGAGAAGGGGCATTGGATGCTAAGCTACCGAATCTACCTGAAGGATCGTGAAGATGGGAGAGTCAAGATGTATGACTCTGCTTCAGCTAAATCCACTATCTAACTCTATTAAGTTCCTATTTGTAGATTCTTAAAACATGATGTGATAAGATTGCATTTTGATGATTTGTAAGATCGAAGAAATGAAAGGAATCTTAAAGGAAGAGTGTGTTGAGTCTGATCATGAAGAAATGGATTTCGATCGCATGGTTCGAAGATCGGATTTTTGAGCTGCTATTTAAGAGTTAGGATAGATTGCTTAGAAATATTTAGTAACATAGTTTGCATTTGTAATTGCATCATAAGGACTTTTTCGCGTTTTTTTATAAATAAAATAAATTTTTATTTTTGTCTTATATATATATATATATATATATATATATATATATATATATATATATATATATATGACTTTTATGAAAATTGATGTTTGTATGTTTCTATTGTTAGCAATATTGAAAAATGGATGTGATTATTAGTTATGTTATTTGTAGTAGTGTCAAAATTTACCAAATAAGGAATGATTCTCATCACCCAAGTTTCAATTGGACAGAAACTTGGAATCATGCGACTTGTATTGTATGATGAATGAGAAATTCTATATTTTGGAAATGAAGACTAATTCCTTGTTCACAAAAGTATGTGAGTCAAGTGAAGGACTAGGAGATCTAGTACACATTGTTGTGCGCTAGGTCAAGTCCACCACAAAGAACAATAAGAATTTTCGTCATGATTTGCTAAAGATTTAGTAAATATGGTTATGCTTACAAGATTAAGTGTAATTTTTTGTCATAGAAAAAGTTTCAATGTATAACAGAACGGATGAGAAGAATCAGTTAGGCAGAAAGATAAAAGTTTCTCCAATCTGAAAGAAAGGGAGAGTACTTATGTGTTGTGTTTTATGATTAACTTAGTGATTATGAAACTGTTTTACAATTGATCCTCTAAGGACACCTTAGTTCATTAGTATGGATAAGAAGAGGAATCGTGAATTGTTGAAATGGTTAAATCAAAAAGCCGAAACTTACTTCGTTCCAAAATGAAGTCTTAGAGTCATACTCCAAGATTGTGACTTGAATGACACATCTTAAGATGGTTTATAACACACTCATCAAATGTGGACTAGAAATTGTCTTCTTTTTCCTGAACATTTGAAATTGGTAAGTTGTGATGTCTTGGATAAGACAAAGACCAACTAAGACCAATTGGGTGAAGTGTTTGTCAAGATAAGAATCCGCACTAACTCTTGAATATTTGTTTGACAAGGAATGTTTCTTGACAAGAGAATCTTATATGTCAAGAGGTCGGTGGGACTCTTAATGGTCTTGAATAGCTTCAGGAACTAATCAAGAATAAACCTACTGTCTATCACTAGCACACGACTTGAGATTTATAACCTATCGTGTTGACATATTCTTGTTTCTATGCCATTCGTGTTGAGTTGATTGTGCATGTCAGTTCTATAAGTTCTTATTTGAATGCATAAAGACAAAGCACCTTAATCAATGAAATTTCATTAATCTGTGTAGGTGAGTTGCTCAACTACTTGGAAGCCAAGGTAGGCCCTTGTGCTACCGGATGGCAAGAAATAAAGATTGAACAAGTTCAGTCCATATGAGTTTGGATTTGTCACAAACCATGTCATGTGATAATGGTTATGACAAATTCACATGGATAAGAACACATACGCCATAATATCTAAGTAGTAAGGTTTCTCTCCGCTTCATGAAAATGATTGTGAGGAAACGATTTCACTAGGAAGATTTTAAGGAGATAGCGATTTTGTAAAATGCATTCTCAAATTCGATTATGACTACGACATCCCTCTTCATAGTTCGAATTGTGAGATTTAACAATTAGTTTAACATTTAATACTTATTGCTGTAAGTTCTGAAATTGTTAGACACGCATATGAGTTTTCTAATAAAAGGTGTACGAGCTTAGATAAAGTCTTATCGAAGCATCACGTATCATAAATATGAACTTTGGTAAGAAAGTCAATAATTATTAATTTCTAGAAGTCCAACTATTTTTTGAATACATGTCAAAGCTAGTGGGAGCATAAGTGTTATGCTGGTAAAGATATAATTATAATGTTAGTGGGATCATGAGTATTATGTTGCGAGTTAGCAATGTTAATTATAGAAAATAAAAGTTCAATTTGCAAAGTCAAAGAGCTTGAAAAGCTGTTTTTCTATAATAAAGGGAGAGAAATTCATAATTCATTTCAAATCTAAATGCTTAGATCGAGAAATTTTAATCAAATTTAGTCAAAGGAAATATATGAATGTTATGTTGAAAAGCTTCAACATAAGGAAATTCTATATGCAGCAATATTATAGCAAGAGACTGGTAAAGTCTCATGTCTTTATGTAAGACATCATGAATCGTATCCCATATGCTTTGGGTATAGGATCAATTACATATGTTGTAATATTCTACTGTTATGTCTATTCCAAATGTCTATTCTACTGTTATGTCTATTCCAAGAATCGGATATGACTAAAGTAGGATAAACAACTGTTAATACAATCTAAGGTTTGCCAAGGATTGGTCATGTGTGGGTAGTTGGAAGTATAGAAACGGATGGACCATATTGACATTATTATGAATAGATAGGATTCTATTTAGAATGTGTTGTCATATGGTAAATATGGAAATGTTTCCATAATGGGAGTTGGGTATTAAGAATTTATGTAGATTAGAAACTTTTATGCAAGAAGGATGTTCAAAGGAATGTACTTTGAATTTGAGACGTCATGTCTATGGAGTTGTCTTTTGACAATCTCCAATAGAGCACTTTTTAATATCATTGGCAAAGACTTTGTGACTTTGGTACTATGTCATTACAAAAGGATCATTACATAAAATGTTGGAATCTAACATATTGTAATAGTGGTAAGAATTTGGTATTCTTACACTTGTGATATGGATTAGGAATTTTGAAATGAGCATGATTGGAAATGTGTTCAATTGATCTATCTCACAAAGTAAGGACCTTAGGTAAACATAGTATGCATGCTTGGAGCATGGGATAACTAATGTTATAATTCAAGTATTAAGTTGATTACCCAAAACATTATACAATGAATAATGTGTAATCAATATGGTGATTAAATAAAAGGTGTTTTATTTATACTAAAAGTGTTGAGGCCATATTGGATTCGATTATTCTTGTGTTTCACTTCGCATGTTTCGACTTCTCAGTTCTCGAGTAAGTAGGTTATTAAAACATCCAAAGTCGATCATACGTTGGAAGTAGGTAATGAGGTAAGACTGTCATGAATCCGACTGTAGATTGTCTAAAGTGTTTAGACATAGAAAAAGTTTGTTGTAGTGTTCATGAGTGCTCCTGAAATAAGATTTGAGTATTGGATTAAACCCACGCTCACTTGAATCACTTCATGGATTTTATCATGGCTGATTGTGAGATGATAGTATCTTATATTCTTGAAACGGGGAGATATGAGTTGTTGTTTGCGAGTCAGTTTCACATTGATAATACGTAAACACATCAGTAACTTGATGTTATAAAACATATGGTTGTGTGTGATTTGATGAGTAAATAGTCCAAGCAAATGAGTCAACGTTTATCCGTTCCTTTTACCCAAAGTAGGATAAAAGCGATGCATGTGGGTCCCTCGATGATTTAGTGATGACACCCTAAGCGCTTGGCCAATCCTGGACAAAGTTGATGTGTTCAATTGTAGTCTGTTGTGAGTCGTCATAAATCGGAAATCAGGAAACAACACATGAACAGAGAGAATGATTGAAATCCATGTCTCAGTTCATATGATATCTAGAATGGAGGAATATATGATACCTTATCTAAAGGAAACGTTGCTGATAAGATGAGAGTTAGACAGCAGCTTTTGACAGCAACGATTGCTAATCAGATTCTAAAGTCATGCGCAATAGTAGTTGTTAGATTTATCTATGTGGGAGACTATTGGATTAGGTGTCTAAGCCAATAACTATTTTGGTATGTACTTGATTTGATTAGAGCATGGTCCTTTTGGGTTGCCTTCACCATAGCAACTGATAGGATTAATTATGGAGAAAGAGGATTAATTAATATATTATAAGAATAATATATTAATTGAGAAATCATATTATTTAATTAGTATTGATCAGAATTAATTTGTAGTTAATTTGGTGATCAAAACAGACTAATTGAATTAACGGGGACTGATTATGTAAATCGGTAATATTTATAGTTTGGGCTTATGGACCTTATTGGTATAAGGTGGATGAAATCTCTATGAGAGTCCATAAAGATTTCGTGTAAGGCTTGTCAAATGGGAGTCCATATGTCGCTTAGGGCCTAAGCAAGGGAATTAGGATTTCCAAGTTGAAAACCCTAGTAATATTCAACTATAAATGGAACCCTAATGGCTCTCAAAATCGGTCTATGCCTTTAGAAGGAACCCTACCCGACTTTTGAAGCCTTCTTCTCTCTCTCTTGTTCTTCCTTGTTGCAAGTGGTGTTTGTGACTCCATTAGAGGTGCAACATTCGAGGCACTAAGCTTTCAAAGGTCAAGGATATTCAAGGTGAACTTGTTATTGCTACATAACAAGAAAGGTAACATCTAAACACTATTTTATATGTCAATTTCGATTGTTATATGCTAGTCCAAAGGGTTGTTGCTTTGGTATTCGTAGTTGTATGTTCAAATTAGAAAAACCTAGATCAATGTAATTAGGATTGCATGTAGACCAAAGCAATGATGTTATTCTCATAGCCCAACAGTATAAGTGTATCACCTCGGTTGTTAATGAATTCAATACCTTCACCACCACACCCGGTGAATCGATTACCTTGACTTCCAACAAATACCGAATCGTTGTCAACAACATGACAGCTCATCGGAGTGTCTAAACTCTTCTAGAATAAAATCTCAAGTTCTTCATTAGACTTGGTAAAAGATGGGGAAATGTGAAATAGTGTCTTCAGAGTAATGGATCTCTGAAGAAGTTGAATGTTTACCAGTTGTTTGATGAGCATCAAGGACATGAATCAAATGTTGCTCAAACATTGAGAGAACTCTCAGGAGGTCCTCTAGCTCTTGTTAGTTCTTTTTATCCTCAAGTCTCGAACCCCACTGTTTCAGAGTCTTTCAAAGTTGTTATCCCTCTTATTCCATATGTTCAAACCTCTCCAGCAACTTTACCTTCTCTTGATAATTCCAACTATTAGTTTGTTGGAGACCTCAACCCTGAACCAATGGACTCTGAACTTCGCTTTCAACAAGAGTTTGCCTTGTTGTGCATGAAATAAAAGTGACAATGGAAACCCATACACAAACCACACCACAACCATTTTCAAGCTCCTCATCAAAGTAATCCCCAAGCTTTTCCTAAGCCCTCATAGAACCTACCTACCTACAAACCAAACATCTTGACACTAAGTGACTCGTCGAAATCCCGTGAGAATCCGAAGTTAGACAAACTGGTGGTCGTTTATCACAAGTATGGTCATGGAAATCACTTTGCCAAAGATTGCATGGCTAAAGCCACATAAAATCCAAAGATTAAGGACTCTGCTTACTATGCCCGTCGAGCCCAAGAAATGGCTGCAAGTGAAAAAGCATTCATGATCACTATCTCAAGAGATGTGGAAGGCTAGGCAGACAATCGAATGAGATGAAGGCTACTGGTCATATGGATCAGAAGGAGATGATGAAGATGCTGAGCCAAATTTCTGCTACATGGAAATCAATGATCCACCAAGTCAAAGCATCGTTCAACAAGTAAAATCTATGATTAATGATAACAATTTTGATTTATCTCTTTGTGAACCATATCTAACTCAGATTCAATCAGATAAGAACATCATCTATAAAGCCTATGAGTCTGCCATAAAAGCGAGTGAGAAGATGGAGAGTGAATTAAGTCGTATTAAGTTACTTTTTGAGGATAGGAAGCTTAAAATAGGGTCGTTAGAGCGTGAACTTGTAATGTCACAAGATGATTGTATCATTCTTAAATATAAATATGAAATAACTTATTCTGAAAGGAATGTTTTAATTTCTGATAACAAACGTCCGAATGCCAAAATTGATGCTTTACATCATGCCATAGATATTCTTGAAGCCACTGAATGGATGAATCCTAATTTTCGTCATCCTTGGTCCAAAGCACATGGTATCGAAGGCGAGTTTCCAAAACCAATCGCTCCTCCCTTGAAGGATTTTTAGGATCTAACTATTATAGGGGACGTTGCAAACCACACATATTTGGATACCCCTGTCTCATAATTCTCACCCTTTCCTGAGACCTCGGACCGGTTTTCAACTTTGATTCCTGAGTCTCAACTCATAGTTGTCAAGTGTCCTGATTACACGCCTCTTTCACCTCTGATAGCCCTGGACCTGAATCGGACCTTAATACCCTTCCCTAGCATCACCCATAGTGTTGTTAAAATTCTGAACCACAGTCCTACTAACTATTGTGTTGTTGAGGAAATAATTCCGGAGACAACTAGAGCTGACTCGGATAAATCGAATTTTTTCTGGGCATCTTTCGATAATGACGTAGAAGAAGAAGTCTTAGGAGATTATTCATCTGACTCTTGTGTTTTTAATTCTCAAGTGATTTCAAAAACAACCTTAGTGTCAATCAAGCCTACGTTTAACAACCCATCTGCAAGCCAATCTTCCAAGTCATCATCTGACTCCAGGAAGAAACAATCGTTAAATAGGAACGATGTTATCAATCCTAAGGTAGAAGCAAAAAATGCTCTCAAAAAGGAAATTAGTTCAAGACATGACTCCAGATTCATTGAAAATTCTAAGAAGAAAGTATCTTAGACTGTGAGCCTATCCACTAGGAACCACAACACATTTATGCCTATTAAGATTCTTAAGAGGCCTTCTAATCCTCATAGTTTGGTAGCTCAAAACAAAGTTGTCAGCCTATTCCCAAAAAGACTGTTGATGATACTCATCCCACCAATACTAACTTTTTCTCGGATAGTTTCTATTGTGTTCATTGTGAAATGTGATGGTACAATTTTCAAACCACAACAGCTGTCGAAACCAAATATGCCATCAAAATTAGCAAACAAAGAACGAGTTGGCAAAAACATTGTTACTCAAAAATTTTCGAAAGATTCAAACCAAAATCTTGAGTGGAAGGTTAAAAATGCCAAAAAAAGAAATTGCAACTCCAAGTGACATTGTGATTCTTACAGCTTCAAAAGCTATTAGTCCAAGAAAAGTTGTCTCCAAACAACCTGTTATTGAATATGATTTCTGGATCAATGAGAATACCATGGCTTTCTGCTTCTTTCCAAAAGAATCTCGGAATAAACCTTCAGAGACATTCATTGCTCAAAAGCTACAAAGTAAGTCCAAAGCGCATGCCCAAGTCCCAAAATATAACTCAGAGCCTAAAAACTCCAAAATTCACTAATTTTTTGAGGCACTCTGTGCTTCAGAAAAAGATACAATATGGTATATTGATAGCGCTTGTTCCATGCACATGATGGGGCAGAAAATTTTTCTGCGTGACCTTAAAATCTCACCAAATGCTGCCTATGTGATGTATGACAAAAGCTCTAACTCTCAAATCAGAGGTTATGGCATCCTCACCAATGGCAATTTCTCTGTCTCAAATGTGGCATATGTAGCTGGCCTGAAGCATAATGTGATAAGTGTGGCTCAACTCACTGACTCCAACCGACGATTTGAGTACTACAAAAAGCATAGCAACATCATGATAGAAGACCGAAAGGAATGTCTCATCAAATAGAATAGCAATAAGAATATGTATCCTCTTGATATCAACATGATCATCAACAAACCTCAACCTTGTCTACTTTGAAAGTCCTTTTCTGTCATCATTTGGTTATGGCATCGGAGGCTTGCTCATTTAAACATCTCATATGTGAATGACCTTGTTTCCAGTGAAATACTTAGAGGTCTGCCACTCCTCAAGTTTGAAAAGGATCATTTGTGTGTTGCGTGTGAATGTGGGAAGCAATCCAAGAAAGTTCATCCTATTATTATCGAAAAATCAATTTCGGAACCATTAGAACTCCTTCATATTGATCTTTGTGGGCCTTTTACTGCAGAAATTTTGCATCACAAAAAGTACATTCTTATGATTGTGGATGATTTTACAAGGTTCACTTAGGTCTTCTTCCTTAGGCTGAAATCTGAGGCTGCCACGAAACTCATAAATTTTATCAAATGAATTTAACTTCTCCTCGAACTACCTGTAAGATGGATCTGAAGTGATAATGGCTCGTAATTCACTAATGTCACCGTTGAAAAATTCCTCTTCTACAAAGGCATTGACCATAATTTCTCAGCTCCCTACAGTCCTCAACAAATCAGTGTGGTTGAAAGAAGAAACAGAACTCTTGTTGCAGCTGCTTGATCGATGCTCGACTTTGCAAATATTCCACTTTATCTTTGGGTTGAAGTTGTGTCCACTGCCTGCTTCACTCAGAGTCGAAGCATCATCAATCGACGCCTCAACATGAAACTTTATATATCCATGAATGGTTGTAAGCCGAGTATCTCATTTTTACATGTCTTTGGTTGTCAGTGGTTTATCAAAAACAATCGTGATCAACTCACGAAATATCAGTCTAAATCTGTTGATGCGATCTTCCTTGGATACTCTGCAAAATCAAAAGCTTACCAAGTTTTGAATCATCGGACTCATGTTCTTGAAGAAAGTTTTGATGTCTCCTGCGATGACAACTATGTTCAGAATTCAGGCTCACCCCATGTTACTACCAACATCATGGAGCCCGATGCTCCAACGCTAGGATGTCCAAATCCTCAAATTATTCATGAAGTTTACTTTGAAACCTTGTTCGGACCATCTGAAACAACTATTGAATCGGAATCTCGATTAAGACTGTCCTCAATTGGAGTTTAAATTTCCCAAAATGTTTCTAGTTTGACCCCCACTTTTCCTTCATTTGATTCCAAACCAATTCAACCTTCCTAGGTTAGGGAGAATGGTCTTCTATCTATTGAATCATAAGTTGAAGGAGGCCAAGATGCAACGGTTCAATTTGATGAATTCAATACTATTCTGAACAACAATGACGATGATGCTAACTTCTTTGACTTTCCAAACGAAGACAAAGTTGATATGTCCAGTTCAGAAGTTTTGGGGTAGTATCATCCGCAAATTCAAATTGTTCATGGGGAGAAACATAACCCCATTGTTGATATCAGATCATCAATTGCACAAGAGCTTTAGAGATTACATATTTAGACAAAGGATCATCCTCCCAACCAAGTTATAGTAAATCTCAACGCTTGTGTACAAACTCGCTCTACTACTAACATCCAAAACGAATGTCATTTCTCGGCATTTAGGGCAGGATCCATTAGTTTATGTTTAGCTTATGTGTTCTGATATGTTTATGTACTATTATATGTTAGTGTGCGAGGCGCAGTCACAGGCGAAGCCTAAGTGAAATAGATCTGTATCCGAGCGGGGCTCGAAGCCAGGCGAGGCCTGGAGCGGCGAGGTCGTTGTAGCGGGCGAGGCCCGAGGTAGTGGCGAGGCCCAAGATAGCGGGCGTGGCCCAGTATGTGCAGTATGTGGTTATGCATGGTATGTGGTAGGTTGGGGGACTCACTAAGCTTCGTGCTTACGGTTTTCAATTATGGTTTCAGGTACTTCCGGTAGCAGAGGGAAGAGCTCAGGGTGATCACATGGCACACACCATAGATTAGACAGCCTGGGAATGTTTTACTCTGATAAAGAACATATGTTTTGGAAATTAATACTCTGATTATGTTTTAGATTGATGATTATGCTTTAAGTAATGTTTTATTAAAAGAAATTTTTAGTCTTGAATTTTGGGAAATTACAGGTTGAACCAAAATCCATCAAGGAAGTGTTAGAACATGTTTACTGGATTACAATTATGCAAGAAGAGTTAGCACAATTCGACAGAAGTGAAGTGTGGATTCTCGTCACTCCTCCTCAGGATCGCCTTATTGTTGATAGAAGATGGGTCTTCTGAAACAAGCTAGAAGACGTTGGTGTAATCATTCGAAATAAAGCAATATTGGTTGCCAAAGGATTTACTCAACTTGAAGGACTTGATTACGATGTGACCTTTGCTCATGTTTCCTGTCTTGAAGCCATCAGAATCTTTCTTGCTTATGCAACTTGTAAAGGCTTCAAAGTTTACCAAGTAAACATTAAAAGTGTTTTTCTTAATGGTGAACTGGATACAGAAGTTTATCTCCAATAGCCTCCCGGTTTTGTCAATCCTTATTTTTCGAATTATTGCTACAAACTCCGAAAAGCTATTTATGGCCTCAAGCAAGCTCCTCACGCCTGGTAAGAGATTCTCACCGACTTTCTCAAGCATTCCGATTTTCAAAGAGGAATTCTCGATCCTACCCTTTTTCGAAGATCAAATGTAAAACATCTCATGCCAGTCCAAATCTACATTGACGATATCATTTTTGGATCTACAAATTCATCAATGGTTGTTGATTTTGACAAGTTAATGGTTAGTAGATTCCAAATGTGCATGAATTGTGAACTAATATTCTTCCTCCGTCTCCAAGTAAAGTACACCAACAGAGGAATCTTTATTCACCAAGAAAAATACATTTAAGAGCTTCTCAACAAATATTCAATGGACAACTGCGCATCTGCAAAGGTTCCTATGGGTTTCGATCATAAAATCTTCTAGGACCCACCAGGTGTTGTTGTTGATGAAAATAAGTATAGAGGAATGAGTGGATCGCTACTCTACCTACCATATATCGTCCAGGCCTCATGTTCTCTACATGTTTGTGTTTCAGATTTCAGATCAATCCAAAGATGTCTCATCTTTTGGGGGTTAAGCAAATATTCCGATACCTCAAAGGTACACAGAGTCTCGAAATCTGGTATTCTACAAATGAGAGTTTCCTTATACTGGTTTACTCCGATTCAAACTATCGTGGTTTTCAATTGGACAGAAAAAACACGTCTTGTGGATTTAATTTTTGGGTGGAAGATTGGTCAGATGGCCATCGAAGAAACATAATTGCATTGCTCTTTCTACAGTCGAAGCGGAATACATAGTTGTTGCTAGATGGACTTCTTAAGTTCTTTGGATGAAATTGAAGCTTCTGGACTATTGTTATTGATTTCAACATATTCCAATCTATTGTGACTCTCAAAGATCCATTGTGATTTCTCATAATCCAATTCAACACTCCATGATGAAGCACATTTATATTCGGTACCATTTCAATAAAGATCATGTCTTAAAAGGAAACATTAAACTTATTTTTGGTACATCTGATGATGAAATTGTTGATGTCTTTATTAAGGCATTAAATGATACCAAATTTAATGGTTTTCTGAACAAAATGGGTATGATGTTGCTTGATCCTCAATTCTTCCAAGAGGCTTGTATGCTCTAATGGAAACATCAGAAAGTAAATTAATTCCGAAGTCAAAATCTTTTCCATCATGGAATCATTTCGTCTCGAAATATATATGATCACTTTACATATGACCAATATAGTTACATTGGTATTTTGCTTTGATCTCACCTCAGAATCTATCTCAAAAAGATGTTATGAAGTTCACCTCATAATTCATGTCCGAAATGGTAATGCGTCTCACTCCATCTTTTGAAGTTCATATGACCAATATAATTACATTGGTATTTCGCTTTGATCTCACCTCGGAATCTATGTCAAAAAGATGATATGAAGTTCACGTCGGAATTCATGTTTGAAATTGTAACGAGTCTTCACCTCCTGCCCCTGTCCGAGCTCTGACTCTTCTCGTCTCAAAATCTCAAAATCTGTTTAAAATATGTCCTCTAAGACCTTCTTACAATTTACCTTTGATATTCAGTCTGATTCTGTGCAATCTTGAACTCTATATCATGTACAAGTGTTTTCATTTTCACCTAGGAAGCATCTTATGACAATCCATCTCGAAACTTATTCTTCCAAGATCCACAGATTCAAAAGAAGTTCCAAAGGTTTTTCATTAATTGTTTTTCCGAAACATTTTTTTAATAACTTAACGGTTATTTTTTTAATGATTAACTTTTCACCCTAAATTATCACGCTTTTTGCACACGTCTCGATAAAGTGCACATCCTTTCAACTGAAACAACAATTTTTCATTTCGCACGTATTTCCATAGCATCTTTTGTCATTGCAGGTCAAACACATGCCAATTTTTGCAACACATTTAATGCGATCCATTTGCAATTCGAACATAATCATTACATATTTTTCTCAACCAGACTTGATTTTCCAAAATATAAAAGGTTTTCAAAACTCATTTGTTCACTTTTATGCATTCATCTTCTTCTTAAAAAATTCTCTCTGCAAACTTGTTCTTCAAGCTCCAAACCTGCATCAACGATGTCCCCCCAAAATGCTATCGAATTCTCAAGAACTGTTCCAAAGAAAAAATCTTCCAAATGCTCTGCTTCTTCTTCTTCAACAGATCCCTTCCTTCGTAAAACCACACAATGCTTCTCCCATGACACTATGGACTATGAAGAATCCATCAGGGTTATGATTGACTTTATCTCTCGTGATCCTATCGCCATTCCACTACAAAAACCCAAAATCCCCAACTCCCTCTCAGGATCCTTCATACTACATTTGAAATGATCATGATCGAAAACGAAGTGCTAGAAACCAAGACCACATGTGATCACATTATACCTATGTCAAAGTAAACATTTCTCAAAGCGATTGGGATACCAGAAAAACCCCAACGGTTTCACCATGCTAGAACCAATGTCTGGAGAGTTTCAGACGTTCCCGAACAACATTAGGTATACAGAAGAGTTCAAGGCAAAGAAATTCAAGAAATCTACAGTCGTTGGTCTTTGGACAGTCCTTATGCACCTCATTCTTCCAGGTATTTCATGCAAACATGGCGGCATTGATACGATGAGGAAGGAATGGCTCTATGTGGTGTACATCATCTACTATGGGAGATCCAATGTTGTAGATCTGACTGAGGTCTTATGGAAAGACTTCGGGAAATTTGAAGTAAAGACGATGCCTCAAGAAATCTTAAGTTTGAGGTTCTAGGATCTGGCACTTCAGCAACTCTACCGAGAGAAACAAGAGCATATTCCAATCACCACATAACAAAAATAGGTATTCATATCCTTTAAGGCCATAAAGACTTAAAGAATTATGAACCAAGCATTTTTCGGACCTACACATAGACTACCACAACATATGTTGGCCACTTTACCATCCTAGTTCCCTTATTAGAAATATCACTTAGGGAACTCGACTGTGTACAACCTTGCATAGTCAATCCCAGTCTCTGCTGAACTTACCTCGAATGTGGTCAAACTAGTCTTGGATAGTGGAAAGAAAAAGAAGGTAGCCAAATGAAAGACTTCTCCTATCAAGACAAAAACCAAAAGGAGAGCCAAATTTGATGTTTCCTCTCAAAAGGAATCTATCAAGGACATTCTGACTGAATCTAGTCATCCGCTCACCACCCAGACCACTCTTCGAATCTACCCTTCAGAGCTTTGATAGCACATACACACACACACACAGAGGGACTCTCCTCATAATACACCCTTACTTTCCCAAAAAGGTGATGTCGGTGTTGACAAAAGTTCCTTGCACCCACTGGAAAACACTCACGAGTGATCTCGAATATCCTTCCTCTTTCTACACAAGCACGATTAGAGACCCCCTGTCTTCGATCCTAATATTTCAGAAGCTGGGGTTCTCCCTCCAACATCAGGAGCTACAACTTGTCTGATACCTGGATCAGGTAAAGGACGACCATGTACTAATGATCCGGATTGGTTATATTTTATTAACAGTGCTCACACAAGATATCTAGAGATTATTCGTTCCTAAGTTGAAGAAACTCTCGTCTCAATGAGAAATCAAGCCATTATGAGCAATCTTCAATTTATTTCTCCTTCTGACGAAGTCACATATCAAGATTTTGCATCAGGAGAAACAAATCAAGACACCATCATCTCGGAGAATCCACCGAAGTCTCCTCACCATGACACCTTCCATCCTGATCCTGATGAATAAGACTCGACAAGTTCATGTTTGATGACGACAGTGCATCCATGGCAACTCCTCTCATATTCTCTTCATTTCTCACTTTCCAAAAGCCATCATAATCAAGACCCATTTATCATTTCATACTTTTGTCATCCTCTTCGGATCCTATTGATGAAAAAATTGATGGGTTTTGGGCATTCTAACACTCCTATATGTGTATATATATATATATATATATATATATATATATATATATATATATATATATATATATATATAAGAGTCCATATTTAATTAGTTCCTTTTAATCACTTAATTAATTCTAAATTAATTCTTAATCAATACTAATTAAATAATATGATTCCATATTAATATATTAGAACTTATAATCACCACAAGAAAAAGGCCTTTTACGACGCTCATTGTGTGTCGTAAAACGCTTAGACGATGCGCAAATGCAAGTCAAGGAAGGCCCTGTCATAACGAGAGACGACACGTTTTTGCGCGTCGTCTATAGACGACACACATTTATGACACGCAATGTGTATCATTAAAACCGCTGTCAGGAAAAGCCATGTCATAAATGAAGATGACACACATTTTTGCGTATCGTAATTTTTATTATTATTATTTTTTAAAAATTTCTTTATAGATTTACTAATTTTCAATTTAAATTTGCATTTCATGTCTCATAATAGAAAATAAAATACCATATACAAAAAATACAATCCATTGCACAAAAATTAATGTCATACAAAATACAAAATAAAATACAATAAATAAGAAAGATAATTCATTGCACAAAAATATCAAATACAAATAATCATTGCTAACTATATAACCTAATACTACTTTGCTATTAAGGGACATCATCATACCTCACTGAAGGTCTTGGAACAATATTCTCATCATCAACTCTTACACCAACCTTGCTTTAGTAAATGACTTTCACACAATCAATATTGAAACAGATGCTGCCCGAACTTACCGAGCTCAAACTTCCACTGTTTGCTTCATCTTTGCTAACCTCTTTCTACTTCAAGAACATAAAAGAAAATGAAACCATGAAAAAATCACATGAAATTTAATACCCTCATAAAATCAGATTAGGATTGAGGGAGTTCAAGGTACTTGTATTCTTCAAGGAAACAACTATCATCAGATCATCTTCTAAATCTTTCTGTTCTTAGGTCTTGTTATCGATCCGAGATTTGGTTTTAGGTTTGGAATCTTCGTCTTCTATAGGAGTGAAGGGATCGGGTTTGAAGGCAGAGGGTTTGGGAGGTAAGTTCCCAAGTTTTGTTTGAATATCATCCCATTGAGTTGCTGCTCCTTCAACATCTTTGTAGACAAAGTGAAGATCAGCTTTATCACTTGGCTCCCAAGATCTCTACATGCATAAGGAATAATGGGTATTAAGATTTAAGAGATTACATAATAAAAGTGATAGAATCTGAATTACAATATAGATCATACCTTCATATATCTTTCCTGCCCATCAAAAGCCATTTGTAGTTTCAGCTGACTTCTAGTATAAGCTGGGATTTAAAAAAAGCAATTAAGTTAGGTTTATCAAATTTAATACATGAATTTGGTAACTTTTTAAGGAAATTGATAAAATAGTAAGAACCTGTGTCTCTAAAGAGCCAAAACCTCCTTCAGAATCAAGAATGTTGATTAGCCCTTCCAATCCTCCCATGATTGACTCAATGAGTGACTCAACATATAAAATTGCATCTTGGCCAATTCTAGTTAACTACATCAACCAATAAATATTCAGTAAATTGCCCTTCAAAAGATAAAATAAAATTTACGTATAAAATTTAGAGTAAGTTACACTTTCAGTCCCTGTTCCAAGTAAAGTTGGGAACAAGAACCAAAAATGTTACAAGGCTTGTTTTCCAGTAGACCATTCCTTTCAGATAACAAGCCTTCTTATCCACTAGACACTGTTGCTTTCTCCAAATGCCTTATGTCAATTGAAGATCGTGCAGAAGTAACAATCATTAACTTTGATAACCAGTCTTTACATAATTCCTTTTTATTTAATTTTTTTATACATTATAAACATGAGTATAAATATAAATAAATAAAACAAAACCATGTCACATATTTGAATGGATTAAAATTAAAGATTATACTTACTGATAAATCACATGTAATTGCAAAGATATTTTCACCCTGTGGTTTTGGAATATTTTCAAGATGGTCAACAATTTTTTGGAAAAGCCCTTTTAGAGTGGTGTCCAGGTCAAGAGCCACCATGCCAGGTGTATTCAGTAAAAACCGAATGCGGACCGCTGAAGATGACGAGTAGGATAAACCATACCCTCCCACAGCTGTAAAAACATTGTGTAAATATTTAAACCCGAGCCTCAAGGGTAAAAAGGTAATTAAACATTTTATACCCTCACTTACAATGTATTTGTGGGATCATTTGCATTCTACACATGTTGACAAGTCAAACTTGTTAATTAATATTATAAAAAATATATATATAGAAAAAACAATAATTTATGAAGTAATATCTGCCCACACCTATTCACAGAAGCTCTCACTTTGTATGATAAAAGTCACATGGCCTGCCATAATATGGTCTTTTGCACCCATCCTCACAAAGATACTATCAACGGGGAGACATCTGAAAGCTTTGCGCAGGCACATCTACCCCGACCTGGAACATCCATCCATAACTAACTGTATGAATATTGAAAATAATACATAATTGTATGAATATTGTCTTGTTTTTTGTTAGACATTGCCATGCCTTTTGGATGCTCCAAGTCTTGAAAACTATTATCTAACAAAATAAGAGTCAACTACCTCATGGTGAGCAGATTCTTCAAGTGTATCTTTCCTGAAAGATGAAAGCCTGGAAGAAGCTACAGCAGCAGCAGTTGCAGCTGCAAGCACAACCTGGGCTTCCTTATGCCTTTTCTCTTTTCTCCCTGTTTCTTGACTTCACTAAACTTAGAAAGTTATTGGCTCACCAACACAGCATCCTAGTTTCATTTTCTTAGTGTCTCAATCTCTTCTGGAAGAACCTTGATCACCTTTGAAATTAAATCATCTACACAATAAATAAAAAACATCACAAAGTAAAACATCCAACCTTCTTATTTTGATACTTAGTAAGTTGCAATGATTAAATTTTCAAACTTACATGGTATCAGGGATGTCATTCATAGGATTTAAAAAATCATGGTTCCCAAGATTGGAATTCACCCTGGTATCACATTTAGATTTTATAGTCTCAGTTTGACCACTGTTAGAATTATTGACCAACAGATCAGAAGCAGGACATGATTCTGCTGATATCTGCAAGAAAAAAAAACTTAAAGTTATTTTTAGATTCTCAAAGCCACCAATATTCTATAATCATCAACATACAATCATAAAGTTGATTATGTGACAACCTTTTCCATATAATTAGGAGAAGACTGCCCCTGCTTATCTACAATGAAAGATTTATTATTTTGTTACCCTTCAAACCCTTTCCCTTCTCCAATTTTTCCTCTTTTTTCCTACAATCCACACTCTCTTTCCCATTATGCCCCTGCTTATCTACAATGAAAGATTTATTATTTGCAGCAACAAAATCCTGGTTCTTTTGATGATTCCAATGGCTAACACTCCCCTATTCCAATTCCCACTATAACTTCTGTTATTCCAACCTTTATCACCCTTATTAACACTATTATAACTTCCTCTTTTGTTATTCCCTCCATTCCAATGACTACCTTTGCTTCCAGAAACATTGGGATGAATATCACCTGTACCGTACCCCTTCACACTAGCATTCCCTGCATTTCTATCTTTTTTCATGACCATAGTGAACCCCTCAACATCTTTATTAATCACATCCTGAATATCACTCTTGACAGCAACATTTTTCCCATTTATAACAACCAAATAGATAGAATCATCATGCCCATAAACTAACATTATTCATATGACTCCTCACTTGATTCAAATCAGAATTAAGGCTAGAAATCACAATTGCATCCTTACGAATTTCCCAATTCTTAGATAAGTTTCCAGTTTTACCTGAGGGAATAGAATCCTCATGAATGATCGGACGCAAATCTTTGGTCACTTCATCCATAACTTTGGAACTAGAACCCTTGATCGAAGCTTGACAAGAAACCCTAGATGCACTAGAATCGGATTCCCACATACCATCAAATTCCGATACATCCTCCCTCTCTTCTTCTGTAACATCATCCACATAGTAAGCCTCAGCATCCGTAGGAGTTATGAGAAGAGAATCGCCCCGATTAGGTTTCCTAGCTTTACGCAAACACTCTAATTTCCACTCTGCTTTCCCGATTCCCAGCACAACAGCTCAAGTATCACTTGGCTTTCGTGGGGCACAGTAGATAGTAAACGAAGACTGATCGACAACCCCAGGAGAAATAACATCGCTTAAATCGACCTCAGTTTGCACCAATCGACCCACCGTTGCTTTATCAAGAGGCTTAACCTTTACATCCTTCAATCGATCCTGCTTAGAAGAAGCTCCCATCGCAACAACGGAAATGATGAGAAGATACTTGAACAATGAGATGAAAATTTTCACCGGAGAAGAAACAATGACGAATCAAGCAAAAAACGCAACGCCGATCAGAGAGAGTTGTAGAGAGAGAGAAAGGGTTGAGAGAGAAAGCATTTTTTTGTACCTCTAAAGTTTCTTAATCTCTTTCTTCAAGTCGGCCTCAAACTTCTCCTTCTGATTGGCATTCAAATTACACAAAAACCAATAACGTCAATAATTCAAAGAAAATTAATAATATTTACGAAGAGGCCTGGGAGAAAGGCTTAGGAGAAGTTGTACCAGGTTTTAGGGTAGAAATCAAACTAGTTTTTATTGTTTTAGAGGCCTAGGAGAACCGATCAAGAATCAGGGAGCGTTTTGAATTTTCTTGGAAAAGCCCTAGGTGTGAATGAAGGGAGATAAAGGGGAGAGATTGAAGAAGCGGACACTTCAACTTTTTTGCCCTTTAAATACGCGCGTTTGATAAAGAAATATAAAGCGACATTCCTAGAGGACACACATTTAAAACAAGTGCCCTCTGTGTTTGTATTTTTTTTTCATGGACATTAATTTGAAGGCACGTAAAAATGCGTGTCCACTATCCTTCAAATTTTGGAAGGCTGACATTATTTTAAAGGCACACAAAAATGCGTATCGTAAATCAGCGAGTATCATTGTTCACACGTCATTAAAGGGTATTTTTCTTGTAGTGAATGTATTAATATAAATCATAAATATACTATTCTCAAAAGACTATCCATATAAATTGTGTCGGTGAAGTGCAACCCAAATGGACCATGTAGGGTCGGGTCAAGTACATACCAAATATAGTTATGGACTTAGACATTAATCCAACAGTCTCTCACTTGGATAAGTCTAAAACTATTATTGAGTATGACTTCAAATCATAACTGGAAATCGTAGCTCTTAAAGCCGTTGTCGAACTCTGACCTTTGTCAATGACTTGTCCATTAGATAAGGGGTCATATATTCCTGCATTCTAGATATCATATGGACCGATACATGGATTATAATCATTCTCTCTGTCCATTTGTTGTTTCCCGATTTCCGATTCATGACGACTGACTGATTAAACAAATCAAATCAGTCCTGGCTTGGCTAAGCACTCACATGTGTCATCATTAAATCATCAAGGGGCCCACACATATCGCAATATCGCTTTTATCCCGAAGGTAAAAGGAATGGATAAACTTTGACTCATATGGCTTGTTCTATTACTTGTTTAATCATAGAAAAAGCAACGTTTTATAACATCGAGTTACCGAATGCGGTTTCGTGCAATCAATGTACAACCAACTCATAGTAACAACTCATATCTTTAGGTTTGAAGAATATAAGATATTATCGTCTCATGATCACTCGTGATAAAATCCATGAAGTGATTCAAATGAGTCTGAGTTGAATCCAATACTCAGAACTTATGAGCACTCATGAGTGTTGTAGCACAACTTTGTCCACCAACTTGGACCTCTATAAGCCAACCCATGACACTCTAGATTCATATCTACTACCAACATATGACCGACTGTGGATGGTTTGAATAACTTAGTCATTCCGGAAGAATAACCTAGTTATTATGGAAGTCAAAACATGCAAAGTGAAACACAAGAATAAATGAATCAATTATGGTATCAAACACTATGAATATAAATAGACGACTTTTATTTATCACCATACTGATTACTCATTATTCATTGTTTCGGTTTTATCAACTTTATACATGAATTAAAAACACTAGTTGTCGCATGCTCCAAGCATGTACACTATGTTTTTTCTAAACAATAGCTTTGACATACACCAAGTATGCACTCTATGTTTATCTATGATCCTTACCTTGTCGTAAATGTAAGAATTCCTAACATTTATCGAAATATGTTTAGATTTTAAACTTATATGCATTGTTCCTCTTGTAATGATTATGCACAAAGCCACAAAGACTTGGCAACAATCATTACAGAGTATTCCAATGGAGAGTAATTCCATGGAAACGATGTGTCAAATTCAAAGCGCATTGCTTTGAACATGCTTCTTGCATTAAGTTTCTTTAACCTTACACAGATTGCTTCCACCTATGAAGACAACTCTATATTCCCATTTTGACTACAACTTCTGAACAAGAGTTTCCTCTTTTCAGACTATGTCAATATGGTCCTTCCAATATTAACAGTATACTTCCAACTGTCCTTGAGCAACCAATCTTTGGTAAACCTTACATTGTCCTCGACAATTGCTTAATCACTTTAGTCATATCCAATTCTCAACGTTTTCTTACATAATGCCCCAAGGCATTTGGAAAATTCAGAAAGGATAAATATTATAGCACATGTAATCGATCTTGTACCCAAAGTAAATGGGACACGATTCATGATGTTTCACATAAAGACATGGTTCTAGACGAGTCTTTTGCCATAATATTTTTTTTTGTTTGTCATATTCTCAAATTTTGACTATGAAAAGGGATGTCGTAATCATAATTGAATTTTGAGAACGCAATATATAGAATTTTCTTAAGTTGAACCAATCCAACATGAAATTCATATATATATATATATATATATATATATATATATATATATATATATATATATATATCCCTGACTAAACGTGATTAAAATCTCAATATAAGCTCTTTAGAATGATTATAAACTCAATCTATGCTTTTTAGAATTGAAATGAAGTATAATTTCCTCTCCCTTAAATATGGCAAAACAACTTTTTCAACCCCTGCAACCTCACGAATTGAAACTTTTGTTTTTCTATAATTAACATTGCTCACATGCAATACTTACCATAATTATCATGCTCCCACTAACATGATGATTATTAGCATAACACTTGTGCTCCCACTAGCTTTGACATGTATCCATAAAACAGTTGGACCTCTAGAAGTCAATACTTTATTGACATTTTTACCAAAGTTCAGATTTCTGATACTAGATATCTTTGATAAGACTTTATCAAAATCATACACCTTATCTTAGATAGATCACAGGTGTGTCTAAACAATTTCAGAAGTATGAAAATGGATGTCGTAATCATAGTCTCAATTGTTTAGACTTTTTTCCATTTCTCATAAGTCAATGTTAGTGTTTCGGTTAACCACGTACGCTCCACTAACGACTTTGAGAACTGCAAATATCACAATTGCTATCCACTTAAAATCTACTTAGTGAATGAATTTCCTCACCATCATTTTCATGAATCGGAGAGAAACCTTATGACACTTAGATTTTATGGTGTACATGTTCTTATCCATGTGAATTGGTCAAACCATAATCACTAGACTAGGTTAGTGATAAATCCTAAATCATATGGATTGAACTTGTGCAATCTTAACTCTTGCCACCTGGTAGATCAAGGGTCTGCCATGGCTTCCAAGTAGCTATGCAAACAATTGAGAACATGTAGAACTCAAATTTATAGCCAACTTAACTAGAATGGGCATAGAAATGTCAGCATGATAGGTTATAAACCTCTAGTTGTGTGTTAGTGATGAAATACAAGTTTTATTCTTGATTACTTCTTGAAACCCTTTCAGGATCTTTAAGACTGCCACTGTCTCCTTGACCTATAAAGACTTTCTTGCCAAATATTCAAGAGATAGTGTGGATTCTAATCAAGACAGACACTTAACACAAGTGGCCTTAGTTGGTATTTGTTTCATCCAAAACATCACAAATTACCAATTTCAAATGTACAAGAGGAAAAACTTTTACTGTTACATTTGACAAGTGTATTAAACCTTCTTTAAGACATCTCACTCAGGTTACAATCTTAGAGTATAACTCTAAGAATTGTTTTTGGAGTGAAGTATGAATCATCTTCTTGATTTAACCACTTCAACAATTCATAACTCCTCTTATTGACTATCAGAATGCACTTAGAGGATGAATTGTGATAAGGTCTCAAAATCATTAAGATGATCTTAAAACATGATACTAAAGTAGTCTCCCATCTTTTCAGATTTGAGAAACTTTTTATCCTTCTGCCTAATTTGATTCTTCTTATTCGTTCTGTCATACATTGAAACTTTTCCAATGTTTCAGAATTATACTTAAGCTTGTAAGTATAATCATATTTACTAAACCTTAGTAAATCATGACAAATAGTCTTATCCATCTTTTGTGGTGAACTTTGTCTAGTGCACAAGAATGTGTACTTGATCCCTTAGTCCTTCTCTTGAGTCACATATACATGTGAACACGGAACTAGTCTTAATTTTCCAAAGTTGCAAATTCTCATACATCACACTAAACACCTTGTATGATTCCAAGTTTTGGTCCAATTGAAACTTGGGTGATGAGAATCTTTCCTTATTTGGTAAATTTAGACACTACCACAAATGAAAGAATCAAATTCATATTTCCAATATTGCTATAAGCATACAAACATCAAGTTTTCATGAATGCCATTGTAAGGAGATAAAAATAAAGTAAAAAAAACTTTTATTTATTTTAAAACGAGGAAATGTTTTTCCTTACAATGCAACTTGAAATGAAAACTATGCTACTACTTGTTTCCTAGCAATCTATCATAACTCCTAAGAAGTAGCTCAAGAATTCAATCTTCAACCAAGGGAAAGAAATCCATCTTCGTGATCAAATTCAACATACTCTTTCTTTAAGTTTCCTTCCCTTTTCTTGATCCTGCTAAATATCAAAATGCAACCGAATCACATTTTGTATTAAGAATCATCAGATGGGAACTTAACAAAGTTAGATAGTGGACTTACCTAAAGCAGAGTCAAAATTTTGATTCTTCTTTCTTTTAGGTAGCTTGGGCAGCTTCGCTTCCTATGCCCCTTTTCTTCAAACTGAGAACATATAGACCCTTTGGGAATGGTACACAGGCTATTCTAGACTTAGACTTTCTCTTTACCTTCCGGTTAACCGGGTTGACCAAGGCTGATCCCTTATCATTGGGAAGAGAAGGTTTTTCTGAACTTCTAATGTCACCATTATCCATTTCCATGGAAGTTTGAGAAATAGACCTTCCATCCTTATTTGCCTGACTATTGCACCAAATCATTTCTGATTCAGCAGCAATAAGCAAATAAGAAAGATCCATTAGGGTCATGTCATGATCTGTCACATAGTAGTCTTTCTATATGACTCAGGAAGTGACTGAAAGACCCGGTCAATAGTCAACTTCCATGGGACAACGACACCCAACATTCGCAACCTATCTCTGTGTGACTTCAGTCCTAAGACATGAGTGCACACAGGACTTCCAATTTTATGTTTTATTGTGAGTAGGGGTTGAGTGATCTTGAACTTTTCAAGTCCTTAAACTTGTGGTTCAGGGAGGATACTTGGAGGATGAGGAGGAAGAGAAGTAATACTTCCATGAGCCAAACTCGGGAAGTCACATTCATTAGGAAAGCTTGATTTCAGAAGATCATTGTTGTCTAAACCAGACATCAAAAATAGGAGAAATTTAGAAATTCAAGTACAGTTGATTTAAGTCCTTAATATAACACCCAATATGAAATATTAAGGCTAGGACCCAACAAACTATTTTATAACTTGGAAGAGGGATGCCATAATCCAAGCTGTAAAATATTTGAAGGTAGATGAATGACGATTCACCAATTTCAACCAAGATAAACGAAATGTATTATTAGGTTTTAATTGGTTTTGAAAGTTCTAGATTCTTTTGAGATTCATTGAACTTTTCAAAGGCATGTTTCAATCTCGAGTCTGCCCTTCAGGTTTTGTGACTGGGATGCCGAGGATCACAAAACAAGGTGTGAAGTAACCATGAAAATATACTTGGTACCCTTAATATTTACCCCTCAATCGATGTGTCGGTTAACCACACACGCTCCACTTATACTATGATAAATATTAAGTTACCCATTGCCTACCTTGTTAAATTCAGGTTAGTGTGTTGGTTAACCACACACGCTCCACTAACGGCTTAAACAAAGTGCAAAGTGTAATTTCATGGATTAGCACCTTATTCACATTTTCCTAAGTAACTAAGATTGGTAATTTACAAGTGTTTAGTTACTTAGTATTTATCATTATACTTATAATGAAGGGAGAATTATAGTCCTTCTCCTACACGTTCCGCTAACGACCCTCCACCGGTCAAGAAAGCGGTGGGTGAGAGTGGACACCCATTAAACTGTCATTTTATAGGCAGTAACCTTATACCCCCCTTATAGACCGGCTTCGTGAATAAGGCCTACTAATGGTAAGACGACTTCCTCTTATATATATATATATATATATATATATATATATATATATATATATATATATATATATATATATATATATATATATATATATATATATATATATATGTAAATATTATTAACTTATAATATTATAAAGAATAAGGGTTGAATTTTAACTTTTAAAATTCTAAGGGGTAAACTTGGAACTAAAGTATTCATGGGAAAACTTTACAAATTTCAAAACTTGAGGGCAAGTTTTGAAACTATTCAAAACTCTTGGATTTTCATAAATTAAGAGTTTAATGGTTCATTAAAATGAAGACTCTTCATTTTTTATGTAACCTCTTATTCTTTAATAATACTTTTAATGAAGTGACTCTTAAACATCCATAACTTGAGGACAAGTTATGGAGTCATAATACTATTTAATGAAAAAGACACTTCATTTTTTATGTAACCTATGACACTTTTATGAGTTTTAAGATTCATAAATGTGACCTTTTATGTAACTTGAGGCCAAGTTAAAAAAACACATTTTATGAACTACCTCTAGATTAATTAGGATTGAAAACAACTAAAACACAACTTTTTTCATTAATTTAAACTAACTCATAAATCAAGGAAACAAAAAACTTTTGGTAATACATAACTTATGGAGTTAAATGCTTGTTTTATGATGAAACTTTTCACGTTCCATAACTTAAGAATAAGTTATGGAATTCTTTAAAACATTAACACCAAATTTTGTAACTCCATAAATACTTTGAATCAATTTTTTTTAAAACATTTTAATATCCATAACTTATGGAGGTTTCAAAAAAAGTACTCTTTAGATCAAACTTTTAAAACTAATAAACGAATCATATCATTTTATCTTTTACTAAATTTGACTATAGCAAATTATTCAAATTTTACAAATAATCAGTTTTTCACCAAAACAAGTAATTATCTTAAAATTTGACAAACATCATGTTTTTTTTTCCTTTTTTTTCAACTTTGAAAATAAAACATTTGCATCAATATAACATAAAACAACCCATGGATCTGATAACACTGATGGGTTTTGGGCATTCTAACACTCCTATGGTGTACATGCAACCATATAAACCTTGGATCTATGTTTTCTCTATTATACATGCAAATATTAAATATTCCAAGGTTTCATCCTCACTAGCATATTATGAAGCACCTATACTACAAGTTCTAGTTAGATGACACACCTTTTGATGTTGCTTGATGTCTTCAAGCTTTAAGAGCTTAGCCCCAATAGTGTGGAAGCCTCAAGTGGAATCACAAATCACCAAAACACCTTGGAAGAACTTGGGAGAATATGTATGCACACTACAATTGGCCCACTCTTATGTCCTGACACACTAGTGCCATTTCTTGTGCCAAAGACCTCTTTATATAGTATGGAGGATTAGGGTTACATCCATGTATATCCTAATACCATGACCTTCCATTTCATAGGATCCATGGGTTAAAACTCCATGGACTATCCACGATATCTTAGCCTAACCTAAATGAACTTGGCCCATTCCACACACACACACACATATACATATATATAAATAAATATATATATATATATATATATATATATATATATATATATATATATATATATATATATATATATAAGAGTCCATATTTAATTAGTTCCCTTTGATCACTTAATTAATTCTAAATTAATTTTTGATCAATACTAATTAAATAATATGATTCCATATTAATATATTAGAACCTATAATATATTAATATAAATCATAAATATACTATTCTCAAAAGCTTATCCATATAAATTGTGTCGGTGAAGTGCAACACAACTGGACGATGTTGGGTTGGGTCTAGTACATACCAAATATAGTTATGGAATTAGACGTTAATCCAACAGAAATCCACATTGATGACCATGTCCAGAATACACTTGGAGGTGAATCCGAATCAAATCCTCCAAAAGAAAATAATCCTACTCCTTTCTAACTTCCAGTCAACAAATATGGGGAAGAAGCTATGTCTGATAGTTCCACCTCGGAAACTGGATCATCAGGCAAAAACCATGCTAATCCATTTGCCCTGTTGGAACTCCGAGAGAACATTACTGCTACAATTTCAATGGTCGAATCCCAAGACAAATTAGTTGCAAAGCTTGATTCCTAGATCGATGCCATGGTCTCTAGCCTCGATACCACACTTGATGCTATCCTTCAATCCTTGTCTGAAGTTAAGAAAGTTGGGCCCTCGGATGCTGAAAGGGAAGAGCAACTACATCAACTTATCTCTTTGAGGTTAAAGAAAACCTTGGAATAGGTGGAACAAAAGTACAACTCCATCTTTGATCACCACATCGACATCAGCTCGATGATGCTAAAACTCCATAAAGACATGATCAGTTCCACAAACGAACTGATCAAAAAAACCCATGTCAGGCATGAGAAGCAGATTCAGAGGTTGGTGAAGGAAATCAAAAAGAAGTACGAAATGAATCTCATCATGCAACAGGTCCTCCTTAAACTCCTCTTATGTTGTTGGAACATAGTTGACGTTCCGAATAACAAGTTCGATGAGATGCTTTCCATCCTTACCTCCCTGTTCAATAACTTGAAAGCTTAAGCACCTACCGATGAAGCCAATGACGCCCTTACAAAGAAAATGAACTCAAGCTTCCAGAAGGTGTTTGATAGGCTCTCAGAAGTCAAAGAATCAACCATAATTGCCTCAGAAGTTGGGCCATCCGGTGCAAGAGGGGAAGAAAAAAGCATAAGGGTTCATACCATTCCTTGGAAACCTGCCTCAGAGTTCAGTCTCCAAGATGAATCTAATGATGATGAATTTCAAATTTTTTCCATAGGTATCCCTTCAGAAGATGATGACGATGAAGTAGTTGAATATATCACAAATGTCGTCGTTGGAATTCAAGCTCCAAGAAACTTTCTGGTGAAAATTCTTTCAGAGGTAGAGAAAAGGATATGGTTTGCTGTGACCTGGCCATCATCCTTGGCAGACGTTCTTCAACGTAGTCGTAAACTGGCCAGAGAGAAAACCAAGCTCACAATCGACGCATTCCAAGCTACCCATTCCATGCAGCCTCCTATCCCCTTTCCAAGAATTGTTCCAATTGATGAGGATTCTCCTCTTCAGAAGGCTGATGACATCCTGAAAGAGCCTCAAATTCCTCCACCTCCAGAGTTCACAATCATTGAGAACAGTCAACAAGTCGTCTCTAACATGGAAAAGTAACATCAAGGCGATGGTAAAAATCCTATCTTGGAATCCTACAACCCTGAATGGACATTCAAGAAGGCTGAAAGATGGTCACGAGTCCAAATAGATCAAGCCCTTTAAGAGAGGATTCAGATCCATGCTCTTAAAGACAATCCAAATCCAATGCTGGGCTTATCCCCACTTTGTCATGAAGGGATAATTCATGATCTAGAAATTGTGTTATTCATGTATTATGATCTACCAACACAAGATGCAGACCAATTTGATTTCCCAATTTCTCCCTATGGAAGATATTACTTTGAGTTTGCTCCACTCCACTCAGATGATGATCCTCAAAGGATAGTTAGTACAGGAAGAGAAAGATTGAAGGCATTATACTCCGTGAATACCCGACCTCAACAGGAAGTGTGGTCTCGGAAGAGAATAACAAAGATCTCTGGGTTCGGAAGAAAAGTTCAAATAAAATTCAATTTGAACCGCTTACTGTATGGGTACTACATCTTTCAGAGCATTACTGCTTACTTCTGAACTGCCCAAAATGATTAAGTGAGCATCGTTACTTATAGTGTTGCAATGAAATATCTAAAGGACTATGTTCCTGAGTTCTATCGATGTGACTTCGATCTTGCACGTCTGTTCGACTACAAGCTGACTAAAGCAGAAATTCTGGCGGAAGGACCAATTGATGAATTCATGACATGGTACATCTATATGCAAAAGAAGACCAAAAAGAAGGATTTCTTTCGAGTCCTAGTTAAGCAGCTTGTCTCCATCAGTATTCTTCAAAAGTTCATCACCAATGTAGCCAAGTCAGATGATCTGGAGCATGTGAAGAGAAAATTCATCAGTAAAATCCAATGGTACATGGAAGTCCGAAATTGTATCTACATAGCTTATGTGTTTATCAATGAAGAAGCCAACTAAAATGACATGATTGGTAAGTTCACTTAGGGGGAGACTATTGAATCATGAAAAGTGAACTTATCGCAATGACAAGAAAACAAGTTCTGATGTCAGCTGAGTCCGAGATGACTTGAAGTTCTAGGATGAAGATCATTCCGAGATTAAGGGCAATTCCGAGATTAACAGTTTGTTCTAACATTTAATATATTTTGTCTTATTATTGATGTAACAGTTCATATGACTTCTCTTTTATATATCATTTGTATAACAGTTTGTCAAACACTGTGTTTTATCTAGTCCTAGGAATGTTTCTCAGTTTGTACCATGTTCCTCCTTCACTATTTATGGAGTGAATGTCTTCGCCATTAAAAGACAAGTGAACACCTCATGTTTTACTCCAAATATAGCAATTATTTTCTTTACATCACTTTCACTTTTCCTTCTAATCAAAGTTCTTTCATACCATTCTTATTGTTCTTTAAGCATCTTTGCATTGAGTATACTCAAGGTTTTCTCCATTTATTACTTGAACACTTTGTTGAATATCTTCTTCAAGTCTTAACTGGTATTACAAGTTTCGATTAGAACCATACATTAGCAGAAGACGTTGATCTTAAATATTAACTCAAGGTTTGAGTTTTCAAACCTTGTCTTTGCGCATTGATTACTTGTTCTCACAAATAATATTCAAATATGTCAAAGAAACTACATTATTTGCCTTTAAAGACCCATTTCTTGAAGTTGGAATGTATGTATTTCTTTTATATAATGTATATAACAATGTATTGGATAACTTTGATTCAAAACAAGTTTAACTCAAAAGTGTTTGCGTATATAACTTGTTATTTATAAAGCATTGATATGTACTTTACAATTCTATTATGAGATCTAGTCTCTAGTCTCATAAATAGAAGTTAATCATCTCAGAATATGAATATTATCGTTATGAAAAACGATCAAGTAAATAATGTAAGATTTAAATGAGACATATATTTAGACATGCTAAATTTGGAACATACATTGTTCCAAAAAAAACATTGTTTGACAATACATGTACGTTGTGTTCTAAGCATAAGTTATAAAGTAAACTTAGAGAGTGAAGTTCTAACTTGTATGTGCTTAGCTGGTACTCTTCTATAAATATTTGTAAGCCATTCACAAATGTTAGATTAACATTTTAGTAACAAGTACTTGAGTTTTATATGAAAAGAATGAGTTTTATTTAGCAAATAACTGAAGTACTAGTCTCTTCCAGACATTATTTTCAGATAAGAGGAGAAGTTCCTCTTCTAATGTCCAATTTCTCGATGAAAGAAACAAGATCCATCTATGTTGGCCATCTTGGAGTTCTTGGGCTCAGAGGTGTTGAGTCCATAAAACATGGGCCTCTTAGATTATACAAAGTGACTCTTTTTAGCCTTGCGATATTCCATTATTTGAACTAGTTTAAGACAAATATCATTGTATTTATTGGAATATTGCTTAAACTGTTACATCATTAGATATGTATATATATATATATATATATATATATATATATATCCAAATAATCTAAGACTTCCTGGAAGTCAGGAATAAATATTCCTAGTTTGATGTTAGAAAAATCTTGAGCATCACAATGAGGTCTTTAGTTGGTATCATGTTAAGGTCTATTACTTAAAGCAAACTGTTTAGGACTAGGACCTTTAAGTGTATACAATTTCACATCTCTCATGAGATTGTCCCTCAAGACATGAATCGATTCAGTGAAGTTGTGTATATTGAATGTTATTTTTTTATTAAGTCATTAGAGAAAATGACAATCCATGGTTAAGAGTGTAGATTATTTATATCTAAATTTTTTTAACATAATTCATTTAGTATTTTTAATTTATAGTCTTTAATAATTAATACCCTTTTAGTTTCCAAAAACATCAATTATTAAAGTTTAGGATCCAAGTTGCAAAACAAATAAGTGCTTCGATATCCTTTATCCTATTCATTTGAGTCAACCCCGGTAGATATTGATTATCAATTATATTCTACTATATAATTCATGGATTTATGGTTTTGTTAACAACAAATTTAATTACACATGTTTGACCCATCTATGCCTCAAAACTCTATTGTGTAGGTATGATTTATCATAATATATTTCCGATCAAATCAACCAGTTTGAAAAACTTTTGTTATCGGCCTAGAACTTGGTTATAGAAATCACGAATACACCCGAACATAAAAAGGTAATACTAAGCGGTTACGTATCTTTTATCTCACTTGTGCATACAAGAGATGTAAGGGTATTCTTCAAAATGGATTGCATAGATTTGTGGTTTATAAGGGGTCTTTGATGTTTTATAAATCTAGTTTAAAAAAACATATTATATCATGTTATTGCATGCATCCAATAAACCATGGTATACTTTTAAAAAATGTATTTTATGTAAAATCACATTTTAACGATGTTCTTTAATAAAATATAGTTTTATATAATTGACACGATCAAATTTTAATAGCTAGTATTAAGGTTTACATTTGAGCATTTTAGAGCATTTTAAAACCTTTTAATAAAACTTCCTTTTATAAAATAAGGAATGGAGTTTGATAAGTTTATAAATCTAAATTTCAAACTTATATAATTTCAATCCCAGAATGTTACCGGTTTCTAGTTGTAATAAATAAAGCTTATTTTATTTATTTTAACATCTTATGTTAAAAGGTAAATTTCATTAAAACTAAACTCCTTTGTGATGTTTATTTATGTTCAAATATTATTTTGTGTTTGAAAAAGTAATATATCAACCATAAAATATTAATAAGAACATAAATATTAAACAACACAAACATGCAAAAAAAAATTGTTGTTGTGGAACCTCCCACTTGAGAGAACACTCATTGCTTGAAAAAATTTGAAAGACCTTTTAAAAGTAATAATTCAGCAACATGTAACACTTTTTAGGAAAGATTGCATAAAATGTTGCAATAGGACCAGCAACGCGAAGGGAATCTGCCATCGGCAACACTTTTAGAAACAGTTTCCAGAAATGATTGGAATAACACCTACATGCTTTCGTGTTGCGAAAATCAACTTTTGATCTTAAAAACTGGCTTACATTTTTGTACAAAAAAAATGTATTCCTAAATTAATCTATTACTTACAAAATAAACAAAGAAAACTAATTTATTTAGTTATTACATACCATATGAATAAATAAATATGAATACCATTTTTCAAGAAATCAACACATGCAACAATATATATATATATATATATATATATACATATATATATATATATATATATATATATATATATATATATATATATATATATATATATATGTCACAACTAGAAATTTTTGGTGCCTTGTAACTACAACACTTATGTCAACTATGAATCAAAAACATGAAAGCATGCTTGATGCTTACTCTATGACAACAGAATTTCAATCAAACACTTCATACAAGCACTACAAATAGTCAACAAACAATTGGAAACTTTAGAAGTCCTTGTTTAAGTCCATTTTGGACAAGGACTTCCTTATTGGGCCCAATGGACCAATAAGCTTCCAATTGGAATATCATGGGCTTAGAGCTCTTAAATGGAGTCTAATTGGACCCACTTTCATTTATTTTAATATTATGGGCCATATTGAGCCTAGAATGAAATAAGATATTTAAATGGACCATATTGGGCCATAATTAACCAAATTTAACCCTTATAGATCATAAAAATCATATTTATAATCAATTGGGGCAAAACATCACTTAACATAACCATGAAATGGGATTAAGCATACAAGGCCCAATCCACATCTTTTTCTCTCCAAATCTCGGCCCAAGCCCAACCAAAGAAGGAGAGTTGACTTTCCTATGCCACCTCACATTTGTCCATAGGATTCCCATGCACCATCTTATGTTTTCATGCAAATCAATTCAAGAACCTCTCTTCTCTCCTCTCTCCTCTTGCTCTCGGCCGAAACCAGACACACACACACAATTCATACAAAAATTCTCTCAAAGAAACTCTCTCTCCATTCTCTCCAACTTTTCGAGATCTAAGAGGTGTTCAAGGGATTTCTTCAATAAAAATCATCATTCAAGGTAAGTTGGTGCTTAAATCTATAATCTAACTCACTTCTTTTCATCAAAAATCGCCTCTTAATTCATTCAAACTCATGATCTTGCACCTTAGAAGCATCAAAGTTCAAGATCCTCAAAGAAAGGTTGCTAGGATCGAATTCTTCTTCATATTTCCTTCCAAAACCGAAACCACACCCAAGGTGAGTTTTATACCCCCTTCTTTTCGGTTTTTATGAGTTTTATGGGGGGAGAATACAAGTAAATGTGTAGATCTATGTGTAAACGTATGCTATGTGTGATTTGATGCATGTATGTGTATGATATCATGTGTTTGTTATGAATATGTTATCCAAAAAGTGTGTAAAACCGAGATCTAAAACAGAAGGAAGGAAATAAACATAACTTAAACTATTATACACTAATCAAGTCAAGAAAAATAGTTTATATGGTTAGGATGAACACTCTTGAACATAAAACTCATTTTTGGGCATAAAATGTCAAAAATACAAAACTTAGGGTCCAAACCAACAAATTATAATTTCTGGAGGGTCAAAAGGGTCCAAACAATTTCTATAATGATTTTTCTAAGCAACAACATTTTTGAGGAGCTTAAAATGTAAATTTTGAAGTTAATGGGCTAAATTTGGGCTTTTCGGCCCAATAAGCTTCAAAATGCGAGATTTCAAAGTTTGAGGGGCTGAAAATGCAACTTTCTATAAAACAGGGGATTTGAAGTGTAATAAATCTATTCCAATGGTCAAAAATGCTTTTCAAATTCAAAAAGGATAAAAAATGTAAAAGTTTTCTATTTTGGGCCAAAATTGTCAAAGTTGCGAAATTGAGGGTTTTAACCGAGAAAACATCATTCTGGAAGGACTAACGCTGTTTACAAAATAAATTTGGGCTAAAAATCTCTTTTTACAAGTTTATGATACAAAAGTGTCAAAATAATGTTTTAAGGCCTAAAATGAAAATCTTTTATATAAAGGACTAAAAGTGCTATTTTTATAAAAGAAAGATTGTGAAAAGGTAAAAATCTTACCTTTAAACGAATTAATTCATTAAGACAAAATACAAGATCCACGACTACCGACGAAAAATAAAAACAAATACACTCTCAACACCCAATATCGTTACAAAACGAATTGATTCGGTCTTGAATCGATAACAAAGCAAAAATCAATAAATCATAGGATTTCAATAAACACGCGATAACTACGAGGAGTCAACATTCAATCTTCGGGCTTGAAAGTTTCAAATTGTGGTTGTTGGGCCTTGCTAGCCCAATAACATGATCTTTAGGTCCGAAGGGAACGCGCTTACATGTTAATGGGCCTTCTATGACCTAATTTCATGTAAAAGGACTTTCAATAGCTCTATTGTGCTATTGGGCCCTAATGGTCCATTAGTACTGCTAGTGAGGTCGAGAAGTCAAATACGAGTCGGGCCAAGTGCCCTTCGCATTCCCGCTAGCCTTGAATAACTTATGGAAATAAAAGGGGGCTTCATACCCGCCTTTCTCCTCGGTTGTTAGGCTTATGAGAAATCGAGTAAACAGATTCGTGGCGTAAATCAAGAGAAGTCAGGGTGGTTGGATTAAGTGAGTAGTACGGACGACGCCTTAAGGATCGTTCGTAATTTGTAGTTATAAACTAGTCATTTTCAATAATGCGTGATTGTAACGACTCACAAACCTTAATTAATCCAATGTCACCTAGGTAATCAAAAACAATCGTCGTATCGGTATAACAATAGACAAGACATGTAATTTACATATTGGGAAAACATCGGGTTTTCCCGGGGAGTTCAACATTTGAACCTATGTGATGTATACAAAGTTCAACAATTATACATGTTTTCAAAATCGACAAGCATATTTATGGATCTCCACACTTTTTATAAACAAATACTCTTTTCAGAAAATATCGGATTTTCTGGGTTTTCAATCTTCACAAAAATCATTTTTCCATAACATTACTTATGAACTCACCAACATTTCATATGTTGACGTTTTTCAAGATAACTTGTATTCTCAGGTAACAGGTAAGACGAAGAATAAGTACCAAGTTATGTCATGGTGTTTTGCTTAGATTTCCTAACGAACGGTTTATGTTATGGAATTGTAATAACTAAAACAATGTAATAGATGTAAACAATATCAGTTGTACTATTTCAATGCATGGTGATGAATGATGTTATGATTCATGTATAATCATTGTGACGGTATTCAATTTAAGTCACAAGAGCCCTCGGACGTTTCCGCCGTTCGGTTCGGGGGTGTGACAATATATATATATATATATATATATATATATATATATATATATATATATATATATATATATAACAACTTTTGTGAAAAAAATGCATATAAACGTTTGTCACCTAAAAAATAACAAGTATAAAGTTGTTAAAGAAAATATATATGATTTTTCTTGCAAAGAGAAAGCCATCAACGTTTTTCAAAATGAAAGATTTCATCAACCTAGCAAAAAATCTAGCTAATCTTGCAAAAAATGACTTTGATACCAATTGTTGTGTTTTTATTCAAAAATTGTTTCATAAACACAAAGGTAATAATGTCAGACTTTAATTTTGATCAAAATAAAACTAGTTTTATTCCCACCAAAAGATTATTTTTAAAGAATTTAGAATGATTAAACATAACCAAAGAATTGGGGAAGGATAACATATATTGTTATGTTAATGTGCATAATATTACCTTCCACGTAGGCAAGAAGTATAGATCCAATAAAGTAATAAAAGTGATAAGTAATCTATATGAGTATTAAAATTACAAGGAATTTGTTATTTAGAAAAAAATGGAAAACTTAGACTTAGAATAGTATGTAAAGAAGTAGTTCTAGAGATATAGATAAGTAGGGTAGGTGACACTAACACTAGAAATGAAGGTGAGTGTAGTTGGATATTGTAATCATCTAAGTCAAGGACAAATGAAAATTGGGTTGTTAATACGTTTAGTTATAACCATAGTTGTCCGTAAACAAGAAAAAATAGGGCTTGTATAGCTAAGTTTGTCTATAAATGAATTATGGACCATATGGAGGTCAAACCCTATAGTTACACTTCAACCCTTGAAGATCAAATATAGAAAAAGTAGGAAGTTGGTGTCTCAATCCACAAAGTATTTAGGGCAAAGGGTACAACTTGAAAGCACGTGCTTGGGGAGTACACATAACAATACAAGGTTTTGAGAGATTACATTCTGAAACTTTAGGCAACAAATAAGGGTACAACAATAAATATTAAACTTGTAAGTGAGCCTGTCTTTCTTTCAAAACTAGGTAGTTAAAGAGAATTTATGTTTCTTAAAAGCATTAGAAATGCTTCAAGTCTAGGATAAGATATATTCTAGGATTAGATGGAGCTTTAATGAAAGGCCCATTTCCAAGTCAGATTTTTCCTAATGTTGGGTTAGACTCAAAAAAATGAGATATATCCACTAGCATATGTCATTGTTAAGGATAAAAACACTTGAAATCGGAAATGGTTTCTTTAATGTTTAGAGAGGTTTAGAACTTTATTCAAACTCAAAATTTAATTTCATCAGTGACTATATTTCTAAAAATAGTCATAAAATATGATTAACTATATTAGTATTTTTTTTAATGAATATTTGTAAAATAAGGATAAATATGATATAAAAAAGTTCATATTTGATCAAAGGGGTCAAAATTCGGACATAGTAATAAAAGAAGAAGAATATAGCAAAATATGGAGTAAATAATAAGAATTTTGAAGATACCGTAAAAGGCGGGGTTAGCACCGCGAACTTATGGGATAACGACACAAAGATAGGTTTTACTTTGGGAAGAATATACGTAGATAATGGTTAGCAATGCATACTTGAAGAATTAGCGTTGCTAAATTATTTTTTTTTCTATAAATACAAGATTTTCACATCTCAGAAAAGTGTGCATAAAAAAAACTTCTTCGGTGCAAAAAATAACCTTTGTTTCTTCCTAAAATGTAGAGAGTTATAGAGGTGATATTTTGAAGATTTGTTGTAGAATTATTGAAGAAAGTATTAGGTTTGCAATGTTTAGCGTGAATTTTATTTGTTCTTGCTATTTTTATGTAAACATGAGAGGCTAAAAACCTTTTCGTCAACTTAAATGTAGATGAACTTGAGTACTATGGTGTAATTTTGATATTGAAGTTTTAAAGATGATTTAAAATTGTTTTTTGAATAAATCCTCTTCCATACTTGATAAATTTTTTAGTTTTATTACTTATATATGAGTTGTATGCAATTTAGACTATATTGTGACTTGTAACTTAATAGTTCTTGATCTATACGTCCATAAGACATGGCTAGATGATTTAACTGATTATGATAAATAAATATTCATTTTATCAATTGCTAGTCGTATGTGTTACAAACTATATAGACCTTTTTTATCACTAAGCGATAATTTTTTTTATAGAATATTATTTATTGTAAATAATCTTGATCAAAGTTTTAGCAGTCGCGATGATGATTTCGTATATAAGGAACACTAAAATATGACTTCTTATGAAGAAGTTATCATTGTTTGAAGTTTTGCGTTCAGCCCTATACGGGAAAGTGCATAAAAAATATAAATCTGAAATACATTTCTTGTTAACCTAAGTTATCTAAACGAAATTCGTAGTAATCGTAAAAGCGAGAGTGTGAATATAAAGAACGTCAAAATCTGATTTCGTATGAGGATGTTATGATTTTTCGAAATTTAGTATTGTAGTACGCGACATTGAAATAATCGGTTTATTGTTAGCCAAAACAATGTAAACAAGAGTTGAAGATCTCATAAATAAGAAACTGTTGATATAAGGACAATCAAGAACGAAGTTCATATGTAGGAGTCATGATTTTCACACAGAGTTTAACAATCTAGTCTCTACAAAAATATGAATTTAAAATAGATTGAGAATTATCTGTGGAGACCTAAAGGAAAGTTGTAGAGCTCATTGATAGGATTCCATGGATATAATGAACAACGAAAACGGAGCTCGTATGCGAAAAATATGGTCGTTCAAATATTTTAGGAAAATACTTGGCTTGATGATGTGGCAGCCCTAGAGCACACCACGTGTCAAGCCGGCGACCATGTCTCATGACTGACATGATGACGTGACACGTATGATAAATCGACATGTGGCCCATCGATAACAAGACATGTAGCTTTGTCAGACAACCGAATTCTCCGAGAGACAAGGCGACGCAGGCGAACAAGACAACGACACATGGCAGTGGGGCTGTGTCGCTTAGGCATAACGTGCTCTTATAGATAGGCGCGACATGGCTCCTAAAATCTCCTATAAATAGTTGTGAAACCAACCTCATTTCTGACATCTTTTCTTTACCTTTGTCTCTAGATACTCTTCTGGTTCAAGGTCCGATTTTTCTAAGCTTCTTCCCACTTTAGCAAGGCTCGGAGATATCTAGGAGCGCAATGAATAGAAGCTTTCAGGTCAAGATGCTACCCATGATTTTCCGAATTCTCGAACGACTTAAAGCAATGAATAGAATATATGTTAGAAGAATATTTGATGATATACGATGTGCGAACAAAATATGGTTCTATATATGTCAATATGTATATAAGATATTATTACATGAAAACAATAATAATAATAATAGATGTATTATTTACTAAGAGTATAAATGTATAGTAATACTTGATACACTGCGATAAATATATACACTAAATTAGGATAGTGATTCCTAAGCAGGGTTGGTATTAAAAGTTGACTATAAGAATTGGAGGATTTACTAAGTGATGAGAAAGACTTATAATGGATGCTTAGTTTAAGTTAAGATGAAATATTGATGAGTTATGCCCAATATTGTAAAGATATTACATAGACAGGAAATGGGTAATGTTATACCCTAAATACATATAGTCGATGTTTAGTTCAACTAAGTTTTGATGATGGTTAACATCAGATTTAAGGTACGTGTCTGATGACGCTTGTGTAAAAAGTAATGTGTATAACACATGAAACTAAGAGCACACAAAGACACAATATTAACGTGGTTTGGTGAAGGTGATCTACGTCAATGGGTAGGATGGGAATATTCTCTATTTCAGAGCTCTCAAACAGTGGTTACAAGTACAATTCATAAAGATTCGCCTATCACTATAGAATTCTAGACACCTTTAAATGACTTAGCATGAATTCTTATTTATACTTGTTGGATTAGACCTAAAACCATAATGGGTCAAGCCCATGAATGGTGTCAACCAATCACAATCCGCCATGTTGAAGCTTGTAGAACACTCATCCATGACATACAAAACATAAGTATCAACAATGCACATGATGGAGCACCTTGTGCCATAGTGGAGCATCATGATGCACAAGTGGCACGTCAAGAACACTAGTGGACCAACATCCATCTTGGTGGCACAATATGGTGTATTCCTTAAGCATGAACAACTTTTGAACAACATAGAGGACTTCATAGCACACGTGTCTAATCAGGGAACCACAATGGCACACCCTCACCAAGATGGCACATCTTGCATGATGATGTCCCATATCATGAATGGGTGGCACAACTATCTCCGCAACTTCTCCCAATTTTGCGCAAGATCTTGACTTTGGTTCAACATCAAGTAGTTTGGTATAACGCCCTCATAAATGGCGCAAGATCCTTCCTCTTAGCGCAACACCCTCATGAATGACACAACTTCTTTCCACTTGGCGCAACTTCAACTTGAATGGCACAACTTTTTGATCATGTGGATGTCTTCTGTTAATGATTAAAGTTTTTCGTTCGATAGAATGTTGGTATTTCTTCCATTTTGGATGAGGTTATGGGTTCCCTAAGGATATGCGTTGTGGTAATTCATTGTGCGTGTCTGGGCTGGACATGAAAGCATTGGGTCTTGGATCGAACTATTTGCATGGTTCTTTTAGGTGATATCCTTTGAATCGGAAGAATTAAAGGTTGTTGGGAGTATCGGATGTATATCAGAAAGACTCTCAGAATGTTTGCATTATAATCCCGTTTTCTCGCAAGTTGCTATGAGGGGTTGATTATCAAGTTTGGGACCGGTTATGAAGTCTCAAATAAAAAGTTATTAGGTAATGTATCAGGTGTTTTGCTAGATGGGGTTACACCTGAATTGTTAAGGATTGGAGGTAAATATGGAATTCTTGGAATTCTCATCTTTGCTCATAGGAACAGTGGTTGGAATACATATAAACATAAAATAACCATTGTTTTTCTTAGACAACTTTAAGTCACATAAAATACATGTGAATTTTTGTCACATAAAAAAAATTAAGTAGTTGTCAAAGAAAATATATATGAACTTATTTTTTTATATAAAAACAAGTTATCCATATTCTCCAAAACTAAGATTTCCAAATATCTTAAAATCTAAGCAAACTTGCAAGTTGGCTATTGATACAAATTGTAGGGTTATTATTCAAAAATTAGTTTCAAAAAACAAAATTTAGTAATGGAAGATTTAGAAATTTCGAATAAACTAAAACAAGTTTATAACCATCATGGATCTTCTTGCAAAGTTTGGAAAGAAAACAAGCACCAAATAGGAAGAAGAGTTTAACAACTTTGGTAGACTTTGAATCCTCAAGGGGAGGTTTGGAAGTTGATAGAGAATGTACAACATTTGAGACACCAACAAGTTACCAACTTGATTTAAGATACTACTCTTGTAAAACTCATATAACTCTTAAGGTTGAAGTTCATAACCAATATGAACGTGAAGAGAGCATAAAGGAGATGGAAGTAAACTCTAAAGTGAACTATTTAGAGAGAAAGTGAAGGAGAATCCTCTAGCTACGGTTAAGGGAAGTGAAGTAGAAAAGAGATGCATGAAAGCCTTTTACATGGATTCTTTACCAATTAGATATTCACCTTTTTGCACCGTGCACATATCTCCTATACCTAATCATGTTATCCTTGATTGCTTTTAAGAGGCATGTTCTTTTGATTAAACAAATCAAAAGTCCATACTTTCCATCTCCTTTCAAATTTTCGGATTAAAAGAAGAAAAGCAAGATCAAGATTTATAAAAACTTACAAAACCTTTTATAACTTATAAATTTTAACTTTTGTCTAAAAAACAAAATGTATTTATAGTACAAAATAATGCACATTGTTTGATAAATCGTACCATATGATATATTATATTACTTGCCAGTAAAAATTATTGTTTACAAAAAATAAATATTTTTCAATTAATTATAAGAGTTTATTCAATATTTATTAAAATTAACTTCCAATAAATAACAACTTGTATTAAATTGTTAGTATGACCCATTACTATTATATCTTAATTAGCAATATTATTTTAATATAACTATTGAGCATGCCAGATTTTTAAAGAATAAAATCAACATCTATTGTTTTTTCAATCGAACAAGTGGAGTGAATAGAGAAAAGTTAGAAAATGACGACTTTTGGAGCTTCAACTGTGCAGGGGTTGAAGAAAAAAAGTAATAAAAACCTAATGTCTTTATTTACACATCCAACGTAATAGAAGAGTGAAAAGAGAAATGGCGAAATTGCCCTTGCCAGTGATGCATGTGGTATACTTAACTAGTATTTTTAAATATTTGTTACATTCAGCAACCAAAACCACAAAAACATCCAACGATTTTAAACCATTGATACAAGTTGAAACTTTTTTGGACTCAAAGCAAAGAAAATTGCAAACCATGGGCACCATTTTTTAATGTTTTCACTATTAAATGATTTCAAAATACCAAGATGTTGATGATATTATTAGGTTACATATCAACCAAATGACATTTGGGGTGGTATCAGTGTGTAAGATGTCCCTCTCCAAGTGGCTAAAGAATCAAATGGATCCTTAATAAAAATGTAGAATTAAAATTAAAATTAAAAGTTGTCTATGTTTGTCCAAGAAAATAAAATAAAAATAAGTTGCATATCGTCTAAGATTAAATATATTTAATATCTAATTCAAATATTCTAAATCCATTCAGCTAAAAGTTACATATAAAAGTTAAGAAACAAGATTTTAATAACATTCGTTGTACCCATTTAAATGCAGATAATAACAAAAAGCATGTGGATGTGAACAAAATATGATGCTTATTATCTTATTATTAGAGAGTGTTTGTTAAAAAGTAATTATCTGTTATTAAATATTTTTTGTTTTGTACTTTTTTCTCTGATACGGATGAAGTTAGCTTCAATAACCATATTTTACTTTGTGGTTTGTAATCAAAAGAAAAAAATAATCTAGTCATTTACAAATATTGTATATTGAATTCATTTTAAATATATTGACAATATATTTTAGTCATATCAATTATTAAAATAATACATAAAAATAATAAAACTATAAAATAAAACTTATAAAACATTACTAGGAAGGATGTAAATAAAAATTTATAGACAATGGAAACCTGTGGGGGTTATGAGTTATTTTGTTTTTTACAAGGTAAACTGTCTTTTAATTATTTATTTATAGAAGAAGATATAGACTAAGAATATGTAGTATGTAAAATGAAGATTGCTTATATTTTAATGTCTGTAGACTATAAATATTGATTTTTTTTAGTAAAACCTAATTGATTCTGTAAAATATACGGTTGAGAAAAAATATTTATCGCATCAATCAAAATATTATTAAAACCATGCGACAGCCGTCTGACTTTACCAACCTGAGTTGTATTTTTCATCACATCAACATCAACATCGCCGATCATCAGGTTGATCGGATAATACATAATTGCTTTCATAATATATATGTTAATTTCACTGATTGATTCGATATTCAAGAATATGTTTGTGGTGTGCTATTGCCATGAATGATAAATTCCAATAAACAAGATTGGCAATGGACTTTTGGGAAGAATAAATGGGCAGATGAGGAGAGATGCAAAGGTAATATGCAAAGAATGGAGTAACTGTTAGTAATATATATATATATATATATATATATATATATATATATATATATATATATATATATATATATATATATATATATATATATATATATATATATAGATGACCAACTTTCCGGACAATTATTAGAATGAACAATATGGAATGGTTTTAAATGTTTATATAGGAAGAAAATTGTCAAAGATTAGTAAAAGATTTATGCAACACTTAGATTGATAAGTACCATACGTTCACATCAATTGCGAGATTTTCAAGGGATGAAAAGAAGAAGAATGGATAAACTATTCCATAGGTTGTACGTGAAAAAAATAAGCAAGCCCAACACTAGGAGGTAATGATGATGCGGGCCCTAGTGTGGAGGATCGGGTCATTGCGTTTCTAGAGGCTCACGACCATGTGATTAAAGGGGCTTTATGAAAATGGCTATAACTTTGGCTACGGATCTCCATTTTGGGCCTACGACCAGTCAAATCCAAGCTTGAAACAAGAAACACGTCTAGATAAGTTCCCGAAAGGGACTTACCCATTTTTGAGTCCAAAAATCGTTTTCTAAATTGGACTTATGGACATTTTTGTCTTTTTTTTTCATAATTTTTGGACTTTGTTTTAGGGTTTGTGTTTGGCCCATGTCTCTCTAGGGTGTCTTTTAAAATTCTGCTCCTTATTTAAGTCTTTCTAATGTAATTTCGATGGTCATTGATCAGTTTAAAGAACTTTCATTTTTCTCTCAAAATTTCGTGTGTGTTTATCGAATTTTGAAGTCAATCACGCGGTATTCATTGAATCAATGTGGTTTGGGCAAGATTATCCTGGGTATTCTTTTAGAATCAATAGTTTTGATCTTAGGTCATTTGTATGCTGCATCAAATGAGGACTCAAAAGCTTTTGCATATGTTTGTAAAGGAAATAATGTGGTAAAAAAAGTTACACAAAAAGATTAAATTGATGACAAGAGATATTTGACTATCCCAGACGTTTCATCTATGATCCTTGGTAATGTTGACGATGCAAATTTGATTCCTAATCTTTTTAAGGTTTGAAAGAAAGAAGGATTCATGGGGTTGGAGATTAACTATATTGGTAGTACATGGGTGTGGATGAAATTGAAGGCAAGGAGTGAGTGTAAGGCCTTGTGGTAAAATGAAAGTCAAACCAAAACTTATTATTCTTATCTTGGTCAAGTTTTAATATATATATATATATATATATATATATATATATATATATATATATATATATATATATATATATATATATATATATATATATATATATATATATACTAGTCGTTTACCCGCGTTAAACGATGGATGCGTTTTTTTTTTTTCATAAATTTGTTTCTAATGGTTGAATTTACAAATATTAATTATATAATATTTCTTTATACAACATATTTGACGTGTATACTTTATTATCGTTGAATCACAATTTTAAAATAATAATAATCATAATATAAACTAATGTTTTTCAATACAAATTCTCAACAATTATAAACAACTTCTATCGTTCAATAAATAATCGATGTTAATTGAAATTTTACAAATAAGATGGTTATATTCTAAAAAATGTTTTAACATTTATCACTTAGTATCTCCGTTAATTAAACATACTTTTTATTAGTTATATATTATAATTTTCTTTATTGTTGACATTTGTTAGATATTACAAAGACAAATTAATTATTCTTTTCGTTGAGTTTAGTTCAAAGAAATAAAATTTGATTAATGTTAGATATAAATAAATATAAAAAGATTAGGAAAACCAATACAAATTAAAACACAAGAAAAGTTGCCACGTTGAATTTGTATGGGCTTAACTAAACTGATATATAAATTCAATTTTTGAAAGATAAATGCATACGACGATAAAAAAAACATGAATATCAAGTATGTTCAATATTTGGACCAAGCTTTCATGTAAAGCTCATACGTATACTTGCATTAATCAACCAATTGTTTTTAAAACAAACAATTCAACAATCAAACCAACAGACATTAATCACATTTTGTTACCGGTGATACCCAATAACTTTTGATAAAAACCTAGTCATTCTTCATAAACATGAAATTGTAGCTTAAAAAACAATAAACTTGGTAAACATTAGAAATAATTTGTGCTTCCCTCCCATCTTTTGTATAAAAATGTTTGTTCTCAGCATTAAAAATCAGATTTCACTGTTTTGCCCTTCAAACGGAAGTACCATCATTGCTTCAATTGGATTGTGCTTCATCCTAAAAGCAAGTAATTAAAAGCAGAAAAAGGAAACCTCATGATATATGATTTGTTCAATTATTATCACGAATCTTCATCCAAATGAAATATGAAACAAATCATCGCCATGTTTAACATATAATAGTTGGGAAGAAATTCAAGGGGCTAACCTAAAATCCCAATAATTTGTAGAGGGTATGAATTTGATCATGTAAAGGGAGCCTTGAGAATATACATGTTCTCAAAACTAAACTTGCAGCGGATGTATATGGTGTCTCTTCAGATGTAACCTAAACAGATTAAATAAAACCTTAACGCAATAACGATGTTAACAAAGTATAAAACCAAAATAAACATTGTAACTGCTAAGCTATTGCTAAATTAATGCCAAACTTCCGATAGTAACTAAGCACAGAACAAAAGAATGTAAATAACAGGGCAATTCACTTATGGTATTTCACAAACATTAAAGACAAACAAGAACCCTATCATGTTCGAGAGGCTAGTCTCTCCATAAAAATAACACCAATTTTTCTCTAATTCTCCCATACTTTTTTATTGCTAACTATATAACTCCCAAATTGCAAAAGACAAAAGTAATACTTCTTTCTAGATTTTCCCCTGCAGTGTCTCCCATTACTTATCTGATACTGCCACCTCCAGGGATGTTCCCTTTTTGTGTTGGTCATGATTTCCCATTCTACCCTCCTTTTAGAATACAAGTATTGTATTGGAGGTGTAGCAGTAACAATGAGAGAAAGTGCATGCCTTTTATTGCTTGTGTGCTGGAAATTTCAAGATTTTGGAGTAATGGGAGAATGTATATGCATTTCGATTATAGTAGTTAGATTAGAAGCAGAAGAGGTTGGCGACCATAGGGGACTTAGAAGCATCAAAACACTGAGAATAAAAGATTTCATTGTTTACTTTCTTCGGTATCAATCTCAAAAGAGAGGAAAATGAGTCCAAATTAAAAGAGAGAGGGAAAAGTAAGAAGAAGCATAAAGGGTTTCTGTTGCTTATCCCTTTAGAGTGTTGATGACATTTTTACAGTTTTACCTCAAACCAACATATTAAAGAGAACATGAAGCAGGAACCTGAGAAGAATCAAAATACAATGGTTAAAAAGGAAAAAAAGTTCAAATTGAAAAAAAAAAGTAATATCTCAAGTTTCTACAAATGAACATTTTGACAGAAAATTGCAACAACTTTTCTTTTTGGAGAATAACCATACCATAGTTTTTATTAGACCTAAATGACACCATATCAGATTTTCCAACATAATCATATAATAGTTTAAAAAATGCATATATGAACAGATTTAACTTATAACCCTAGTCAAAGTGACCACTTAAAGCTTGTTCTAACGATGAAGATGAAATCTCCCATTTCAAAACCTATAAACACAAAAAAAAAACTTACACACACTGACACAAATGTATTGTGGTGACTATCAAGTTACGATGGTGACTAACCTTTCATGGTAATTGAAAACTTTAATTATGACAAATCATAAATATGTTTCCTTATGGCATATTTGTATCTTCAGGTGCAGGCGACCTGCTAAATAAAAAATGATTTTGCTTATGTTATCAATATCATTTATTTGATATATACAACATCATCATTGATTAAAATTGAAAAAATAAATAAATTTAAGAGTCATCCACCAAGGAGCAAGGCACATTAACCAATTGTAGGAACTCGAATCTTATATGATCTCCTTGTTTATCCCTACCAAAATTTCAAAAGAGATGACTACTTAAAAGAGATTACAGCAAAAAAGATAATAAAAGATGTAGGTTTAAGTTATGGGTTACTAACATAATTTATTTGTCATACTGATTCTTGTTGCAACATCTTCATCTCTCACGACAAAATATTGACCCTAAAGAATTTGTAAATCAGGGAAAAAAAAGAATTGACCCTAAAGAATTTGTAAATAAAGAAAAAAAGAATATTAACCTTAAAAAATTAAGACCTTGCAGCAACAAACTAATCGTCGAAATCTTTTCTGTCTCTATTCCTATTGCTCGTCCCTCTCTCACCTGTAAGAAAAAAATTATGTTGATAAGCTTTACCTCATAGTTATTAGCTATAAAACCTCGAGCCATATCTTGTTGTGGTTAATATTTGCATCAAATGGTAGAGTACTTAGACATCTTTACACATAATAAAAGTCATACATGAAAGTAGGATAAACTAATTTCACCGGTAATTCTTTTTCCAAAAAGGTCAACCGGCCAAAATCAAATAAAAAACAGGAAAACAAAGATGAAATTTGAAACGATTAAAGTTGTAGGCATGCCTTTCAAAGTTACATCATCAGTTTGATATCCAATCAAGTATATTACACACAAATTGAAACCTGCAAATGGAGAAGAAAACATAAATAAGAAAGCATAAGTAGAAGATCACAACCAATGCAATGGACTGATTTGAAGGTGATGAAAGTGGTGGTAGCAGGATCGTTCGATCTAGGTTTTATGGATACAAAGAAAAGGTGCCGAATGCGCGTTACCTGCTCGATTTTCTGATTTATGATTTGTTGAGTTCGGAAGGAGAAGCAGATGGTCAAACATCCACAATAGCAGTGATGAAGCTAGCCTCTGATTCACGTAAGTAATGCTGTGATGGTGGTGACCGATGAATGGGGGTGTGAGTGGTAAATGGGTTTTTGGTTGGGGATTCTACTTTTTATGGAGAGAAAGAGGATGGCGGAGAGTGAATGATCTAGTGGTATTGATTTTTGGTATACGCTTGTGAGTTGTGACCTAACAATGATAAAGGAAGCGAAAGAGGAGATGTTATATAAAGGTTAGTTGGTGTTGACTGATTCATTATGCTGAAAGTGTGGAACACCAATTCAAAGGCCCGTCTTCAAAGTCCCGTTTGACTTTTCCTTTTATTTGACCGGCTAAGATTTCGATGCTTAAATTCATTGTACAAATTGCATTATGCCTTGTCCCTCTTAAAATTCAACATTTTAGGCTAAATGCTTATTAAGGTGTATATATATATATATATATATATATATATATATATATATATATATATATATATATATATATATATATACCCGTCGCTTGGCGAGGGTAAACGGCTAGTATATATATATATATATATATATATATATATATATATATATATATATATATATATATATTAGTGGTTATATTATGTTAGTAATTAAATCGTTGTGCTACAATTATCAAATTTTGACATATATGATAATTTAGTGACTGTTAATTTAATGATAAAATGGATGACATATGGGTCATGAATCATGTGGTAGTTGGTTATAGTGTCAAACTATTAGGCTTAACTGTAAATATATATTAGTGTTATTCAATTTTAAGAAACATAAGATACTTTAGTTCATCTAGTTGACGCGTCTTTTTTCTTTCCAGAACTCGCAGGTTCGATTCCTACTTACTTCGAACTCTTTATTTAACTTCATTTGTTTAGCTTGGCTTTTCTTTCATAGCAAAACAAGCAAAGGAAATCAAATTGCATAGCAAAATTCCCTAGCAAATACCTACCAGTGGTACTTCCATAACAAAGCTATTAAGGAATTGTTTTCCATTGAAAAATTATGTTGCATATTAACAACGATAATTAATTCCATAGCAACAATACAAGGGAAATGTTTTCGTAAAAAATTTTGTTGTAAAATTGCTACAAATAGTTTTTCCATAAAAATATTGGTAGCATTATACCAACGAATATGGAGTCGGTAGTATTTTCCGTAGCAAGTCCCATGCTTGCTACTGGAAATAAATTCTGTAAATAATGTGGTAGCAACCTTGCTATGGAACGACATTCCATAGCACGATCCATTGTATATTAACAATGAAAATACGTTCCTTAGCATCCTTCCCTAGTAAAATCTCGTTTTTCTTGTAGTGTTATCCCTTCGAAAATCCTAAATATGAATGTTATTATGCCTCGTTATTCGTTCGTATTTATGCAATTTTCATGAATTCTCAACAATCCCAATGAATACATCAACATCTATTAAATAAGGAACAACTAGGTATGATCATATCTGTAACGCTTGTAGATCCGTGCTAGTCAATTTATAGATAATAGGGGTCGAAAACGAATTTTCGACAACAGATTATTTAGAATAAATAATCTTAACCAAGTTTTATAATATGTCTCAAGGGTTCCGTACATATAAAGAATGCCGAAATCCGAGTTATAATGAAGAAGTTATGGTCCGTCGAAGTTTTACGGCAAAACCGACATGACACCGGGAGACATAAATAGTGAATTTTTGATAAAAGACTTTTTATCCTTATCGATCCAATTAAAAGTTGTAGTATATGTTAAACCAAGAACATACAAAAAATAACGCCCAAATCTGACTTCGTATGAGGAAGTTATGAATTTTCTAAGATTTGGCATAACAGTGTACGGCCCAAAACTCGAATTTTAGTTCGAGCAGTTTTTGGCCTACGCGACCAAAATGAGAATTGAAGATCTCATTAATAGGAACTCAACGGTAAAAATACAGACGAAAACAGAGTCTGTATGTAGAAGTTATGAATTTTACGCGGACATTTAACAGTATAATCTCCTCGTACTGTTAATTTTAAGATCGGTCGAGAATTAGCCAAAGGAGTCCAAATGAAAGTTGTATATCTTATTTTTACTTACGCGTGGATATAAAGAACGTCAAAAACAGAGGTCGTATGTGAAAGTTACGAATTTTAAAAGTCGGAAGTGTGCTGTGCGAAAATAGGTGATGTGGCACAATCTTGGCCATTGCTTTCTCCCCAAGTCTTGCCACTAGATGGTGACATGTGGCACCAAGTTCAACCATTTTCACCCTATAAATAGAACCTCTCCCACCCTCATTTTCTTCACACCTTTCCCATTCTTTCTTCTCTTTACTCTCTCTCTAGAACCTCTCTCTAGCCCCGAAACCCCTCGAAAAGGCTAAGGAACCTCCCTAGCACGAGGCGGAAGCCCCGGAGTACTCGAAGGCTCCGAGTAGAAGAGCTTTTTGGCTCGAGAACGCTACTCCAAGAAAAGCCCGGTTTTCTATAAAACTCGTTGTAAGTGAGCTACGCCTACGCTATTTTTAATATAGTTTTTATTTAATTATTGTAACGTTATTAGGAACTTATAATAAGTACTTGAGATATTATTATGGGTTTTCATAATTATTGTTTCACGCTTATATAATAGTAATAATAGCTAGACTATTATTTAGTTTCGACAAATAATAGACTAAGCTCCAGTGGTAATAATACTAGGTTTCGTCGAAGGAAATTATTTTTAAGAAGCGAAGCGCTGTCTGAGTTCGGAATCACCACATTTTCAAGTGAGTGTATAGTCCCTTTCATGAACATGATTTTAATACAAGTATTAATTAAAGTATTAAATATATGTTAAAGAGTTAAATATTTGTTGAAGAGTTTATGTATGAGTGCATAGTCCCTTTCATGAACATGATTTTAATACAAGTATCGATTGAAGTATTAAATATATGTTTATGTGCGAATTATTTGATGTTGCATGAGATACTTGTTAAAGAACATACTTGATTATATATGCTAATTTAGGATAAAGAGTAAACCTAAATTAATTATAAGGAATATTGGGTAGTTTTTACTTACGAGTACGAGTGAATTATACTCAGAGAATAAAACCTTAGTACATGTCATTGATCTAGGAGCATGGATTAGACATACTCATTGTCCCTAGTCCGAGAGTATGGATTAGGCATAATCATTCATCATTAATTTGAGAGTATGGATTATTCATTCGTACCTAGTCCGAGAGTATGGATAGTCTCGTTGTGAGGATCGACAGGGTGGGATAAGAGTTGTTTATATATATGGTGAAATTGTATATTTTGTGAGTTTTAAACTATATATATGGTATAACATTGTGGGATTGAAATCCCTATGTACTCACCAGGTTTCCCAACCTAACCCACTCAGTTTATTTATATCACAAGTGTTGATATGAAGTCACATTACACTGAGAGATTAAGGAGATATAAATCACTAGTGATAATGAATGTAAGTTCTGTTTATACTTATGTTTTTGTATTGACGATGATATCCCAAATGTTTATAAATGAATAAAAATACTTTTCTTCGGAAGTGCTTTGATAATATATTTATCATGTTTTACTAGGAACAAATTCCGCAACATTTTTATTAAAAGAGGTACTCTGATTTTTATAAAGATAAACAAAATCGGTCTTTTCTTGCCGTGAAAATGGGGATGTCACAATATTGGAGGTAGGGTCCGTTTGGTATAGAAAGTATATTGTTTGGAAATCCCACACAAGATAGAGTTATAGCATCGTAGGTTGGGGTACATAAGTGAGAAGGGTGTGTCTAAGTAAACAAGGACTGCTTCGTGGAGAGGCTACAAGAAATATACAGTTTTGTGAAGCTTGCGTTAAGGGAAGGCATCACAAAGTGAAGTTCGGTACCAGTCAACATACAAGTAAGGAAATCCTAGAGTATGTTCACTCAGTTCTGTGGGGCCCAACACCAATCAAGTCTCAAGGAGGATGCTTTTAATTTGTGACATTCATTGATGATTATTAAGGGTAGGTTTGCTTGTACTTTATGAAGACCAAAGATGAGGTCTTTGGTAAGTTCAAAGAGTGGAAAACCATGGTTGACAAAAGGACTAGAAAACAGGTCAAGACTCTGAGGACTGACAATTGGTTGGAGTTCTACAATGCTCAATTTGATAATTTCTGCAAGGCAGAAGGTATAGTGAGGTACCACACTGTACGACGCACACCACAGCAAAATCGAGTGGCGGAACGGATGAACCAAACACACATGCAACGTGTAAGGCGCATATTCATATTTTCAAACTTATCCAAGCAATTTTGGACAGAATTAGTTAACACTGCTTGCTATCTGGTGAACAGATCACCATCAACTACTATTGAATTGAAGACTCCTCAAGAGGAATGGTCTGGGAAACCCTCTAACTACTTTGCTTCATGTATATTCGGATGCCCCACATATGCTCATGCGAATGATGGTAAGCTTGATCCAAGGGAAATGAAGTGTATATTTCTAGGATATGTGATAGGATTCAAAGGTTATCGACTGTGGTGTACAGAAGAAGGATGAAATCCTAAATTTATCATGAGCAGAGATGTGACCTTTGATGAATCTGCCATGGGTAACTAGGGAGGAGGTGATACAAGTCAAGTAGGGAACAAATATTTGGGTGCAACCCAGAAGGTGGAATTTGCAACTCAAACTCCAGACAGAGTTGTGATAAGTGACAGAGAGCAAGGCGGAAGTAAACAGCTTTGACAAGATGATACCCAATAGCAATCTATGGGATCCTCGTCCAGCGGTGCTGATGTAGGGAAAAATGATGGGTATGAATCTATAGCAAAGAGAAGATCGAAGAATGTTACTCGACAACCTGACAGATTTGTGGGATGTGTGAATTCAGGTGAACATGACTCCATTGCTTTTGCTTTAGCAACTGGAGATGACATTGACATTGAGGAGACTCGATTGTATAAAGAGGTGGTGGAGATTAAAGATGCAAATGAATGGTTGATGTCCATGAATGATGAAATGCAATCTTTAGAGAAGAATGATTGCTAAAGGGAGCAAAGCCAGTGGGATGCAAATGGATCTTTAAGAAGAAAGAAGGGATACTAAGAGTTGAACTAGATAGGTTCAAGGCAAGCTTAATGGAAAAAAGGGTTTTCTCAGAAAAAAAGAATTGATTATCACGAGGTGTTCTCACTGGTTGTGAAGCACAAGACAATTCGGGTTCTTTTGGCCATGATGAGTGTATTCGATCTGGAGCTTTAACAGATTGATGTGAAAATTTCATTTCATCATGGAAATTTAGAAGAAAAGATTTATATGTCCCAACCAGAAGGGTTACTTGATTCTAAGAAGGATCAAGTATCTTTGCTGAAGAAATCCTTGTATGGTTTGAAGCAGTCTCCAAGACAATGGTACCAGAGATTTGATTCATTCATGATCTCGAATAGCTACACTCGGAACCAGTTTGACAATTTTGCTTACTCAAAGGAATTTTTGCTTGATTCCTACATATATATATGGCTATGCGTTGATTCATTCATGATCTCGAAAGGCTACACTCAGAACCAGTTTGACAATTGTACTTGCTCAAAGGAATTGTCACCAGATTTCTACATATATATTTTGCTACTGGAAAGTTAAAGTTTTTCTGAAGCTTGCATTAAGGGAAGGCACCACAAAGTGAAGTTCAACACCGGTTAACATACAAGTAAGGAAATCCTAGAGTATGTTCACTTAGATCTGTGGGGCCCAGCACCAATCAAGTCTCAAGCAGGATGCTCATACTTTGTGACATTAATCGATGATTATTAATATAAGGTTTTGTTGTACTTTCTCAAGAACAAAGATGAGGTGTTTGGGAAGTTCCAGGAGTGGAAGACCATGGTTGAGATAAGGACTAGAAAACAGGTCAAGAATCTGAGGATTTACAATGGGTTGGAGTTCTACAATGCTCCATTTGATAATTTCTGCAAGGCAGAAGGTATAGTGAGGCACTACACTGTACGGCGCACACCACAGCAAAATTGAGTGGCAAAACGGATGAACCAAACACACATGAAACGTGTAAGGTGCATATTGATATTTGCTAACTTATACAAGCAATTTTGGACAGAAGCAGTTAACACTACTTGCTATCTGGTGAATAGATTACCATCAACTACAATTGAATTGAAGTCTCCTCAAGAGGAATGGTACGGGAAACCCTCTAACTACTATGCTTCACGTATATCCGGATGCCCCACATATGCTCATGCGAATGATGGTAAACTTGAGCCAAGGGAAATGAAGTGTATATTTCTAGGATATGCGACATGAGTCAAAGGTTATCGACTGTGGTGTATAGAAGAAGGAAGAAATCCTAAATTTATCATGAGCAAAGATGTGACCTTTTGATGAATCTGCCATGGGTAACTAGGGAGGAGGTGATACAAGTCAAGTAGGGAACAAATATCACGTGCTAGCCAGAAGGTGGAATTTGCAACTCAAACTCCAGACAAAGTTGTGATAAGTAACAAAGAGCAAGGCATATTGATACATTAAGTGACCCTCTTAATTTATTCTACCGCAGCCTACAAGCATCCGCAGTCAAGCTTCCATCAGTAGACATATCCGAAGTCATCTAGGCAACCACAATCTTCTTTCTTTATTTAGTTTATGTTTTATCTATCTTTCTGTAATACTCTCTCTTGTCCAGTATGCCTTGCATGGCTACTCTTAGAGAGTGAATCAATTGTATTTCTTGAGTCTCTATAAATAGAGGTCACTCTTTATCACTCAATACATATCTCTCTTCACTCATCTATATATCTGAATTATATTCAAGTATTCCTTACGCATCTCATACCTCTATTACTCTCTAAATCCTCTCGAGCATAACTGATTATACTTCTCTTCGGAGAAAGTCATTCGTGACTTTATCACTAAGATTGATCTCACTCACTAACTTGGTCTGAATGCATTCCATGTTATGAATCAACTTATTTGTTTACTTGATATATATTCTGCTGTCATTTATGTTTCCTTACATTTCCGCAACTAAGTATCTAACTATCTAACTCATGAACATATTATTGTTGAGCTTTTAGATCCTTTGAGATTAGCTAATTCCGCAACTATACTTGTTCTAACGATTTTTTCAAGTGTGTCTCAAGTTTTTCTCTCAATAATTGGTATCAGAGCCATAGTGGTTACTTTTTGAAAAACAAAACTCTGATTTTCAAAGGGCTTTCTATACCACTGAAGCTCATTTCTTAAAACAAAAAAAAAATGGAAAAATGGCACAAGCACTTTCTCTAAATGTTTCCAACATTGTTGGTGGTTCAAATCGAGCTCCAATATTGGATGCAAATGAATACCATCACTGGTCTTAAAGAATGGAAAGATACTTAAGGAGACTTGGTAGAGATGTATGGCGATCTTTGAAGAAGGACCACATGTCCCTGTTCTTACACCTATTCAAACTGATGGTGCCACAGCCAGACTAGGAGGAGGACAACCAGTCATGAACCGTCCCACCAAGGATGATCTTGATAAAATGGAAAATGATGTTGCTTGTTATGAAATCTCTTGTGGAGTTGCTCCTGACAACTTCGACATTAGCATAAACTGTAAATCCGCAAAAGAGATCTAGGATGTTCTCAAGAACTTGTATGAAGGCTCAGAACAAGCTCAAGATAAGAAGCTCACAACTGCACTCAATGAATTCAACAACTTCAAAGCTCATACTGGTGAAAGTTTAGAAGACTCCTTCAAAAGGTTCAATATGATAGTTACTAAGTTATCAAATGCTGGCACCATCCGCAGTAACCATGAAACAAACCTTCAATTTCTCAACAGGTTAGGAAGACATTGGACTATTGCTAAGATGATAGATCAAATAGATAGAAAGATTCATTCCCTGTCTCTCTACAAGTTATATGGGGAATTGCAAGCACAAGAATCCACCGTACTCAAAGACTGTGTTGACTTCGGAGGACCACTTGCTCTTGTAGCACAAGCTCCTCACAACTAGTCTTACTCTCCCTCGTATGACACTACACTGCAGTCATACGAAGCTGACTCAGAGTATGATGATGAAGAAGAATTTCAGAAGGCTATTGCTCTAGTTATTAAACAGTTCAACCGGCTACCACCTCACTCTTTTCGCAAGAATCAACAATTCAACAAACTTCCTTTCAATCGTAACTTCAACCCACAAAACAATCACTCTCATTATCCTAAAAGTTCACACCCACAACCGCAATATCAAAACACTCAACCAAAGGAGGCACCGCAGTCCATTCAAACCTCTGACTCCGGTACCCCTTCAGAAGACAAAAGTGATGTTATAATATGTCACAAGTGCAACAAAGATAATCATTTTGCAAAGGATTGCAAAGATAACGTGGTGAAAGACAGAGCATTCTACCTTAGAATGGCTCAAGAACTGGAGGAAAAGGAAAAGGCTAGGGCATATGTGGCTCATGTCAAAAGAGACCATCAAGTTTGGTCATCCGGAGATGAAGAAGAAAACATCAGCAATATCAAAGGAAACTGCAAGATCTGCATGCTAGCAACTGTTGATGATGATGGGTCTACAAAGCTGGAAAGGAACTACTGCTACACGGCAAAGGATGGAACTCTAAGCATCGTCGAACAGGTAAAACTCATGATACAAACTCTAAACTATAACATGCATGATTGTCAACCTTTCATAGACAATCTTAATGACACATGTGCTGCCGTCCTTTCAGACTACAACAAATCCTTAGATGAAAAGAACATAGCGTCCCAAGAGATGTTTCATTTGAGAGGACGACTGGAGAACAAAAAACTCAAAATGGCCATGTTAGAAAGATATTTAGAGTTAAAAAAAGATGCAAGAATGTTGAGTGAAACACAACTAGAAATAGCTTTGAACCAAAGATATTTAGCTCATAGTGAGATTGTATGTTTAAATATTTTAATAGAAAAATTGTTCAATGAAAGTGAAGCTATTGAAAATTTTGGTTAATAATGGAATTGTGGACAATACATACAATTGGGGTTGGTCCAATGGATATCCTACCGCAGAGGATTCCTCAGCCCGGTTTAACAAAGATCGACTTTATGTCCCTCCGGACCGAGAATTTCATTTTCCAGTCAATGACAAGACTTTTCCCAAAGATATCATAACACACTTCGGTAGACTTCATAATCTAAGTAATAATTGTGTCATTGAGGAAATTGTGCCTGAGGTTTTGGAACACACATGTGATCAACCTCTTATCTGTGGCACAATCAACCCAAATTCTTAGACCTCATCTGTTTTTGATGAAGAGATTGTCATAGAAAGTCCCCAAGTCTCACAGGACTTTCCACCCTTGTCCATAGACCGCAGTGCCTCTCATTGCAGTCATGATTCTCAGAAAAATCTCATTCCAGTCACAACTCATACTTACGCTACGGTAGCTAAGTCTTTCTTACCAAAGTCCACAATCAAGGGTTCCGTGACTCTTCAACCCATTCACCATGAGCTACCCATAGAAAACTGTGAAGTAGATCAATGTTCTCAAAAACCTGAATCTTCAAGTTCTGATGAGTCAAGCCCTCATTGTCAAATTTTTTCAAAGGCTTCTAGGAAACCACAGTTGAACATTAATGACTGCGGATCTCCAAAAACTTTATGAAAAAGGCTTTCAAAGAGCATATTCGATCTCGAGGCACAAATTAACAAACCTTTTCTAAAAACAAAAGACATATCAGATTTCCAAAATCTAAGAGTCCAAAAAAGTTTGTTTTTACTCACTATTTTTCAAAAAACTCTCCCATCAAGAAAACATGCAAAAGGGAATGTGCAGTTTCAACATCTATTCCTAACTCATCTAACAAAACCCAAAAGAAAGAAAGGTCTTTTCAAAACAATGGTTTTCAAATCTATTCCTCAGATGATCCAAAATGGAAGGGTCTATTACCCACTCCAACACTTTTAAAATCACATCAAAATTTCAACAAATGGAAGGGAATTTTACCAAATCCCAAGAAAAGGTCCAAGGTATCTACATGTGCAACATCTTCTTCGAGACAAACTTTTCATAAATCCAACAGCTCACGTGTCAAATCTTACCAACCTCGGACCAGTCACAAATCAACCACACCCTTCTGACCGCTGACCAAACAAAGTGCCAAAACAAAAGACAAAATTTCAGGGTGTCAATGTCAATGTGGTTGTCAGAAAAAGTTCTCTCATGTCAAAACTGATCCTTTTCAGAAACCTCGTAACTTTTCAAAAAGGCACTATGCTCCAAAAACTCACAAACACCCATGACTAGGATTAAAAGTTGACGCGAAACCAGTCCCTTCAACCTCTTTTCATGCATCAATCAGAAACTCATTGATTGTCCCAGGATCCAAACCATTTTGGATGTCTAAACTAACCGTGTAATTTTCAGGCCTTGTTCAAGGAGGAACAAGAAGAAGAATGGTTAATCGACAGTGCCTGCTCCTTGCATATGACGGGACGGTTAGAATACCTTCGAGATTTCAGGCCAATTTGTAACGGTGGAAATGTCACATTTGGGAACAATGTGAATGGGATAATCCGAGGTTATGGTGTTCTCACTACGGGAAACTTCTTTATTCAAAAGGTTGCTTATGTAGAACGCCTTAAATACAATCTCATCAGTGTTGGTCAACTATGTAAATCAGACCATTGTGTTGAATTTGATGACCAATTTTGCTCTATAATGACAAGCGACAGGACCACTGTAGGGTTTTGAGCATTCTAACACTCCTAAGTGTACATACAACCCTAAATACCTTGGATCTATGTTTTCTCTATAATACATGCAAATATGAACTTTCCAAGGTATTCATCCTAACTAGCATAATAACATTGAATCACATGAATATATCAAGTTAGAATTACATACTCTTTGATGTAGTATGTCTTCATGAAGCTTGAGTGTCTAATGCCCCAAGTGTGACACCTCAAATGGTTCACACAATACCAAATACACTTGGAATAACTTGAGAGAACATACATAGTTCAAGAAAATCGGCTAGTCCTTCCTCTCACATATAGTGGCCGATTTTGTCAACAATAAGATGCTTATATAGTTAGTGACAATTAGGGTGAACCCTAATTGTCATGGCTTTCCATTTCCTTGTATCCATGGGTTCAAATATACCATGGAGCATCCATGGAGCATCTTATGGGTTTAAGCCCAACTTGACAATCCATAAAGCATTAGCCCACTATAAAAGTATGGATGATTTACACAATCAATCCCTATATTTAATTAGTCTTCTTTTGATCACTTAATTAATCCTAGATTAATTCTTGATCAATACTAATTAAATAATCTTATTAATATATTAGAACTTAACAATATATTAACAAACCTTAAGTGTTATTTCTCTCATTATAGTCTATCCAAATGCATGATGCCATGCAAATCAAATAGACCATGTCGGGTCAGGTCAAGTCTTACCAATTATAGTTATGGACTTAGACATTAATCCAACAGTCTCCCACTTAGATAAGTCTAAAACTATTATTGCAAGTATGACTTTAAGAAACTAATTGGCAATCGTAGCTCTCAAAAGTTTTTGTCGAACTCTGATCTTGTCGATGAACTCTGACCTTTGTCAATGACTTGTCCATTAGATAAAGGATCATATATTCCTCCATTCTAGATATCATATGGAGTGAGACATGGATTATAATCATTCTCTCTGTCCATTTGTTGTTTCTCGGTTACCAATTTATGACGACTAACTAATTGAATAAATCAAATCAGTCCAGGCTCGTCCGAGCACTTACATTTGTCATCACCAAATCATCGAGGGGCCCACAGATATCGCTTTTATCCTGAAGGTAAAGGGAATGGATAAACTTCAACTCATATGGATTGTTCTACTACTTGTTGACTCATACACAAAGGCACATTTTATAACATCGAGTTACCAATGCGTTTTCGTGCAATCAATCTATAACCAACTCATAGTAACAAATCATATATCTAGGTTTGAAGAATACATAAGATATTATCATATCATGATCACTCGTGATAAAATCCATGAAGTGATTCCAATGAGCGCGGGTTGAATCCAATACTCAGAACTTATGAGCACTCAGGAGTGTTCTAGTACCACCTTGTCCAACATCTTAGACCTCTGCAAGCCTAACCCATGATAGTCTTGATTCATATCTACTTCCAACATATGACCGACTGTGGATGGTTTGAATAACTTAGTCATTCTGAACAATGACCTAGTTATTCTGGAAGTCAAAACAAGCAAAGTGAAACACAATAATAATCGAATCCAATATGGTCTCATAACTTATGATTATAAATAAAACACCTTTTATGTATCACCATATGATTACACATTATTCATTGTATACTGTTTCAGCTATCAACTTTATTCTTGAATTAAAACAATAGTTGTCCCATGCTCCAAGCATGTACACTATGTTTTTTAAATACTAGTCATCCACACACCAAGTATGCATACTATGTTTGTCTATGATCTTTACTTTGCGAAATAGACCAACTGAACATAACTCCAATGATTCTCATTTCACAGTCCCAAATCCTGACTGTAAATGCAAGAATTCCAAATTCATGCCATTTACTGAAATTTGTTGGATTCGAAACTTATATGCATTGATCCTCTTGTAATGATTATGCATAAAGTCACAAAGACCTGACAACAAACATCACAAAGCATTCCAAAGGAGATCAACTCCTTGGAAACATCCTTCTTGCATTAAGTTTCCTAATCCTACACAGATTTATTGAAGAACTTCCAACTTTGGGATCATTTCCATATTCCCTTTTTAACTATCACTTCTGAACAAGAGTTGCCTTTTTTTAGAATTTGTCAATATGGTCCTTCCAACAATTAACACTATACTTCCGACTGTCCTTGAGCAACCAATCTTTGGTAAACCTTAGATTGTCCTCAACAATTGTTTAATCCTTTTATTCATATCAAGTTCTAGACCTTTTCCCTTCTTAATGCCCCAAGCATTTGGAAAATTTTAGAAAGGATGAATATAGCACATGTAATCGATCCTCTATCCGAAGCATATGGGACACGATTCATGATGTCTCACATAAAGACTAAACCAGCCTTTTGCTATAATATTTCCATTTTTATTTGCCAAGTTCTCATAATTCAGTTTATGAAAAGGGATGCCGTAATCATAATCAAATTTTAGAACACAAATAATAGACCCATATATAGAATATCCTTATGTTGAGCCATTCCAACATGAAATTCATATATATATCCTTGACTAAATACGATCAAAATCTCAATCTAAGCTTTTAGAATTGAAATGAAGTATAATTTACTCTCCCTTAATTATAGCAAAACAACTTTTTCCCAATTGAAACCTTTTGTTTTCTATAATTAACATTGCTAACTTGCAACCTTTATCATAATTATCATGCTCCCACTAACATGATGATTATTAGCATAACACTTATGCTCCCAGTAGCTTTGACATGTACTCAGAAATCAGCTGGACTTCTAGAAATGAATACTTTATTGACTTTCTTACCAAAGATCAGATTTTTGATACTAGATTGCTTTGATAAAACTTTATCAATATCATACACCTTATCTTAGATAGATCACAGGTGTGTCTAAACAATTTTAAGAACTATGAAAAGGAATGTCGTAATCATAGTCTCAATTGTTTAGACCTTTGCCACTTCTCACAAGTCCATGTTAGTGTGTCGGTTAACCACACATGCTCCACTAACGACTTTAAGAGTGCAAATATCACAATTGCTATCTAGCTAAAATCTACTTAGTGAAAGTGTTTCCTCACCATGATTTTCATGAATCGGAGAGAAACCTTATGACACTTAGATTTTATGGTGTATGTGTTCTTATCCATGTGAATGGTCAAAACGATAGTCACAAGACAAGGATAATGACAAATCCAAACTCATATGGACTGAACTCAATCTTAATTTCTTGTCATCTGGCAGCTCAAGGTCCTGCCATTGCTTCCAAGTTGTTGTGCAACCAATTGAGAACTCTAAGAACTCATATGCAAAGCCAACTTTAATTGCAATGGACACACAATATGTCAACACGATAGGTTATAAACCTCAAGTCGTGTGCTAGAGATAAACTTACAGGTTTTTTTTCTTGATTATCCTTTCAGGATCTTTAAGACTCCCACTATCCACTTGACACATAAGACTCACTTGCCAAATATTCAAGAGATACTTTGGATTCTTTATCAAGACAAACACTTTACACAACTGGCCTTAGTTGGTCTTTGTTTTATCCAAAACATCACAACATACCAATTTCAAAGGTACAAGAGTAGAAAACTTTTACTCTTACATTTGACACGTGTTTAAAACCTTCTTTAAGACATGTCACTCAAGTTACAATTTAAAATATAACTCTAAGAATTGTTTTTGGAACGAAGTATGACTCATCTTCTTGATTTAACCACTTCAACAATTCATAAATCCTCTTCTTGACTATCAGAATCCACTTAGAGGATGAATTGTGATAAGGTATCTTAATCATTAAGATGATCATATAACATGATACTAGAGCACTCTCCCATCTTTTTGGATTTGAGAAACTTTTATCCTTCTTCCTAATTTGATTCTTCTCATTTGTTCTGCCATACATCGAAATTTTTCCAATGTATACAAATTACACTTAAACTTGTAAGTGTAACCATATTTACTAAACTTTAGTAATTCATGACTAATAGTTTTATAGATCTTTTGTGGTGGACTTATTCAGGGCACAAGAATGTGTACTCGATCTCTTAGTCCTTCACTTTTCCTTATTTGGTAAATTTAGACACTACCACAAATGAAAGAATCAAATTCATATTTCCACTCTTGCTCTTAATGGAATCTTATAAGCAACAAAAATTTTCACAAATGTCATTGTAAGGATATTTTAAAATAAATAAAATCAAAAGATTTACCTCTTATTTTAAAAATTTGCAGAAAAACTATCCTTATAGTGCAAAAGCACATGAAAACTTTGTTGTTATCTATTCCTAAGCAATATATCATAACTCCTAAGAAGTAGCTCAAGAATCCGATCTTCAAACTATGCGATAGAAATCCATCTACGCGATCAGATTCAACATATTCTTTCTTTAAGTTTCTTCAATTTTTTTTGATTCTTAAAACATCAACATGTGACCCAGTGACATCATGTATCAAGAATCTTAGAATAGAAACTTAGCAAAGTTAGATAGTGGACTTTACCTGAAGTAGAGTCAAACTTATTGACTTTAACATCCTTAGGTAAATTTGGCAGCTTCGCAACCAATGCCCCTTTCTTTGGTAATGGACCCTTAATAATGGGACTATCTCAGACTTAGCCTCTTTCTTTACCATTTGGTCAACCAAGTTGACTATGACCGATCCCTTTCCATTAGGAAGAGATAGCTTTACTGGATATCCAATGTCATTATTGTCGATGTCCATAAACTTTTAGGAAGTTGACCTTAGCAAATAAATAAGATCATTAAGGGTCTTGTCATAGTATGTTTCATAGGAATCCCAAAGGAACTCACTATATGACTTAGAAATTGATTGAACCACCAACTTTCTCTAGACTTTGACACCCAACTCTCCTAGCTTGTCAATATGTGACTACATCTCCAATATGTGATCACACATAGACCTTTGCTTGCCAATAGGGCTTGAGTGACCTTAAAATTTTCAAGAACTTGTGGGTTAGGGAGAATAATTGGAGGAGGTGAAAGAATTATGATTTCATGGGACATCATCTTCATTTAGGAAAGCTTGTTTCAAGAGATTTGGGAAGATCATAAATGTCTAAAGCAGACATCTTTTTGGAAGATATTCAACATAGTTGATTTAAAGTCCCTAATATAACACCCAATATGAAATATTAAGGCTATGACCCAACACAATACTTTTATAACTTGGAAGAGGGATGCTGTAATCCAAGCTATAAAATATTTGAAGGTAGGTGAATGACGATTCACCAATTTCCACCAAGATAAACGAAATGATTTATTAGGTTTTAATTGGATTTGAAACTCCTAGATCTTTGAGATTCATTGAACTGGTCAATGGCATGTTTGAATCTCGAGTGTGCCCTTCAGGTTTTTTGATTGGGATGCTGAGGATCACAAAACAAGGTGTGAAGTAACCATGCAAATATACTTGGTCCCTTAATATTTACCCCTCAATCGATGTGTCGGTTAACCACACACGCTCCATCAATACTATGATAAACATTTAGTTACCCTTTGCCTACCTTGTTAAATACGAGTTAGTATGCCGGTTAACCAAACACGCTCCATTAACCGACTTGAACAAAGTGCAAAGTGTAATTTCATGGATTAGCACCTTATTCACATTTTCCTAAGTAACTAAGATTGGGTATTAATAAGAGTTTAGTTACTTAGTATTTATCATTAATACTATTAATGAAGGGAGAATTATAGTCCTTGTCCTACCCGTTCGGATAACAACCCTCCACCGGTCAAGGAAGCGGTGGGTGAGAATGGACACCCATTAAACTGCCATTTTATAGGCAGTAACCTTATACCCCCCTTATAGATCGGCTTCGTGCATAAGGCCTACTAACGATAAGGATTACTTTACTCTTCTACATGTATATAAATATTATTAACTTATAATATTATAAAGTATAAGGGTTGAATTTTAACTTTTAAAATTCTAAGGGCTAACTTTCAATTAAAGTATTCGTAAGTGGAAACTTTTCCAAATTCCAAAACTTGAGGGCAAGTTTTGAAAGTATTCAAAACTAATTAATTCCATAACTTATGAGTTTAAAGTAGTTTTAATTAAAAAGACTCTTCAAGTTCCATAACTTAAGGACAAGTTATGGAAGACTTTAAACTAATAAAAGAATGTAACTTTTCTTTATTTTGTAACTTATGGAATTAATTAAGGTTACACATTTTATTACTTAATGAAGTGACTCTGGAACCTCCATAACACGAGAACAAGACTCTTCAGTTTTTTGTAACCGTTGTCAACTTTTATTAGTTTTATGAAACTTAAATGTGACCTTTCATGTAACTTAAGGACAAGTGACACAAACACATTTGAGAATCATCTCTTAAATTAAAATGGATTGAAAACACATAATCAATTAACTTTTCTATTAATCTAAGCAATTCATATGAACAAAGATAATTCACATCAAAAAATTTCATGTAATTAGCATAAATCTTAAACTAATACAAAGCATGAATCTATTTACAATTATCTTTGAAATTGGATTAGCATGAACATTACCACATCAAAAACAAGTTTATAAGTTCAAAAACAGCTTATGGCAATGTTCCTAGTCCAATTCCAGCCAAAAAACACGAAGATATGCTCTCTGGAGGCCAAACTCGTCGAGTTCTTCATGGAGCTCGTCGAGTTCAGGCTCTAATACATGAACTTGTCGATTTTTCTAACAGAACTCGTCGAGTTTTAGGCCCTGATAGATTCTTGGCTTCGAAAAATCTATTTGCATCAAGTATAAGAGAAAGCAAGCCTAGGCTCTGATACCACTGTAGGGTTTTGAGCATTCTAACACTCCTAAGTGTATATGCAACCCTAAATACCTTGGATCTATGTTTTCTCAATAATACGTGAAAATATGAACTTTCCAAGGTATTTATCCTAACTAGCATAATAACATTGAATCACATGAATATATCAAGTTAGAATTACATACCTCTTTGATGTAGTATGTCTTCATGAAGATTGAGTGCCTAGTGCCCCAAGTGTGACACCTCAAATGGTTCACACAACACCAAATACACTTGGAATAACTTGAGAGAACATACACACTTCAAGAAAATCGGATAGCCCTTTCTCTAACACATAGTGGCCGATTTTGTCAACAATAAGATGCTTATATGTAACTTTTCTTTATTTTGTAACTTATGGAATTAATTAAGGTTACACATTTTATTACTTAATGAAGTGACTCTGGAACCTCCATAACACGAGAACAAGACTCTTCAGTTTTTTGTAACCGTTGTCAACTTTTATTAGTTTTATGAAACTTAAATGTGACCTTTCATGTAACTTAAGGACAAGTTACACAAACACATTTGAGAATCATCTCTTAAATTAAAATGGATTGAAAACACATAATCAATTAACTTTTCTATTAATCTAAGCAATTCATATGAACAAAGATAATTCACATCAAAAAATTTCATGTAATTAGCATAAATCTTAAACTAATACAAAGCATGAATCTATTTACAATTATCTTTGAAATTGGATTAGCATGAACATTACCACATCAAAAACAAGTTTATAAGTTCAAAAACAGCTTATGGCAATGTTCCTAGTCCAATTCCAGCCAAAAAACACGAAGATATGCTCTCTGGAGGCCAAACTCGTCGAGTTCTTCATGGAGCTCGTCGAGTTCAGGCTCTAATACATGAACTTGTCGATTTTTCTAACAGAACTCGTCGAGTTTTAGGCCCTGATAGATTCTTGGCTTCGAAAAATCTATTTGCATCAAATATAAGAGAAAGCAAGCCTAGGCTCTGATACCACTGTAGGGTTTTGAGCATTCTAACACTCCTAAGTGTATATGCAACCCTAAATACCTTGGATCTATGTTTTCTCAATAATACGTGAAAATATGAACTTTCCAAGGTATTTATCCTAACTAGCATAATAACATTGAATCACATGAATATATCAAGTTAGAATTACATACCTCTTTGATGTAGTATGTCTTCATGAAGATTGAGTGCCTAGTGCCCCAAGTGTGACACCTCAAATGATTCACACAACACCAAATACACTTGGAATAACTTGAGAGAACATACACACTTCAAGAAAATCGGATAGCCCTTTCTCTAACACATAGTGGCCGATTTTGTCAACAATAAGATGCTTATATAGTTAGTGACAATTAGGGTGAACCCTAATTGTCATGGCTTTCCATTTCCTTGGATCCATGGATTCAAATATACCATGGAGCATCCATGGAGCATCTTATGGGTTTAAGCCCAACTTGACAATCCATAAAGCATTAGCCCACTTTACAAGTATGAATGATTTACACAATCAACTCATATATTTAATTAGTCTTCTTTTGATCACTTAATTTATCCTAGATTAATTCTTGATCAATACTAATTAAATAATCTTATTAATATGTTAGAACTTATAATATATTAACAAACCTTAAGTGTTATTTCACTCATTATAGTCTATCCAAATGGATGATGCCATGCAACCCAAATGGACCATGTCGGGTCGGGTCAAGTCTTACCAATTATAGTTATGGACTTAGACATTAATCCAACAAGCACTTGTCTGATCAAGTCCCAATCCGAAGGTACTCTGTACCCTCTGGATGTATCTCTGCTCATAGGCAAACCGTTGTTATGCTTTCTATCCAAAGTCGTATTCGAAGTCAGCTGGCTATGGCACCGCAAGCTCGCCCATCTTAACTTACATCAACAATTTGGTCACCGGAGAACTAGTCAAAGGTCTTCCAATCCCCAAGTTCAGCAATGATACTCTTTGTCCTGCATGTGAGTGTGGAAAGCAACTCAATGCAAGTCACCCTACAGTGATTGATTCCTCAATTACTAAACCATTGGAACTCTTACACATTGATCTCTGTGGTCCATCTACCGTAGCTAGTGTTCATCAACAAAAATACATACTGGTTATTGTGGATGACTTCACACGCTTCACATGGGTCTTCTTTCTTCGACTCAAGTCAGAAACACCGCAGGTGTTGATCAACTTCATCAAGGAAATCGAACTTCTGATCAAGTTACCAGTCAGACGTATCAGAAGTGATAATGGAACCGAGTTTACTAACCACCTTCTAAATAGTTTCTTGGTTTCCAAAGGAATTATACACAACTTCTCAGCTCCTTACACACTAAAACAAAATGGGGTAGTAGAACAAAGGAACCGCACTCTAGTAGAAGCTGCCAGATCTATGCTCAATTTTGCACATCTTCCTCTCTACTTCTAGGCCGAAGCAGTGGCCACAACCTGTTTTGTACAAAATCGAAGCATTGTGTGCGAACGTCTCAACAAAACACCATATGAGGGCTTTCGCAAGCCAAATGTCCGACTCTTTCATATATTTGGGTGTAGATGCTTTGTAATCAACAACATAGATCACCTCAATAAATTCGCACCGAAGTCTGATGAAGGTATCTTCCTTGGGTACTCCACTAACAAGGTTGCTTAATGAATTCTCATTAGATGCACAAGGTTGATAATTGAAAGTTTCAATGTGAAATTTGATGACTATCACATTCGCAACACCGCTCCATCAACTTGAACCACAACAATTCTTGAAAGTGATATTCCTGCATCTTCGGGTCCATTAAATCTAGTTGAAGTAAACTATGATGATCTCTTTGATCTGGTAGATACAGCTAAGTTATCCGAAGTTCTCGTGTCTCTAGAAGCTCAGCAGCAGCATGCAGATGTATCTAGTCCAACCGTGTCCGATGCAGTATCGCTAAATACTTCCACCTCGCCAGTTGAGTGGGAAAACTTCACTCCGGATCATACAACAACCATCGAGGTTCCAGTACCAGAACATGAAGCTCTAATCCGCAGAGAGTTTTAACCATCAAACGTTTCTTTGGATTCGGATGATGAAAACATAGAAAACATTGACACAAGAACAGATTCAAGGATTATCACACTCCCATCCGCAATCTAGGGGGAACCTTCGCAGGTTCAAGGCGAACTTCCTTCTACACTCCAGGGCAACCTTCACCATATGCCCAAGATAAATCTAATCCCGCCTTCCTAGTTCAAGATGATTCCGCAGCATGTTCTCAAGTCCAGGGGGAACTGCCTTCTCCAACCGTAGAGTCTTCTGATATAGAAGACATTCCCTCCACTGCAGTTGCTGATCATCTGCAACCCCGTCTACACGTATATACGAGAGACCACCCACCGGGTCAAATTATAGGCAACCCATCCATAGGAATCCAAACTCAATCATCTAAGGACTTTTCCGACCACTGTCACTACGAAGCATTCTTGTCCTCAATCAAACCCCGATCGATCAAAGAAGCATTACTTGAACCATACTGGATTTCTGCAATGCAAGAAGAACTAGAAGAATTCAAAAGGAACAAGGCATGGCAGCTCGTTCCAAAACCACAAGGCCATACCATTGTTGGCACTAGATGGGTGTACAAGAATAAGTTAGATGAATCTGGTGCGGTCATTAGAAACAAGGCAAGACTAGTTGCCAAGGGATATAGTCAACTTGAAGGCATTGATTATGATGAAACGTATGCTCTGGTAGCTCGAATGGAAGCCATCCGGATCTTCTTAGCATAAGCAGCGCACAAAAACATCAAGGTTCATCAAATGGATGTGAAAAGTGCTTTTCTCAATGGCGAATTAAAAGAAGAGGTTTATCTTCAGCAACCTCCGGGCATCGAAAGTAATGAATTCCCAGACCACTGCTACAAGCTTGAAAAAGCAGTCTATGGTCTAAAACAAGCCCCAAGAGCATGGTATGAGACTCTATCTGAATTTCTTGTTTCTTCCGGTTACAAACGAGGAGCAATTGATCCCACTTTATTTCAAAAAGCAAATGGTGATCATCTAATGCTTGTACAAATATATGTGGATGATATCATTTTTGGCTCAACTGGTCAAAAGATGGTGGATGAATTTGCTAAGCTCATGACCAACAAGTTCCAAATGAACATGAATAGAGAGATTAACTTCTTTCTAGGAATTCAAGTGAAACAAGTCCCTCAAGGGATATTCATTCATCAAGAAAAATACACCTCAGAACTATTGAAGAAATATTCAATGGACAATTGTTCTTTGGCTAAGGTCCCTATGGCCTTTGGTTATAAGATATCTGATGATCCCTCAGGTGAATCTGTTGATCACAAGTCTTATAGAGGTATTATTGGCTCTTTGATGTACCTCACCGCAAGTCGACCGGATATAGTCTTTGCAACGGGTGTATGCGTAAGGTACCAGGCTGACCCAAAAGTGTCTCACACGACCGCAGCCAAACAAATTCTACGGTAATTAAAAGGAAGCAAAACTATTGGATTATGGTACCCTGCAGGAAATGATTTCAGTCTTCAAGCATTCACAGATGCGGATCATGCCAGATGTAAAATTGATCGCAAAAGTACCTCAAGTGGATGTCAATTTCTGGGTGGAAGACTAGTCAGCTGGTCTTCAAGGAAACAAAATTGTGTATCGTTGTCTACCGTAAAAGCTGAATATGTGGCCGCAGCCAGGTTTGTTCTCAAGTCTTATGGATGAAAAGACAACTACTAGACTATGGATACAGAATGCTGCGGATACCAATCTATTGTGACTCTAAAAGTGCCATAGCGATTTCTCACAATCCTATTCAGCACTCCAACACCAAGCATATTGAACTACGATATCACTTCATCAAAGACCACATCCTGAAAGGTAACATTGAACTAAGTTTTGTCCATACTCATGAAGAGATTGTTGATGTATTCACAAAGGCACTTGACTCTACAAAACTCAACACTTTCTTACAAATGTTAGGAATGATGAATCCGGACCCACAATTCTTTTTTAATTGATAGGTACCGCAGACCATCCTTGGTCTTCATTGTGGTCCTAGTTGAAGTTATTTATGTTAGATGGCTTTGATATATCCTATGTATCGCAACCATATATCATAATTATACTTCAATGGTCTTTATTGTTTGTTATTACTAATCTTTGTTCAAGTGCTCCTCTCAGTTCATCTACCGTAGTCATCCATCCGATGACATATGATCCATTTGCAAGGAAGTTTCAATCCGCAGTCACTTTAATTGATCTTTCAGACTATTACATTCTTTTGAAAAATAAAAAAAAAACATGGTGTGCTATTTAATGATCCTTCATAAAATAGAGATAACATTAAAGAAAAACATTCTTTGTGTATCTGTCTCATCCTTTTTGAATAAACCTCGTGTCAGACCAATTTTAGGTATGATGACAAAAAGAAAGATTTTCCAAAAAAACAAATACTTTTAATCTGTCTCTTCCTATTTCCCTAAAACATCAAATCCTTTACAACTTCCCTTTACCCAATGGATTACTCTCACTCTCACCACATGTTCTCCATACGTGGTCATAAACTTGACATTTCATTAAATGCAAACCTCTTTTTGGTAAATCTCAAATACAGATTGCATCCTTTTCTTAATCTGTGGCTGAGATTAACGCTCTTAATTCGAAATAAACACCCAAACGTTTTAACCCAAATTCACATAGGGTAAAATCGTTTCCCATTCCTATTAGCCACTATAAAACCCCTTTCTTCTTCCCAAAGAAAAGTACATGCTCTCTAAACTTCAAACATCATCTTGCACTCTGTTTTTCCTTCTCTTTGAAAGCTTTCTTTAAGATCCTACAATGGTGAAATTCGGTGTATCCAAGAAACCCTCCAAGGCATCTGGATCAGTGAACCCTACTGGTTCAGACTCTGCCTCAAGACATCCTTCTCCCACGTTTTCCTCTAGCAACTTCAGAGTCGTGTTCAAAGAACATTCATTCTATAATGCCCCCACAAAGTTGATGATCAAATTTCTGACAAATCACCCTCTATTTGGACCGTTTTGTTTCTTTCACAGACTGTAACGTCACCAAAATTCAAGACTAAAAATTTCTTTTAATAAAACATTACGTTAAGCAAATTCATCATTTCAAAACATAAACAAAGTATTAGTTTCCAAAATACATATTCGTTATCAGAGTAAACATTCCCAGGATGTCTAAACTATAGTGTGTGCCATGCGATCACCCCGAGCTCTTCCATCTGCTACCGGAAGTACCTGAAAACAAAACTGAAAACGGTAAGCACGAAGCTTAGTGAGTTCCCCACCCTACCACATACCATGCATAACCACATACTGCACATACCGGGCCACGCCCGCTATCCTAGGCCTCGCCCCCTACCTCGGGCCTCGCCCGCTACAACGGCTCCGCCGCCCTAGGCCCCGCCTGGCTTTGAGCCCCGCTCGGATACAGATCTGTTTCACTTAGGCCTCGCCTGTCATAGGGCCCCGCCCACTAACATATAATAGCACATACACATATCACATAACATCACGTAAGCTAAACATATACTAACGGCTCTTGTTCTAAGGCCTCGCCTATCTCTGGGCCCGGCCCTTGTCCTGCTACTGATGAGTCATGGAACCCCGTCCATACTCCTAATGATAGTGAGGTACGTGCCCAGCCCAACCTCACTCCTTCCCTAACTTGGGCCTCGCCCCAGCTCTGCTGCTACTGAGATGTGGAACACCATCCACACTCTCCTATTGGTGAGATACATGACCTCGCCCACACTCACCTCCCTACTAGGCACATACAAGTATCACACATACAACAAGTATAAACTACCACATAAACCATTCCTTGGGCACCCGCGCTTTATCATTGGACCTCGTCTCGAGTATCATACTAGCATACTGTGCCTAGGGCTAACCCCAGGGTCTTCTATTCATAACTACATGCGCCGGCGTTGTGGCCGTAGACCCATTCATACAAAGGGAAACTCACCTGCACTGGCTGAACTGGCTAATGAACCCACTAGCTGCTGTCCGACCAGTCACTGAACTCCTGCTCTACTAGCTTCCCGAGCTATCAATATCAATGCAACACTTAGTATAACCGACCCTCGACAGTTAACCAAGACAATTCTGGTCTAAGACAAAGTCTTGGTCAAAGTCAACCTTTCCAGGTCAACCCTAATCGCCGAGTCCACTTACTGACTCACCGAGCTCACATACTCAGGGTCCTTCTATTCGCGACATGACTCGCCGAGTCAGTCCATGACTCGCCGAGTCCAATGATCACCGAGTCCTGACCTGACCAACTCGCTGAGTCTCCACCCGAATCACTGATTCGAGTCTGAACTCGAAGGGTTTGGGGCTTCGCGACCTGACTCGCCGAGTCCAAGAACAGACTCGCCGAGTGCTAGGCAATCTTCATCCAACTCGCCGAGTTGTTCCTCCAACTCGCCGAGTTCATGCCCATCATCAACCGACTCGACGAGCCGTTCATCCCACTCGTCGAGTTCCTCCTCATCTTCATGCTACTCGCCGAGTCCACTCGAAGGACTCACCGAGTTCATTCAGATCTACATACATGCAGAGGAATTTTGAGTCATGCATGGACTCCAAACTGTAGATCTACCCTTCCCAAGCATATTCCCCACGTAAAGTTGCAAACTTTACGTGTAGAGATGGAGATCTAGGCAAAAAGCACCATAAACTAGGGTTTAAGGCCAAGGGGCTTCAAAATCGACTCAAGGGTTGATACTTTATGCTTCTCCAGTCCATAACACACTTGGATCTGAAGTAGCAACTCCAGATCCGGCTTCTAACTCAAAATAATATCATTATGGCTAAAGAGCCCCAACAACCACACATAGATCTAGGTGCAAAAAGGGTCCAGGAACTAGTTTATTACCTCCAAGTGCTCAGAATGAACTCACAATCCCAGATCTATAGCCCCTTCTTGCTCCTCCAAGTTCCTTCTTCCTTTTCCAAGCTTTAATGCACCTTCCAAGGCTCAAATAGGGGATATGGCGGCTAGGGTTTGGTGTCCAGGGCTAAACAGGCAGTAAGGAACCCTAGGAAGGAGATTAAGACGTTTATATAGGCTCCAAGTCCCGAATTTAGGGTTTTCCACGCACAGACCAGACTCGCGGAGTCGGTCACTTACTCCTCGACCTGGATCCCGCTCTGACTCGCCGAGTTCCTCCTTGGACTCTCCGAGTAGCCCCTTAACATTAAGGTTTTGCTTTCCTTTCTTGGCCTTCAAAACTTTGGGTGTTACACAGATGTTGTTCCTCTTTCTACCGTATTCAAATGCGCATTCTTAGTGTATCGACCACTTGAGAATCCATAAGAAGTTCATTTAAACCTAGTTAACGATTATTTGGTCTTTTTGACAAAACAAAAATTTCTTACAACCATTAACCTTCTTGTTCATCCCTCTGTCAAGATCTTTACCCCATCCATGGTGGACATCCTTTATGCGCTTCACCAGATAGGGTATCAGAAGAAAATCAAAGGCATTAGGGAATTCAAGAAAATCCAACTACCAACTGTCTGGCAATTTGTTTGTCATTTTATTATCCGTAGTCTTCCCGGCATAAAGTCAACTACGGTCAGATCCTATGGGATGATTTCCTGCAATACATTCCAAAAGAAAGCCTATGAGAGAACCCTACCGAACTCACATTTGCAAGGTTATGGTCCTTATGCATCTCAGATCTTCATGCAGATGCAGGAATTAGCATGGGCAACGACATCAACCTCTTTGTCACCAACGTTCTCAAAAGGTACAATCCTTCATCTGATCAGTTTGTTTTTGGACCATTTATAAGACTACCAACCGACATTCTTTCTACTCTCGGTCTTGAGACTACTGATGTCTCAGATCATATTGAGGCTAAGGAAGGTATTGCCCTATACCTTCCTACACTTCCTCTTCAAACCCCATTCGCAATCATTTCCCCAAGTAGTACCGCAGTCCCATCTTCAACAACACTTTCCAATCTATCATTATCCCAAAGACACAAACAACTAGTCTTTGCTCGTCAAGGCCCCCACAACACCAATAAACAAGGAACTCCCAAAAAGGATGCTTCCAAACAAACCAATCCCTCCATGAAAAGGAGAACCACCCCACCTGTGATAACACAAGTCGAACGAAGAAAACGTCCCTCCAGTAGTGATTCTGATGAGGATGATCAACCTATCGCAATCCTCAAGAAACGAAAAACCGATCCCACAAGCCATATGCGTGACCGGGTTGATACCTCAGCCTCTCAACAAGCTCTGGTAGTCCTTCGGATGGCCGCACATCCATTCGAAACAACCATTCTATACCACTCAGGCACAAGTGGTGCGTCTGAATCACCGCAACGTGGAGACTCCTGTTTGATTAATGTCTAAGTCCATAACTGTAATTGGTAAGACTTGACTCGACCTGACATGGTCCATTTGGGTTGCATGGCATCATGCATTTGGATAGACTATAATGGGAGAAATAACACTTAAAGGTTTGTTAATATATTATATGTTCTAATATATTAATAATATTATTTAATTAGTATTGATCAAGAATTAATCTAGTATTAATTAAGTGATCAAAAGAAGACTAAATAAATATATGGGTTGATTGCGTAATCATCCATACTTATATAGTGGGCTAATGCTCCATGAATTGTCAAGTTGAGCTAAAACCCATAAGATGCTCCATGGATGCTCCATGGTGTATTTGTACCCATGGATCATGGAAATAAAAAGCCATGACAATTAGGGTTTACATGGTGTAACCCTAACTATATAATGATCTTATTCTTGGAGAAAATCGGACACTATGTGTGAGAAAAAAAGGGCTAGCCGATTTCATGAAGTCTGTATGTTCTCTAAAGTTATTCCAAGTGTATTTGGTGTTGTGTGAACCATTTGAGGTGTCACACTTGGGGCACTAGGAACTCAAGCTTCATGAAGACATTCTACATCAAAGAGGTATGTAATTCTAACTTGATATATTCATATGAATCAGTGTTATTGTGCTAGTTAGGATGAATACCTTGGAAAGTTTATATTTGAATGTATATTAGAGAAAACATAGATCCGAGGTATTTAGGGTTGCATGTACACTTAGGAGTGTTAGAATGCTCAAAACCCAACAGTGGTATCAGAGCCTAGGCTTGCTTTCTCTTATACTTGAGGCAAATACATTTTTTGAAGCCAAGAATCTGTCCAGACAGAAAACTTGACAAGTTTCTTCAATAAGCTCGACGACTTCATTGTTTAATGCATGAACTCGACGAGTTTTGGCCCCTGGCAGCTTACTTTCGTGTTCTTTGGTTGGAATTGGACTATGAACATTACAAAAAGCTGTTTTTGGACTTGTAAACCTATTTTTGATGTGGTAATGTTCATGCTAATCCAATTTCAAAGATAATTGTCAATAGATTTATGTTTTGTATTAGTTTAAGAGCTATGCTAATTACATGAAAAAGTTTGATGTGAATTATCCTTCTTCATATGAGTTGCTTAGATTAAGGGCGTGTGTGGCAAAAGTAGCTGTTAGCTTGAAGCGGGTAGCGGGTAGCTGGTAGCAGGCAGCGGATAGCGTGTAGTGGGAAGCTGTAGCTTTTATTTGATATATGAGTGTTTGGCAAAGTTAGCTGGAAGATTTTGAAATATATAAAATTACATAAAAGGACAATTTATTAAAAATAAATAAATATATAAATATATTTTTAAGGGTAATTATGAAAATTGATTTCAAAAGCTCAGTAGCGTTTTGTTAAACGCTACATGAAGTAGCTTTTAGATTTGGAGCGTTTTGTTTAAACTAAAAGCTAAATGCTCGTATTTCTAAACGGAGCTTTTTGTTTAAACTAGAGTGTTTTGTTAAAAACTAAAAGCTAGAAGCTCCCAAACACTTCCAAAAGCTCAATGCCAAACACGCCCTAATAGAAAAGTTAATTGATTATATGTTTTCAATCCATTTTAATCTAAGAGTTGATTCTAAAATGTATTTTTGTAACTTTCCCTCAAGTTATATGAAAAGTCACATTTAAGATTCATAAAACTCATAAGTATTTCCATAGGTTATAAATAAAGAAAAGTCACATTCTTTTAATAGTTTAAAGTCTTCCATAACTTGTCCTCAAGTTATGGAACTTGAAGAGTTTTTGGATTATAACTACTTTAAACACATAAGTTATGGAAATTAATTAGTTTTGAATAGTTTCAAAACTTGACCTCAAGTTTTGGAATTTGAAAAGTTTTCACTTATGAATACTTTAATTCCAAGTTAGCCCTTAGAATTTCAAAAGTTAAAATTCAACTCTTATACTTTATAATATTATAAGTTAGTAATATTTATATATATATATGTATAAGAGCAAGTCAGTCTTACCGTTAGTAGGTCTCATTCACGAAGTCGGTCTATAAGGGGGGTATAAGGTTAATGCCTATAAAATGGCAGTTTATGATGTGTTTTAGTCATAAGAACTTCCTATGTGCTCATACAAACCCTAATGCTAGGATCTAGGTTTCTCTATTGTACATGCAATTTATCCAAGACTATAAACCCTAGATCTAGCATATGATAATCAATATAACATATAATTAGGGTTTAGATCATACCTTGATTGTTATGTAGCAATAACATTCTCAAATCCTTCTTGTATTGACTTTAGAAAGCTTAGAGTCACAAATGTCACTCCTCTATTGGTTCACAAACACCAAGAGCAAGAGGATGAAGAGGAGGAGAGAAGGAGGCTGCCAAAAACATCTGGAAACCCTAGAAAGAAGCTTGGCCACCTTTTTGGGGCATAAGGGCTCTATATATAGTGAGGCCATTAGGGTTATCTAACAAGGAAACCCTAATTTGGATGCTTAAGCCCTAACCAACCCATGGACTCCTTTCCTTAAAGGCCTTGGACGATTTCTAATGGGTTTCCCCATAGAATTCGTCCACTCCTTAATATAAGGCAATCCATAGCCCAAATTGCAATTATCTTATAATTACAATTCCAGTCCCTTAAGTTTAATTAATCTCTTTTAGTCACAAACTTAATTCTTATTAATTCTTGACTAATATTAATTAAACAATATGATTTCTCCTTTAATATATTATTCCTATAATATATTAATAAATCATATTTAATCCTTTCTCTCCATAATTCATCCTATCAAGTTGCTTTGGTGAAGGCAACCCAAAAGGACCATGCACCATCGGGTCAAGTACATACCAAAATAGTTATGGACTTAGAAACTAATCCAACAGTCTCCCACTTGGATAAGTCTAATCACTATTATGCGTATGACTTCAGATCCTGATCTGCAATCGTAGCTTTCCAAAGCAGCTGTCAACTCTGATCCTATCAGATACGTGTGTCCTTTAGATAGGGGATCATATATTCCTCCATTCTAGATATCGTAAGACATGATTTCTAATCATTCTCTCTGTACTCTTTCTCGACTTCCGATTTATGACAACTAACTAATTGAACAAATCAAATTAGCCCTAGCCCGGCCGAGCATTTACGTTTGTCATTACTAAATCATCGAGGGGCCCAAAGATATCGCTTTTATCCTAATTTGGATAAAAGGAACGGATAAACTTTGATTCAATGCTCGCTTGCACTCACTCACCGAATCACACACAACAATATGTTTTATGACACCAAGTTACTGGTGCGTTTACATATTATCAATGTGCAACCGATTTGCAAGATACAACTCACACATCTCGGTTTCAAGAATATAAGATGTTATCGTCTCACCAATCACTCGTGATACAATTCATGGAGTGATCCAAGTGAGCGTGGGTTTAATCCAATGCTTGGTGGTTGTCGAGGCCAACACAAATAATAACCCTAAATATTACACACTAAAATAGTGTATAGTGGTAAAGGGATCGAATCCACGGAGATTGGTTCAATTTATAACTCTATGAAAAATCTCTTTGTAAAAACACTTGTAAAATGACAATAAAAATAAAATGGGGGGGTTTTGTTGTTTTGAAATACTTGAAACAAACTAGAATTAACTATGATTTAAATAGACAAATACAACAAAAATAAGAGTTTGATGTAAAACCAATGAGGGAGAGATGGTTGACTTAAAGTTTCCTCACTTTGACTTTTGATGAACATATCATTAGAATCCAATGGTGCAATACTTTGATTTAAATCCTTAATTTGGCTATAGTAATCCAAGGAGCTTGAGATTACCTAGACTTTTCTTAATTGTTGAAATGGCTAGAGAAGCTCATAACAATTTCCTTAGTCAAAGTCACTAATTCCAAATAGCATGTAATTAGTGAAAGTCAACTAGCATTAAGAACCAAAAAGTCACCAAATCCAAGAGGGGTCAAATGCTTTCACCACCATGTTGGAGGAAATGTTTTTATGATTGTGTGAAGCAAAAACAACACAAAAATCATTTGTTGCTTGCTAATTTGAAGATCCTTTACTTAATCAAGAAATTAGCCAACTAATCACCACAAACATATTTAAACTCATGAACTAAAACATACAAGTAGTGATAAGATGTTAAAACACAAAACATTCCCATAAAGATTTAAGAACATGTTTATGGATTCTTCAACATTCAACAAAAGTTCAAAGGATTAACCAAAAGTCAACCAAGATTAGTTTAGCCAAGCATGGCTAAACACAAAGAAACAAAGTTAGAGAAAATTGTACCAAACATTAAGCAAGAATCAAGAGGTAAAAATATGATGTTCTTCAAGTGTTCTTGGCCTTCAAAAGTCTTCAAAACTCCAGAGAGAATCTCCAAAAATCGGATGTCTAAGAGTCTCCAAAAGATGGGCACCAACCTTCCTCAAATAGCCTTCCAAATGGATTTCCGAAATTGCCCCTGCAGGAGGTTGCGCGACCCGCGTGCTGCTGCGCGGGTGGGTTGCGCGGGTGGTCCCTGGATGTAGCATCTTTGAGGTTTTGGGCCTCCATAGCTTTGCCCACTTGGCCCAGATCAAATCCAATCACCTCCTAGCCCATTTTCTTCAAGATTTTCTTCATTTTAAGCCCAATTTGACCTCTCTAAATCCTCCAAAGCTCGTGAACTCGCCCGATTAATAATTTTCATACGCTTGAATGTTCCCCCGCATCTTTCAAATTTAAAGCTCAATTCTTCCAAGCCTTCAAGCAATTGACAAGTCCACCCCATGAATCACCTTCATAGCCATCAAGCATGAAATCTCCAATTCCCTTCAAGCCCAATCGCCTCGCAAGAGTGCCGCCCCGCTAGTTTCCAAGAAAATCTGCAATAATGCTCAAGAAACTAGAAAGTACCCCGAAATGGTCATAAAAATAACAAAAGGGAAAATATGCATGAAAGTTAACTAAAATGCGAATGAAATGTACTAAAATAAACTATAAAAATAAGTAAATAAAATGAAGCTATCAATGCTCATATCATATTCATAAGCACTCATGAACATTGCAGCAAACATTTGCTTATGTCTAATACCTTTTAGACAATCCACACACCAATTCATGACAGTCTTTATTCATACCTACTTCCAACATATGAACGACTGTGGCCCGTTCGAATAATTTGACTATTCTCAACCAATTAAATTATTCAAGAAGTCAAAACATGCAAAGTGAAAGACAAGAATAATACTAATCCCATATGGTCTGAAACCTTTGAGCATAAATAAAACACCTTTTATTTATCACCATATCGATTACTCATTATTTGTTGTTTCGGGTAATTAACTTTTTACTTGAATTATTACTACACTTGTCCCATGATCTCAGCATGCACACAATGTTTTCCTATGACTCTTACTTTGTGAAATAGATCAAATTGAACACATTTCCAATCATACTCATTTCACAACTCCTAATCCTTTTTCATAAGTGAAAGAATATCAAATTCTTGCCACTTATAGAATATGTTAGATTCTAACATTTTATGCAACGATCCTTTTGTAATATCACTGCACTAAAGTCACAATGACTATTGCCAATGAAATTACAAAGTCCTCTATCGGAGATTGTTACAATACAATTCCTTAGATATGATGTCTCTCACACAAAGTATATTCCTTTGAACATCCTTTTGCATAAAATTTCTAATCTAGACATACACTCTCAATATTCAATTCCCAATATGGACACGTTTCCATATTTTTCATATGACAAGTCATTCTTAATAGAATCTTATCTATTTATAATAATTTCGATGTTTCATCCAATAGTTTACTTCCAACTACTCACAAGCGACCAATCCTTGGCGAACTTTGGATTGTCCTTTGATAGTTGTTTAATTATCTTAGTCAAAACTGATTCTTGTCCTTTTTCCCTCTAAATGCGCTAGACATTTGGAAAATTTTAGAATGGTCAAATATTATAGCATTTGCAATCGATCCTATACCCGAATCATATGGGACACGATGCATAATGTCATACATAAAGATTTGATACTTTATCAATCTTTTGCCGTAATATTTTATGCGCTACTTTCTCAAAATTCGAACTATGAAGAGGAATGCCGTAATCATAATCAAAATTTGAGAACACACTATGTTTCCTTGACTAAATTATTAACATTCCACAACGTAAGCCTTTAGATTTGAAATGAAGCATAATATTCTCTCCCTTAATTATCGCAAAACAACTATTCAACCTTTACAACTTTGCAAAGTATGAGTCTTGTTTTCTATAATTAATATTGCTAACTTGCAATACTTTCCATAATAATCATGCAATCATAACATTTATGCTCCCACTATTATGAAAATTATTATAAACATAACACTTATGCTCCCACTAGCTTTGACATGTATTCAGAAACCAACTTAACTTCCAGAAAAACAATACTTATTGAATTTCTTAAGTTCATGTTTCTAATACCCAATGCTTTGATAATCCTTTATCAAAGCTTATACACATTTCCCTTAGATAGCTCATATGTGTGTCTAAACAATTCAGACTAATTGCCAAATTTCACAATTCGAATCATGGAAAGGAATACCGTAACCATAATCGAATTCGAGAATTCAATTTTCACAGTCACTATCTTTTTTAAAATCTCTCTTAGTGAAAGCATTTCCTCACAGTCATTTTCATGAAGGAGGGAATCTTATGACACTTAGATTTTAATGGTGTATGTGTTCCTATCCATGTGAATTTGTCAAAACCAAAGTTTACGACAAATTCAAACTCATATGGACCGAACTTTCTTAATCTTGACTTCTTGCCTTATGGTAACACGGCTGCCCACCATGTCTACCAAGTAGTTTACGATAGGTTGTAAACCTCAACGCGTGTGCTAGTGATGATCGATAAGGTTTATTTTGATTTGTTCTTGAAACCTTTCAAGACCATTAAGACTCCTACTGACTCCTTGACATATAAGATTCTCTTGTCAATAAGCATTTCTTGACAAACAAATATTCAAGAGTTAGTGTAGTTTTTATCAAAACACTTCATAAATTGGTCCTAGTTGGTCTTTATCTTATCCAAGACATCACAACTTTCCACATGTTATAAACCTTCTTAATACTTATCACTCAATTTCACAATCTTAAGTCTAATACTTGTTTTGGAACGAAGTATGATTGACTTCTTGATTTAACCATTTCTTCAATTCTTGATTCCTCTTCTTAGACATACAATTGTTCTAAGACTCACTTAGAGGATCAATTGAGATGCGGTTCTTAATCATTATGACTTATCATAAAGCATAAAAGGTACTCTCCCTTCTTCTTAGAATGGAGAAACTTTTATCTTTCTGCCTATTTGATTCTTCTTATTCGTTCTTCTATTGATTTAAAATTTTTCAATCAATTCGGAATTACACATAATCTTATAAGTATAATCATATTTACTAAACCTTTAGCAAATCATGACGAATATCTTTGTTACTCTTATGGTGGACTTGATCAACACGCGACTTTGTGTACTCGATCTCCTAGTCCTTCACTTGACACTTTGTCAATGAATTAGTCTAATTTTCAAATATGAAATTTCTCATTCATCGTGCAACCAAGTTGCATGATTCCAAGTTTCTGTCCAATTGAAACTTGGGTGATGAGAAACTCTCCCTATTTGGTAAATTCTCGACATTTCCATAAATAATATAATTAAGAATCAAATCCATTATTGCTAATAATAGAAATATTCTAACATCAATTTTTCATACACGCCATTGCAAGGATAAATAAATAATATAAAATCAAACTTTATTTTATTCCGGAAAAAAATTGTCCTTACAACGCAATTCATTGAAAAACTATTCGAATACATCTTTTAGCAATCTAATTCTAACTCTAAGTAGTAGCTCAAGAATCTAATCTTCAAGTAATGCGATCGAAATCCATTTCTTCACGGTTAGATTCTGCTCACTTCTTCCCTTAAGCTTCCTTTCTTTTCTTCGATCCTAAAAAACATCAATGGTAATCTTATCACATTATGTATTAAGAATCTAGAATAGGAGCTTAAAAGAGTTAGTCAATGTATTTTACCTAAAGCAGAGCCATACGTTTTGACTCTCCCATCTCTTAGATCTCTTAGCTAAATAGGGCAGCTTCGTCTCCAATTCCCCTTCTCTTGGTAATAAAAGCAAGTTGACTCTTTTGGAATAGGACATGGAACTACTTCAGACATTGCCTTTCTCTTATGATCAAAATTTTTGATCATAGCATGTCTTTCGTTGTCATTGTCTATATCCATGGAGGTCTTGAAGGCAGATTCACCAATCAACATTGCTTTTCTATTGCGCCAAACCATTGCTGATTCAGCAGCAATAAGCATACAGGTGAGATCTATAAGGTTCACGTCGCAGTTCATCATATAGTACTCTCTTACGAACTCACTATATGAGTTAGGAAGTGACTGAAGAACCCAGTCAACAGCCATCTCCTCACAGACAACGGATCCCAACATTCTTAACCTATCAATGTGTGACTTCATCCCTAGGACGTGTGCACACATTGACTTTCCTTCTTTAAGTTTACTTGCCAAAAGGGCTTGAGTGAGCTTGAACTTTTCAAGCCTTCGAACTTGTGGGTTAGGGAGAATAATTGGAGGAGGTGGAGGAAGTGAAGTATGATTTGTTGTTCCTCGATCGAATCGTGGAATATCATCTTCATGTGGAATGCTTGTTCCACGGGATTAAGGAAGACCATAGTAGTCGAACTTTGACATCTACAAAACGGGAGAAAACGAATTCAAGTTAGTTGATTGATTGAGTCCTTAGTAAATCACCCAAATGAGATACTAAGGCTAGGACCCAACACAATACGCTACAACCTAGAAAAGGGATGCCATAATCTAGTTGCAGAATATTTGAAGGTAAGTGAATGACGATTCACTAGTTTCCACCATGAAAGACGAAAAAGAAATTTAAGTTTTAAATCTATGAAAACTCCTAGATCCTTTGAGATTCATTGAACATGTCAATGGCATGTTTAAATCTCGATATGCCCCTCTAGTTGGTGACTGGGATGCCGAGGATCACAAAGCGGGTGTGAATAACCGTGCAAACTTACATGGTGCCCTCACATGTTACAGTCAACTATTCGATGTGCCGGTAAACGACACACGCTCCACCGAACTATGACAAACAATGATTCACCCTTTGCTACCTTTACTTAGAACCATTTAGTGTGCCGGTTAGCCACACACGCTCCACCAACGTCTTCGCAAGGGCATAAAGTGTAATTTCATGGAATTGCATCAATTCATTTTTGCCTAAGTAACTAAGATTGGGAATTCGTAAAACATTTAGTTACTTTGTACTTCATTATACTTATAATGGAAGGTTTTGTCCTATCCTACCCGTTCGGCTAACAACTCTCCACTAGTCAACAGTGCGGTGGGTAAGAGTGGATACCCATTCAATCGCCATTTTATAGGCAATTTCCTTAAACACCCCATATAGACCAGCTTCGTGAATGAGGCCTACTAACGGTAATACTGACTTTTACTCATACATATATATAATGTCAGACTTTTAGTGTTATATATAGTATAGGGTGTATTTTACACTTTTGAAATACTAGGTTGTCAAATTTAACAATTATACTTTTAATTCAATTAAATTGTAAACCTAAACTTTTATGGATTTATTAAACCTCTTTTAATTATACACCTTAATTAATTAATAAAACCATAAGGGTGTGATTTGAACTTTTTAAAACAATAAGAGGGTTTTAGAATTTAACATTCCTAAATTAACCTTTTTAATCAACTTTTAAATTCCAAAACCTGAGGGTAAGTTTTGAAACATTTCAAAACATTTAGGTTTAGAATTTAAATATACATCAAAATTAAACTTTTAATCAAAATTTAAATTCCAAAACTTGAGGGCAAGTTTTGAAACCTTTTCAAAACATTGGGGATCAAATAACAAATAATCTAAATTAACATTTAATCACATAATTATCCATATTTGATTTATTTAATAATTTCTTGCAAAACAATTTACCAATTTAATCAAAATAATTAATCAATTATCACATAAGGAAATAAATATTTTATTAATTGATAAATATCTTCAATTAGATGAAGAATATACTCATATATATCATAAAATCAGATTTATATTGATCAAATATGATAAAAGCAAGTATCTCAAAGATAAACAGCAAGAAATCCCAATATTTGCTCTTTCTGACGCTTGGACTCCCCGAGTACCCCAATGGACTCACCGAGTCGAGCCTACTCGCTGAGTCCACTATGGGACTCACCGAGTCCATCAGACAGATTCAGAAAAATCGAATTTTTCAACTTGAACAAACTAACAAGGCATCAATACAATAGAAACCAATCAAGGCTCTGATACGACTTATGGGTTTTAGTCATAAGAACATCCTATGTGCTCATACAAACCCTAATGGTTGGATCTAGGTTTCTCTATTGTACATGAAATTGATCCAAGACTATAAACCCTAGATCTAGCATATGATAATCAATATAACATATAATTAGGGTTTAGATCATACCTTGATTGTTATGTATCAATAACAATCTCAAATCCTTCTTGTATTGACTTTAGAAAGCTTAGAGTCACAAATGTCACTTCTCTAATGGTTCACAAACACCAAGAGCAAGAGGATGAAGAGGAGGAGAGAAGGAGGCTGTCACACCCCCGGCCAAGGCGGAACACGCCGGGACTGGGACTAAGTTCATGGATCACAGATAAACTGAATATATTTCACAAGTACAATGATAAACAAAATAGCATTTGTATTCCATCATTAAGTTTGAATACAGGGTTCTTACAGATAATAATAGTACAGTAGTTGCCTTTAACAGATAAGCAAATAACAGGAAATAGCTAGCTAGGTCATCTGTAATCCACGACTAATCTTCTTCCCGAAAGCCTGTCTGATGATCCCCTAAGAATACATGTAAGTTTGAAAGTCAACAAAAAGGTTGGTGAGTGTCACAGGTTTTATGCTAATGCAGTAATACTTTTAGTAAGTCTAAAAAGTATCATCTTTGTATGTATAGCAACAGTTAAACAGTGTTTGCAATGAGTCTTTAAAAGCCAAAATGTATAGTTTGTATAAGTAAACCCATACGTAAAACTGTGTTTGTAATGAACCTTTGAAATCCAAAACGTTATGTTTCATAAGTAATTACATACTTAAAATTGTGTTTGTAATGAATCTTTGAAGCCAAAACGTTATGTTCCATAAGTAATTCCATACTTAAAATTGTGTTTGAAAGCAACCAAATCCATGGTTATACGGGTAACGAATAAAGTTTTCTGCCAAGGTTGTACTTCACAACCGCAGATACGGATAAACAACAAGTATATTTGATAATCATACATATAAAGTGTACGATACTTGTTTAAACAGTTGACAAAACTTAGTACAGTATACACAAGCACATGTATGAGCCTAGGATACAAGTTCTATAACTTGTATAAACGTATAAACCTATATATTTTTGTCATAAACAGACATACGGATATACGGATGAAGTTATCTGCCAAGGTTGAACTTAACAACCACATATACGGATAAACAGGTAATTGACAAGTATATTTGATAAGCGTACACATTGAAGAGTACAATACTTGTATAACTATATAAACTTATATGTTTCTATGTATGTATGAGGTATAATTAGACTACCAAGTTGATAACCGGCTATACAGTTTTAACACAATTTTTGTCGGAACGTATATGGTAGTTTTATTAATCGTATTATCTTAACAAAATAACATATAAAAGTATTGAGGTTTAAAACGATTTTGTTTACTTAACATGTAAGCGTTTAAACAATTATTTCTAAAACTGGTAAAGTATTTATACAAAACAATGATATTTTTTTGTGTATTTGATAAATATTACTTAGTACACATACCGTAAGTAATAGCGTGATAAATAATATTTTTGTGTGAATTATATTGCATAAAAACGACAATGTTGTATGTTTAAACAAAGTATTTAGAAAATAGATATATATTAGATATACAAGTACTACATGTATTCCCCACCCCCCGAAAATATGTAAAAATGGGGCCGTAACACTCACCTTAATGTATGATTGGCGAGTAAGTCATGCGAGAATAGCTCAATTGTGTTGCTTTGATAACAAACCGTCGAGATTTATCAAGTTTCCTAGAAATATTAACATAAATTAATATGTGAAGGCTTGTTTGGTAACTTAGCCAAAGTCTAGGGTCCATTAGTTAATTTAAATAACTCAAATGGATTAAGTTAGTTAATAATTTCCAAATAATGGAGTTATATTGTCAATAACATCCTAGGGAGGGGTTGATATAAATAAATAAATTAAATCAAAGTTTTTAGGATAGGACTTGATTTGTAAACTTTTATCAAATGAGGGTGGATTTAATTAATTTGAAATGAGAGTTTGGAGCATGGGACTAAAATTGTAATAAAATTCCGTGTAAAGGTTCAAATAATTATATGGTAATGGAAGTTTCAGTTGGGTTTGGAAAGCTACTGTGTAGAAAACGTCCATGGATTCATATAAAAAAAATCATTTCTTTATTTTCTTACATCTCTTTGTATGGGATTTTTATCAATAAAACAGATAACACAATAAATTTCTTTGTTTTTTTTTTTTTTTGGCAAATGATCGAACAATACAGGGGCGAAACTAATGGAACAAAGATTTTTGGTTTTAAGCCACTATGAATGAGTTTGCATGGGATTATCAAAATACAAAAATTTAGAAGCTTTGTTTTCGTTGGCTAATAATCGATCCACACAGGAACGAAACAAGGAAAATGAAACAACGACTTTAAAAACAGGAACAAAACAAAGAAAATGAAACAATGACTTTAAAAACAAACTCATTGTGATAATATGTGTGTATGGGGTTTTAAGAACATGGAAACCAAAATATATTGTATTGTGTTCTTGGATTTCACAAATGATCGGGACAACAAAACAAAAAAAAAAATATAACATGAGGAGGAGGTGGCTTACGGTGGATGGCAAGCAGGGAAATCGGTGGTGGCATTTTCTTGCTAAAACATTGGTGTAAGAGGGGTGGCTGATGGCAGATTTATGGTGGTGTTGTGGTGGTTTGGTGGGTGTTTAAAACCAAGAGACAGAGAAGAACAAGTGGGGAGGGGAGATGAGAGTTGATGTTGCTCTGAATTTGTGAAGAATGAGGGAAGGTTAAGCTCCCTTTTTATAGTAAAACACCCTTACTCACAAACCATTTGAAGCCATACCCAAGCCCCATCACTTGTACTTTTAGGAAGCCTTGCACACAAAGAAGGAGGGTGATGGAGAGGGAAGCACGTGAGTTATTGGACAGCCAAGAGAATGGCTGATCAATCCCTTAGACAAGCCCTTGGTGGGCCCCAAGTGAGGTTATACCCCCATTAATTGACCAAAACACACCAAAATCGGGTTTATCGAGATCCGTGCATCGAGAATTTTTTTCGAGAATACTGTTAGAAAGAGTTTAATTTAAGGATTTCGGAACATCAAACAGATTAATTTTTGGTGTTACAGATCTCCGGGAATTTGTGTTTGATGTTTTGCATCTAAACAGCTCGCGGTGTCCGTTTTTCCAATTTTTGTAAATATTGTTGTTAAAAATATTTCGAGTGTGAAATTAAATAATAGACTATAACCTGAGTCCAAAAACACTCTCCAAAATCCCGTCGGCAAAGCATAAGTGCCTCAACGGATTGATTCGCTTTTACGCGATTAAAGAAAAACAGTGTTTTACTATCTGTTTTCTTAAAATGTCGTATCTTTTACATACGAACTCCGTTTTGGACAGTCTTTATATTTTCGGATACAAGGGAACATGTACTATAATATTTTAATATTTGTTTTGGTCAAAACTACTTAATGCAAAATTTCAATTTTTCTAATGCATTAATTAGCGTTGTCATTTAAGCGGTTTGATTCGGTTGAAAGTTTACACATTTGGAAGTAAGGTATCATCTGATATCATGTCATAATTGAAATAAAATTATTTATTTTACTTTAGATGCATTAAAACTCAGTAATTCGGATAAACAAGAGATTCACGAATAGATTGTCGGTTATAATAATAGCCCTAAATTTCGGGTTGTCACAGAGGCTGCCCAAAACATGTGGAAACCCTAGAAAGAAGCTTGTCCACGTTTTTGGGGCATAAGGGCTCTATATATAGTGAGGCCATTAGGGTTATCTAACAAGGAAACCCTAATTTGGATGCTTAAGCCCTAAGCAACCCATGAACTCCTTTCCTTAAAGGCCTTGGACGATTTCTAATGGGTTTCCCCATAGAATTCGTCCACTTGTTAATATAAGGCAATCCATATCCCAAATTGCAATTATCTTATAATTACAATTCTAGTCCCTTATGTTTAATTATTCTCTTTTAGTCACAAACTTAATTCTTATTAATTCTTGACTAATATTAATTAAACAATATGATTTCTCCTTTAATATATTATTCCCATAATATATTAATAAATCATATTTAATCCTTTCTCTCTATAATTCATCCTATCAAGTTGCTTTGGTGAAGGCAACCCAAAAGGACCATGCACCATCGAGTCAAGTACATACCAAAATAGTTATGGACTTAGACACTAATCCAGCAGTTTAATGGGTGTCCACTCTCACCCACTGCTTCCTTGACCGGTGGAGGTTCGTTAACCGAATGGGTAGGACAAGGAATAGAATTCTCCATTCATGAAAAGTATTAATGATAAATACTAAGTAACTAAACTCTTATAAATACCCAATCTTAGTTACTTAGGAAAATGTCAATAAGGTGCTAATCCATGAAATTACACTTTGCACTTTGTTTAAGCCATTAGGGGAGCGTGTGTGGTTAACCGGCACACTAACCTGGACTTAACAAGGTTGGCAAATGGTAACTTAATATTTATCATAGTATTGGTGGAGCGTGTGTGGTTAACCGGCACATCGATTAAAGCGTAAATATTAAGGGTACCAAGTATATTTGCATGGTTACTTCAGAGCTTGTTTTGTGATCCTCGAAATCCCAGTCACAAAACCTGAAGGGCATACTCGAGATTGAAACATGCCATTGAATAGTTCAATGAATCTCAAAAGATCTAGGAGTTTCAAATCCAAGTAAAACCTAATTAAATTATTTCGTTTTCATGGTGGAAATTGGTGAATCGTCATTCTCCTACCTTCAAATATTTTATAGCTTGGATTACGACATCCCTCTTCCAATTTATAAAAGTATTGTGTTGGGTCCTAGCCTTAATATTTCATATTGGGTGTTATATTAAGGTGTTTTAGTCAACTATCTTGAATATCTCCCAAAAGATGTCGAGTTCAGACATTTATGATCTTCCCAAATCTCTTGGAACTTCACACTTCCTCCGCCTCCTCCAATTATTCTCCCTAACCCACAAGTTCAAGGTCACTCAAGCCCTATTGGTAAGGAAAGGTCTAGGTGTGATCACATCCTGGAGATGAAGTCACATACTGACAAGCCAGGAGAGTTGGGTATCAAAGTCTTGAGAAAGTTGGTGGTTCAATCACTTTCTAAGTCACATAGTGAGTTCCTTTGGAACTCCTATGAAACAACCTATGACAAGACCCTTAATGATCTAATCTAGTTGCTAAGATCAACATCCTAAAGCTTTATGGACATTGACAATGATGACATTGGAAATCCAGAAAAAGCATCCTCTTCCCAATGGAAAGGGATCGACCATCATCAACTCGGTTGACCAAATGGTAAAGAGAAAAGCTAGGTATGTGATAGTCCCACGTATCATTACCAAAGGTTCCATATTTTTATATTGCTAAATGAAGGGGCACTAGTTGCGAAGCTACCAATTTTACCTAAGGATGTTAAAGTCAATAAGTTTGACTCTACTTCAGGTAAAGTCCACTATCTAACTTTGATAAGTTTCTATTCTGAGATTCTTGATACATGATGTGACTGGGTCACATGTTGATGTTTTAAGAATCAAAGAAAAGTGAAGAAACTTAAAGAAAGAATATGATGAATCTGATCGTGTAGATGGATTTCTATCGCATAGTTTGAAGATCGGATTCTTGAGCTACTTCTTAGGAGTTATGAAATATTGCCTAGGAATAGATAACAACAAAGTTTTCATGCTCTTTTGCATTGTAAGGATAGTTTTTCTGCAAAGTTATTAAAATAAAAGGAAATTTTTTTGATTTTATTTATGTTAAAATATCCTTACAATGGCATTTGAGGAAAGAACTTGTTGCTTATATGATTCCATTAATAGCAAGAGTGGAAATATGAAATTGATTCTTTCGTGTGTAGTAATGTCTAAATTTACCAAGTAAGGAAAGATCCTCATTACCCAAGTTTCAATTGGACCGAAACTTGGAATCATGCAAGTTGTATAATATGATGAATGGGAACTTTCAAACATTGGAAAATTAATACTAATTACTTGTTCACATGGATGTGTGATTATAGTAAAGGATTAAGGGATCGAGTACACATTCTTGTGCACTGGCCAAAGTCCACCACAAAAGATGAATAAGATTATTCGTCATGATTTACTAAAATTTAGTAAATATGGTTATACTTACAGGCTTAAGTGTAATTCAGATACGTTGGAAAAATTCCAATGTATGGCAGAACGAATGAAAAGAATCAAATTAGGTAGAAGGACAAAATTTTCTCAAATCTAAAAAGATGGGAGAGTACTTTAGTATCATGTTATATGACCATCTTAATGATTAAAAGTCCTTATCACAATTCATCCTTTAAGTTCATTCTGATAGCTAAGAAGAGGAGCTATGAATTGTTGAAGTAGTTTAATCAAGAAAATGATTCATACTTCGTTCCAAAAACAATTCTTAGAGTTATACTCTAAGATTGTAACTTGAGTGACATGTCTTAAAGAAGGTTTAAAACACTTTTCAAATGTAAGAGTAAAAGTTTTCTACTCTTGTACATTTGAAATTGGTATGTTGTGATGTTTTGGATAAAAAAAAGACCAACTAAGACCAATTGTGTGAAGTGTTTGTCTTGATTAGAATCCACACTATCTCTTGAATATCTGACAAGAAATTCTTATATGTCAAGAGGACAGTGGGGATCTTAAAGGTATTAATAGTCTCAAGAACTTATCAAGAATAAAACATGAAGTTCTTCACTAGCACACGACTTGAGGTTTATAACCTATCATGTTGACATATTCTGTGCCCGTTCCAATTAAAGTTGGCTTTGCATATGAGTTCTTAGAGTTCTCAATTGGTTGCACAACAAGTTGGAAGCAATGGCAGACCCTTGAGCTGCTAGATGACAATAAATTAAGATTGATTTCAGTCCATATGAGTTTGGATTTGTCATTACCCTTGTCTTGTGGCTATGGTTTTGACAATTAACATGGATAAGAACACATACACCATTAAATCTATGGGTCATAAGGTTTCTCTCCGATTCATGAAAATAATGGTGAGGAAACTCTTCCACCAAGTAGATTTGAAGCAGATGGCAAAAGGTCTATGTCACACCCCAAAACCGGAACGGCGGAAAGGTTCTGGGGTGGATGACGTCATGTCAAGTATCACAACATATGCAGTATAGTAATCAAAGTACAACAACCACTGCATTAATAGTAATAATTTTACATCGGTTACATGTTATAGAAATATCAAAGTAATTACAAAGCATAACAAAGAAGCAGCTCGGTACTAGACTGTCTTCACACAAAAGCTCCTGGGATGTACCTGTCTATCGCTGACCTGAGAATACAAGTTATTTTGAAAGCGAGTATCAGCATTTTATAATGTTGGTGAGTCCATAAGTATTTAGTGTCATTTGTATAAATACGCATTTTTATTCAAAATAACTTTATGAAAAGTAGTAGTTTAGAATCTACGGTGTACTAGCGTCCTTTCTAGAAAATCCTATATTTTCTAAATAAAAGCAGTTGTCTACCAAGACTCGACAGAGTTATATTTTAAAGAGTAACTTTACCTTAAATACTATCATTACCAAAATACGGTATTTGACTTTAAAGAAAGTAGGAGAATATCACTAGTGAAAATACTAGGGGAAAATAACATATGCCTCAGCAGAAATACTGTTGACTAAGGCAAAAGAAATCATAGACTCCAGGAGAGTATCGAATGACTGATATGCCTGGCTCAGTCTAACAAAAGGAAACACAGACCCCAGACAGTATCAAATGTACGATACGGCTAGCAACGTCTAAAACAAAGAATACAGAGACCCCAGACAGTATCAAATGAACGATACAACTAGCAAGGTATAAAACAAAGAAACACAGACCCCAGACAGTATCAAATGAACGATACTGCTAGCAAGGTCTAAAACAAATAGTAATCCTAAATGGGTTGTTTCAAAAATACTGTGTTAATTCTCGTTACCTTAAGGCCATGAATTATAAGGTAAACAAGGAGATACTCATAACCATACTGATTGACACTAGAGTACTTGACGCCCTGCAAGCGTCAGAATAATTGTTACATTTGTCACCCCTTGGCTTGGTAAACCGAGGACTATAGCTAGCAGTCAGGGTGCGGAAGTGTCAGTCCCATATAGATCTATACACACAATGCCCGCTCTCCTTCCAGGAGACGCTGGTTACTAACTTGACAATGTGGAGATCCGTGTCTTGAAGATGCATCTCGTATTTTGAATTCTATTGTAAGTACTGGAATAACGATATAGACTCACGAATGAACTGACTCCTTTGGAATTCTATAAACTAGAAAGAGTGGTTAGAATCTCCTAACTATTCCTATAATAGTTACTAGTGTCTCTGATCTATGAATGGCGAATGGAAGGATGCCCTTGCTACCCAAGGGAAATGAACTGGTCGATGGAAACCTTTATGTCTATATATGTATACATAATATATAACTAATGTTTAAATGACTTTCGAACGGATAGCCGATACCCACCAGACCACATCCCAACGAGGAAAAGGAAATAGGGCGAACTAGCCTTCCTAAATCTTTTAAACATTATTTATATAACTATAGAAATACAGGCATGCATTTAATGAAAGATCTATGAATGATGAATGGAAGGATGCCCTTGCTACCCAAGGGAAATGAACTGTTCGATGGAAACCTTTATGTCTATATATGTATACATGATGTATAACTAATGTTTAAACGACCTCCGGACGGATAACCGATACCCACCAGACCACATCCCAACGAGAAAAAGGAAATAGGGCGCACTAGCGTTCCTAAGTCTTTTAAACATTATTTATATAATCATACAAATACATGCATGCATTTTAACGAAATAAAAACATAGAAGAGAACTCTGATAAACACCTTGGACAAACTTTACACATAAGAAAATTTACGACTTGATGTCAGTTGGTAAAACAAGTTTGAAAATCTTTGGAATCCTTTGAAAAGCCTTTCATAAAAACTTTGAAAATGATTTGTATAAAACAGATTAAGTGAATAAAACCTTTGGAAAACCTTTAATAAGAGTTGAAAGCGAGATTCGGAAATCTTAAGCTGGATAAGCAGTATAACATGCGTAAATCCATTTTGCTATACAGTTATCAATCATATGTGATTTATATAATAATTGTATAGATCAACTTATATTCCTCCCTATAAAAGCAATTAAAATCATTAAAAGGTTCATTCAGGGGTATGAACTCACCTGTTGTAAGTGGATCGGATAGAGGTGCCGGTTGGGTGCTCGGAGCCAAGTAAAGACTTGAACACACTTAGTGACCTATTAACATATGATAACATATGTTTAGATACAATTAGTGATTATCATAATAATTAAACATGTATAAGCATCCTAATATGCAGAAAACACTTTGGTTAAGTGTTAGGAGGCTATAGAGTTGCAATAAGGGAGTGTATGGCCTAGTTAGGGAGTTTACTCTTCAAGAGTAAACTCTTTATGGAGTTTTCGGCCCTAAGACCATATCCCCAAGATTTTACGGCCGTAAACTCATGGGTGGTGTGTTCTTGGATGTTTTAAGGTCTTATATCACTCTTAGAATTAGGCTAGGTTAAAATCTAGGGCATATGAAGGGTTTAAGGCTCCAAATGGACCACTTAAGGGAGTTCACGGCTGTAAAACTAGAGTTTATGGCCGTAAACTCTCACTTGGTCAATTCCTTCACGAATTAAGGTCTTAAATGAAAGGGTATAAAGTTCTATGCATTTTTCCATGTCAAATGGGGAAGTTAGGGCATCATTTGGCCTCATTATGGGAGTTTACGGCCCATGGACCAATCCTTGGGGGGTTTACGGCCATAAACTCCTAGGTCCTTGGTTTCTTTGAAGTTTAATGCCCCTACTTCAATTGTGGTTGATTCTAGACATTTTCCCAGGCCATAGGAGGTGTTTAATGGAAATTTTAACACCTTAAAAGGTGTTCACGGCCCATGAAGAGGGGTTTATGGTCCAAGAATGTTCTTGGGCCATAAACTCATGTTTACTCCTCAAAATTCAAGGTTTTGGTGTTCTAAGCTCGTATGTGTAAGTCCACAAGTCATATCTAAGCCCTAGGAGTGATTTAGAAGGGTTTTGGCACTTCAAAACCCCACTTATTCGTGTTTATGGTCCAAGAGTGTTCTTGGGCCATAAACACATGATTTTTCCCCTATTGGATGTCTTAAACACGAATTTGCATGTTAAATGAGCTAAACAACAAATTAGGATAGATTACCTACGTTTTTGGAGCTTGAAATGGGCGTTTTTGGATCGCAGGCAACTTGTAGAGAGAGAGAGAGAGAGTAGTGAGAGGGTGGAAAAGTTCCAAATGGAGTCCACTCACCCTTATATAGGGTTTGAGTTTGTGGATCGGAGGAAATCTACCCGATACTGACGTTAAACAGGGGTTTTGGTCGCACCCGATTAAATGGTCGTAATTTGACTTGGTTGAAACTAAAACTTTTCAAGGGGTTATTGAGGGTGTTTCTAATTTGCTCCAACCCTTATGAAGTCATAATAAAGACTGTATTTAATTAACCTAATCCAAAAAGGTTAACAGACAATTTAATAAAGGGGGTTCTATTAACGGAAGATGAGGTTAAAAATGACCGGATAAATTTTGGGTTGTCACATCATCACCACGTTAGAGGGAATTTCGTCCCGAAATTTGGGTTTAGGCAAGGAAGTAGACATAAAAAATCGGGTAGAGGTATGAGGGTACTTCCTATTCGGTTGGTCCTCGCACTCCCAAGTGAACTATGGCCTTTGCTTGGCGTTCTAACAAACCTTCACTTACGGGATGAGGATTCCGTTTCGTTCAGTTAGTAATTGATGTCGGGCAAAAACTTTTCAAGTATAAGAAGTGGATTTGATTTGGGGTGAAACTGATTGAATTTCCGAAGGTAGTCGTGGTCTAACAACGGTTGGACCAATTTTTGTAAAGAATCTCAGATGGTCCTAAACTCTCGGAAGGGAAGAGCTTTTCGATACTTAGAACATAGTCTACTTTTATGGCGAGATCATCACTGGCGTGATCGCCATTCTGAAGTTCCAAACGTTCTCTCATACTGGGAGTGTAGTCCTTAAGGTTGGTTCTTAGAAAGCTCGGGTTATCCTTGGATTCATGTTTCCTGTCGATTGGCTTTAGAGGTTTTCTGGATCATCGGATGGATTGGATGTCTATGGGTATCTGTTTGCTGCAGGCGTCTATCTCAACCTAGTGCGAAATGAACATGCACTTCTGGTTCTTGAGATGTTTCTAACAGAACTATCAGGGTCAGGTAGATAGGGTTTTACCAGACGGCTGTTTAGAAAGTTTTTAAACTTCTCATCATCGTCTAGTTGACGCTTTCACGACATGATTCTTATCGGGAAAGAATCATGCCCTTACTTTCTTTGCTATTTCATGAATATCAAGCTCTGCTTAGGGCTAACTCAATCCTTAGAGATTTTCTGAAGTGTTGGACTATCTTGGGAGGTGGTTCTACTATTTCTGTGTGAGATAGTATTCTTGGAACACCTAGTACTCCCCTAAGTCTCTAAGACATGCCCTAATCTGTAAGGTGTCGGTTTATTTCAGTTGCAGAAAGCGCGTGCTTTTGTATAACCCATCGGCTAACACCAGAACTGGTGTCAAGTCTATAATCTCTTCGGGATCTGGGTTATAAGGCTTTACGCAACCTACTTTCGTACTTTATTCAAGTATTCTTGGCTGCGGAGGTTATCCCGTGGTTCTTAGCATTCTAGTATTCACTTCGGAGAATGCAGTCTATCGTCTACAGGGCGACGGTGACTTCTTCCACGTGAGGGGGCGGTGCGTCCTAGGCAATACTCGTCGGTAACAGGGACAACGAAATGCCTGAGTAGTGCGAGCATCTTCTGCAACTACTCTTCCGGTGGTTCTGAGTTTTCTTGATTTAGGGTTTCGTTACTTGGAACTTCTAATCTTCTCATCCACTCTTCTCAGAGTTTAACTTATCGCAGCTTCCAGGGTTCTGGGATATTCGTTGAGATGCTTAATTCATGGGATTAAGCGTGAATGGATGGTCGTAGTCAACGTCCTCGACTCTTACGACTCAGCTTTCTTTACGAACTAAGGGTGTTAGCTACTATGTTGGGATGACAACAAATATCGGATTTATGGTCATTATAGTAGCTCAACCCGCAGTGGTTCTCTTGACTTTGGTTCCTCTTATATGGAATGGGATGAAGGGTTTTACTATGAGGTTTGTGGTAGGGATCATACTTGGCTTAACCACTAATACTTGGTGTATGCAAGCCGTATATAATTGAGGTCGGTAGGATGTTCAGTTGTGCGACTCCACCCCAGACCCACAACCCAACGAGGAACAAGGAGTAGGGAGGAAGCACACATCTTAAATCTTTCTGATCTCAATTATATATCACTCTTATGCATATACTCAGTTATAGTGGTCAGTCCCATGAGTTCTATCCTCTAGATTCACGAACATGATTGTGAGGTGTGAAGGGTCTTTCTGGGGGATCTACTGAGTATGTTTCAGGTGGTTATCGTCTTCTGGAATACCTGCAGTGTCTTTCGCTTTGGTTTCTATATGTTTAAGAAGGGGGTTAGTTAACAGCATGCGATACCCTACTCAGGGGTATTTCGGAAGGTTTTTAGATAAGAGCGACGACCGACGGATCGCATTAGGTTTTATTATTATTAGGTTCAAGAAGCCTTTATTTGCCGAAATGGCTATGGTGAAAGTTCTTTTTACACAACACTAGGGATTTACACATGGTTACACTAAGTCAAACCAGGATTGATAGAGGCGTCGAAGTTGGCATACATCGACACGACATATAATGAGGATCGATAGGGCTATGTGCTGAATAGACATACAAGTTCTTGGCATCTTGGGTTTCGTCCCGTGTATCACTGTTCCGGATACTTGGACCGATAGAGTCGACGCGGAACTATAGAGGGTCCTGAGGTTTCGGAATAATGTACTTTTCCTGTATGGATTCTCACGAGGCCTCTCTATAATCGCCTAGTATACACTGGTCATGTATAATTAAGGCGGGAAGGACTGTTGACTGAGCGACTCCGCCTTAAATGCACAACCAAATGAGAAACAGGAAATGAGGCAACATCACTCACTCTAGGTCTATCCATCATAATTATACATGGTTTTAACGTATATATCGAGCCATTATAGCTTTACCTGATGAAATTTTGAATTTTACAACAGTGCTGCGACTTTCGCCTTAACGGGGGAGTAATGACATTTAGAATTAATCTTTTAATGTTTTCGGTTAGTTATCCAGGATTGAGAGACGTACCAAAAGTTCTACCAGCTTCCTTTATGACTCTCCTTAGGTATTAGGGTTAGACTCCTCCTGCGCCATTGTCGTTCCTTTCGGTTGGGCAGTCCCGCTTGAGGTGCCCAATCTCACCACATAGATGGCAAACTGGATTGGTCGCCACATTGGTGGTTGATGTAATGAACTTAATCGGGGTTCTGCAAACGCGAGCGTTATGCCCCTTCCTGTTGCACCTAGCACAAAAGAGTTCCCGACATATTCCATGGTGATGGTAGCTACACTTTCTGCAGTGGGGAAGCTTTCCTAGGTATGGTCACCTAGGTGTCGGGATGGAAGGACTTGCAGGGGTATTGACTGTCTCAGCTCGTTGCCCTTCGGAAGGTCCTTGAGCCGACGTACTTCCCTCCTCGTTCTTGAACTTTCTCTTCAGTGGATTTCGTTGAGGTTCTTGGGTGGCTGGGTACACGAAAGTTGGTTGCTACCGTCCGTTGCAATGATCGGAATCCCCGATAGGGCTCTTGCGAACATTGGCGTTGTTAGCATTCAGTTGAGCCATGACAGCTGCTACGGCTGCCGAGACTGCAGCTTGGAACGTAGCTTCATCAAATAGGAGAGTCAGTTTCTTGCCAGCGGATTGGTTACGCTTCTTCGGAGACATGGTTTTTCCTACACAGAAAGGAACACAAGCTGATGAGAGACGATGGTTAACCTTGGATGTATCTATCCTTACTATATTAGGCATAAATATTTCTCGCGCCTCAGATATTGGTTGTCTGAGTGTCGACCTACATCCTTATGATGTAGTCCGGGTATTCAAGGTAGGATTAAGAGTATCGGAAAGCCATAAGATGGGAATCGTTCCCACTAAGTTATCTTTATGCTGGAAAGGTTCACTCTTCGGCTTTGAAAAGATTTAAGGGAAGTTTGGTACGAAATCACAGAAGAAAAAGGCTCATCAAGGTTTATGGGTAAAAATTCTCAATCGAGGTTTTGGGATCCGATGTAATCGTATTACTTGCGATGGGAAAAGGCGATTTACCTAACACATAGTGTGAGTAGTGTAATCACTAACTCACTAAATTGTATTATTTTATGGGTGTATTAGCGTGACGAATACGAGGAAAAGACACTTCTCGAGTTCCATGTACTGGCTCCCTCTGTCTACCTCTTATCCTTAACTGGGATCGGCATTGGTTTTCTTTGGGTAGTTACCTAAGGTTCTCTTCTCTTGTAGACATACCGAATCTCTACTCCGTCTTACTCCCGATTCTAACTCTGAGTGTCGTCGCTGCATGGTGGATGACTTGAAATCTCGGGTGTTCAGGAGGATTTCACACCAATGTCCCTAAAAGGTATAGGCGCTTGGTGGTTTCAATAGTCTCGTCCTAGTTCATTTATTTTCGAACTGGAAATCTTCTTAATGAACCTCTTCTGGGTCTGAATCAACTCTTCTGTCGAACACTGAAGTGGATAGGGTTTTCTATAGGGTTCGTGCGAGAATGGAAATATCTAGAGAATTCTAAGAGATTATTAACATTTCACTGGGTGATCCATATTGAGTCTTGCTACAATTACGCAGGGTACACAAATCATATATAGCTTAGATCCGATAGGCTTTCAAATATGTGATACTACTCTATATCTACATCCCAACGAGGAAAAGGAAGTAGAGCGAAACCACACATTCTTAGTCTATGGAATCCTTATTATATATAACCTTGGGAGTATACCCTCTATAATTGCAGGTATATCAATAAGGATCTTTTTATTTTTTTACACAAGGTTATCTATAGATCCTAAAATACCCCTATGGTATTTTAATTTCTTGTTCGATTCTTATCTTCTGAATATGATCCTGGGATTAATGTGAGTCTTTTAGTATTCCAAAATACTCCACTAGTATTTTAAACTTTATGTTTGGCTCTAGCATTCCTATTTGGTAAGTTTCAGACCTGTTGCAACACCACTATCACTCCCAAGCACACGTTCATCGCATCTCGAATAAATGTAGTTGATCAGGTTACATTTATGCCAGCTTATGATTACATAACTGCCCAAGTTTGACGGTAATGCTCAACATCCGAAGACTTTTATTCTTGTTCTTCTTGTGATACTTGTGTTCGAGTGTTTAGATTCTGGATCTTCTTATACTTTGGTAAAATATGATTATATTTTAAAGTATAATTCTTGGTCAGAGTGTTTTATCCCTATGTATTTATAGGCTGTATATCTGTTATGAATTGATATACTTAGCTCACTATAAACAATGCTCTGATACCAATCTGTCACACCTCAAAACCGGAACGGCGGAAACGTTCTGGGGTGGATGGCGTCATGTCAAGTATCACAACATATGCAGTATGGTAATCAAAGTACAACAACCATTGCATTAATAGTAATAATTTTACATCGGTTACATGTTATAGTAATATCAAAGTAATTACAGAGCATAACATAGAAGCAGCTCGGTACTAGACTGTCTTCACACAAAAGCTCCTGGGACGTACCTGTCTATCGTTGACCTGAGAATACAAGTTATTTTGAAAGCGAGTATTATCATTTTATAATACTGGTGAGTCCATGAGTAGTTTGTGTCATTTGTATAAATACGCATTTTTATTCAAAATAACTTTATGAAAAGTAGTAGTTTAGAATCTACGGTGTACTAGCGTCCTTTCTAGAAAATCCTATATTTTCTAAATAAAAGCAGTTGTCTACCAAGACTCGACAGAGTTATATTTTAAAGAGTAACTTTACCTTAAATACTATCATTACCAAAATACGGTATTTGACTTTAAAGAAAGTAGGAGAATATCACTAGTGAAAATACTAGGGGAAAATAACATATGCCTCAGCAGAAATACTACTGGCTAAGGCAAAAGAAATCATAGACTCCAGGAGAGTATCGAATGAATGATACGCTTGGCTCAGTCTAACAAAAGGAAACACAAACCCCAGACGGTATCAAATGTACGATACGGCTAACAAGGTCTAAAACAAAGAATACAGAGACCCCAAATAGTATCAAATGAACGATACAACTAGCAAGGTCTAAAACAAATAGTAATCCTAAGTGGGTTGTTTCAAAAATACTGTGTTAATTCTCGTTACCTTAAGGCCATGAATTATAAGGTAAACATGGAGATACTTGTAACCATACTGATTGACACTAGAGTACTTGACACCCTGCAAGCGTCGGAATAATTGTGACATTTGTCACCCCTTGGCTTGGTAGGCCGAGGACTGTAGCCAACAGTCAGGGTGCGGGAGTGTCAGTCCCGTATAGATCTATACACACAATGCCCGCTCTCCCTCCAAGAGACTCTGGTTACCAACTTGACGATGGGGAGATCCATGTCTTGAAGATGCATCTCATATTTTGAATTCTATTGTAAGTATTGGAATAACGATATCGACTCACGAATGAACTGAATCCTTCGGAATTCTCTGAACTAGAAAGAGTGGTTAGAATCTCTTAACTATTCCTATAATAGTTACTAGTGTCTCTGATCTATGAATGACGAATGGAAGGATGCCCTTGCTACCCAAGGGAAATGAATTGGGCGATGGAAACCTTTATGTCTATATATGTATACATACTATATAACTAATGTTTAAACGACCTTCGGACGGATAGCCGATACCCACCAGACCACATCCCAACGAGGAAGAGGAAATAGGGCGAACTAGCCTTCCTAAATCTTTTAAACATTATTTATATAATTATACAAATACAGGCAAGCATTTTGACTAAATATGTTGAGATTAAAACTTAATCTTGAAGATCGATTAGATCTTAAACAGGTAAATAAATATTAAACAGCCAGAACACGCAAATAAAGAACAAGTCAAGAATGAATCAAACGTGTCGAATGATTATAAAATAACCCTCAGAAGAGCTCGATCAAGAACATCAACTGTAGAGGGTTGGATTGTTTGCAAGAACGATAAAGAAAATTAAAGCTATCGTAATTCTCTATCTTGTAATCTAGATCGTTAACCTCATTATGCATGCAAGCATATACTTATATAATAAACCTAACAGGCTCTCGGTTGGACAGGCCCAAACCGGAGTACAAAATAAACGAACTCACAGTCGAGCCCAATGACGCAATCTTCAAACGAATCTTTAACCCAACAATCTCCCCCTTTGCGTCAATTGGAGCGAGATCTTCACTTGTTACTTGGGCCAGCAGCAGTAGCAGGTACCTTCTTCTTCTCGGTATTAAACAGACGCGAGATAAGAGCCAGTATCGTCTGTCTAAACCTGATGTACCATTGGATCATGTCGTTGAAGTATTTAACATCATCTGCTGCATTCTCTTTACACCTTGGGATGATCGACAACACGTGCTCTAGACAAGCAGTAGTGTAAAGATGTTTATCAGCTAAAGCAAAGAGACATTTCTGTCCTTCTGCTCTAGTGAACATGACCGAATTGCGTCTCGGGTCGATCTTGCCCATTTTCATTTGATTGAGATCACTGGCCGATCCCACATGAGCTATCTTCGGTTTCTTCTTGAAGACTGTGGCTACCTCCTAATCCATTAGGGCTACCTCCATGATGTAACAGACTAACATCCTTTTGAGATGGTCTATAATCGGACCATATTCAGCTTCATTCGTCAAGAGGATGTTATGAAAAACGATCCAATCATGAGGATTTAGGTTCGGTAGATCTGCCAGGGATATAAGATGTTCAGTTCTTGCAGACCCTCGAATCACCTTGAACCGAACATTGATGAATCTTCCTTCGGTATAAGGCTTCAAAACCCGAAAATTCACTATCTTCTGGGCGCTCCATGTTTGATACTGAGGACGAGCAGCCTTCAGATAGAATTCGATCAGCTCCCTATCAACCTCAGGGTTCGGATGAGGGACTTCACAAATATTGGAGAAGGCGTGGAAGATAAACGCCTTTCGAGTCAACGGCATGTCGAACTGCGAATCGACAAAATTATAGCAGTCGAAGGAGATCACCGGCTCGAGCCATAGGATGCTAGGAGTATCTATGGCCTCCTTAATCATTCGCTCCCGAGTCCAGGCAGGGAAGAGAGTCTTCCTGCTCTCAAGGAGATCGTGGGCTTCTTTCTTCTTGCGTTCGGCTTCTTCAGCCTCTCGCGCCACACAATTTATATCATCATCAACATTGCGACTGTTTTTACGTTTCAACATGTCCGCAATGGTTTCTTCATCTTCATCTTCTTCCTCAGCTATGTTCTTCCCTTTATCCTTCATACCCGAACCCGAAGTTTGACCAGTCGGAGGTGGTTCGGTTGTGTGAGTAGCTTTGGAGGAAGGAGGTGGTTTCGATCCGGACTTCTTCCCTTCTCCCCCTTGTTTCGGATCGGACACGAAACTAGGTAAGCCCTCAATTTTGCTGAGAAGTTCTAGAGCAGGAGCAAGTTTTTCAGCAAGGGTTCGCCTCACCGAATGGTTGAGAATTGGATCGTGTGCTTCCAGGATGTTAGATAGGGCAGCGTGTACATCCGAAACACAAGTTCTTATTACCTCCCGTTTGGATCGAAGAGCTTCAAGCTGTTGTTGAGAGTTTGAAAGCTGAGTGCTCTTGACCTTAAGGGTGGTGGTTTTGCTTGCCAGAACGTCCATTAACGAATTTTCAACTGCGAGATCCGCTTGTAGCTTAGCGAGGCGCTCGTCAATGGAGGCATGAAGAGCCGAGTTGTCATCGCTGATTGATTGGCGAAGTGTAGCAAATGACTGTAACTCCGTTGAGACGAACTTGGCCAATTGCTGAACGATTGGTTCCAAAGTTGTCTTGGTGACATCAGCGCTCTCCTGTAAGGACTTCAACAGGGAAGAGGCGTCTGAGAATAGTTTATCGACTTTTGCGGTCGCAGCCTCACAGGCTTTTGTAGAGGCGTCTATGGCGGCTGTGGCTGAAGCTACAGAATCATGCTGAGCCCTGGAGAAGGCATCAACAATCTTCTGAAGAGCGGCTTCAGAGAGAGAGGACTGGTTGTTGGAAGAAGAAGCAAGAAGTAAGTTAACCTTCTCGTTTGGCTCCTTAAGATGCTTCTTTGTCACTGGAGCATCATCCTCTTCATCGCTTTGAACCTGAAACGGACTAAAGTAGACCGAATCGAAGGTCATGTTTTCACCGCCAAGAAACGGGTTATCTCCATCAGAGGCATGATCTGGAGATGGTAGGGGTGGTGAAGCTGGGGGTGTGGTGGTTTTTGTAGGTTCAGGTTGAGTGTTGGTTGGCGTAGTTTCGGGTGGTGGTTGGGTGTGGGTAGGTTCGGTTGTATGCTGGGTTTCGGTTTGAGGTGGTTCGGTTACGGGTGGTGTTTCGGTTGCATCGGTATGAACCCCCGTATCAGATACATTGGTTGGAACCTTTGCGGTTGTTGTTGTAGTTGTATCAGTGAAAATGGGTGGTGGTATAGGGAAAGAGGTTGGAGGAATAGTGGTAGTGGGGGTTATGGTTGGAATGGAAGTAGGGATTGTTTGAGTGGGTGAAGGAATGGGTGAATTATGGATTTCCATGTCTGGGGTAGGAGATCGGGGTGGAGTGTTGCCTCTTGGAGGGGTTTCGCCTCGTTGAGATCCATCCGAATCCGAACTCTCGCCTTCTGAGTCACTCGAAGAGGAAGGGATGATAAGCTTTCGCTTCGGTTGAGTCTTCCTTCTCTTCGGATGCGGGGACTGAGTAGGTTTTGTTTGTTTCCTCTTCTTAGGAGAAGGACCTTTAGGAGCTTTGGTCACTTGCTTCCCTTTTTCCGCCTTTTTGCCCCTGTTAACCGGTTTGTCAGCATCATGGATGCACTTGAGCATTTCCGGTGTGAGTTCCCTCGGTCCTGACTGTTTGAACTCCTTAATCGTCCTGATGATCCTTCTGTCAGAAGGAACATCGCCGTACATTGTCTCCGGAATAGAGCCAATGAAAGAAAACTTGGATGCATCAGAGACGATGATCTTCGTGGTATGAAAAGTACCAACCGAAGACATCGATGCACCAACAGCAGTGGGGACGTCAAACTTATCCATTGCCCACTTTGTGATTAGAGTCCAAAACCGGGCATACGACACCTCAGAATGTCGTGAAGAAGAAGAGAGGCTCTGGATGAGTTGTTGCCAGAGGACGAACCCATAGTCAAGATTGACTCCGTTGTAGACGCCATACATAATCGACAAGAACAGTCGACTAGAACCATCGGATCCTGAGCTCCGTTCAGATAAGCCCTTGAAGAGGACTGTGAACATGCCGTTCCACTGCGGCGGCAAGCAGGATTTCTTGAACTTTGCGACGGAGGTGATCACCTCCGTGTACCCCATATTGTAAAACATGTTGTAAAGATGGCCCACCGGAATCGTCTCCGGATTGATTCGTGAAGGGTCAGCAGCAAACCCTAGCAGTGTACCAAATCGTTGCCTTGAAATCGAGGTCTTATGATCAGACACCTCGAAGAAGACCCTGTCGAATGCTTTATCGTAATGAGCAGTCGCATACACCTGCGATAGGAGCACCATGGGCACAGACTCAACCCGAGATAGTGCAGGAGCGATTTGCGAGTACTTCAGGCACTCGATGATCGGAAACATGTAAGAATCATACGCCTAAGGTGTTAGGTCAATCACCAAGCACTGTTGAGGACGAATGGGAAGGATGTGTGAGGTGGCATGGACGGATGATGATTCTGCCATTGTTGAAGGTAGGAAGAAGAAGATGAACAGGAAAGCTTTAGGGAAATTTTTGCTCTCTTGGAAATCCGGATGCAGTAAAGAGGTAAATAGGAGTGGAGACTGCCTTTTATAGTGATTGTAAGGAGAGAGAAAAATCTGTTCAAATCTTCAATGGAAATACGAAAAGGTTTCCCGGAATGACAGATGCGTGACAGTTAAGGCATGCGATGATCACGTAGGAGACAGAGTATCAGATTCCTAGGAACACGCCGCCCGACAAGCGCCGTTTCAGAACAAACCGTTTCAAATCCTCACGCGCCTTTAAGTGCCAGAGAGGAATCGCGTGAAATTCGCACACGCGTCTATTATGTCAGTAAAAGAGTGGGCGTTTCAAATTCACACGCGCCCCTTTTTACCACCGGTTGAAATTCAATCCTTTTGTTTCCCGCCTGAGTCAGCAACCCTTCGTCTTATCTTTTGAATCGCATCTTTTGAATAAATTGCCCACGTGGATGATTGTTGATCACGGCTTGATAATGAACCACCAAAGCAATAATACAGCCTGTAATAATTAGTAACGGAATTTTGGAAAATCAAAGATTTTCGTGCGAAGAGTGTAAAAGGAAAAGAAATAAAGCAACTCTTTTTAGGAATGACTGTGATGTCAATAATGACACGAAACAAATGATCCCGGGCACGAATCTCTTCCTTCAAGATCAAAAGTGACCTCAAAGTGTTAATGTGGATTCCCGTTGAATTACGATCAAACACTTATTAATAAATGTTGAAAGGCTTCTTTTAATTAGTCTACTTCAGGGTGGCTTTCGCTTTGATGCAACAATTCTAATCTTGAAATAAGAAAGAAAGTGATCAAAGTACTTGTGAGACCGGTGTAGTCTGTTGAACAAGTAGGTAGGAATTAATTTTAAATTGGCTTGGAAAATATAAAATCTCGAAAAAAAAATTAAAAACTGGATCCCAAGGGAAGAAATGTTATGGTGTTTAACAATTTCATAGGAATCACAAAAAATATAATTTGAGATTTCATGAAGGTACATCCGTCAATTCTTTGGTGAAAACTTGAGCAAATTAATTGTTCACCGTCAATTCAGATTTGGTGTTGAATTTTGGGTTTCACTCAGCTCGTAGAGGCACAAAACTAAGATCATAAACATAGCTGTTGTGTAACCTTAAACCTCAGTGGTAATTTCTGATAGTCTCAAGGGTTACGTTGATGAAACGAATGTAATGGAGAAATGTAATGGAGATAGTGTAAGAAAATAAAGTACCTCTGTATTGTGGTGATGAGCGAGTCAGATGATGTAACCGAACCTGAACGTTCGGTCAATTTCGCTTCTTACGTTTGAGGTTGAGAGGTGTTGTGAGGTACTGACTCTGATTCCATCATACCTAGCCCTTGCAGTATTCTGTTGAATGATGCTTCAGGAAGAGCTTTGGTAAAGACGCCAGCCAGTTGATCAGTGGTTCTGACAAAGTGTACTTCGACGTTTCCATCTTCCACGTGATCTTTGATGAAGTGATACCTCAGTGCTATGTGTTTGGTTTTAGAGTGTTGCACTGGGTTATGACAGATCCTAATTGCACTTTCAGAGTCACAATATAATGGGATCTTCTTCATATTGAGTCCATAGTCTCGAAGTTGACTCTGGATCCAAATTACTTGAGAGGTGCATGATGCAGCGGCTATGTATTCTGCTTCGGCAGTAGATAACGACACGCACGTTTGTTTCTTGGATTGCCAGCTAACCAACTTCCCATCAAGGAATTGACAGCCACCAGTGGTGCTTTTTCTGTCGAGTCCACATCCTCCAAGGTCAGCATCTGAATAGGCTTGACCGAAGAAGCCTGAGTTGGAAGGATACCATAGACCTAAGGAGGTGGTTCGCTTGAGATAGCGTAAAATGTTCTTCACTGCAAGCATGTGAGGTTCGCGTGGGTTTGCCTGAAATCGAGCACAATAACACACAGAAAACATGATGTCAGGCCTGCTAGCAGTAAGATACATTAGTGAGCCTATCATTTGACGATAGAGCGTGATATCAACAGCCGGTTTGTCTAGAGATGTAGTTAGCTTGGTGCCGAATGCTATTGGGACTTTTGACTTTGGAGTCTCCCATCATACCAAACTTTGCTAGGAGAGTCTTCGTGTAAGCTTCCTGATTGATAAAGATGCCTTCGGGTCCCTGTCTAATATTTAAACCAAGGAAAAAGTTAATAGGGCCCATTGAGCTCATTTCAAATTTAGTCTCCATCAGCTTTCTGAATTCAGCTGTTAGGCTGGGATTCGTAGAGCCAAAGATGATGTCATCGACATAAATTTGTACTATCATAAGGTGGTTACCTTCCTTTTTGCGAAAGAAGGTTGCGTCAACCGAACCTTGTTTGAATTTAGACATCTTTAAGAATTTAGTTAGCATTTCATACCAGGCTCTCGGAGCTTGTTTGAGGCCATACACAGCTTTATCCAGAATGTAGCAATGATTTGGATATTTTTCGTTCACGAACCCAGGAGGTTGCTCCACATACACGGTTTCTTCGAGTTCTCCATTAAGAAATGCACACTTGACGTCCATTTGGAAAACTTCAAAGTTTTTGTGGGCAGCGTAAGAAAGAAATATTCTAACAGATTCCTGCCTAGCTACGGGAGCAAAAGTTTCTTCATAATCAATCCCTTCCTCCTGACAATATCCCTTTACTACCAGACGAGCTTTGTTCCTTATAACATTCCCTTCCTTGTCCATTTTATTCCTAAAGACCCATTTGAGACCAACAACCGAGGCATCTGGAGGAGTTGGAATGAGGCGCCAGACTTTGTTCCTTTCAAATTCGTTCAGTTCGTCTTGCATCGCTTGAACCCAATCGGAGTGATCGAGAGCAGTATTAACTGTCTTCGGTTCAACTTTTGATACGAATGAGTTAAACATACAAAACTCAACCTTTGAAAATAAGGATGTTTGTTTTGCCTTCAGTTGTGATCGGGTCAGAACCTTTTCGGAGACATCACCAACCACTTGAGAGATAGGATGATCTCTGGTCCATTTGGTAAGAGGAGGATAGTTTGGATCAAAGGTTGGGTTTAGTTCAGCATTGATAATTTCTTCTAGCTCGGATTGGCTGTCGTAGTCAAGTGACATATTACCATGCTCCCCCTCGATTAATGAGCTATGAGAAACTTGAGGTTCAGAGGTTTCTTGTGGTGCTGGACTTTCAGGCGTTGATGCACCTTCGGTTGGAGAAGCACTTTCGGTTGCGGTTGGACTTTCGGTAGCAGTTGTAGAGCTTGGCTCCCCCTCAACATGTGAGCTTGGCTCCCCCTCGACTGAAGCATCGTTGGATGGAGGTCCATCAGAATTCGATCCTCCTTCATTCATTCTCCTGGCAGCTTCTTCGACAATTTGCTTCATGTGGTCTACCTTGTTGTCTGTTGCGCCTGTTTCTGAGTGAGTAGCTTTCTCTGGTTCGTCAAATAGCTCCAGAAACTTCTCGTATAGATTAGCGATCGAGACTGTGACTTGGCCAGTTTGAGGAAAGATGTCCCCAGCTGTGTCTTCTTTGGCCTGTAGCTTTTTGACATAGCTATCGTCAAAAGTCACGTAATAGGTCTCTTCGATTTTTCTCGAACGCTTGTTTAGGACTCTGTATGATTTGGAAGTGAGAGAGTAACCCAGAAAGATTCCCTCGTCGGCTTTGACATCGAACTTGTTGCGGTGTTCTTTAGAGTTAAAGATGAAACACCGTGAGCCGAACACATGGAAAAATTTCACATTAGGCTTTCTGTTGTTGAGAATCTCGTATGGTGTGAGCGTGAATCGTTTGTTGAGATAAGACCTGTTCTGTGTAAAACAAGCAGCAGAAATTGCATTAGCCCAAAAATAAAGAGGTAAAGAAGCGAAACTTAGCATAGTTCGGGCAGCTTCACACAAAGATCCGTTTCGTCTTTCGACAATTCCGTTCTGTTGAGGTGTGTAGGGAGCTGAGAAGTTGTGACTTATTCCCTTTTCTGCTAGAAATTCTTCAAATTCCCTGTTCTTGAATTCCACACAAATCAATATGAAGCAATTCGAGTGGTTCAACAAATTTTGTGTTAATTATAGATGGATGACTTTGACGACTCTACTTTCCCATTTCGCATGTAGCACACAAATGATCTCTGTCGAACTTGAGCAATGGAAGACCTCGAACATGACCTCTAGTGACAAGTTTGTTGATATCTTTAAAGTTGAGATGAGAGAGTCTTCGGTGCCACAACCAGCTTTCGTCAGATTGAGCTTTTGATAACAAGCATATAGCTGGGTTTCCTTTGATGGGTTTAAGGTTTAGAGGAAACATTTCACCCTTACGCTCCGATTTGAGAATTACTTTCTTCGTCTTCTTCTCAATAATTTCAGAACCTTCATCGTCGAATGAGACTTTGAGACCTGTACCTCCAACAAGCTGAGATACACTGATGAGGTTGTGTTGTAGTCCTTCCACATAAGCAACCTTCCTTATAGTAAAATCACCATTAGTTATCATTCCGTATCCCTTTATGGTGCCGAAAGAGTTGTTTCCAAACTTGACGTTGCCACCGTTTGAAAGAGACCTGTATTCCCTGAGCTCTTCTTTCCTTCCTATCATGTGACGCGAGCAGCCACTATCGATGTACCATTCTTCGTCGAACTGCTCGTTACTTATAACCTGCAACAATTAAGCAGATTTAGGAACCCAAAGTTTCTTGGGTCCACGTGAGCTTTTCATAGGAACAGGAATAGTAAGAGAGATGTCAACAAGATATGTTCGTTTTATAAGTGTTGTTTCATCTTTCTTTTTAATAGTAAAAACTTTGATTTTATTAGGATTAGGTGCGTTCGGTTTAGACTCTGGATTGGATGCATTAATTTTCTGTTTGCCCTTTTGTTCAGCTGACAAATGAGATTTTTGAGAACGAACGGAATGAGCTTTTGAGTGGGATGGAGATGAATTGGAAGAAGCAGAAGAATTAGATGAATGAGAAGGGGTGGGTTTAGATTGAGATGACTTCTTAGCTGGAGACTCTAGGTGACCCTTTTGCTTTTGATCATTGGTGGGACTGACCTTAGAGTTTTGATCTCTTTTGACTTCAGAAACGAACCTATGCTTTTGGTTGGAGTCATTCTCAGAACCGAGCCTTTGCTTTCGGTTGGAGTCATTCTCAGAACCAAGCCTTTGCTTTCGGTTGGTATTCTCTTCTGAACCGAACCTTGGCTTTCGGTTGTTATGGCTCTCATGCTTTTTGACAGGATTGTTCTCAAACTTCAGATTCTTGTCTTGATGTGAGAAATATGCATTTTGGGATTGCCAGAATTGTTTCCTTTCAGAGAGATTCTTCCTGTATCTCTGGTTCCTTTCACGTTTCTTATTCCTCATCTGCTTCGGTTGATGATGAATATTGGCTTTCATTTTCGGTTTCTTCTTGGCTGGTTCACTTTGAACTGTAGGAGTTTCACTTTGAACTGAGGTACTAGAGGGAATGTCTTCTTTTGCCGAACTTCCATTCTCTTGAGGAATGTCTTTCGTACCACTAGTACTTGGCTCATCAAAATTATCTGGCTTATTCAAGGGTTCTGGTATGTATCTACCTTTACTCATCCATGAGGTTCTTTCTGATAAGCCTACCGTTTCGTTTGCATTATTTATTGGAGCTGACCAGAAGTACTCATCGCAGCCATCAGCATTGTCTTCGTTTATAATAGCTGTGAGTTCAGCGGTCTGATGTTCGGTTACTCCAGTGACCTTGTACACCTGATTTGGAGTGGTCCTGACCTTTTGATATACAACCGCTTTCTCTGCTAAGATCGGGGACTTTTGTTGGGACAATCGAGCGAATTCCACTAAATTTTCAGAAATTAGATTCTTGTGGTTTTCAGGTTCGTTTTTTACAAATTCTGAGCAGTCAACCGTGTCCTCTACAGAAATTTCACTCATGTTGTCGTCCTCATTAAGCTCAGATGCATTTTCAACATCAATTTTGTTTTCTGAGCTCAAGTTGGCGTTTAAAGAGTCAAATTTTTGTATGGTTTCGGTTCTCAGTTTAAGTCTATCATTTTCATCTAAAAGGTTTTTAAGCATGTCCTTGTGGTCCTTGGATTTAATGAAAGATTCTATTTTGTCCAGTCCATACATGTAGGTCGGATTAATGTCATCAGATGATATCACACTCTCACAATTATAAGCTTCAGCATCGATTTCATCCTCCTTAAACTCAAGGAAGGGTAAAATCATGCGATGGATCTTTTGGCCTATTTCACAGTCCAAGTGAAGCTGAGTAATATTAGAATAAAGACGTTTTGAAATTAAACAAAAAACATTCCGTTGTTTTAACAACTTTAAATTGTCTCTTTGTAAATAAATGTTTTGGTCTTTTATTTTAACTAATTCAGACTCCTTCAACTCGATCCACATGCGCCGCTCCTCACTCTTCGAAGACACCCTGCTTAATTGATCAGTTAGGTTAGAATTGGTGACTCGAGTTTGAGTTAAACTACTATCTAGATGAGAAATTCTTTTATTAACATTTTTTAATTCTTTCTCATATGAGGATTGTGGTACTTTAAATGAAACGAAAACCGATTGTACCTTCTTGATCAGTTCATCGAGCTCGTTGAATTGCACGCTGAGCGGTTTGGCCGTAAAGCACATATCCTGCTGCTCCTTCGGTTCATTGCTTCCACCATCAGTGTTGTATCCCCTCATCTGAGATACATCGGACACCATGAAGCACCTTCCTCCACTACTCTCCTCCTTTGCCAACAAAAATAGTCAACAAGTAATTGGAAGCACTTCAAATAGTCAACAAGTAATTGGAAACCCTAGAAGTTCTTGTGTAGGTCCACTTTGGACTAGGACTTCCTTATTGGGCCCAATGGGCCAATAAGCTTCCAATTTGACTATCATGGGCTTAGAACCTTTAAATGGGCTCTAATTGGACCCACTTTCATTTATTTCAACATTTTGGGCCATATTGGGCCTAGAATGAAATAAATTAAATATTATGAACCATTATTAACCTAAACTAGCCCAACAAAGTATAAAAATCACACTTATATCTTATAAGGCCAACAATCATTCAACTTAACTCTAGTATGGGCTTAGGGGCAATAAAGCCCAAAAATCTTTTTCTTCTCTTCAAATTTCGGCCCAAGCCCATGAAAAAGGAAGAGTTGACTTTCATAGCCACCTCATTTTTGCATGTTGGTTCTCCATGCAACCTATCTCATACTTCCATTCACATGTCACCTCAAAGATCTCTCTTCTTCTCCCTCTCTCTCATTCTCGGCCGAACACACACACATACACTCACAAAAATTCATTTCATCCTCTCTAAGTCTTGAAGAACATCCCCTCAGTCTTTCTTCAAAAATATCGAGATCTAAGGAGCATTCAAGAAAAGATCTCCACAAATTCTCTACTAAAGGTAAGATCAAGTTAAGATCTATGATTTTGGTACTTTATTTATCAAAATCTTCTTCTAATCCATGTAAAAATCTTGATCACTCTCCTAGAAACTCTCTAAATTCGAGATCTTCCAAGGAAAGGTTGCTTAGGCCGAAAATCATCTCATTTTCTTCCATCTCTTCTCCAAAACCGAAACCACACCCAAAGGTGAGCTTCACACCCCCAATTTTTCGGTTTTTATATGTTTTGTTTGGGGGGGGGGGGGAATACAAGCAAATGTGTAGATCTATGAGTATATGTATGCTTTGTATGATTTCTATGTTTATTTACATGTTCTTATGTGATTGTGGTGTCGAAACTAGTCAAAAAGTCCTCAAAATCGAGATTTGCATTAGGATGTATGAATCAAGTATTAAACATATTATTACACACAAATCATTTCTAGAAAAATAACCAAGTTGGTTAAGATGAACTCCTTGGGCTAAAAATCCCATTTTTGGACTTAAAATGTTAAAAATATAAGGTTAAAGGGCCCAAAATGAGAAAATACAAATTCTGATGGATGAAATGAGTCAAAACAGTTTCAATAATGTATTTTTCTGGAAATATTCTCTTTGAAGGATTAAATGTGAAATTTTTAAGCATAATGGGCCAAAAATGAATTTTTCGGCCCAATAAAGCCTAATATGCGAGATTTTCAAATTAGAGGGGCTGAAACTGTGATTTTCTGTAAAACAGGGGACTACTAGTGCTCCAAGTCCATTTCAAGGGTTAAAAATGCTTTTCATATTTAAAAGGGACCAAAGATGCAAATTTTTTCTATTTTGGGCCAAAAGTGTAAAAACTGCGAAAATAAGGGTTTCAGCCGAGAAAAATTTCATTTGATGGACTAAAACTGTTTTTCAAATAACTTTGAGCTGAAAAATAACTTTTCTACAAGTTTTGATACTAAAGTGTCAAGAAAAATGGTTTGAGGACTAAAATAGAAATATTCTTTATACAAAGGGTTAAAAGTGTAAATTATCCAAAAGAAAGGGGCTGCAAAAATGAAATATTCTAATGTTTTGAACAATAAATCGGACATGATGAAATACTAACACCTCGACTATCGGCGAATTATAATACACCTTCAACACCAAAAATCGTTATCAAACGAATTGATTCGGTCTCGAATCAATAAAGAATCCGAAATTACTAACACGACGAAACTTCAATACACACGCGGAAATTTCGGGAAGTCAATAGACACGTGAGAATACGCCAGACGTCGATACACCATCTTTGGGCCCAAAAGTTTCAAATCGTGTTTGTTGGGCCTAGCTAGCCCAATGACATGATCTTTAGGCCCGAAGGAAACTCGCTTACATGTAGTTGGGTCTTATATGACCTAATTTCGTGTAAAAGGACTTTTACAGGCTTGTGCTGTTGGACCCCAAGGGCCCTCTGGTGCTGCTAGTAAAGTCGAGAATTCACCAAATGCGAGTCGGGCTAAGGGCCCTTCGCATTCACGATAGCCTTGAACGACTTACGAAAAATATCGGGGCTTCGCACCCTTTTTTTTTCTCCTCGGTTGTGGGGCTACAAGAAGTCCAGGTTTTTGGATTAAGTGAATAGTGCAAGCGACGCCTAAGCGATCGTTTGTATGGTTGTAAACTAGTCATTTTCATTAATGTGCGTTTATAACAATTCATAATCCATAATTAATCCAACGTCACCGGGACTCAACGAATACACCTGTCGTAACAAAATAACAAGATATAAATCATTTGATGCAAAGTATTAGGAAAACATCGGGTTTTCCTAGGGTTTTCAATTAATACACCTACGAGTTACATACCGAGTTTTACAAATTGTACTTTTACATTTATAGAAACAAACAAGCATACTTACGGATCTTCACACTTTTTATACTATGCTCTTTTCAGAAAATATCAGATTTTCTGGTGATTTTCAAAACAATACAAACCACTATATTTCAAACATTACTTATGAACTCACCAACATTTCATATGTTGAAGTTTTTCAAAATACTTGTATTCTCAGGTAACAGGTAAATCGAAAAGGAAAAATGTACTCAGTAACGTCTTGCTGTTGTTTTAATTACTACCGTACAATTTACTTTTGGGCATGTAATATTATGGATCAATGTACTGAATGTAAACGCTACCAATTGTAATATTCCAATGCTTGGTAATGTATGATGTTATGTTTCATGTATATTCATTGTGATGGTATTCAATTGAGTCACAATAGCCCTCGGACGTTTTCGCCGTCTGGTTCGGGGGTGTGACATGCATGGATAGTCCATGGGAGTTACAAATCCATGGGTCATGAGAAATGAAGAGTCATGACAATTATGGGTTTTCTTAATGAAACCCTAATTGTGACACGATTATAAAAGGGACCCTTTGGCTAGTGAAATCGGGGCTAGTAAGGTTACTAGAGAGGGCATAACCGATTTTGAGTGCTAGAAGTATTATCTCAAGTTATTCCAAGTTTTGGGGTGTTGTGTGAAGCATTTGAGGCACAACATTTGAGGTGCTAGGCTCACAAAGTATGTATTTCTACTAGTTTTATATTTTATGTAATCCCCATGCCATGCTAGTTAGGATATAACCTTGAAAAAGAAATTTGCATGTATATAGAGAAAACATAGATTCAAGGTTATTTGGGTTGCATGTACACTTAGGAAGTGTTAGAATGCTCAAAACCCATCAGTGGTATAAGAGCCTAGGATTGTTTTCTGTATACTTGATGCAAAACTGCTTGAAAATCGAAAATTTTTCTCACTGTCGACTGGAATCGCCGAGTTCATGGTGAGGACTCGCCGAGTCCATGTAAAAATTCATCCTACTCGTCGAGTAGGATCATGCACTCGACGAGTAGGTGCGTGTTGGGCAGTCTTTTCGTGTTTTGTTGCTGGAAATGGATTAGAATCATTATCCCAATCTATTTTGGACTTGTAAAATCTGTTTTTCAAAAAGATAATGATTATGTTAATCCATTTTACATGAATTTTAACAATTTCAAAGTATTATATATGTTCATATGATTTCTTGAAATTGCTTGACATGAATTTGTGTTCTTATGAGTTTTTAGAAGATCATAGGAATTATGTGTAACCACCATGTGTGTTTAATTCTTGATCTTAATTGTATTGATGGTGTCCATAACTTGTCCTCAAGTTATGGATAACCAAAAGTCACTTCATTTAATTGTGATTAAAGAACTAAAGAGGTTTGATAAAATGAAGAGTCTTCATTTTTATGCACCATTAAAACTCATAAGTTACAAATTGAAGAGACTTGGAATAGTTTCAATTCTTGCCCTCAAGTTTTGGAATTTGAAAAGTCTTACACTCTAATACTTTAATTCCAAATTAAACCTTAGATTTTTAAAAAGTTTAAAAATCAACACTTATACTATTATTATAATTTTATTATATAGATATGTATAAGAATATGTCATTCTTACAGTTAGTAGGCCTCATTCACGAAGCCGGTTTATAAGGGGGGTATAAGGTTGTTGCCTATAAAATGGTGACTTAATGGGTGTCCACTCTCACCCACCGCTTCCTTGATCGGTGGAGGGTCGTTAGCCAAACGGGTAGGATATGACTTTAAATTCTCATTAAAAGTATAATGAATTATAAAGTAGCTATACATTATAAATTCCCAATCTTAGTTACTTTAGGAAAATGTGAATTTGTTGCTAGCCCATAAAATTACACTTTGTACCTTACCAAGTCGTTAGTGGAGCGTGTGTGGTTAACCGGCACACTAACATGGACTAGTAAGAGTGGCAAAGGGTAACTTGACTTTATTATAGATTGGTGGAGCGTGTGTGGTTAACCGGCAAATTGATTAGGTAATATTGTTAAGGGTACCAAGTTAATTTGTATGGTTATTCACACCTTGTTTGTGATCCTCGGCATCCCAGTCACAAACTTGAGTGGGCACATTCGAGATTCAAACATGCCATTGAAAAGTTCAATGTATCTCAAAAGATCTAGGAGTTTCAAAACCAATAAAACCTAATAATAAAATATTTCGTCTTATGGTGGAAATTGGTAAATCGTCATTTACCTACCTTCAAATATTTTATAGTGTGGATTACGGCATCCCTCTTCCACCTATAAATAGTTTGTTGGATACTAGCCTTAATATTTCATTTGGGTGACTTATTAAGGACTCCTAATCTAATGAAACTTATCGTCCTTCTATTCCAGATGACTTCCAATAACGCTGCTGGCTCAAACCCTACAGGATCCTTTTCCCTAATGAACTTGTGTGGTAAGATCATCTCTGATGGATCCAACTTTAATGAGTGGATCAGAAACATCAGGATGATTACCCGCTATGAGGACAAAGAATATGTCCTTGATAGGGAGCTTAAGGTTGTTAATGAAGCCACTGCTACTCCAGAAGAGCTTGCGGAGTTCATTGCGCATGAGAAGGATGCCACCAAGGTGTCCTGCATCATGATGGCCACAATGACTCCGGAACTCCAAAAATCTTATGAAGATTTCTACCCATATGAGATGCACCTAGATCTGATGGAAAGGTACCATCAGAGCGCGCGTCAATAGAGGTATGAAATCATTTCCTCCATGATAACCGCAAGGATGAAGGATGGTGAACCGGTCACCGGTCACTTACAGAAGATGCAGAGGTTTGTTGACCGGTTGCTAAAGCTTAATGTTGACTTCCTTGAGGAATTGGCGATTGACATCATTCTCCATTCCTTACCTCCAAGTCATGATCAGTTGCGTATGATTTATCATATGAACAAGGAGGAAGTCACACTTAGCAAACTTCAATTACTCTTAAGGACAGCTAAAAATGGCCTTAAGGGTAAAGCGGTTGCTACTTCTACTCCTTTAACAGCCCCTGTTCTTGCAATTGGGCAAGGGAAGGGTAAGAAGAGGAAAAACCCTTCAAAGGGTACCAAGGGTAAGACTCTTGATGGTTCCTCTTCAAGTGGGACAAAGAAAGGTCCCATTACTCCTTCTTCGAACCCAAAGGAAGCACAGTGCTTCTATTGCCAAGATAAGGGACACTTCAAGCGAAGCTGCGCCAAATATCTGCAAGATGTAAAGGATAGGAAGGTTAAACCCACCCATGCAGGTATTTACACAATATTGTCTAACAACTCATCTAATGCTAATTCTTGGGTGCTTGATACAGGGTGTGGTATTCACATTTGTACTGATTTGCAGGCACTAAGAAGAAGTGAGCAAGTAGAGCACGGGAAGATAAACTTAGTCATGGGCAACAGGAAAGCATCACCTGTTACCAAGATAGGAGTTTATTCTATATTGCTTAATAATGGGTTAATGTTAGATTTGAATAAGTGTTGTTACTCGCCCGAAATGGCGAGAAATATTATTTCTTTTCATGGCTTGTACAAACAAGGTTTTACATTTTCATTTGATAATAAAAATGGTGCTATTAATGTTTATTACAATGATGTATTTTAATTTAAAGCAATACCTTGTGATGGTGTATATGAAGTCGTGAATGTTGTAGACAATCTAGGAAATAATGTGTTGTATATTGATTCTTCTGATAGCTTGGATAAAGCATACTTGTGGCATTGTCGTCTTGGACATGTTAGCAAGAAGCACATAGGCCAACTCCAAAAGGCTGGAGTCTTGGAGTCATTTGACCTCAAGTCAGATGATAGCTGCGAGTCTTGTTTACTTGGAAAAATGACAAAGTCGCCCTTCATAGGTACTTGTGATAGGGGTGAAGGTTTGTTGGACCTTGTACACACAGATGTGTGTGGGCCCTTCAGAGTTGCTACAAGGGATGCTAATCGTTATTATGTGACTTTTACTGATGATTATAGTAGATATGGATATATTTACTTAATTAAGCATAAGTCAGAAACCTTTGAAAAGTTCAAAGAGTTTAAGCAGGAAGTTGAGAATCAATTGGGCAGGAACATATAGATGCTCCAATCCGATCGGGGAGGAGAGTATCTTAGCATTGAGTTCCTTGACTATCTTAAGGAATGTGGGATTGTCTCACAATTGACACCTCCCAGGACACCACAGTTGAATGGTGTAGCTGAGAGGCACAATCAAACCCTGTTGGATATGGTTCGTTCCATGATGATTCGAGCTTCGTTACCAATCTCTTTCTGGGGGTATGCCTTAGAGACTGCCGCCCATATCCTTAATCTAGTCCCTACTAAAAAGGTTGCCAAAACACCTCACGAGATGTGGACTGGGAAAGTACCCAATTTGGACCACATCAAGATTTGGGGTTGTGAAGCTTTTGTGAGGCGTGAGACTCATGACAAGCTTGAATCCCGAAGCGAGAAGTGTATTTTCATCGGCTACCCATAGAGATCCTTTGGTTACCTCTTCTACAGACCCAGTGACAATGTGGTCTTTGTAGCAAGAAGAGGAGTCTTTCGTGAGAGAGAATTCATAAGCCAAGGGGACAGTGGGAGGCAAATTGACCTTGAAGAGCTTAAAGAGTCAAGTGGTGAAGGAACCTCAAATGCTATCAGCCAACCTGAGGAGGAAACTCCTGTTGAGCCGATAGATGAGTCTGTACCTCCAAGACGTTCCACTAGGGTAAGGAACACACCTGAATTTTATTATGGTTATCACATCACCACTGAAGGTGATACACTTATCAGTGATAGTACACTGATAGATTTGGATGAACCTAATGATTATAAGGAAGCCATGGCAGGCCCTGAGTCTGCAAAATGGAAGGAGGCTATGGACAACGAGATTCAGTCCATGTATGACAATCAAGTTTGGAACTTGGTTGACAATGTACCAGGTCGTAAGATAGTTGGGTGCAAATGGATCTTCAAGAAGAAGACCGACATGGATGGGAAAGTACACACTTATAAAGCGCGACTGGTTATGAAGGGCTTTACTCAAACTCCGGGAGTTGACTATGATGAGACCTTCTCACCAGTAGCTAAGATTAAGTCTATTAGAGTGTTGTTAGCCATAGCTGCATTTCATGACTATGAAATATGGCAAATGGATGTCAAAACCGCTTTCCTTAGTGGGAAGTTGGCCGAGGATTTTTACATGGCTCAGCCAGAGGGTTTTGTCGATCCAAAATACCCTAATAGAGTGTGTAAGCTTGAAAAATCCATTTATGGATTGAAACAAGCATCTCGCAGGTGGAATCTTTGCTTTGATGAGAAAGTTAAAGAGTTTGGCTTTTCTAGGAGTGAGGATGAGCTTGTGTGTATGTCAGGGCTAGTGGGAGCATAGTTAGCTTCTTGGTGTTGTATGTGGATGACATACTTGATGGGTTTTGGTCATAAGACATCCTATGTGCTCATACAAACCCTAATGCTTGGATCTAGGTTTCTCTATTGTACATGCTTTGAATCCAAGACTATAAACCCTAATTCTAGCATATGGAAATCAATATTAACATATAATTAGGTTTAAGATAGTACCTTGATTGTTATGTAGCAATAACAATTCCAATTCCTCCTTGAATTGACTTTGGAAGGCTTAGAGTCACAAGTGTCACTCGTCTAATGGCTCACAAACACCATAAGCAAGAGGATGAAGAGGAGAGAGGTTAGAGGCTGCCCAAAACGTGTTCTAACCCTAGAAAAGAAGTTCCCCATGTTTTTGAGCCTTAAGGGTTCTATATATAGTGAGGCTATTAAGGTTATCTAACAAGGAAACCCTAATTTGGTTGCTTAAGCCCTAAGCAACCCATAGACTCCTTTAATCAAGCCCATGGACGATTTCCTTATGGGTTTCCCCATAGAATTCGTCCACCCCTTGATTCAAGGCAATCCATGGCCCAAATTGCAATTATCTTATAATTACAATTCCAGTACCTTAAGTTTAATTTAATCTCTTTTAGTCACAAAACTAATTACCAATTAATTATTGACTAATATTAATTAAACAATATGATTTCTCCTTTAATATATTATTCCCATAATATATTAATAAATCATATTTAATCCTTTCTCTCCATAATTCATCCTATCAAGTTGCTTTGGTGAAGGCAACCGAAAAGGACCATGCACCATCGGGTCAAGTACATACCAAAATAGTTATGGACTTAGGCACTAATCCAACAGTCTCCCACTTGGATAAGTCTAATAACTATTATGTGTATGACTTCAGATCCTGATCTGCAATCGTAGCTTTCCAAAGCCGCTGTCAACTCTGATCATATCAGATACGTGTGTCCTTTAGTTAAGGAATCATATATTCCTCCATTCTAGATATCATATGAGATATGATTTCAAATCATTCTCTTTGTACTATATCTCGATTCCCGATTTATGACGACTGACTAATTGAACAAATCAAATTAGCCCTAGCCCGGCCGAGCATTTACGTTTGTCATCACTAAATCATCGAGGGGCCCAAAAGATATCGCTTTTATCCTACTTTGAATAAAAGGAACGAATAAACTTTGATTCAATGCTCGCTTGCACTTACTCACCGAATCACACACAGTAATATGTTTTATAACACCAAGTTACTAGTGCGTTTACATATTATCAATGTGCAACCAATTTGCAAGATACAACTCACACATCTCGGTTTCATGAATATAAGATGTTATCGTCTCACCAATCACTCGTGATACAATTCATGGAGTGATCCAAGTGAGCGTGGGTTTAATCCAATGCTCAAATCACATTCATAAGCACTCATGAACATTATATCAAACATTTGCTTATGTCTAATACTCTTTTAGACAATCCACACAGTAATTCACGACAGTCTTCATTCATACCTACTTCCAACATATGAACGACTATGGCCCGTTCGAATAATTCGATTATTCTTAATAAATTCAATTATTCTGGAAGTCAAAACATGCAAATGTGAAACACAAGAATAATACTAATCCCATATGGCCTCAACCCTTTGAGCATAAATAAAACACCTTTTATTTATCACCATATTGATTACTCATTATTTGTCGTTTCGGGTAATCAACTTCTTACTTGAATTATTACACTTGTCCCATGCTCTTAGCATGCACACCATGTTTACCTATGGTTCTTACTTTGTAAAATAGATCACATTGAACATATTTCCAATCATTCACATTTCACAACTCCAAATCCTTTTTCATATGTGTGAGAATATCAAATTCTTGTTACTTATAAAATATGCTAGATTCTAACATTCTATGCAATGGTCCTTTTGTAATGTCACTGCACCAAAGTCACAAAGACTATTGCCAATGATATTACAAAGTCCTCTATCGGAGATTGTTACAAGACAATTCCTTAGATATGATGTCTCTCACTCAAAGTACTTTCCTTTGAACATCCTTTTGCATAAAAGTTTCTAATCTTAGACATAGATCTTTTAATATTCATTCCCAATATGGACACGCTTCCATATTTTCCATATGACAACCCATTCTTAATAGAATCTTATCTATCCATAATAATATCGATATGGTCCATCCAATATGGAAACATTTCCATATTTTCCAATACTATACTTCCAACTACTCACAAGCGACCAATCCTCGTCGAACTTTGGGTTGTCTTTTGATAGTTGTTTAATTGTTTTAGTCAAAACCAATACTAGTCCCTTTTCCCTCTAAATGCGCTAGACATTTGAAATTTTTTAGAATGGTCAATCATTAAAGCATTTGCAATCAATCCTATACCTGAAGCGTATGGGACACGACGCATAATGCTTTATTTGCTATGTTCTCAAAATTCGAATTGTGAAGAGGAATGCCGTAATCATAATCGAAATTTCAAGAACACACTATATACCTTTGACTAAATCTATTAACAATCCACAACCTAAGCCTTTAGATTTGAAATGAAGCATAATATTCTCTCCCTTAATTATAGCAAAACAACCTTTCAACTCTTACAACTTTGCAAAGTATGACTCTTGTTTTCTATAATTAATATTGCTAACCTTGCAATACTTTCCTTAATAATCATACAATCATAACATTTACACTCCCACTATCATGATGATTATTTTAAACATAACACTTATGCTCCCACTAGCTTCGACATGTATTCATAAACATCTTAACTTTCAGAAAACCAATACCTATTGAATTTCTTAAGTCCATGTTTCTAATACTTAATGCTTTGATAATCTTTTATCAAGTCTTCTTGAACTTATACACCTTTGCCTTAGATAGTTCATATGCGTGTCTAAACAATTAAGACTAATTGCCAAACCTCACAATTCAAATTATGGAAAGGGATACTGTAACCATAATCGAATTCGAGAATGCAATTTTACAATCACTATCTTCTTAAAATCTTTCTTAGTGAAAGCATTTCCTCACAATCATTTTCATGAACGAGGAAATCTTATGACACTTAGATTTAAACGGTGTATGTGTTCCTATCCATGTGAATTTGTCAAAACCAAAGTTTACGACGAATTCTACCTCATATGGATCGAACTTTCTTAATCTTGATTTCTTGCCTTATGGTAGTACAACTGCCCACCATGTCTTCCAAGTAGTTAAGCAGCTCACCTTTTCTTATCAATGTACTTTCCATTGATCAAGGTCCTTGCCTTTTATGCATTCAAATGAGAACTCATAGGACTCACATGCATAATTAACTCGATTGGATTGGGACAGAAACAAAATAATGTTAACACGATAGGTTGTAAACCTCAACTCGTGTGCTAGTGATGATCGATAAGGTTTATTTGATTTGTTCTTGAAACCTTTCAAGACAATTAGGACTCCCACTGACTCCTTGACATATACAATTCTCTTGTCAATAAGCATTTCTTGACAAACAAATATTCAAGAGTTAGTGTAGCTTTTATCAAAACTCTTCATAAATTGGTCCTAGTTGGTCTTTCTCTTATCCAAGACATCACAACTTTCCATATTTGATGAATGTGATAAACCTTCTTAATACTTTTCACTTATTTTCACAATCTTAACTTTAAGACTTGTTTTCGGAACGAAGTATGATCGACTTCTTGATTTAACCATTTCTTCAATTCTTGATTCCTCTTCTTAGACATACAATTGTACTAAGACTCACTTAGAGGATCAATTGACATATGGTTCTTAATCATTAAGACCTATCATAAAACATAAAAGGTACTCTCCCATCTTCTTAGAATGGAGAAACTTTTATCTTTCTGCCTACTTGATTCTTCTTATTCATTCTACTGTTGATCTAAACCCTTTAATCAACTCAGAATTACACTTAATCTTGTAAGTATAATCATATTTACTAAACCTTTAGTAAATCATGATGAATATCATTGTTACTCTTATGGTGGACTTGATCAACACGCAACATTGTGTACTCGATCTCTTAGCCCTTCACTTGACACTTTGTCAATGAATTTGTCTAATTTCCAAATATGAAATTTCTCATTCATCGTGCAACCAAGTTGCGTGATTCCAAATTTCTGTCCAATTGAAAATTTGGGCGATGAGAAAACTCTCCCTATTTGGTAAATTCTCAACTTTCCATAAATAACATAATAAGAACCAAATCCATTATTGCTAATAATAGAAACATTTTAACATCAATTTTTCATACACGCCATTGCAAGGATAAATAAATAAAATTTAAAATCAAAATTTATTTTATTGCGGAAAAATTTGTCCTTACAATGCAATTCATTGAAAAACATATGCTAATACATCTTTCTTAGCAATCTAACTCTAACTCTAAGTAGTAGCTTAAGAATCTAATCTTCGAGAAATACGATCAAAATCCATTCCTTCATGGTTAGATTCTGCTCACTTCTTCCTTTAAGCTCCCTTTCTTTTCTTCGATTCTACAAAACATCAATTGTAATCTTATCACATTATGTATTAAGAATCTAGAATGAAGCTTAAAAGAGTTAGTCAATGGATTTTACCTATATTAGAGCCATACATTTCGACTCTCCCATCTCTTAGATCTCTTAGGTAAATGGGGCTGCTTCGTCTCCAATGCCCTTTCTCTTGGCAATAAAAGCAAATTGAATCTTTTGGAGCATGACATGGAACTACTTTAGACATTGCCTTTCTCTTATGATCAAACTTTTCGATCATAGCATGTTTTTCATTGCCATTGTCTATATCCATAAATGTCTTGAAGGCAGATTCACCAATCAACTTTGCTTTTCCATTGCGCCAAACCATTGCTGATTCAACAGCAATAAGCATATAGGTGAGATCTATAAGGGTCACGTCGCGGTTCATCATATAGTACTCTCTTACGAACTCACTATATGAGTTAGGAAGTAACCGAAGAACCCAATCAACAGCCATTTCCTCACAGACATCGGATCCCAACATTCTTAACCTATCAATGTGCGACTTCATCCCTAGGATGTGTGCACACACCGACTTTCCTTCTTTATGTTTACTTGCCAAAAGGGCTTGAGTGATATTGAACTTTTCAAGCCTTTGAACTTGTGGGTTAAGGAGAATAATTGGAGGAGGAGGAGGAGGAAGTGAAGCATGATCTCTTGTTCCTCGATCGAATCGTGGAATATCATCTTCATGTGGAATGCTTGTTCCACGGGATTTGAGAAGACCATAGTTTGTCAAACTTTGAAATCTACAAAACGGGAGAAAACGAATTCAAGTTCGTTGATTGATTGAGTCCTTAGTAAATCACCCAAATGAAATACTAAGGCTAGGACCCAACACAATATTCTACAACTCGGGAGAGGGATGCCGTAACCCAAATTGCAGAACATTTGAAGGTAAGTAAATGACGATTCACTAATTTCCACCATGAAAAACGAAAAAGAATTTTAATTTTTAAATCTATGAAAACTCCTAGATCCTTTGAGATTCATTGAACTTTCAATGGCATGTTTAAATCTCGATATGCCCCTCTTGTTTGTGACTGGGATGCTGAGGATCACAAAGAGGGTGTGAATAACCATGCAAACTTACATGGTGCCCTCACATGTTACAATCATCTATTCAATGTGCCGGTAAACCACACACGCTCCACCGAACTATGACAAACATTGAGTCACCCTGTGCTACCTTTGCTTAGAACCATTTTGTGTGTCGGTAAACCACACACGCTCCACTAACGTCTTTGCAAGGGCACAAAGTGTAATTTCATGGAATTGCATCAATTCACTTTTTCCTAAGTAACTAAGATTGGGAATTTTATGAAAACATTTAGTTACTTTAATAATTCATTATACTTATAATGGAAGGTTTCGTCCTCTCCTACCCATTCGGCTAACGACCCTCCACTAGTCAAGAGTGCGGTGGGTAAGAGTGGATACCCATTCAATCGCCATTTTATAGGAAATTTCCTTAAACACCCCTTATAGACCAGCTTCGTGAATGAGGCCTACTAACGGTAAGACTGACTTTTACTCATACATATATATAATGTTAGACTTTTAATGTTATATATAGTATAGGGTGTATTTTACACTTTTAAAATACTAGGTGGTCAAATTTAACAATTATACTTTCAATTCAATTAAATTTTAAACCTAAACTTTTATGGATTTATTAAAATTCCTTTAATTATACACCTTAATTAATTTATAAAACCATAAGGGTGTGATTTGAACTTTTTCAAAACAATACTAGGGTTTTAGAATTTAACATTCCTAATTAAACTTTTAATCAACTTTTAAATTCCTAAACTTGAGGACAAGTTTTGAAACATTTCAACACATTAGGGTTTAGAATTTAAATATACATCAAAATTAAAAAATTAATCAAAATTTAAATTCCAAAACTTGAGGGCAAGTTTTGAAACCTTTTTCAAAACATTAGGGTTTCAACTATTTAAATTTCAAAACAACAAAACTTTGGGGTTCAAATTTAAACTATAAAACCTAAAGGGGAAAATATGAAACATTTCATAACAACAAGGATCAAATAACAAATAATCTAAATTAACAATTAATCACATAATTATCCATATTTGATTTATTTAATGATTTCTTGCAAAACAATTTATCAATTTAGTCAAAATAATTAATCAATTATCTTATAAGGAAACAACTGTCTTATTAATTGATAAATATCTTCAATTAAATCAAAATTATAGTCAAATATATCATATAATCGGATTAATATTGATCTAACATGATAAGGTAACTATCCATAAGCAAAAACAGCAAGAAATCGCGAAATACCCTCTATCTGACGAGTTGACTCGTCGAGTCAGGCTTGGACTTGTCGAGTCAGCATGGACTCGGCGAGTCCAGCATCCAGAAACCCAACAAACGAATTTTCCAGTTGTACAATGCATTAATACAATTGAAACCAATCAAGGCTCTGATACCACTGATGGGTTTTGGTCATAAGACATCCTACGTGCTCATACAAACCCTAATGTTTGGATCTAGGTTTCTCTATTTTACATGCTTTGAATCCAAGACTATAAACCCTAATTCTAGCATATGGAAATCAATATTAACATATAATTAGGTTTAAGATAGTACCTTGATTGTTGTGTAGCAATAACAATCCCAATTCCTCCTTGAATTGACTTTGGAAGGCTTAGAGTCACAAGTGTCACTCCTCTAATGGCTCACAAACACCATAAGCAAGAGGATGAAGAGGAAAGAGGTTAGAGGCTGCCCAAAACGTGTTCTAACCCTAGAAAAGAAGTTCCCCACGTTTTTGAGCCTTAAGGGTTCTATATATAGTGAGGCTATTAGGGTTATCTAACAAGGAAACCCTAATTTGGTTGCTTAAGCTGTAAGCAACCCATAGACTCCTTTAATCAAGCCCATGGACGATTTCCTTATGGGTTTCCCCATAGAATTCGTCCACCCCTTGATTCAAGGCAATCCATGGCCCAAATTGCAATTATCTTATAATTACAATTCCAGTCCCTTAAGTTTAATTAATCTCTTTTAGTCACAAAACTAACTACCAATTAATTATTGACTAATATTAATTAAACAATATGATTTCTCCTTTAATATATTATTCCCATAATATATTAATAAATCATATTTAATCCTTTCTCTCCATAATTCATCCTATCAAGTTGCTTTGGTGAAGGCAACCCAAAAGGACCATGCACTATCGGGTCAAGTACATACCAAAATAGTTATAGACTTAGACACTAATTCAACAATACTTCTCATAGGAAACGACATCCCAACTTTGCAGGAGGTTAAGGCCTGGCTTGGGAAGTGTTTTGCAATGAAGGACCTTGGGGAAGCTGCCTATATCCTAGGGATCAGGATATTGAGAGATAGGAGTAAGAGACTAATTGGACTTAGTTAAAGTACTTATGTGGATAAGATACTGAAGAGGTTCAGTATGCAAGATTCCAAGAAAGGAGAGTTACCAATCCAGAGTAATGCCAAGCTAAGTAAGACTCAGAGTCCGAGCACAGAGGCTGAGATAGCTGAAATGAGTCAGATACCATATGCTTCCGCTGTGGGCTCGATCGTGTATGTTATGACTTGTACTCACCCTGATGTGGCCTTTGCTTTGAGCATGGTCACTAGATATCAAGGGAACCCTGGCAAGGCACACTGGATAGTGGTAAAGAACATTCTCAAGTATTTGTGGAGGACTAAGGACTGGGTCCTTACCCTCGGAGGCAGTGATGACTTGAGAATGGAAGGATATAGTGATGCTAGCTTTCAAACTGATAGGGATAATTTCCGCTCTCAGTCAGGCTGGGTCTTTATCCTAAATAGAGGAGCAATTACATGGAAAAGTTCCAAGCAGGAGACAATAGCTGATTCGACTTGTGAATCAGAGTACATAGCAGCAAGAGAGGTAGCAAAAGAGGCGATATGGATGAAGAACTTCATCGGAGACCTTGGAGTTGTACCAGCTATAAAGGAGCATTGACAGAAAATACCATTTCATCAGACATAGAATAGAAGAAGGACTCCTCGTGGCAAAGAGGGTATCATCAGATGAGAACCCGGCAGATCCCCTCACGAAGGGACTGAGCAGGGTTAAGCATTTACAACATGCAAGGTGCATTGGGCTGAAGGATGATATTAGTTTCAATAATTAGATTCCTGAAACTTGTAAAATGTAATTGACATTTGATGATAAATAAAAGTTGTTATTTATTTATGAGTAAAGTGTTACTATCTTGTGTTGATTGTTTACTATGTTTAAATTTTGCATGTTTTTACTTCCAGAATAATTATGTTATGGTATATATCATATTATTCAAACCATCCACAATCGGTCAAACTTTGGAAGTAAGTATTGATTCAAGACTGTCATGAATTTGGCTTGTATGATTTTTCTGAAGTGCTTTAGACAATGCAATGGTTGCTACAACATTCATGAGTACTCATAAGGGTTGAGTATTGAATTCAACCCACGCTCACTTGCATCACTTCATGGAATTTATCTCGAGTGATCGTGAGACAGTAATATCATATAAATCTCCAAACCTAGAGATATGAGTTGTTGACTATGAGTTGGTTATTCATTGATTGTACGAAAACGCATTGGTAACTCGATGTTATAGAACGCGCCTTTGTGAGTAATTCAACAAGTAGTTAGTACAAGCATATCAGTCGAAGTTTATCTGTTCCTTCTAGAAATATAAGCGATATCTGGGCCCCTCGATGATTTGGTTTTGACCTATGTACCGGGCCCGGTCAGAACCTAATTGATGTATTCAATTTAGTTCTCTATCGAAACAAATCAGAGATCGAGAAACAAATGTTGGACAATAAGTAAGACCATGTTCCATGTGTTTGTCCGGCTGATATCATGAGAGCAGAGGATTATATGATCACTTATCTTAAATGGCGTATCATCATCATCTCAGTTCCGAGAGACATTGAAAGAGCTACGATTGCTAGTCGGATTCTGAAGTCATATTTGCAAATATAGTTATTAGACTTATCCAAGTGGGAGACTGTTGAATATAGTGTCTAAGTCCATAACTTTATTTGGTATGTACTTGATACGACCCGGCATGGTCCATTTGGGTTGCATGGCATTGCAATACTTGGATAGACTAAATGAGAGAATATGGCACTTATGATTATTAATATATTATAATTTCTAATATATTAATAATAGTATTATTTAATTAGTATTTGATCAAGTATTAATCTAGTATTAATTTGGTGATCAAAGTGAGACTAATTAAATATATAAGGGTTGATTATGATAATCATCAATTCTTTTATGGTGGATTAATGATCCATGGTTTATGGGTTATGGATGTAACCATTTGGAGCTCCATGGATACTCCATGTGAGTTACAAACCCATGGGTCATGAGAAATTAAGAGTCATGACAATTATGGGTTTTCTTAATGAAACCCTAATTGTGACACCACTATAAAAGGGACCCTTTGGCTAGTGAAATCGGGGCTAGTAAGGTTACTAGAGAAGGCATAACCGATTTTGAGTGCTAGAAGTATTCTCTCAAGTTATTCCAAGTTTTGTGGTGTTGTGTGAAGCATTTGAGGCACAACATTTGGGGTGCTAGGCTCACAAAGTCTTGAAGGAATACAAGCAACAACAAGGTATGTATTTCTACTAGTTTTATATTTTATGTAATCCCCATGCCATGCTAGTTAGGATATAACCTTGAAAAAGAAATTTGCATGTATATAGAGAAAACATAGATTCAGGGTTATTAGGGTTGCATGTACACTTAGGAAGTGTTAGAATGCTCAAAACCCATCATTAAGGTCTTATATCACTCGTAGAATTAGGCTAGGTTCAAATCTAGGGCATATGAAGGGTTTAAGGCTCCAAATGGACCACATAAGGGAGTTCACAACTGTAAACCTAGAGTTTATGGCCTTAAACTCTTACTTGGTCAATTCCTTCATGAATTAAGGTCTTAAATGAAAGGGTATAAAGTTCTATGCATTTTTCCAAGTCAAATAGGGAAGTTAGGGCATTATTTGGCCTCGTTAAGGGAGTTTATGGCCCATGGACCAATCCTTGGGGGGTTTACGGCCATAAACTCCTAGGTCCTTGGTTTCTTTGAAGTTTAAATCCCCTACTTCAATTGTGGTTGATTCTAGACATTTTCCCAGGCCATAGGAGGTGTTTAAGGGAAATTTTAATACCTTAAAAGGTGTTCACGGTCCATGAAGAGGGGTTTACAGTCCAAGAGTGTTCTTGGGCCGTAAACACATGATTTTTCCCCTATTGGATGTCTTAAACACGAATTTGCATGTTAAATGAGCTAAACAACAAATTAGGATAGATTACCTACGATTTTGGAGCTTGAAATGGGCGTTTTTGGATCGCAGGCAACTTGTAGAGAGAGAGAGTAGAGAGAGGGTGGAAAAGTCCCAAATGGAGTCCACTCACCCTTATATAGGGTTTGAGTTTGTGGCTCGGAGGAAATCTACCCGATACTAACGTTAAACGGGGCTTTTGGTCGCACCTTATTAAATAGTCGTAGTTTGACTTGCTTCAAACTAAAACTTTTCAAGGGGTTATTGAGGGTGTTTCTAATTTGCTCCAACCCCTATGAAGTCATAACAAAGTCCCTATTTAATTAACCTAATCCAAAAAGGTTAACGGACAATTTAATAAAGTGGGTTCTATTAACGGAAGATGAGGTTAAAAATGACCGGATAAATTTTGGGTTGTCACAATCTAAACAATTGAGACTATGATTACAACATCCCTTTTCATAGTTCTGAAATTGTTTAGACACACATGCATGCTATCTAAGGAAAGTTGTATGATTTTGATAAATTTTTTATCAAAGCATCTCGTATCAGAAGTTTGAACTTTGGTAAAGAAAGTCAATAAAGTATTGATTTCTAGAAGTCCAGCTGATTTCTGAGTACATGTCAAAGATAGTTGGAGCATAAGTGTTACGCTAATAATCATCATGTTAGAGGGAGCATGATAGTTATGATAAAGGTCGAAATTTAGCAATGTTAATTATAGATACCAAAAGGTTTCAATTGGGAAAAAGTTGTTTTGCTATAATTAAGGGAGAGGAAATTATACTTCATCTCAAATCTATAAGCTTAGATCGTGAGATTTTAATCAAGTTTAGTCAAGTATATATATATGAATGTTATGTTGGAATGGCTCAACATAAGAAAATTCTATATATGGGTCCATTATTTGCGTTCTAAAATTCGATTATGATTACGGCATCCCTTTTCATAATCTGAATTATGAGAACTTGGCAAATTGAAATGGAAATATTATAGCAAAAGACTGGTTTAGTCTTTATGTAAGACATGTGTTATATTCATCCTTTCTATAATTTTCCAAATGCATGGGGCATTAAGAAGGTAAAAGGTCTAGAATTGGATATGACTAAAGTGATTAAGCAATTGTCGAGGACAATCTAAGGTTTACCAAACATTGGTTGCTCAGGGACAGTTGGAAGTATAGTATTAATTGTTGGAAGGACCATATTGACATATTCTGAAAAAAGGCAACTCTTGTTCAGAAGTGATAGTCAAAACGGGAATATGGAAATGATCCCATAGGTGGAAGTTGTTCAATAAATCTGTGTAAGATTAGGAAACTTAATGCAAGAAGGATGTTTCCAAGGAGTTGATCTCCATTGGAATGCTCTGTAATGCTTGTTGTCAAGTATTTGTGACTTTGTGCATAATCATTACAAGAGGATCAATGCATACAAGTTTAGAATCTAACATATTTCAGTAAATGGCATGAATTTGGAATTCTTGCATTTGCAGTAAGGATTTGGGACTGTGAAATTAGAATCATGGTTCAATTGGTTTATTTCACAATGTAAAGATTATAGACAAACATAGTGTGCATACTTGGTGTATGGCATGGCTAGTGTTTAGAAAACATAGTGTACATGCTCGGAGCATGGGAAAACTAGTGTTTTAATTCAAGAATAAAATTGATAGTTGAAACAGTATGCAATGAATAATGTGTAATCATATGGTGATAAATAAAAGGTGTTTTATTTATATTCATCAGTTTTGAGACCATATTGGATTCAATTATTCTTGTGTTTCATTTTGCATGTTTTGACTTCCAGAATAAGTAGGTCGTTCTTCTTGAATGACTAAGTTATTCAAACCATCCACAAATGGGCATATGTTGGAAGTAGATATGAATCAAGATTGTCATGGGTTGGGCTTGTAGAGGTCTAAGATGTTGGACAAGATGGTGATACAATACTCATGAGTGATCATAAGTTATGAGTATTGCATTCAACCCGCACTCATTGGAATCACTTCATGTATTTTATCACGAGTGATCATGAGATGATAATATCTTATATTCTTCAAACCTAGAGATATGAGTTGTTACTATGAGTTGATTGTACATTGATTGCACCAAAATATATTGGTAACTCGATGTTAGAAAATGTGCCTTTGTGTATGATTCAACAAGTAGTAGAACAAGCCATATGAGTCGAAGTTTATCCATTCCTTTTACCTTCGGGATAAAAGTGATATTTGTGGTCCCCTCGATGATTTAATGATGATACATGTGAGTGTTTGGCCAAGCCAGGACTGATTTCATTTATTCAATCAGTTAGTCATCATGAATCGGAAATCGGGAAACAACAGATGGACAAATAGAATGATTACAATCCATGTCTTAGTCCATATGATATCTAGAATGGAGGAATATATTGTTGGGTTTTGAGCATTCTAACACTTCCTAAGTGTACATGCAACCCTAAATACCTTGGATCTATGTTTTCTCTATTATACATGCAAATAAGAACATCCAAGGTATTATCCTAATCTAGCATACAAAAACTATGAATGTAACAAGATAGAATACATACCTCTTGATGTAGCTTGATGTCTTCAAGCTTTAAGAGCTTAGCCCCAATAGTGTGGAAGCCTCAAGTGGAATCACAAATCACCAAGACACCTTGGAATACTTTAGAGAATATGATTACTTGGTTCTCTCTAGTGAAATTGGCTAGCCCTTCTTTAGTGTATCCACACTAGTGCCAATTTCACCAACCAAAGACATCTTTATATAGTATGGAGGATTAGGGTTAAACCCTAATACCCATGACCTTTCATTTCCTAGGATCCATGGGTTAAACACTCCATGGACTATCCATGAAAGCTTAGCCCAACCTAAATGAACTTGGCCCAATCCATATATATAAGAGTCCATATTTAATTAGTTCCTTTTGATCACTTAATTAATTATAAATTAATTCTTGATCAATACTAATTAAATAATATGATTCCATATTAATATATTAGAACTTATAATATATTAATATTAATCATAAACATACTATTCTCAAAAGATTATCCATATAAATTGTGTCGGTGAAGTGCAACCCAAATGGACCATGCCGGGTCGGGTCAAGTACATACCAAATATAGTTATGGACTTAGACATTAATCCAACAGTCTCCCACTTGGATAAGTCTAAAACTATTATTGCGTATGACTTCAAACCTAACTGGCAATCGTAGCTCTTAAAGCTGCTGTCGAACTCTGATCTTGTCAACGAACTTGTCCATTAGATAAGGGATCATATATTCCTCCATTCTAGATATCATATGGACTGAGACATGGATTATAATCATTCTCTCTGTCCATTTGTTGTTTCCCGATTTCCAATTTATGACGACTGACTAATTGAACGAATCAAATCAGTCCTGGCCCGGCCGAGCACTTCCATTTGTCATCATCAAATCATCGAGGGGCCCACAGATATCGCTTTTATCCCGAAGGTAAAAGGAACGGATAAACTTCGACTCATATGGCTTGTTCTACTACTTGTTGAATCATACACAAAAGCACGTTTTATAGCACCGAGTTACCGAATGCGGTTTCGTGCAATCAATGTACTACCAACTCATAGTAACAACTCATATCTCTAGGTTTGAAGAATATAAGATATTATCGTCTCATGATCACTCGTGATAAAATCCATGAAGTGATTCCAATGAGCGCGGGTTGAATCCAATACTCAGAACTTATGAGCACTCATGATTGTTGTAGCCTTGTCCAACACCTTTGACCTCTACAACCCATCATGACAGTCTTAATTCATATCTACTTCCAAAATATGACTGACTGTGGATGGTTTGAATAACTTAGTCATTCCGGAAGAATAACCCAGTTTATTCGGGAAGTCAAAACATGCAAAGTGAAACACAATAATAATTGAATCCAATATGGTATCAACCCTTTGAACATAAATAAAACACCTTTTATTTATCACCATATGATTACACATTATTCATTGTACACTGTTTCAGCTATCAACTTTATTCTTGAATTTAAAACAATAGTTGTCCCATGCTCCAAGCATGTACACTATGTTTTTTTTTCAAAACACTAGTCATGCCACACACCAAGTATGCATACTATGTTTTTCTATGATCTTTACTTTGTGAACTAGATCAATTGAACATAACTTCAATGATTCTCTTTTCACACCCCCAAATCCTTACTGCAAATGCAAGAATTCCAAATTCATGCCATTTACTGAAATCTGTTAGATTCTAAACTTATATGCATTGATCCTCTTGTAATGATTATGCACAAAGTCAGAAAGACTTGACAACAATCATTACAGAGTACTCCAAAGGAGATCAGCTCCTTGGAAACATCCTTCTTGCATTAAGTTTCCTAATCTTAAACAGATTGAAAATTCTAACTTTGAAACATTTCCAGATTCCATTTTGACTATCACTTCTGAACAAGAGTTGCCTCCTTACAGACTATGTCAATATGGTCCTTCCAGAATTATCACTATACTTCCAATTGTCCTTGAGCAACCAATCTTTGGTAAACCTTAAATTGTCCTCGACAATTGTTTAATCCTTTTAGTCATATCCAGTTCTAAACCTTTTCCCTTCTTAATGCCCCAGGCATTTGGAAAATTTTAGAACGGATGAATATAGCACATGTAATCGATCCTATATCCGAAGCATATAGGACACGATTCATGATGTCTTACATAAAGACTAAACCAGTCTTTTGCTATAATATTTCCATTTCAATTTGCCAAGTTCTCATAATTCAGATTATGAAAAGGGATGCCGTAATCATAATCGAATTTTAGAACGCAAATAATGGACCCATATACAAAATTTCCTTATGTTGAGCCATTCCAACATGAAATTCATATATATCCTTGACTAAATGATAAAAACCTCACGATCTAAGCTTATAGATTTGAGATGAAGCATAATTTCCTCTCCCTTAATTATAGCAAAACAACTTTTTCCCAATTGAAACTTTTGTTTTCTATAATTAACATTGCTAACTTGCAATACTTATCATAATTATCATGCTCCCACTAACATGATGATTATTAGCATAACACTTATGCTCCCACTAGCTTTGACATGTACTCAGAAATCAGCTGGACTTCTAGAAATCAATACTTCATTGACCAAAGTTCAGATTTCTGATGCTAGATTGTTTTGATAAAGTTGTATCAAAATCATACACCTTCCCTTAGATAGCACACTTGTGAGTCTAAACAATTATGAAGAGGTATGCCGTAATCATAATGGTTAGACCTTTTTGCCACTTCTCACAAGTCCAGGTTAGTGTGCCGGTTAACCACACGCGCTCCACTAACGACTTTGAGAATGCAAATATCACAATTGCTATCTAGATAAAATCTACTTAGTGAAAGTGTTTCCTCACCATCATTTTCATGAATCAGAGAGAAACCTTATGACACTTAGATTTAATGGTGTATGTGTTCTTATCCATGTGAATTGTCAAAATCATAGTCACAAGAAAAGGATAATGACAAATCCAAACTCATATGGACTGAACTCAATCTTAATTTCTTGCCACCTGGCAGCTCAAGGGCCTACCATTGCTTCCAAGTTGTTGTGCAACAAATTGAGAACTCTAAGAACTCATATGCAAAACCAACTTTAACTGGAATGGGCACAGAATATGTCAACACGATAGGTTATGAACCTCAAGTTGTGTGCTAGTGAAGAACTTTAGGTTTTATTCTTGATTAGTTCTTGAGACTTTCAAGACTTTTAAGACTCCCACTGACCTCTTGACCTATAAGACTCCCTTGTCAAATATCCAAGAGATAGTGTGGATTCTAATCAAGACAAACACTTCACACAATTGGCCTAAGTTGGTCTTTGTTTTATCCAAAACATCACAACTTACCAATTTCAAATGTACAAGAGTAGAAAACTTTTACTCTTACATTTGACAAGTGTTTTAAACCTTCTTTAAGACATGTCACTCAAATGACAATCTTGGAGTATGACTCTAAGACTTGTATTGGAACGAAGTATGACTCATCTTCTTGATTTAACCATTTCAACAATTCAAGTTCCTCTTCTTAGTCATAAGAATGCACTAAGATTTCCTTAGAGAACTAATTTTGATATGGTTTCTTAATCATTAAGATGATCACAAAACTGATACTAAAGTACTCTCCCATCTTTTCAGATTTGAGAAACTTTTATCCTTCTGCCTTATTTGATTCTTCTTATCGATCTTTAGTGGTGGACTTAATCAGTGCACAAGAATGTGTACTCGATCCCTAAGTCCTTTACTTGACTCACACATCCATGTGAACAAGTAATTAGTCTTAATTTTCCAAAACTTGAAAGTTCTCATTCATCATGCTATACAACTTGCATGATTCCAAGTTCCGGTCCAATTGAAACTTGGGTGATGAGAATCTTTCCTTATTTGGTAAATTCAGACATTACCACAAATGAAAGAATCAATTTCATACTTCCACTCTTGCTACTAATGGAATCTTATAAGCAACAAAAATTTCCACAGATGCCATTGTAAGGATATTTTAAAATAAATAAAATCAAAAATTTCCTTTTATTTTAAAACTTTGCGGAAAAACTATCCTTACAATCCATATGAAAACTTGTTGTTATCTATTCCTAAGCAATATCTCATAACTCCTAAGAAGTAGCTCAAGAATCCGATTTTTCAAACTATGCGATAGAAATCCATCTATGCGATCAGATTTAGCATATTCTTCCTTTAAGTTTCTTCACTTTCCTTTGATTCTTAAACCATCACCATGCGACCCGGTCACATCATGTATCAAGAATCTCAGAATAGAAACTTAACAGAGTTAGATAGTGGATTTTACCTGAAGTAGAGTCAAACTTATTGACTTTAACATGCTTAGGTAAATTTGGCAGCTTCGCAACCAATGCCCTTTCTTTGGCAATACAAACATATGGACCCTTTGATAATGGTACACAGGACTATCACAGACTTAGCTTTTCTCTTTACCATTTGGTCAACCGAGTTGACTATAGCCGATCCCTTCCCATTGGGAAGAGAATGCTTTACTGGATATCCAATGTCATCATTGTCAATGTCCATAAAGTTTTAGGAAGTTGATCTTAGCAAATAGATAAGATCGTTAAGGGTCTTGTCATAGTCTGTTTCATAGGTGTCCCAAAGGAACTCACTATGTGACTTAGAAAGTGATTGAACCACCAACTTTCTCAAGACTTTGACATCCAACTCTCCCGGCTTGTCAATATGTGACTACATCTCCAAGATGTGTTCACACCTAGACCTTGCCTTGCCAATAGGGCTTGAGTGACCTTAAACTTTTCAAGAACTTGTGGGTTGGGGAGAATAATTGGAGGAGGTGAAAGAAGTATGATTTCCAAAGGACATCATCTTCATTTAGGAAACCTTGTTTCACTAGATTTGGGAAGATCATAGGTGTCTATTACAGACATCATTTGGGAGATATTCAAGATAGTTGATTTAAAGTCCTTAATATGACACCCAATATGAAATATTAAGGCTAGGACCCAACAAACTATTTTATAACTTAGAAGAGGTATGCCGTAATCCAAGCTATAAAATATTTGAAGGTAGGTGAATGACGATTCACCAATTTCCACCAAGATAAACGAAATGTATAATTAGGTTTTAATTGGTTTTGAAACTCCTAGATCTTTGAGATTCATTGAACTTTTCAAAGGCATGTTTCAATCTCGAGTGTGCCCTTCAGGTTTTGTGACTGGGATGCCGAGGATCACAAAACAAGGTGTGAAGTAACCATGCAAATCACTTGGTACCCTTAATAAATTACCCCTCAATCGATGTGCCGGTTAACCACACACGCTCCATCGATACTATGATAAATATTAAGTCACCCTTTACCTACCTTGTTAAGTCCAAGTTAGTGTGCCGGTTAACCACACACGCTCCACTAACGACTTAGACAAAGTGTAAAGTGTAATTTCATGGATTAGCACCTTATTCACATTTTTCCTAAGTAACTAAGATTGGGTATTATTAAAAGTTTAGTTACTTAGTATTTTCATTAATACTTTTAATGAAGGGAGAATTATAGTCCTGTCAAACCCGTTCGGCTAACGACCCTCCACCGGTCAAGCAAGCGGTGGGTGAGAGTGGACACCCATTAAGTTGCCATTTTATAGGCAACAACCTTATACCCACCTTATAGACCGGCTTCGTGAATGAGGCGTACTAGCGGTAAGACTGACTTTACTCTTATACATATATATATTATTAACTTATAATATTATAAAGTATAAGGGTTGAATTTTACCTTTTAAAATTCTAAGGGCTAACTTGGAATTAAAGTATTCATTAGAGAAAACTTTACAAATTCCAAAACTTGAGGGCAAGTTTTGAAACTATTCAAAACTAATTAATTCCATAACTTATGTGTTTAAAGTAGTTTTAATCCAAAAACTCTTCAAGTTCCATAACTTGAGGACAAGTTATGGAAGACTTTAAACTAATAAAAGAATTAACTTTTCTTTATTTTATAACTTATGGAATTAATTAAGGTTACACCTTTTTTTATTTTATTTTATTTTATTAAATGAAGAGACTCTTGGTCCTCCATAACTTGAGGACAAGTTATGGAGTCATAAAACCATTTAATTAGAACTAGACTCTTCATTTTTGTAACCTTTGCCAATTTTTATGAGTTTTATGATTCTTAAATGTGACTTTTCATATAACTTGAGGACAAGTTACAAAAACACATTTTAGAATCAATTCTTAGATTAATTTGGATTAAAACCAACTATCACATAATTTTATTCATTAATCTAAATTCACTCATAAAACAAAGTAACACAAAAAACTTTTGGTGATCCATAACTTATTCTTAAGTTATGTAATCCTTTAAAACATTAACACCAAATTTTGTAACTCCAAAAAAAACTTTGAATCAATTTTTTTTTTTTTTAAAACCTTTTCAAATCCATAACTTATGGAGGTTTCAAAAAAATAAAACTTTTTAGATCAAACTTTTAAAACTAATAAAATAATCATATTATTTTATCTTTTATTAAATTTGACCTAATTCAACTCATAAAGCAAATTATTCAAATTTTACAAATAATTAGTTTTTCACAAGAACAAGTAATTATCTTAAAATTTGACAAACTTCATGGTTTTTTTTTTTCCAACTTTGAAAATAAAATATTTGCATCAATATAACAGAAAACAACCCGTGGCTCTGATACCACTGTTGGGTTTTGAGCATTCTAACACTTCCTAAGTGTACATGCAACCCTAAATACCTTGGATCTATGTTTTCTCTATTATACATGCAAATAAGAACATCCAAGGTATTATCCTAATCTAGCATACAAAAACTATGAATGTAACAAGATAGAATACATACCTCTTGATGTAGCTTGATGTCTTCAAGCTTTAAGAGCTTAGCCCCAATAGTGTGGAAGCCTCAAGTGGAATCACAAATCACCAAGACACCTTGGAATACTTTAGAGAATATGATTACTTGGTTCTCTCTAGTGAAATTGGCTAGCCCTTCTTTAGTGTATCCACACTAGTGCCAATTTCACCAACCAAAGACATCTTTATATAGTATGGAGGATTAGGGTTAAACCCTAATACCCATGACCTTTCATTTCCTAGGATCCATGGGTTAAACACTCCATGGACTATCCATGAAAGCTTAGCCCAACCTAAATGAACTTGGCCCAATCCATATATATAAGAGTCCATATTTAATTAGTTCCTTTTGATCACTTAATTAATTATAAATTAATTCTTGATCAATACTAATTAAATAATATGATTCCATATTAATATATTAGAACTTATAATATATTAATATTAATCATAAACATACTATTCTCAAAAGATTATCCATATAAATTGTGTCGGTGAAGTGCAACCCAAATGGACCATGCCGGGTCGGGTCAAGTACATACCAAATATAGTTATGGACTTAGACATTAATCCAACATATATGATCACTTATCTAATGGACAAGTCATTGAAAAAGGTCAGAGATCATTGGCAAGGTCAGAGTTCGACATAATCTTTTGATAGCTACGATTGCCATTCGGTTCTTGAAGTCATACGCAATAATAGTTTTAGACTTATCCAAGTGGGAGACTGTTGGATTAATGACTAAGTACATAACTGTAATTGGTAAGGCTAGACCCGAACCGGCATGGTCCATTTGGGTTGCATGGCATCATGCATTTGGATAGACTATAATGAGAGAAATAACACTTAAAGGTTTGTTAATATATTATAAGTTCGTATGAAATTCTAACTTGATATATTCATATGAATCAACTTTATTATGCTAGTTAGGATGAATACCTTGGAAAGTTCATATTTTCATGTATATTAGAGAAAACATAGTGTCACTCCCCCAAACCAGACGACGGAAACGTTCGGGGGTGGAGAACTTCATTTGTAGTATCACAACACATGCATCATAGTAATCAAAGTACAAGCAACCATTGTATTTAAAAGTATAAGTATTTACATGTGTTGAATCATTGTATATTGAAACCAAAATAGTTATACAAAAGAAGAAGATATGACTCATAACGGCTCCATCTTCTCAAAAAGCTCGGGGAGTACTTGTTATTATTTCCCTGAGAATACAAGTAATTTGAAAAGAGAGTATTAACAATAAGTTGAGTGAGTACATAAGTCTTTATGTGTGAAAGGGTGTCTTTGTATCGTGAATATGAAAACTGTTCTAGAAAATCCCATATTTTGTGTGGAATGTGAAAAGTAGTTTTAATCCCATAGAACTGTTCTATTTCTAAACCAATGTATTTGTAAAACTTCTAACTGAGAGTGTGTATAGCTTCACCAGTAGTTATTGAAAACTGTAGTATACCATTGTACTATGTATTTTGTAAACTGGTACTTTAAAGATGTACTTACGTTTAGTTGTTTATATACTAACGTATTGTTAATATATTTTTAATGAGTTATTATAACCATACTAAGACATGAACGCCTGACACAAACGGCTTGTGAGCGTTTAAACTGTGACAACCCAAAATTTCCATTCTATACAAACCATTTGAAGCCAATAGAAGTAGAACAGTTAGAGTGAAAATTCAGACTTCGAGTATAAGTTTGGCAGTTTTTCAGGATTTACATTTAAGGAGATATCAGGAGAGTGGATGCACTATGGTTTCATGCAACACTGTTATTCCAACACTCTGTTATATTAGAAATCATTTCGGTAATAAAAATATTTTCTGCCAAAAATATCTCAGGACTATAAATAGAATTCTGAACCAAATTCATTCATTATTCGCATTTCCAACTAGAGAAAAGCTATTTTCTTTCTCACGGATCTTTAGGTTTTTATCCCAAATCGTGAGTTCACTTCTCTAGTTGTCTTATAATGCTTATTATGTGCTTAATAACTTAGATTACATATCAAATCTGTGAGATTCGGGAGTTTACCGCCCAAGAACGTTCTTAGGGAGTAAACTCCAAAATGAGGCTTAAATGCTACCTAGTCTATTCCCCATGATAAGTAACGAACTTAGGCTTATTTATAAATGTAGTTAGGACTAGAAAACAATCCAAAACCCCAAGATTTGGGAGTTTACCGCCCAAGAACACCTGGGGAGTAAACTCCATTTTAAGGGCCAAAAGTGTCCCAATGCTCCTCAAAGCCTCGGATCTCAAAATAGAAGCCTTCATTACATATTTAGGACACCAAAATCAATTAGAAACAAGGATGAAAAGTGAGTTCACGGCCAAGGGTGTTCTTGGGCCGTGAAATCCATGTTTAAGTGCCAAAACGCCCTTAAAACCTTCCTTAAGCCAAGAGACTACTTTGGGCATGTACCTAAATGAGTTTTGAACTAGCTAACACACTTAGAACACCAAGAGTAAGATGTTCCCGGCCCAAAAGGTTCTAGGGCCGTGAACTCCATAAAATGGTGCCAAATGGTGCCATAAACTCTTCTAAAGCCAAGTACAAAAGCCTAGTTTAGTTCCTAGTTAATTTAGAGACTTGAAAACACCATAAACACCCTCCCAAGGGAGTTTACGGCCGTAAACTCCAAGGGAATATGGTCCTAGGGCCGTAAACTTCTAAAAGGAGTTATATTATGCCCTAAACTCTTCCATAGACCAAGCCATTAAGTAGAAATGCTTATTAGGGCCTTATAGAGCATCAAACATCAAATGGACACATAAGTATGAGTTCACGGCCGTAAACTCATGAGTTCATAGCCGTAAACTCATTTGGTAGTATTATTAGGGTCGTGAACTCCCTTATGGAGTTTTCCTTAAGCCCTACACACAATAGCTTCCCCTACAAACACTTAGATGCAATCCTAGAGGCTAATAACACTTGATAAAGGTGTTTAGCATGTCCTAGGGTGTCTTGACTTGTTTATTAGTTGTTTATAGACTAATTTGTTACATAAATGTGAAATTATATGTTAACTAGGATCATAAGTGTGTTCAAGACTTCACTTGATACCTAGCAGTCCTACCTCTTCAGTTCATCCATATCAGCCAAAACAGGTGAGTTCATACCCTTAATCAATGTTTTAACTATTTTTAAATGTTTTATGGGGGGATACAAGTAGAAATCATGCCACTTATTATATCAATCACATGTGATTAATAAGCAGCATTTAAATGATTTACTACTCATTAGCCGTTTTACCAAACAGTTTCCTTCAAATGATTTTCATAAACATCTTATATTTTTTAAAACTCCTTATTACACTGTACATTTTACTCTGTATGTTTTATTTCAAATATATTTACAATTTTGATTCAAACAAATGTTTCCCTTATACTAAATTGTTTTATCAAACCCATGCCTTCAAACCGTTTTATAGAATGAGGTCAAGTCGATCTTTTCTTAAGATAATAATTATGTTAAAAGGTTTTACAAAAACTTATTTATGTTTTTATATTATAAATTGCATGCCTCTATATGTATAGTCATATAAGATATGTTTAAAAGACTTAGGAAGGCTATCCACCCTATTTCCTTTTCGGGCTTGAGATGTGGTCTGGTGGGATATCGGGTACTCGTCCGAAGGTCGTTTAAATATTAGTTATATACCATATGTACATATATAGTCATAAAGGTCCTTCCAGTTCATCCAATGCCCTTGGGTAGCAAGGGTATACATCCATGTTCATACTTACCAGTTAGATTACTAGTAAACTACCATAGGGTGGTTTAGGAAGATACTAGAACTATTACTAGAACACAATATCATACTATGAGTCAGTTCATTCATGAGTCAATACTTACTACAATGAGAACATATACAACTATACTAGAGAAGAACATATACAACTATACTAGAAAGAGAACATATACAACTATACTAGGAAGAGAACATATACAACTATACTAGAAAGAGAACATATACAATGATACTAGAACGAGTACATTACTATACTTGCTAGGTAGAGAGCACGTACATTACAGTACATTACTATACTATTACATGATCACACTTACATGAGTACGCTTACATATACATAGAACATACATCACTAGGTGCTATAGCATGGAACCAGTTCAGGATCTAACTATACCGATGAATCACAACGCAATTGTGATCGTTATATCGAGTATACATGATCATAGTAATGTGGACGCTCATGGCTTGCATACATGCAGGGGTCATGGGTAGGTCCCAAAATCCCTTTGATAGGGGAGCATATAGTCTGGGATCTAGACATCACATTATACCTTATCCCTCAAATAAGGCAGTTAAGTACCGATGTAGTTATTTATTACAAATGCTACAGTACTTAGAAGAATTACCCTAGACTTTAGGTAATTGGTACGGTTGTAGTTCAACGCTACACCATAGTACTATTTCATTTTCCCATTACATTCACTTCGTGAATATTCACACGACGCACGGTAATGTAGAAAACTATATTTTTGGTTAATGATAGTCAGACTTGGGAAAATACACACTCTTACAAGAGACACACACAGACACTAGATGCCTTGGTAGAAGTCTACATAGAGATCAGTTAAGTCTTGGTAGAAGACTCCCTGTTATAATAATAGGAATCATAGGGATTTCTAGGGTTTGTAAAACGTTACAGTTGTTTTACAAACATTTTCATACTTATAGTTCATCTACATTTTTCCATACTTACAATTCATTTACAAACAATTTCTTACATACAAAATAAGACACTAAAATACTTATGATCTCACCAGCTTCAAAGCTGATACTCGCTTTCTAAATTACTTGTATCCTCAGGTCATCATAGACAGGTACCGATGCAAGGATTAGGGAAGATGGAGCTCGTTGAAGACTCATCTTTCATTTTGATTTATGCTTTAGTGTTTATCAAAATTTGACAGAACACACTTGTATAATAATTATATTATTAATGCAATGGATGATGTTGTTGCTTGTTTACTACTTTTCATTGTTGTCATACTGTACATGACGTCCTCCGCCCCATAACGTTTCCGCCGTTCTTGGTTTTGGGGTGTGACAGATTGGTATCAGAGCATTGTTTATAGTGAATTAAGTATATCAACCCATAAAAGATATACTAACTATAAATACATAAGGGATTAAAAATACTTTGACCAAGAGTTTATACTTTAAATAATCAAATATTTAATAAAGTATACGTGCCTGCATTCATACTAAAATCAGTGTCACTAGGACAATACAGAAGAATTACAATTGTTGGGCAACGCAAGTGGGCTTAGAGACATATGGTCAAAACTGGGAAGATATAGCCTGATCACCTATATTATCCGAGGGTTAACTAGCATGTGGCTAAGTTTAATTGTGTGGTTGCAACAATGCTAAAATCTTACCAACCCTACCACAATGAGAACAATAGAACATAACATTAAAGTTAAAATACTATAGGAGTATTTGGTGTTACTATAAGTACATTATACTTGAGAACTAAAACGGGATCTTCATTACTAAGTTGATAGTTGCTAAGTGGATACACTAAGGCTATATGTAATTAGGGTGTTATAGACTGAGAATCTGTGAAAATTTTACTTCACCCCTATTCTGTGTGAATATGGAGTTAAGGTCACTTATTCGAAGGCCTATCCAGTTTCGATTACATATAACTGGTATGCACTTCAGAAATAGCGATGTAACTGATGAAGATTTTCTAAATAATTATCTAGATAGTTCGTCTAATAATTATTTTCTTACCCCAATTCTTGCTTAGATAACATGGCTGGACTCCATCCCCACGGCAACCAGTATCTTCCGAACGAAGTCATAGCTGGTTGGTTTGGAGAAGAACCAGAGAATGATCATCCTATCCCTTTGAATGATCACCATGATGAAGACCTTGCAGACGATGCTGATTCCGAACTAGAGGTTGAGAACCTACCCCAAACAGCTCCCTTTCCAATTCCTAACCCTCGTCCGACTTTTCATGGCCCGACTCCTGAGTGAGTGGAATGCTTGGAAACATGGAGCCAAGGACAAGACCAGCCCATGCCATTTCATGGCGACCGAAGCTTTTACGACCTGAGCAATGGGGGCTCAGCATATAGAATCTTGCCAATCTTGGTCCGCAGAATGGCCCGAAATGAGATTCAAGGCAGGACAGCCCTATATCTGATTTCCGAAGTTGTCACCGATGCTAAAATGCATACCCTCTGCACCATTCGTCTAGAAGATGCTCGCGAGAGATCTAAGAGAAACCATGAAACCCTGCAGCAAGCACTGGCTGAATCACGAGCCAAAGTCATAAAGCTCCGAGTACGCCAAAGGGTGTACAAAAGACACCTACTTGATATGTAACGTCAACTGGCTGAACTGAGAGTTCACCTGAGGGATGACCGTTGTCAGTAGTAGATTCTTTACCTTACTTCCCTTGTTAGAAAGTAATCGTTTTTCTGTCTATGCCCGATGAGGCATTTTCTATGAAATTATCTTGTACTCTAAGTACTTTGGTTAGGTCTTTATGCTGTCAAGAACTATCTTCTCTGGATATGATGTAGGACCTTTACAAGGTCATTTTTCCTGAATCTTTACATTATGAATATCAAAGATATTGACAGTCGGCTAACTTATGTGTCATTCTTCATTCATGTACTTTTATCATACTTTCATTGGAGTCTATCTGAAACATGCTTTAGTCAAGTCATTGGACTATAGCAAGTTAGACCCGGAGACATTTCCACGTCTCTTTTAGTGGTTGGATCATATTATTCGCCAACCATCGATACCATTGGCTTGAACGACAAACGTCTTGAGACCATTCTACGAACTTACTTCTACTCATTATTAGGACTGCATCATAGTGATGTAGGTCAAACCTTCGCGATCTGTAACAGCCCAAAATCCAGGTATTTTCTTTTGGCCTTACATCTTGGTTAAGTTGATTATTTAGGGTTTTCATGGTAGGCGAGTATGTTGGGCGTACAAGGTGTACGTTGCGCGTACTTGCACACCTCATTTAGACGCGTTTCCCCTCAGGTACGCGGGGCGTACCCAAGGTTACGCCCGACGTAACTTATTCAGACCCAAACCCTAAATTCCTTTGATGGAGCTATAAAAGGAACATGTGGCTGGTCTTCTCAGCCACCATCCCTCAGAGTGAAACCCTAAAAAGAGTGTACCCTCGTTCTTAGGCCATTGTGTGTGTATTCTAAGATTGTTGGTGTCATTTCAAGGTTGCAAAGGAGAGGAAGAGCTTGTTGGAGAGGATAGAAGTGGTGCTCAAGTGTAGATCTGAACTTTGCAAGGGCTAAAGCTTCATTTCTAGGTATAAAGTTCGGATCTTGTCACTTGGTTCATGTTGTATGCTTAAAAGGTCATTTTCTAGGGTTTAAGTCCCAAAGGTGGAGACTTTTGTGCAAATGGCCTCCATAAGCTTAGATACTTCATATTTCTGATCTATTGGGGTTGTAGACTCATAAAAAAGGCATCTTGGACGTGGGGTTTGCACCATGCATGAGATCTAGGTCCTTGAGTTTGAATAAAGGGTTGTTATGTGATGTTGGAGCCTTTACAGCCATGCCAAGGCTTAAAGATCTCGACTTTATGGGTTTAGACACACTAGAAGAGTCGGATCTAGAAGTGGAAGTAATGGCTTAACCGATTAAGACTAGAAATGGAGAGTGGCTGATTATGGGGGTTACGCTGGGCGTAACTTCCAGTACGCGCAGCGTACTGGGTGGAGACCCCGATCAGGGAGGGGTTGGCGACGTACGCCCCGCGTACTCTCAGGATTTGACTTTTGTTGACTTTTAAGGTTTTGGTCAACTTGAGGACTTTAGGTCAAGGAAGGGTAAAATGGTCTTTTACCCTATGAGGAATGATGATAAGGAGTAAAGTTCTAAGTGGTGGAAGTCCTTGTGTAATAAATGATAATTTTATGTTTAGGCGAGGTTGAGCCGTAGTTCGGGGTCAGTGTTAGCGAGGACACGAGATCTTAGACTTTCCACGAGGTGAGTCTTCACACTATACTATACCCGGAAGGGTTTGACTGTGTGACCGGAAGGTCGGATATGGTATGAGATATATGTGTTTTGTGTGATAAGTTAATCGTTATATGTGCCATGTATTATATGCTTGATATGGGCTGGAAGACATTATGTTATGGGCTGGAAGGCGAATGTGTTATGGGCCGGAAGGCGTTGTAATGTGGACCGTAAGGTTGGTGTGGGTAGGACCGGAAGGTTTACCTAGTCGGGACGGAAGTCCCCTGAGACACATGGACCGGAAGGTCAGGGCCTGGAAAGGCATATGTGCGTAGGTTGTATTTTGGGGAACTCACTAAGCAATTATGCTTACAGTTGTTGTGATATGTGTTTCAGGTACCAGCGAGGACCGTGGGAAGGCGCCTGCGTGATCTGTACACACTGATGGAGGATTTATGATCTTGGGATTTATATGATTTGTATTATGACATGATACATTGGATCTTTATGACTTATTTTGGATGGAAATATATTTTTAAGAAATGAAAACTTGTTTTAAAAATTTCCGTTGTTACAAGTTGGTATCAGAGCCTTGGTTTGAGAGATTCGGGTGCACCTTCGGGCGTAATTGAACTCAAACCGAGGATTTGAGGAGATCTTTCAAAAACAAAAGCATAAAATTTTTATAAAGGATTTTGTGATAAGCAAGGATGAAGCAGTGTGTATGATCAGCCAGCGCCCGAACGGTAAAAATCCCCAAAATACCCTTACAATATGTGTTATGAAATATGATATGATATGATACGCATGCTAGAAGACTAGGTATTCATATTAGGACTAGAGTGGCCTGATTTGTGATGCCTTAGTCTAGGGAAATCTGTTTCTATGAGGTGCTTTGAGAGCGAGTGGGTAGCTAGTGCATGGCAAGAATAGAGTACTCAGGATCCGGGGTTTGGGGAGGAGGACTTGGGGTGAATGCTGATGCGATGTAGTCGGTAGTATTGGGCCCGTACTACCGAAGACACCGGGTCAGTGGGCAACCTAAGTAAGAATCCCTGGGTATCGGAGACTGAGTAGGGTTGCGTTATCGAGTGCGATTATGCTCGATAGAGTCTCTGATATTTCTATGTTGTATTTCAGAGGCATCATGGTTGGACCACACCACAGACCCAGTACGAGCAGTGTGAGTGATGAGGAGATTTGTCAGATGATTCATGAGGAGGTGGCTGCAGCGATCCAGGCTGAGATTCCGGAGATGTTTGGGTCTATTAAGACCACTTTGATGGAGACATTTGATGAGCGGTACGCCGCGTTGACTGAGGCTGCAGCCGCTGCAGCTACCGCAGTTGTGGCCGCTGCCAGACCACAGGGAGGTGACTCGTTGCTGTTCCAGGAGTTCAGCAACACAAAGCCACCTGAGTTTGACGGGATGCAGGATCTGATCGCTGCGATGAGATGGATTGCTGATATCGAGGGATGCTTCTACACTTGTTCATGTCCGGAGCATCTGAGGGTACGGTTCGCCTTGAACCAGCTCCGCCTGGGAGCAAAGGATTGGTGGAAGTTCGTGACGGCAAACTTCACTCTGGCAGAGGTTTCAGCTGTGACATGGGAGAGGTTTACCACTATGTTCAGAGACGAGTACGTTCCCCCGGTAGAGAGGGAACGGTTGGTTCAGGAGTTCTTATCCCTCAAGCAGGGTAATGATTCTGTCACGGTGATCATGCGGAAGTTTCATGAGAGGGCAATGTTCTGCCCCGAGCAGGTGTCCACGGAGCAGGCTCGGATGAGCCGATATTTGGGTGTGCTGAGGAGGGATATCCAGGAGTTTGTATCGAACTCATCATACCAGACTTTTGCTTGCTACAAGTGTGGAAAGGAGGGGCACATTGCTAGGGATTGCCCCAAGGGGTTTATGGTTTGCTTTCATTGCAATCAAACCGGCCATCGGAAGGCCGAGTGCCCTCAGGTTCTCCAGGGATCTGCACCTGCTGCCAGGGCTACTGAGACTAGACCAGTGAAGGCCGAGGCCCCGAGGGCTCGTGGGAGAGCTTTCCAGTTGACAGCGGAGGAGGTCCGCGCGGCGCTTGATGTTGTGGCTGGTATGTATTCTTTCATGTATTTATTGTTCTTTTATGAGATGTTGTGCTTATTTCATGATATGCGTAGGTACTTTTCTTGTGAACTCTGCACCTGCTTTAGTATTATTTGACTCGGGTGCGAGTTGGTCTTTCGTATCTCTGGCTTTTAGTTAGCACCTCGATATTGATCGAGAAGTGATGAGTCGACCTCTGAGGGTTTCCATAGCTGATGAGAAAGTGATATATGCCACAAACGTGATTCGAGGATGTGTGCTCGAGATTTTTGGTGTCAAATTCCCTATAGACTTGGTTCCTATAGCGATGGGGGATGTCTGCGTTATCGTGGGCATCAACTGGTTGAGTAAGTTTGGGGCAGTCATTGACTGCGAGAGACAATTGGTGACGATTCGAGACCCTAGTGGGGGAGTGCTTACGGTGTATGGCGAGGGGACCCAGTGTGGGTCGGCATTTTATTCGGCTGCCAGGGCGAGGCAGAGTTTGCAGCAGGGCTGCAATGGATTCATAGCCTACGTGACAGATACTCGAGTGGCCGCGGGAAGGCCCAAATCGGTGGATGACGTTCCTGTTGTATGCGAGTTTTCGGATGTGTTCCCCGAAGAGTTACCAGGTGTGCCTCCGGAAAGGCAAGTGGAGTTCCGTATCAATTTGGTTCCGGGAGCGGCGCTCATCGCCAAGGCGCCTTATCGTCTCGCTCCACCGGAAATGCAGGAGTTATCCTCGCAGCTTCAGGAGCTGTTGGGGAAGGGGTTTATTCGACCGAGTAGTTCACCTTTGGGAGCGCCGATTTTGTTTCAAGAAAAAGGATGGTTCACACCGGATGTGTATCGATTACCGACAGGTGAACAAGTTGACGGTTAAGAACCGGTATCCGTTACCTAGGATCGACGATCTGTTCGATCAGTTGCAGGGGCATCTTGGTTCTCCAAGATAGACGTGAGGTCGGGTTATCATCAGATGAGGGTTCGGGATGAAGATATTCAGAAGACTGCTTTCAGAACTCGTTATGGGCATTATGAGTTTGTGGTGATGCCTTTTGGGCTCACCAATGCCCCAGCTGCATTCATGGATCTCATGAACAAGGTGTGTAGGCCTATGCTGGATCGGTCGATGATCGTATTCATTGATGATATTCTGGTATATTCAAGGTCTAGGGAGCAGCACGAGGAGCATTTGAGGGAGATTCTTGGAGTTCTGAGGTCAGAGAGGTTGTATGCCAAATTCTCCAAGTGTGATTTCTGGTTACGAGAGGTCCAGTTCTTAGGGCACCTCGTTAACCAAAAAGGGATTTTGGTCGATCCGGCCAAGATAGAGGCGGTGATGAGATGGGAAGTGCCGAGATCGCCCACAGAGATCAGGAGCTTTCTGGGTTTGGCTGGATATTATCGCAGGTTTATCAAGGATTTCTCCAAGATCGTCGTGCCACTTACTAGGATGACCCGAAAGGGGGTTGCATTTTCGTGGGGACCGGAGCAGCAGTCCTCATTCGAGACCCTTCGTCAGAAATTGTGCGAGGCCCCGGTGCTTGCACTCTCGGAAGGGATGGAGGATTTTGTGGTGTACTGTGATGCATCTATATCGGGTTTAGGGGCGGTGCTTATGCAGAGGGGGCATGTGATAGCATATGCTTCGAGGCAGTTGAAGCCTCATGAGTCGAGATATCCCACCCACGACCTGGAATTGGGGGCTGTGGTGTTTTACCTCAAGATCTGGCGGCGTTATCTTTATGGGGTTCGGTGTACCATCTACACAGACCACAAGAGTCTGAAGTACTTGATGGATCAGCCAAACCTGAACAGGCGACAGAGGAGATGGTTGGATGTGGTGAAGGATTACGATTGTGAGATCCTGTACCACCCGGGTAAGGCTAATATGGTAGCCGACGCGTTGAGCCGTAGGGCGGAAAGCGCCCCGATCCGAGATATTTGTATGAGGTTGACAGTGATGACCCCGATTTTACATACCATTCGAGGAGCTCAGGCTGAGGCTGTGAAACCAGAAAACCAGAAGAGGGAGCGGGTTGTGGGTCAGGTATCATGATTCGTTACGGATGGTCGAGGGCTTATGACTTTTCAGGGTCGGATTTGGGTACCGTTTGTGGGCGGTACGCGTACTATATTGATGGAGGAAGCGCATCGATCGAAATTCTCGATTCATCCCGGTGCTACGAAAATGTATTTGGACCTAAGGAAGAAGTATTGGTGGCCCTGTATGAAAAGGGATGTTGCATGGTTTGTTGAGAGATGCCTGACTTGTCGGCAGGTTAAGGCTGAGCACCAGCGTCCGCATGGTAAGTTGCAGCCACTAGAGATTCCCGAATGGAAGTGGGAACATATTACCATGGATTTTATCACCAAATTGCCACGGACTGCGAGGGGAGTCGACACGATTTAGGTGATCGTGGATAGATTGAAGAAGAGCGCTCATTTTCTAGCCATCAACGAGAGCTCTTCTGCGGAGAAGTTGGCGGAATTATGAGGGAGGTGGTATCGCGGCATGGGGTTCCAATCACGATTGTTTCTGATCGTGATGTGCGTTTTACTTCCAGGTTTTGGAAGAAGTTTCATGAGGAGTTGGGTACGAGACTGCATTTTAGTACCGCATACCACCCGCAGACAGACGGACAGAGCGAGCGGACGATTCAGACGCTTGAGGATATGCTTCATGCATGCGTTTTGGATTTTGGAGAGAGCTGGGACACCTATCTGCCTTTAGCAGAGTTTTCGTACAACAACATCCATCATTCCAGCATTGGTATGCCACCCTTTGAGTTGTTTTATGGTCGTAGGTGTCGCACCCCCATCTGTTGGGGAGAAGTGGGGCAGAGGGTGATGGGTAGCACGGAGATTGTACTCCAGACGACCAAGCAGATTCAGAAGGCCAGGCAGAGGTTGTTGACTGCGCAAAGTTGCCAGAAGAGTTATGCGGACAGGCGGCGGTCCGAGCTCGAGTTTCAGGTTGGCGACCTTGTGCTCCTAAAGGTCTCTCCCTGGAAAGGGGTGATACGATTCGGGAAAAGGGGCAAGTTGGGACCCCGATATACCGGACCCTTCAGGGTAATTGCTAGGGTGGGCCAGGTAGCCTACCGGTTGGAGCTACCTGCTGAGTTGGGGCAGATTCATGATACCTTTCATGTCTCACAGTTGAGGAAATGTATTGCCGACGAGTCGGCAGTGGTGCCATTGGATGATATTCAGGTGGATGCAGGCCTGAACTATGTGAAGAGACCAGTAGCGATCAGGGGTCGGAAAGTTAAGGTTTTGAGGAACAAGGAAATACCCATGGTTCAAGTGCAGTGGCAACATCGGAAGGGGTCCGAGCTGACATGGGAGACCGAGTCTGAGATGCGGGATCAGTATCCAGAGTTGTTTCCAGTATGAGACTTCCGGGGCGAAGTCTGATTCTAGTGGGGGAGAATTGTAACAGCCCGAAATCAAGGTATTCTTCTTTTGGCCTTACATCTTGGTTAAGTTGATGATTTAGGGTTTTCATGGTAGGTGAGTATGTTGGGCGTACAAGGTGTATGTTGCGCGTACTCGCGCGCCTCATTTGGACGCGTTTCCCCTCAGGTACGCGGGGCGTACCCAAGGTTACGCCCGGCGTAACTTATTCAGACCCAAACCCTAAATTCCTTTGATGGGGCTGTAAAAGGAACATGTGGCTGGTCTTCTCAGCCACCATCCCTCAGAGTGAAACCCTAAAAAGAGTGTACCCTCGTTCTTAGGCCATTGTGTGTGTATTCTAAGATTGGTGGTGTCATTTCAAGGTTGCAAAGGAGAAGAAAAGCTTGTTGGAGAGGCTAGACGTGGTGCTCAAGTGTAGATCTGAACTTTGCAAGGGCTAAAGCTTCATTTCCAGGTATAAAGTTCGGATCTTGTCACTTGGTTCCTGTTGTATTCTTAAAAGGTCATCTTCTAGGGTTTAAGTGCCAAAGGTGGAGACTTTTGTGCAAATGGCCTCTATAAGCTTAGATACTTCATATTTCTGATCAATTGGGGTTGTAGACTCATAAAAATGGCATCTTGGACGTGGGGTTTGCACCATGCATGAAATCTAGGTCCTTGAGTTTGAATAAAGGGTTGTTATATGATGTTGGAGCCTTTACAGCTGTGCCAAGGCTTAAAGATCTCGACTTTATGGGTTTAGACACACTAGAAGAGTCGGATCTAGAAGTGGAAGTAATGGCTTAACCGATTAAGACCAGAAATGGAGAGTGGCTGATTCTGGGGGTTACGTTGGGCGTAACTTCCAGTACGCGCAGCGTACTGGGTGGAGACCCCGATCAGGGAGGGGTTGGCGACGTACGCCCCGCGTACATCTAGAGTACGCCCCGCGTACTCTCAGGATTTGACTTTTGTTGACTTTTAAGATTTTGGTCAAATTGAGGACTTTAGGTCAAGGAAGGGTAAAATGGTCTTTTACCCTCTGAGGAATGATGATAAGGAGTAAAGTTCTAAGTGGTGGAATTCCTTGTGTAATAAATGATATTTTTATGTTTAGGCGAGGTTGAGCCGTCGTTCGGGGTCGGTGTTAGCGAGGACACGAGATCTTAGACTTTCCACGAGGTGAGTCTTCTCACTATACTATACCCGGAAGGGTTTGACTGTGTAACCGGAAGGTCGGATATGGTATGAGATATATGTGTTGTGTGTGATAAGTTAATCGTTATATGTGCCATGTATGATATGCTTGATATGGGCTGGAAGGCATTATGTTATGGGCCGGAAGGCGAATATGTTATGGGCCGGAAGGCGTTGTAATGTGGACCGTAAGGTTGGCGTGGGTAGGACCGGAAGGTTTACCTAGTCGGGACGGAAGTCCCCTGAGACACATGGACCGGAAGGTCAGGGCCTGCAAAGGCGTATGTACGTAGGTTGTATTTTGGGGAACTCACTAAGAAATTATGCTTAGAGTTGTTGTGATATGTGTTTCAGGTACCAGCGAGGACCGTGGGAAGGCGCCGGCGTGATCTATACACACTGATGGAGGATTTATGATCTTGGGATTTATATGATTTGTATTATGACATGATACATTGGATCTTTATGACTAATTTTGGATGGAAATATATTTTTAAGAAATGAAAAATTGTTTTAAAAATTTCCGTTGTTACACGATCATACTTCCATTCCGTGCTAGGACTGCATCATAGGGATGTAGATCAAACTTTCGAGAAAATACTCTTACTCTTTTCTTGAACAATCAAAGTACATCTAGAGTCAACCAGAAGCGCTCACAAAATCCTTATCTTTCGTGTTACAGAATCATGTCGTCATCAGGAAACAATCAGCCGAGCAACGAAACCCCTATCCTCCATATCGACACCGCTACATTACAAGCTACAGTAGTAGCTGCTGTGACAACTTTCCTTACACACATCAACTCAGGCAACACAAACAAGACTGAAAAAGGAGCCGAGAGTTTCGAGGGTAGTACCAAACCGGGAAACCAACAAATGGCAACAGCCATGGACTTGCAAAGTAGTAAGACCGAAAGGAAGAAATGGAAGCATCATGCTCAGAGGGAACGCAAGAAATCCCAAAAACTTGCCATACAACAGCAACAAGTGGGAACCCCTACCATTCCTGTACCGGCACGACCCATCACTCAAGTCCCTTTCATCAGGACTAACCCTACACACGAGAGTAGTTATAACGTCGAACGCTTTAGGAAGAAATTTTCAAAGTGGAGTAACGAGGAAGGCACTCGTGTCCACATAACACTGGCTAAACACCGCAATCCCGTCACCAAAGCAAGTACTAGCCAGTCATGCCACCAATGCGGGGAGATAGGGAACTTCAAGAAGGATTGCCCTATAGCAAAGAACTCTGGCGCAGATGGGAGGATTCTCAGGAGCACAGCTATGGGAGAACCTGCTCCGGAACCCACATTAATGTAATTAAGGCGTTTCGTTGTAACAGACTTATAAACTATCCAGAACTAGTGCAACTAGGGTCTTACCTTTTGCGAGATCCTGTCTTTATAGGGATGCCCGGTCTTGTCGTAAGTCTAAAGTACTTTAACTTTGTTCATGGTTGCACAGTCGTGTTTTGTCTGTAAACGTCCTATGTTCAAATCTAATGTCTTTAAGTTTCAGTATGATTCCGACATTATCATACGACTTGATTCAATTTGATCCTCACAAAAACAGCTTCATACGTACATCGCTTTCTTCTAGATCACTTTTCCAGCGAAGCTGTCATATCAGAACACCGAAGTACTCATGCCAGTGGTACTTCTTAGTTATTTTCTTTCCGAAGAAATCCGAGAAGTACCACTCGTGCAGTACTTCAAGTTCAATCCAAGGATTTATACGATTGATCTATCACTGAGGAATGTATGCATAAGAGTGATATATAATCAAGGTTCTATAGGTTTAGAATTGATGATTCCACTTTAAATTCTTTTTCCCCGATGGGATGTGAGCTTAAAGAAGAATCAGTTATTCGACTACCTTTTCAATCTTAATTATATACGACTCGTATACACGAAATTTTGATTGTGAAACCATGTATGAATTCTAATATGAACTTTAGGACGGAGAACTGCCTAAGCATACGAGTAATCGCATCGTCATGTGAACAAACTTAGAACCCAGTACAACTCCTGTAAACCGATCGCCCTATAGTCTAAACACCTACGGAGATACAAGAACAGCCCAGACAACTTAACGAACTACACAAAAATAGAATTAGAAGACTAGGCTTCTCACCCTGGAGAACTCCGGTCTTATTCTTCCAGAGATCGACGGATTGCATCGTATGTACCTCGGATATCGAGGACGCCGTCAAGATTTTTCATTAGAAATCGTTATCTCTGCCTCGTATAGATGAAATGGTTGAGCAAACCCAAGGAAAGAATTACTTTCAGAAATGGATCCGAGATCTAAATAACACCAGTTCGAGTGTTAGGGAAGGATGTCCGGAAGACTATCTTCCGAACTCGATGCGGACACTTCGAGTCCGTAGTGATACCCTTCGGATAGGACCAATACGCCCATAGTTTTCATGAGCTAAATGAGTAGGGTACGTCTTTCTTACTTGGATCAGTTTGTCATTTCTCCCTGTAATGACTTACTTATCTACCCTCGTAGTAAGAAGAAACCCATGGAAACATTTCCTTCAGAGGAACTTTTCGCGAAGTTCTCTAGGCACGAGTTTTGAAATTTAAGAGTTAAATTTCTATGACACACTGTTAGTGATGTGGGAAATTTTGAGTACTCTTACAATTTGTCAAAACCGTTGAGAATTTGTCGAAACTAGAGACGCCGTCAGAACCCCTCAAAAATCACAGGAAACTGTACGACCTTGACCCGGCAAGGAATGACCCTTAACTGGGAAGTTAAACAAGAAAAGGAAACCTTGGAGATTCCAAGTGCGAGACCAAGTTCTTTAGGAAGTCTCACTCTGGGAACAGCTTAATACGCTTCGTAAAGCGTGGAAAGCTAAATCCAAGATAGATAGGACCTCCGAAATTCTTGCCAGAATCGGTCTTGTATTTCGCAGACTAGATCTACTCCGCGAACTCAGTGACGTACATTCTACTCTTCGCGTCTCGATCGTGAAACCATACCTTTCTGTTAGGACTCTTGTAAGTCCACTCGTCGAGATCCTCGCCTTCGTATTGGAACCGTAGTGACGCTCGACCGAGAGGCCAAGCGGACGAAGCAACGCCATCGCCAGTTAGTGAAGGTTCGTTGGATTGCCAACCGAGAACCAGATTTCACTTAGGTGCACTAGAACCAATCGATTAGGAACTTTCATCCTCACGACTCGATCATTCGTACCTACTTCTGTATCTAAATTCTAATTTCAGGACGAAATTCCCTTTAACAGGGGGATGATGTGACAACCCAAAATTTCCATTCTGTACAAACCATTTGAAGCCAATAGAAGTAGAACAGTTAGAGTGAAAATTCAGACTTCGAGTATAAGTTTGGCAGTTTTTTAGGATATACATTTAAGGAGATATCAGGAGAGTGGATGCACTAGGGTTTCGTGCAACACTGTTATTCCAACACTTTGTTATATTAGAAATCATTTCGGTAATAAAAATATTTTATGCCAAAAATATCCCAGGACTATAAATAGAATTCTGAACCAAATTCATTCATTATTCGCATTTCCAACTAGAGAAAAGCCATTTTCTCTCTCACGAATCTTCGGGTTTTTATCCCAAATCATGAGTACACTTCTCTAGTTGTCTTATAATGCTTATTATGTGCTTAATAACTTAGATTACTTATCAAATCTGTGAGATTCGGGAGTTTACCGCCCAAGAACGTTCTTGGAGAGTAAACTCCAAAATGAGGCTTAAATGCTACCTAGTCTTTTCCCCATGATAAGTAACGAACTTAGGCTTATTTATAAATGTAGTTAGGACTAGAAAACAATCCAAAACCCCAAGATTTGGGAGTTTACTGCCCAAGAACACTTGGGGAGTAAACTCCATTTTAATGGCCAAAAGTGTCCCAATGCTCCTCAAAGCCTCGGATCTCAAAATAGATGCCTTCATTACATATTTAGGACACCAAAATAAATTAGAAACAAGGATGAAAAGTGAGTTCATGGCCAAGGGTGTTCTTGGGCCGTGAACTCCATGTTTAAGTGCCCAAATGCCCTTAAAACCTTCCTTAAGCCAAGAGACTAATTTGGGCATGTACCTAAATGAGTTTTGGACTAGCTAACACACTTAGAACACCAAGAGTAAGGTGTTCACGGCCCAAAATGTTCTAGGGCCGTGAACTCCATAAAATGGTGCCAAATGGTGCCATAAACTCTTCTAAAGCCAAGTATAAAAGCCTAGTTTAGTTCCTAGTTAATTTAGAGACTTGAAAACACCATAAACACCCTCCCAAGGGAGTTTATGGCCGTAAACTCCAAGGGAATATGGTCCCAGGGCCGTAAACTCCTAAAAGGAGTTATATTATGCCCTAAACTCTTCCATGGACCAAGCCATTAAGTAGAAATGCTTATTAGGGCCTTATAGAGCATCAAACATCAGATGGACACATAAGTATGAGTTCACGGCCGTAAACTCATGAGTTCACGACCGTAAACTCATTTGGTAGTATTGTTAGGGCCGTGAACTCCCTTATGGAGTTTTCCTTGAGCCCTACACGCAATAGCTTCCCCTACAAACACTTAGATGCAATCCTAAAGGCTAATAACACTTGATAAAGGTGTTTAGCATGTCCTAGGGTGTCTTGACTTGTTTATTAGTTTTTGATAGACTAATTTGTTATATATGTGAAATTATGTGTTAACTAGGATCATAAGTGTGTTCAAGACTTCACTTGACACCTAGCAGTCCTACCTCTTCAGTTCATCCGTATCACCCACAACAGGTGAGTTCATACCCCTTAATCAATGTTTTAACTATTTTTAAATGTTTTATGGGGGGGATACAAGTAGAAATCATGCCACTTATTATATCAATCACATGTGATTAATAAGCATCATTTAAATGACTTACTACTCATTAGCCGTTTTACCAAACAGTTTCCTTCAAATGATTTTCATAAACATCTTATATGTTTTAAAACTCCTTATTACACTGTACATTTTACTCTGTATGTCTTATTTCAAACTTATTTACAATTTTGATTCAAACAAATGTTTCCCTTATACTAAAATGTTTTATCAAACCCATGCCTTCAAACCGTTTTATAGAATGACGTCAAGTCGATCTTTTCTTAAGATAATAATTATGTTCAAAGGTTTTACAAAAACTTATTTATGTTTTTATATTATAAATTGCATGCCTCTATATGTATAGTCATATAAGATATGTTTAAAAGACTTAGGAAGGCTATCCACCCTATTTCCTTTTCGCGCTTGAGATGTGGTCTGGTGGGATATCGGGCACTCGTCCGAAGGTCGTTTAAATATTAGTTATATACCATATGTACATATATAGTCATAAAGGTCCTTCCAGTTCATCCAATGCCCTTGGGTAGCAAGGGTATACATCCATGTTCATACTTACCAGTTAGATTACTAGTAAACTACCATAGGGGTGGTTTAGGAAGATACTAGAACTATTACTAGAACTCAATATCATACTATGAGTCAGTTCATTCATGAGTCAATACTTACTACTATGAGAACATATACAACTATACTAGAGAAGAACATATACAACTATAGTAGAAAGAGAACATATACAACTATACTAGGAAGAGAACATATACAACTATACTAGAAAGAGAACATATACAACGATACTAGAACGAGTACATTACTATACTTGCTAGGTAGAGAGCACGTACATTACAACTAGAACATTACAATACATTACTATACTATTACATGATCACACTTACATGAGTACGCTTACATATACATAGAACAGACATCACTAGGTGCTATAGCATGGAACAAGTTCAGGATCTAACTATACTGATGAATCACAACGCAATTGTGATCGTTATATCGAGTATACATGATCATAGTAATGTGGATGCTCATGGCTTGCATACATGCAGGGGTCATGGGTAGGTCCCAAAATCCCTTTGATAGGGAGCGTATAGTCTGGGATCTAGACATCACATTATACCTTATCCCTCAAATAAGGCAGTTGAGTACCGATGTAGTTATTTATTACAAGTGCTACAGTACTTAGAAGAATTACCCTAGACTTTAGGTAATTGGTACGGTTGTAGTTCAATGCTACACCATAGTACTATTTCATTTTCCCATTACATTCACTTCGTGAATATTCACACGACGCACGGTAATGTAGAAAACTATATTTTTGGTTAATGATAGTCAGACTTGGGAAAATACACACTCTTACAAGAGACACACACATACACTAGATTCCTTGGTAGAAGGCTACATAGAGATCATTTAAGTCTTGGTAGAAGACTCCCTGTTATAATAATAGGAATCATAGGGATTTCTAGGGTTTTTCAAATGTTTACAATTGTTTTACAAACATTTTCATACTTACAGTTCATCTACATTTTTCCACACTTACAATTCATTTACAAAAAATTTCTTACGTACAAATTAAGACACTAAAATACTTATGATTTCACCAGCTTCAAAGGTCATACTCGCTTTCAAAATTACTTGTGTCTTCAGGTCATCATAGACAGGTACTGATGCAAGGATTAGGGAAGATGGAGCTCGTTGAAGACTCATCTTTCATTTTGATTTATGCTTTAGTGTTTATCAAAATTTGACAGAACACACTTGTATAATAGTTATATTATTAATGCAATGGATGATGTTGTTGCTTGTTTACTACTTTTCATTGTTGTGATACTGTACATGACGTCCTCCGCCCTAGAACGTTTCCACCGTTCTTGGTTTTGGGGTGTGACATAAATTGTTGATAACAATTGCCACTCAATGGCGTGTATGCCTGACTGTAGCTAACAGCCTGAGTGCGGGGTTGTCAATCCCGATATAGATCTACACACAACTTGTTTCGATCCCCGGACTGGAGATTCTAGTTATAATGTCAAGGCTTTACCTTGGTTGTCTAAAATGAATTAAACAACCTGAATTGAATGTCTCATAAAAAGCATATAAACGTTACATGTATATCAGTTATGAAAACCCAATCATTCTGAAATAAATGATTGACACTATGTTCTTGAATTAGTATTACGAACATGTATTTGACAAGTGTGAACCCTTGAATTGTTTTGAATTAAAAACCTTGTTTTATGTAAAACAGTGTATTCTTGTATACTTAAATCATGAATTATTGTTTTATGTATCAAAAGTTATACCTATTATAATTTATATGTACTTTATGAATTGGTAAATAACTATTTTTGCATGTAATCCTTTGCTCAACATGTTACAAAGGGTAATTAAACTAATGAAATAACTTTTATATTTATATACATATACAATTTTATATATAAGTAAAATTTAAACGACCTTCGGACAAATAACCGGTACTATAAGTCCACATCCAAACAAGGAAAAAGACCTAGAATGAGTTATTAGTCCTAAGCCTTTTAAATCTTATTTATATTAATATTTATATACAAATATGAATATTTGGGAAAAATATAAGTTTATAAAAGAGTTCAATATTTGGAGTATTTTTTGATGCTTTAAAATCGTTTTATCATGATTTGAAATCATTTATTTATAACATAAACTACAACTTTCATTTAGGTTGTTAAGGCTAAAAAGCCTTTTATTAAAAATTCAGTTTTTACATTGAACAGTGTTTTGCCGGTTTTGTCGTGGATTTTCGATTAGTCATAATTGATGGGTTATAAGCATAAGAACAATCCTATGTGCTCATACAAACCCTAATGATTGGATCTAGGTTTCTCTATTGTACATGCTTTGAATCCAAGACTAATAAACTTAGATCTAACATATTATAAACTGAATTAGGGTTTAGAGAATTACCTTTGATTGTTATATAGCAACAACAATCAATTCCCTGCTTGGATTGGCCTTAGAAAGCTTAGTGCCTCAAGTGCTGCACCTCTAATGAAGTCACAAACACCATACACAACTTGGATGAAGAGGAGAAGAAAGGAGGCTGCCCAAAAACGACCAGAAACCCTAGAGAATCAGTTGTCCACGTTTTTGGAGCCTAAGGTGTGTGGGCTCACCAATGCCCCAGCTGCATTCATGGATCTCATGAACAAGGTGTGTAGGCCTATGCTGGATCGGTCGATGATCGTATTCATTGATGATATTCTGGTATATTCAAGGTCTAGGGAGCAGCACGAGGAGCATTTGAGGGAGATTCTTGGAGTTCTGAGGTCAGAGAGGCTGTATGCCAAATTCTCCAAGTGTGATTTCTGGTTACGAGAGGTCCAGTTCTTAGGGCACCTCGTTAACCAGAAAGGGATTTTGGTCGATCCGGCCAAGATAGAGGCGGTGATGAGATGGGAAGTGCCGAGATCGCCCACAGAGATCAGGAGCTTTCTGGGTTTGGCTGGATATTATCGCAGGTTTATCAAGGATTTCTCCAAGATCGTCGTGCCACTTACTAGGATGACCCGAAAGGGGGTTGCATTTTCGTGGGGACCGGAGCAGCAGTCCTCATTCGAGACCCTTCGTCAGAAATTGTGCGAGGCCCCGGTGCTTGCACTCTCGGAAGGGATGGAGGATTTTGTGGTGTACTGTGATGCATCTATATCGGGTTTAGGGGCGGTGCTTATGCAGAGGGGGCATGTGATAGCATATGCTTCGAGGCAGTTGAAGCCTCATGAGTCGAGATATCCCACCCACGACCTGGAATTGGGGGCTGTGGTGTTTTACCTCAAGATCTGGCGGCGTTATCTTTATGGGGTTCGGTGTACCATCTACACAGACCACAAGAGTCTGAAGTACTTGATGGATCAGCCAAACCTGAACAGGCGACAGAGGAGATGGTTGGATGTGGTGAAGGATTACGATTGTGAGATCCTGTACCACCCGGGTAAGGCTAATATGGTAGCCGACGCGTTGAGCCGTAGGGCGGAAAGCGCCCCGATCCGAGATATTTGTATGAGGTTGACAGTGATGACCCCGATTTTACATACCATTCGAGGAGCTCAGGCTGAGGCTGTGAAACCAGAAAACCAGAAGAGGGAGCGGGTTGTGGGTCAGGTATCATGATTCGTTACGGATGGTCGAGGGCTTATGACTTTTCAGGGTCGGATTTGGGTACCGTTTGTGGGCGGTACGCGTACTATATTGATGGAGGAAGCGCATCGATCGAAATTCTCGATTCATCCCGGTGCTACGAAAATGTATTTGGACCTAAGGAAGAAGTATTGGTGGCCCTGTATGAAAAGGGATGTTGCATGGTTTGTTGAGAGATGCCTGACTTGTCGGCAGGTTAAGGCTGAGCACCAGCGTCCGCATGGTAAGTTGCAGCCACTAGAGATTCCCGAATGGAAGTGGGAACATATTACCATGGATTTTATCACCAAATTGCCACGGACTGCGAGGGGAGTCGACACGATTTAGGTGATCGTGGATAGATTGAAGAAGAGCGCTCATTTTCTAGCCATCAACGAGAGCTCTTCTGCGGAGAAGTTGGCGGAATTATGAGGGAGGTGGTATCGCGGCATGGGGTTCCAATCACGATTGTTTCTGATCGTGATGTGCGTTTTACTTCCAGGTTTTGGAAGAAGTTTCATGAGGAGTTGGGTACGAGACTGCATTTTAGTACCACATACCACCCGCAGACAGACGGACAGAGCGAGCGGACGATTCAGACGCTTGAGGATATGCTTCATGCATGCGTTTTGGATTTTGGAGAGAGCTGGGACACCTATCTGCCTTTAGCAGAGTTTTCGTACAACAACATCCATCATTCCAGCATTGGTATGCCACCCTTTGAGTTGTTTTATGGTCGTAGGTGTCGCACCCCCATCTGTTGGGGAGAAGTGGGGCAGAGGGTGATGGGTAGCACGGAGATTGTACTCCAGACGACCAAGCAGATTCAGAAGGCCAGGCAGAGGTTGTTGACTGCGCAAAGTTGCCAGAAGAGTTATGCGGACAGGCGGCGGTCCGAGCTCGAGTTTCAGGTTGGCGACCTTGTGCTCCTAAAGGTCTCTCCCTGGAAAGGGGTGATACGATTCGGGAAAAGGGGCAAGTTGGGACCCCGATATACCGGACCCTTCAGGGTAATTGCTAGGGTGGGCCAGGTAGCCTACCGGTTGGAGCTACCTGCTGAGTTGGGGCAGATTCATGATACCTTTCATGTCTCACAGTTGAGGAAATGTATTGCCGACGAGTCGGCAGTGGTGCCATTGGATGATATTCAGGTGGATGCAGGCCTGAACTATGTGAAGAGACCAGTAGCGATCAGGGGTCGGAAAGTTAAGGTTTTGAGGAACAAGGAAATACCCATGGTTCAAGTGCAGTGGCAACATCGGAAGGGGTCCGAGCTGACATGGGAGACCGAGTCTGAGATGCGGGATCAGTATCCAGAGTTGTTTCCAGTATGAGACTTCGGGGGCGAAGTCTGATTCTAGTGGGGGAGAATTGTAACAGCCCGAAATCAAGGTATTCTTCTTTTGGCCTTACATCTTGGTTAAGTTGATGATTTAGGGTTTTCATGGTAGGTGAGTATGTTGGGCGTACAAGGTGTATGTTGCGCGTACTCGCGCGCCTCATTTGGACGCGTTTCCCCTCAGGTACGCGGGGCGTACCCAAGGTTACGCCCGGCGTAACTTATTCAGACCCAAACCCTAACTTCCTTTGATGGGGCTGTAAAAGGAACATGTGGCTGGTCTTCTCAGCCACCATCCCTCAGAGTGAAACCCTAAAAAGAGTGTACCCTCGTTCTTAGGCCATTGTGTGTGTATTCTAAGATTGGTGGTGTCATTTCAAGGTTGCAAAGGAGAAGAAAAGCTTGTTGGAGAGGCTAGACGTGGTGCTCAAGTGTAGATCTGAACTTTGCAAGGGCTAAAGCTTCATTTCCAGGTATAAAGTTCGGATCTTGTCACTTGGTTCCTGTTGTATTCTTAAAAGGTCATCTTCTAGGGTTTAAGTGCCAAAGGTGGAGACTTTTGTGCAAATGGCCTCTATAAGCTTAGATACTTCATATTTCTGATCAATTGGGGTTGTAGACTCATAAAAATGGCATCTTGGACGTGGGGTTTGCACCATGCATGAAATCTAGGTCCTTGAGTTTGAATAAAGGGTTGTTATATGATGTTGGAGCCTTTACAGCTGTGCCAAGGCTTAAAGATCTCGACTTTATGGGTTTAGACACACTAGAAGAGTCGGATCTAGAAGTGGAAGTAATGGCTTAACCGATTAAGACCAGAAATGGAGAGTGGCTGATTCTGGGGGTTACGTTGGGCGTAACTTCCAGTACACGCAGCGTACTGGGTGGAGACCCCGATCAGGGAGGGGTTGGCGACGTACGCCCCGCGTACATCTAGAGTACGCCCCGCGTACTCTCAGGATTTGACTTTTGTTGACTTTTAAGATTTTGGTCAAATTGAGGACTTTAGGTCAAGGAAGGGTAAAATGGTCTTTTACCCTCTGAGGAATGATGATAAGGAGTAAAGTTCTAAGTGGTGGAATTCCTTGTGTAATAAATGATATTTTTATGTTTAGGCGAGGTTGAGCCGTCGTTCGGGGTCGGTGTTAGCGAGGACACGAGATCTTAGACTTTCCACGAGGTGAGTCTTCTCACTATACTATACCCGGAAGGGTTTGACTGTGTAACCGGAAGGTCGGATATGGTATGAGATATATGTGTTGTGTGTGATAAGTTAATCGTTATATGTGCCATGTATGATATGCTTGATATGGGCTGGAAGGCATTATGTTATGGGCCGGAAGGCGAATATGTTATGGGCCGGAAGGCGTTGTAATGTGGACCGTAAGGTTGGCGTGGGTAGGACCGGAAGGTTTACCTAGTCGGGACGGAAGTCCCCTGAGACACATGGACCGGAAGGTCAGGGCCTGCAAAGGCGTATGTACGTAGGTTGTATTTTGGGGAACTCACTAAGAAATTATGCTTAGAGTTGTTGTGATATGTGTTTCAGGTACCAGCGAGGACCGTGGGAAGGCGCCGGCGTGATCTATACACACTGATGGAGGATTTATGATCTTGGGATTTATATGATTTGTATTATGACATGATACATTGGATCTTTATGACTAATTTTGGATGGAAATATATTTTTAAGAAATGAAAAATTGTTTTAAAAATTTCCGTTGTTACACGATCATACTTCCATTCCGTGCTAGGACTGCATCATAGGGATGTAGATCAAACTTTCGAGAAAATACTCTTACTCTTTTCTTGAACAATCAAAGTACATCTAGAGTCAACCAGAAGCGCTCACAAAATCCTTATCTTTCGTGTTACAGAATCATGTCGTCATCAGGAAACAATCAGCCGAGCAACGAAACCCCTATCCTCCATATCGACACCGCTACATTACAAGCTACAGTAGTAGCTGCTGTGACAACTTTCCTTACACACATCAACTCAGGCAACACAAACAAGACTGAAAAAGGAGCCGAGAGTTTCGAGGGTAGTACCAAACCGGGAAACCAACAAATGGCAACAGCCATGGACTTGCAAAGTAGTAAGACCGAAAGGAAGAAATGGAAGCATCATGCTCAGAGGGAACGCAAGAAATCCCAAAAACTTGCCATACAACAGCAACAAGTGGGAACCCCTACCATTCCTGTACCGGCACGACCCATCACTCAAGTCCCTTTCATCAGGACTAACCCTACACACGAGAGTAGTTATAACGTCGAACGCTTTAGGAAGAAATTTTCAAAGTGGAGTAACGAGGAAGGCACTCGTGTCCACATAACACTGGCTAAACACCGCAATCCCGTCACCAAAGCAAGTACTAGCCAGTCATGCCACCAATGCGGGGAGATAGGGAACTTCAAGAAGGATTGCCCTATAGCAAAGAACTCTGGCGCAGATGGGAGGATTCTCAGGAGCACAGCTATGGGAGAACCTGCTCCGGAACCCACATTAATGTAATTAAGGCGTTTCGTTGTAACAGACTTATAAACTATCCAGAACTAGTGCAACTAGGGTCTTACCTTTTGCGAGATCCTGTCTTTATAGGGATGCCCGGTCTTGTCGTAAGTCTAAAGTACTTTAACTTTGTTCATGGTTGCACAGTCGTGTTTTGTCTGTAAACGTCCTATGTTCAAATCTAATGTCTTTAAGTTTCAGTATGATTCCGACATTATCATACGACTTGATTCAATTTGATCCTCACAAAAACAGCTTCATACGTACATCGCTTTCTTCTAGATCACTTTTCCAGCGAAGCCGTCATATCAGAACACCGAAGTACTCATGCCAGTGGTACTTCTTAGTTATTTTCTTTCCGAAGAAATCCGAGAAGTACCACTCGTGCAGTACTTCAAGTTCAATCCAAGGATTTATACGATTGATCTATCACTGAGGAATGTATGCATAAGAGTGATATATAATCAAGGTTCTATAGGTTTAGAATTGATGATTCCACTTTAAATTCTTTTTCCCCGATGGGATGTGAGCTTAAAGAAGAATCAGTTATTCGACTACCTTTTCAATCTTAATTATATACGACTCGTATACACGAAATTTTGATTGTGAAACCATGTATGAATTCTAATATGAACTTTAGGACGGAGAACTGCCTAAGCATACGAGTAATCGCATCGTCATGTGAACAAACTTAGAACCCAGTACAACTCCTGTAAACCGATCGCCCTATAGTCTAAACACCTACGGAGATACAAGAACAGCCCAGACAACTTAACGAACTACACAAAAATAGAATTAGAAGACTAGGCTTCTCACCCTGGAGAACTCCGGTCTTATTCTTCCAGAGATCGACGGATTGCATCGTATGTACCTCGGATATCGAGGACGCCGTCAAGATTTTTCATTAGAAATCGTTATCTCTGCCTCGTATAGATGAAATGGTTGAGCAAACCCAAGGAAAGAATTACTTTCAGAAATGGATCCGAGATCTAAATAACACCAGTTCGAGTGTTAGGGAAGGATGTCCGGAAGACTATCTTCCGAACTCGATGCGGACACTTCGAGTCCATAGTGATACCCTTCGGATAGGACCAATACGCCCATAGTTTTCATGAGCTAAATGAGTAGGGTACGTCTTTCTTACTTGGATCAGTTTGTCATTTCTCCCTGTAATGACTTACTTATCTACCCTCGTAGTAAGAAGAAACCCATGGAAACATTTCCTTCAGAGGAACTTTTCGCGAAGTTCTCTAGGCACGAGTTTTGAAATTTAAGAGTTAAATTTCTATGACACACTGTTAGTGATGTGGGAAATTTTGAGTACTCTTACAATTTGTCAAAACCGTTGAGAATTTGTCGAAACTAGAGACGCCGTCAGAACCCCTCAAAAATCACAGGAAACTGTACGACCTTGACCCGGCAAGGAATGACCCTTAACTGGGAAGTTAAACAAGAAAAGGAAACCTTGGAGATTCCAAGTGCGAGACCAAGTTCTTTAGGAAGTCTCACTCTGGGAACAGCTTAATACGCTTCGTAAAGCGTGGAAAGCTAAATCCAAGATAGATAGGACCTCCGAAATTCTTGCCAGAATCGGTCTTGTATTTCGCAGACTAGATCTACTCCGCGAACTCAGTGACGTACATTCTACTCTTCGCGTCTCGATCGTGAAACCATACCTTTCTGTTAGGACTCTTGTAAGTCCACTCGTCGAGATCCTCGCCTTCGTATTGGAACCGTAGTGACGCTCGACCGAGAGGCCAAGCGGACGAAGCAACGCCATCGCCAGTTAGTGAAGGTTCGTTGGATTGCCAACCGAGAACCAGATTTCACTTAGGTGCACTAGAACCAATCGATTAGGAACTTTCATCCTCACGACTCGATCATTCGTACCTACTTCTGTATCTAAATTCTAATTTCAGGACGAAATTCCCTTTAACAGGGGGATGATGTGACAACCCAAAATTTCCATTCTGTACAAACCATTTGAAGCCAATAGAAGTAGAACAGTTAGAGTGAAAATTCAGACTTCGAGTATAAGTTTGGCAGTTTTTTAGGATATACATTTAAGGAGATATCAGGAGAGTGGATGCACTAGGGTTTCGTGCAACACTGTTATTCCAACACTTTGTTATATTAGAAATCATTTCGGTAATAAAAATATTTTATGCCAAAAATATCCCAGGACTATAAATAGAATTCTGAACCAAATTCATTCATTATTCGCATTTCCAACTAGAGAAAAGCCATTTTCTCTCTCACGAATCTTCGGGTTTTTATCCCAAATCATGAGTACACTTCTCTAGTTGTCTTATAATGCTTATTATGTGCTTAATAACTTAGATTACTTATCAAATCTGTGAGATTCGGGAGTTTACCGCCCAAGAACGTTCTTGGAGAGTAAACTCCAAAATGAGGCTTAAATGCTACCTAGTCTTTTCCCCATGATAAGTAACGAACTTAGGCTTATTTATAAATGTAGTTAGGACTAGAAAACAATCCAAAACCCCAAGATTTGGGAGTTTACTGCCCAAGAACACTTGGGGAGTAAACTCCATTTTAATGGCCAAAAGTGTCCCAATGCTCCTCAAAGCCTCGGATCTCAAAATAGATGCCTTCATTACATATTTAGGACACCAAAATAAATTAGAAACAAGGATGAAAAGTGAGTTCATGGCCAAGGGTGTTCTTGGGCCGTGAACTCCATGTTTAAGTGCCCAAATGCCCTTAAAACCTTCCTTAAGCCAAGAGACTAATTTGGGCATGTACCTAAATGAGTTTTGGACTAGCTAACACACTTAGAACACCAAGAGTAAGGTGTTCACGGCCCAAAATGTTCTAGGGCCGTGAACTCCATAAAATGGTGCCAAATGGTGCCATAAACTCTTCTAAAGCCAAGTATAAAAGCCTAGTTTAGTTCCTAGTTAATTTAGAGACTTGAAAACACCATAAACACCCTCCCAAGGGAGTTTATGGCCGTAAACTCCAAGGGAATATGGTCCCAGGGCCGTAAACTCCTAAAAGGAGTTATATTATGCCCTAAACTCTTCCATGGACCAAGCCATTAAGTAGAAATGCTTATTAGGGCCTTATAGAGCATCAAACATCAGATGGACACATAAGTATGAGTTCACGGCCGTAAACTCATGAGTTCACGACCGTAAACTCATTTGGTAGTATTGTTAGGGCCGTGAACTCCCTTATGGAGTTTTCCTTGAGCCCTACACGCAATAGCTTCCCCTACAAACACTTAGATGCAATCCTAAAGGCTAATAACACTTGATAAAGGTGTTTAGCATGTCCTAGGGTGTCTTGACTTGTTTATTAGTTTTTGATAGACTAATTTGTTATATATGTGAAATTATGTGTTAACTAGGATCATAAGTGTGTTCAAGACTTCACTTGACACCTAGCAGTCCTACCTCTTCAGTTCATCCGTATCACCCACAACAGGTGAGTTCATACCCCTTAATCAATGTTTTAACTATTTTTAAATGTTTTATGGGGGGGATACAAGTAGAAATCATGCCACTTATTATATCAATCACATGTGATTAATAAGCATCATTTAAATGACTTACTACTCATTAGCCGTTTTACCAAACAGTTTCCTTCAAATGATTTTCATAAACATCTTATATGTTTTAAAACTCCTTATTACACTGTACATTTTACTCTGTATGTCTTATTTCAAACTTATTTACAATTTTGATTCAAACAAATGTTTCCCTTATACTAAAATGTTTTATCAAACCCATGCCTTCAAACCGTTTTATAGAATGACGTCAAGTCGATCTTTTCTTAAGATAATAATTATGTTCAAAGTTTTTACAAAAACTTATTTATGTTTTTATATTATAAATTGCATGCCTCTATATGTATAGTCATATAAGATATGTTTAAAAGACTTAGGAAGGCTATCCACCCTATTTCCTTTTCGCGCTTGAGATGTGGTCTGGTGGGATATCGGGCACTCGTCCGAAGGTCGTTTAAATATTAGTTATATACCATATGTACATATATAGTCATAAAGGTCCTTCCAGTTCATCCAATGCCCTTGGGTAGCAAGGGTATACATCCATGTTCATACTTACCAGTTAGATTACTAGTAAACTACCATAGGGGTGGTTTAGGAAGATACTAGAACTATTACTAGAACTCAATATCATACTATGAGTCAGTTCATTCATGAGTCAATACTTACTACTATGAGAACATATACAACTATACTAGAGAAGAACATATACAACTATAGTAGAAAGAGAACATATACAACTATACTAGGAAGAGAACATATACAACTATACTAGAAAGAGAACATATACAACGATACTAGAACGAGTACATTACTATACTTGCTAGGTAGAGAGCACGTACATTACAACTAGAACATTACAATACATTACTATACTATTACATGATCACACTTACATGAGTACGCTTACATATACATAGAACAGACATCACTAGGTGCTATAGCATGGAACAAGTTCAGGATCTAACTATACTGATGAATCACAACGCAATTGTGATCGTTATATCGAGTATACATGATCATAGTAATGTGGATGCTCATGGCTTGCATACATGCAGGGGTCATGGGTAGGTCCCAAAATCCCTTTGATAGGGAGCGTATAGTCTGGGATCTAGACATCACATTATACCTTATCCCTCAAATAAGGCAGTTGAGTACCGATGTAGTTATTTATTACAAGTGCTACAGTACTTAGAAGAATTACCCTAGACTTTAGGTAATTGGTACGGTTGTAGTTCAATGCTACACCATAGTACTATTTCATTTTCCCATTACATTCACTTCGTGAATATTCACACGACGCACGGTAATGTAGAAAACTATATTTTTGGTTAATGATAGTCAGACTTGGGAAAATACACACTCTTACAAGAGACACACACATACACTAGATTCCTTGGTAGAAGGCTACATAGAGATCATTTAAGTCTTGGTAGAAGACTCCCTGTTATAATAATAGGAATCATAGGGATTTCTAGGGTTTTTCAAATGTTTACAATTGTTTTACAAACATTTTCATACTTACAGTTCATCTACATTTTTCCACACTTACAATTCATTTACAAAAAATTTCTTACGTACAAATTAAGACACTAAAATACTTATGATTTCACCAGCTTCAAAGGTCATACTCGCTTTCAAAATTACTTGTGTCTTCAGGTCATCATAGACAGGTACTGATGCAAGGATTAGGGAAGATGGAGCTCGTTGAAGACTCATCTTTCATTTTGATTTATGCTTTAGTGTTTATCAAAATTTGACAGAACACACTTGTATAATAGTTATATTATTAATGCAATGGATGATGTTGTTGCTTGTTTACTACTTTTCATTGTTGTGATACTGTACATGACGTCCTCCGCCCTAGAACGTTTCCACCGTTCTTGGTTTTGGGGTGTGACATAAATTGTTGATAACAATTGCCACTCAATGGCGTGTATGCCTGACTGTAGCTAACAGCCTGAGTGCGGGGTTGTCAATCCCGATATAGATCTACACACAACTTGTTTCGATCCCCGGACTGGAGATTCTAGTTATAATGTCAAGGCTTTACCTTGGTTGTCTAAAATGAATTAAACAACCTGAATTGAATGTCTCATAAAAAGCATATAAACGTTACATGTATATCAGTTATGAAAACCCAATCATTCTGAAATAAATGATTGACACTATGTTCTTGAATTAGTATTACGAACATGTATTTGACAAGTGTGAACCCTTGAATTGTTTTGAATTAAAAACCTTGTTTTATGTAAAACAGTGTATTCTTGTATACTTAAATCATGAATTATTGTTTTATGTATCAAAAGTTATACCTATTATAATTTATATGTACTTTATGAATTGGTAAATAACTATTTTTGCATGTAATCCTTTGCTCAACATGTTACAAAGGGTAATTAAACTAATGAAATAACTTTTATATTTATATACATATACAATTTTATATATAAGTAAAATTTAAACGACCTTCGGACAAATAACCGGTACTATAAGTCCACATCCAAACAAGGAAAAAGACCTAGAATGAGTTATTAGTCCTAAGCCTTTTAAATCTTATTTATATTAATATTTATATACAAATATGAATATTTGGGAAAAATATAAGTTTATAAAAGAGTTCAATATTTGGAGTATTTTTTGATGCTTTAAAATCGTTTTATCATGATTTGAAATCATTTATTTATAACATAAACTACAACTTTCATTTAGGTTGTTAAGGCTAAAAAGCCTTTTATTAAAAATTCAGTTTTTACATTGAACAGTGTTTTGCCGGTTTTGTCGTGGATTTTCGATTAGTCATAATTGATGGGTTATAAGCATAAGAACAATCCTATGTGCTCATACAAACCCTAATGATTGGATCTAGGTTTCTCTATTGTACATGCTTTGAATCCAAGACTAATAAACTTAGATCTAACATATTATAAACTGAATTAGGGTTTAGAGAATTACCTTTGATTGTTATATAGCAACAACAATCAATTCCCTGCTTGGATTGGCCTTAGAAAGCTTAGTGCCTCAAGTGCTGCACCTCTAATGGAGTCACAAACACCATACACAACTTGGATGAAGAGGAGAAGAAAGGAGGCTGCCCAAAAACGACCAGAAACCCTAGAGAATCAGTTGTCCACGTTTTTGGAGCCTAAGGGGTCCTTTATATACTTGTGTGGTCTGCTAAGGTTTCAGTCAAAACCCTAATGGACAGCTTAAACTCTAAGCAGCCCATGGAACCTTCTGGATAAGGCCATGGACAAAAATATGATGGGCTTCCATCATAATTTCATTCACCCCTTGATCCTTTAGCATTCCTTAGCCCAATAACTCAATTATCCAATAATTGCAGTCCAGTCCCCTAAGTTTAATTAATCTCTTTTAGCCACAAAATTAATTCATAATTAATTATTGACTAATACTAATTAAACAATATGATTTCTCCTTTAATATATTATTGTCATAATATATTAATAAATCATATTTAAACCTCTCTCTCCTTAATTCATCCTACATATTGCTATGGTGAAGGCAACCCAAAAGGACCATGCTCATAATTGGGTCAAGTACATACCAAAATAGTTATGGACTTAGACACTAATCCAACAGTCTCCCACTTGGATAAGTCTAATAACTATTTTCCGTATGACTTCAGAACTTGATCAGCAATCGTAGCTTTCAAAAGCCGCTGTCAACTCTGATCTTATCAGATAGCGTGTCCTCTAGATAAGGGATTATATATTCCTCCATTCTCAAGATATCGTATAGACAAAAGACATGAATTTCAATCATTCTCTCTATAATGTTTCCCGACTTCCAATTTATGACGACTGACAACAGACTACAATTGAACACATCAACTTAGTCCCGGCTTGGCCAAGCGCTTAGGTGTCATCACTAAATCATCGAGAGGCCCACATATATCGCTTTTATCCCACTTTGAGTAAAAGGAATGGATAAACTTCGACTCAAATGCTCGCTTGCATTTACTGATCGAATCACACACAACAATAAGTTTTATAACACCAAGTTACTGGTGCGTTTACTTATTATCAATGTGCAACCGACCAACAAATAACAACTCACATGTCTCGGTTTCAAGAATATACAATATTATCGTCTCACTAATCACTCGTGATAAATCTATGAAGTGATCCAAGTGAGTGTGGGTTTAATCCAATACTCTAATCTTATCAAAGCACTCACGAACTCTACAACAAACTTGTGCTATGTCTAAACACTTCATACAATCTACAGACAGATTCATGACAGTCTTTATTCATACCTACTCCCAACGTATGACTGACTGTGGATGTTTGAATAAACTAGTTATTCTGGAAGTCAAAACATGCAAACTGAAACATAATAATAATACTTAATCCTATATGGCCTCAAACTTGTGAGAGTAAATAAAACACTTCTATTTAACCACCATATTGATTACTTATTATTATCGTTTACTGTTTCATAAAATCAACTTATTACTCAAATTACAATAATAGTTGTCCCATGCATAAAGCATGCACAGTATGTTTCCTATGGTCCTTACTTTGTGAAATAGATCAATTGAAAAACCTTTTCAATGATGCTCATTTCACAATTCCCAATCCTTATCATTAGTGTAAGAACACAAGGTTCTTTGCTACTATTAGAATATGCTAGATTCTAACATCTTATGCAACGATCCTTTCATAAAGTCATAGCACAAAAGTCACCAAGACTTGGCTAATGAAATTACAAATTACTTTCTTAGAAATTGTTACAAGACAATTCCATAGACGTGAAGTCTCACTTTCAAAGTACATTCCTTTGAACATCCTTCTTGCATAAAGTTTTCTAATCTAGACACAGAATCTCAATATCCAACTCCCAATATGGAAACATTTCCACATTTGCCATATGACAACTCATTCTTAATAGAATCTTATTTATTCATAATAATGTCGATATGGTCCATCCAATACCATACTTCCAACTACTCACAAGCGACCAATCCTCAGCGAACTTTGAATCGTCCTTTGATAGTTGTTTAATAATTTTAGTCAAAATCCATTCTAGTCCTTTTTCCCTCTTAATGTGCTAGACATTTGAAAAATTTTAGAATGGCAAAATATTATAACATTTGCAATCGATCTTATACCCGAAGCGTATGGGACACGATGCATAATGTCTTACATAAAGATGTGATACTTTACCAATCTTTTGCCATAATATTTTATGTGTCATGTTCTCACAATTCGAACTATGAAGAGGGATGTCGTAATCATAATCGAATTTTAAGAACACACAATGTATCCTTTGACTGAAAATGTTAAAATTTCTCAATCTAGGCTTTAGATTTTGAAATGAAGTATAATATTCTCTCCCTTAATTATAGCAAAACAACTTTTCAACCCATGCAACTTTGGAAATTGAATCTTTGTTTTTCTATGATTAATATTGCTAACTTGCAATACTCTCCATAATAATCATACAATCATAACACTTATGCTCCCACTATCATGATGATTATTATCATATAAGCATAACACTTATGCTCCCACTAGCTTTGACATGTATTCAGAAAACAAATGAACTTTCAGAAAACAATGCCTATTGAATTTCTGAAATTCATATTTCTAATACCTGATGCTTCAATAAGCCTTTATCTAGGCTTCTTAGCCTTATACACCTTTGTCTTAGATAGCTCATATATGTGTTTAAACAATTCAGAACTTATGTTACTAAGTTCCAAATGTTGAAACTAATTGCCAAATCTCATAATTCGAACTATGGAAAGGGATGCCGTAACCATAATCGAATTTTGAGAATACAATTTTCACAATCGCTATCTTTTTAAAATCTCTTTTAGTGAAAGCATTTCCTCACAGTCATTTTCATGAAGGAGGGAATCTTATGACACTTAGATTTTATGGTGTATGAGTTCCTATCCATGTGAATTTGCCAAAACCAAGGTTTGCGACAAATCCAAACTCATATGGACTGAACTTTCTTAATCTTGATTTCTTGCCTTATGGTAACACGAGTGCCCACCATGTCTTCCAAGTAGTTTAGTAACTTGTTCTTACATATCAATGTACTTTCCATCGACTAAGGCTCTAGTATGCATTCAAATGAGAACTCATAGAACTCACATACGCAATTAACTCAATTGGAATGGCACAAAAACAAAATAATGTCAGCACGATAGGTTGCAAACCTCATGTCGTGTGCTAGTGATGATCGATAAGGTATATTGTTGATTTGTTCCTGAAACCTTTCAATACCATTAAGACTCCCACTGACTCCTTGACATATAAGATTCTCTTGTCAAGAAACATTTCTTGACAAAGCAAATATTCAAGAGTTAGTGTAGTTCTTATCAAGACAAAACACTTCATAAATTGGTCCTAGTTGGTCTTTGTCTTATCCAAGACATCACAACTTACCAATTTCTAATGTGCAGGAATAAGAAAACTTTTCCAAATTCCACATTTGACGAGTGTTATAAACCTACTTAAGACTAGTCACTCAATGTCACAATCTTGGAGTATGACTCTAAGACTTGACATTGGAACGAAGTATGATTGACTCTTTGATTTAACCATTTCTACAATTTTCGATTCCTCTTCTTAGACATGCAAATGTACTAAGACTCACTTAGAGGATCAATTGAGATATGGTTCTTAATCATTAAGACTTCATCATAAAACACAATAAAAGGTACTCTCCCTTCTTCTTAGAATGGATAAACTTCTATCTTTCTTCCTTCTTGATTCTTCTTATTCATTCTGCTATTGATTGAAACTATTTCAGTCAACTCAGAGTTATACTCAATCTTATAAGTATAACCATAATTACTAAACTTTAGTAAATCATGACGAATATCTTTGTCACTCTTGTGGTAGACTTGATCAACGCACAACCTAGTGTACTTGATCTTCCTAGTCCTTCAATTTGACACTTTGTCAAAGAATTAGTCTAAGTTTCCCAAATGTGAAAGTTTTTCATTCATCATACAATACACATTGCATGATTCCAAGTTTCTGTCCAATTGAAACTTGGGCGATGAGAAACTCTCCCTATTTGGTAAACTTTTGATATTTCCACAAATAATACAATTAAGAATCAAATCCATTATTGCTAATAATAGAAACCTTCAAACATCAATTTTCCATACATGCCATTGCAAGGATAAATAAGATAAAATCAAAAATCATTTTATTGCGGAAAAATTTGTCCTTACAATGCAACTCAATTGAAAAACTATGTTATTACATATTTCTTAACAATCTATTCTAACTCCAAGTAGTAGCTCAAGAATCCAATCTTCAAGTAATGCGATCGAAATCCATTTCTTCACGATCAGATTCAGCTCACTTCTTCCCTTAAGCTTCCTCTCTTTTCTTCGATTCTACAAAACATCAAAATGAAATCTTATCACATCATGTATTAAGAATCTAGAATAGTAACTTAAAAGAGTTAGATAATGGATTTTACCTGAAGTAAAGCCAAACGTCTTGACTCTCCCATCTCTTAGATCTCTCAGGTAGTTAGGGCAGCTTCGTCTCTAATGCCCCTTCTCTTGGCAATAAAACCAAATGGACTCCTTTGGCACAGCACATCGGACAATCACAGACTTAGTTCTTTCAGGACTTCCAATGTTGCCAGTGTCCATTGAAGTTTGGGAGTTTGATTCACCAGACAAATTTGCTTGACCAGCATGCCAAATCATTGCTGATTCAATAGCTATAAGCAAATAGGTGAGATCAATTAGGGTCACGTCGTGGTCCATCATATAGTACTCTCTAACGAACTCACTATATGATTCAGGAAGTAACTGAAGAACCCAGTCAACAGCCAACTCACTTGAAATCTCGACACCCAACATGTTTAACCTATCAATGTGTGACTTCATCTCTAAGACGTGCGCACACACAGGTTTCCCATCTTCGTGTTTACTTGCCAAAAGGGCTTGAGTGAGCTTGAACTTTTCAAGCCTTTGAACTTGTGGGTCAAGGAGAACAATTGGAGGAGGTGGAGGAAATGAAGCATGACTCTCATTTCCTTGATCGTATCTCGGAACGTCATCTTCATTTGGAAAGCTTGTTCCAAAGGATTTGGGAAGACCATTGTAAGATTTAGACATCTACAAAACGGGAGAAAATTCAAGTTAAGTTGATTAGAATTCTTGATGTAACACCCAAATGAAACATCAAGTTAGGATCAAACACAATATTCTACAACCTAGAAAAGGGATGCCGTAATCTAGTTGTAGAATATTTGAAGGTAGGTAAATGACGATTTACCAATTTCCACCATGAAAAACGAAAAGGAAGATTAAGTTTTAAATGAATTGAAAATCCTAGACCTTTTGAGATTCATTGAACTTTTCAATGGCATGTTTAATCTCGATTATGCCCTACTATTTGTGACTGGGATGCCGAGGATCACAAACAAGGTGTGAATAACCATACGAATCACGTGGTGCACCCAATGCTACTATCACCTAATCAATGTGCCGGTTAGCCACACACGCTCCATTGATCTATGACAAACATCGAGTCACCCTTCGCTACTAATGTCATCCCCAAGTTAGTGTGCCGGTTAACCACACACGCTCCACTAACGTTTGACAGGGGTACGAAGTGTAATTCTATGGATTAGCATACAATTTCACATTTTTCCTAAAGTAACTATGATTTGGGAATTTGAAAAAGCATTTAGTTACTTTGTACTTCATTATACTTATAATGGAAGGTTTCTGTCCTATCCTACCCGTTCGGCTAACGACCCTCCACTAGTCAAGAGTGCGGTGGGTAAGAGTGGATACCCATTCAATCGTCATTTTATAGGCAATTTCCTTAAACACCCCTTATAGACCAGCTTCGTGAATGAGGCCTACTAACGGTAAGACTGACTGTTTACTCATATATAATACTATACTTTTAATGTTATATATAGTATAGGGTGTATTTTACACTTTTAAAATACTAGGTGGTTTAATTTAGTAAAATTATACTTTTAATTTAATTAAATGTAAACCAAGACTTTATGGGTTTATTAAATCACTTTTAATTATACACTTTAATTAATTAATAAAACCATAAGGATGTGATTTGAACTTTTCAAATTACTAGGGTTTTAGAATTTAACATTTCAAAATTAAACTTTTAGTCAAATTTTAAATTCCAAAACTTGAGGGCAAGTTTTGAAACATTTCAAAACATAAGGGTTTAGAATTTAAATATTTCAAAATTAAACCTTTTAATCAAAATTTAAATTCCAAAACTTGAGGGCAAGTTTTGAAACTTTTCAAAACATAAGGGATCAAATAACAAATAACATAAATTAAACAATTAATTTGGTGATTATCTATATTTGACCTAATCTCATTTTATTCATAAGATAATTACCAAAAATTTTAAATAATCCATTTTATCATATAAAGAAACTATTATTTAAAAGATTTGAAATTAGCTATAGTTTTGGCAAGGATAAACATATAATTAAGATAAAATTCGGATTTTAACTTCATAAAACAATTTAAGCATCAAATCCAAGTCAAAACAGCAACAAAAACCCGAAATTCCCTCTGTCTGACCCCTGGACTCGCCGAGTCAGACAGACTCGCCGAGTTCATCCACTGACTCGCCGAGTCAGGTCGAGAAGAGGCCAAAAATTCGTTTTTCATCAAATAAAGCAGTTAAGCATCACATACAACTGAAACCAATCAAGGCTCTAATACCACTGATGGGTTTTAGGCATAAGAACAATCATATGTGCTCATACAAACCCTAATGCTTGGATCTAGGTTTCTCTATTGTACATTCTTTGAATCCAAGACTAATAAACTTAGATCTAACATATTATAAACTGAATTAGGGTTTAGAGAATTACCTTTGATTGTTATATAGCAACAACAATCAATTCCCTGCTTGGATTGGCCTTAGAAAGCTTAGTGCCTCAAGTGATGCACCTCTAATGGAGTCACAAACACTATATACAACTTGGATGAAGAGGAGAAGAAAGGAGGCTGCCCAAAAACGACCAGAAACCCTAGAGAATCAGTTGTCCACGTTTTTGGAGCCTAAGGGGTCCTTTATATACTTGTGTGGGCTGCTAGGGTTTCAGTCAAAACCCTAATGGACAGCTTAAACTCTAAGCAGCCCATGGAACCTTCTGGATAAGGCCATGGACGAAAATATGATGGGCTTCCATCATAATTTCGTTCACCCCTTGATCCTTTAGCATTCCTTAGCCCAATAACTCAATTATCCAATAATTGCAGTCCAGTCCCCTAAGTTTAATTAATCTCTTTTAGCCACAAAATTAATTCATAATTAATTATTGACTAATATTAATTAAACAATATGATTTCTCCTTTAATATATTATTCTCATAATATATTAATAAATCATATTTAAACCTCTCTCTCCTTAATTCATCCTACATATTGCTATGGTGAAGGCAACCCAAAAGGACCATGCTCATAATCGGGTCAAGTACATACCAAAATAGTTATGGACTTAGACACTAATCCAACAATAATTTCTTTGTTATAACTCGGATTTTAGTGTTTTTTACATTTTTGGAAACCTTGTTACAATCTCTATGACTTGGTTCATCCCAATTGAGATTATTTAATAATTTATTTTTGAGGGTCAATTATGTAAATATACACAGTATTGCGAAATTTCTCTTTATTAATTTAAAGAGAAGTACAAATTGACTTCCAAGGTCAATTATGTCAAAGCGTGTTTGAAAACTCATTCATTCCATGACTTCCAGGTTCGTACAGAACGTGTACAATCCAATGTGTCATGGGATGAATATGAATATCCGTTGGTTGAAAAACAATCTGTTTTGAATAGCCGGTTTATCCTGGGAAAATCCTATATTTTCCCTAAAGGTGGTTGGTTGATTATCTATTTTAAACTGAGGTTTGCAAGTATCTACCATACTCATGTATATATATATATATATATATATATATATATATATATATATATATATATATATATATATATATATATATATATATATATATATATATATATATAAAAGCAGTTTTCCTTTAAAGACCCTGGTTACACCCAGAGATATATTAATCGTAAAGGTAAATAAAAGAAATCGTGATGAACTCAGTCCTGAAGGTATTATTAATACCCTCCAGTAATCTAACAGTTGTTACTTTGAGGTTAGTTCAGTTGATTCATTATTACAAATAAATTTCTATTATCTAGGTTATGAGTTTTGTAACCATAACTGACTGGACATGGCCCGCAACAGCCGATATCCTTAATGACTTTGTCACCCGCAGACCTGCCGGTCCAGCTGTAGCTAGCAGTGAGGTGTAGGATTGTCATTCCCATATAGATCTATACACAACAGTCACACTCTCCCTACAAGAGATTATGGTCACGAGGGCTAGTCCTCCACTCTGTTTAATGTGGTGAGTGTTACCAAGGACGTTTCTCAAACATAGCCTAACAAATTTACACGTAATAACACCGAAAACATGTTTATGATTTGCATGAATCCTTTATAAAATATTACATTTTACTATATGTTTCACAAATTCCTTGTTCTAGTTTTGAAAAACTATTTCTACGAGTTGATTTCTTAATCGTTTGGGTAAAACTATTTTTTAAGTCAAAAGCATGTTGAAATATGGTTATTTTAAACAAAATAATATATTTGGAGTACAAGTTTCCTTGTACTTTTGCTTGTATTCCCCCCTGAAAACATAAAAATAACTCGGAAAAACGTAGGGGTATGAACTCACAGTTGATGTGTGGAGTTGTTAACTAAAATGAAGATTCCCGAGTTGTTGCACATGACACTTAACAAAATCCTATTATCAAATAATTACTTATATGTATCTAAATTAGCGATTTCGATAAATAAAGTGTCGGAAACACTTGAATTTGGTTGAGGAATGTTACCGAGCCTTGCTTGAATCGAAGGAATGAGTTGACAGCCTTAAAACACGAATTTACGGATTCTAAAGGTGAGTTTACGGTTTCTGAAATGAGTTTAGGGTTTCAGCAGGTGGTTGAGTTTACGACCGTAAAGTCAAGAACTTGGTATCAGAGCCTTTGTTTATAGCGAACTAACTATATCGAACCTTACATGGTATACAACTATAAATATTTAGGGGCCTAAGTGCTCTAAACTAAAAAGTATACTTTCGAAAATACAAGTATTTTTATAAAATTATATAAGTATACCCGAGTGTCAGAATTCGTGCCGTGATTAGAACAAAACAAAAGTATTTGGATGTTGAACATTGCGGTTAAACCTGGGCAGTTATGTAATAATGTCTAGGGTCAATATAGATTGATCAACTATATTCATTCGAGACATGACCAACATGTGCTTGGGAGTAACTATGGCGTTGCAACAAGTCTAAAACTTACCTAGATACAAGAAGAGTTCTAGAACCAAACATACGGATTAAAATACTGTAGGAGTATTTTTAGGGTGCTATAACGATCGAACCAGAGTTTTACCCAGGAGAATCAATCATGTAACTATAATACATTAGAAGTATTATAGATTCGATGCCTATTAACTATTCCTTTACCCTCGCCTCGCATAGATAGCATGGTTGGATTCCATCTTCCTGGCGACCCATACTTTCCTAACCAAGGAGATGATGGATGGATCGAACCAGAGCCAGAAGGAAACCATGAAATCCCTTCGGATGATGGCATTGCTGAACCATTTCCTGGAGAGACTGACTCGGAACCAGAAGTCAAGAACTTACCCCCAGTTATACCAAATCCCAACCCTCGGCTTGTACTTGAAGGCCCAACGCCCATGTGGGTCGGAAGCCTCGGCTTGTAATCGAAGGCCCAACCCCGCCCATATAATGGGGATCGCCGCTTCTACAATGTGGACGGAGGAGGCTCCGCAGATAGAGCCCTTCCAATCATAGTCCGACGAGTGGCCTGCAATGTCGAGATGAACGTGGCGGCCATTCAACGAACTGTGGAACTCGAGGTAGACTTGGATGCCAACACAAACCGTATTCGCGGTCTTGAGGTTGCTTATGAGAGGATTTTGAGAGAAAATGAAACCCAGCAGCGAGAACTAGCTACAACTCCAGCTGAAGTCGTGGAGCTCCGAGCACGTCAATCAGTATACGAGAGTCGCCTGCTTGAAATGGAGCGCCAGTTGACTAACCTAAGGTTCCGCCCGAGAAGTGCCCGTCGCCAGTAGGAAATATTCTACTTGTCTTTCCTTTTGGTCTAAAGAATAGCTTCCCTATTTATGTTCCATGTAGCTCCTTTCTCTGTAGACATTCTTGCTTTGCAAGTATCGATTTGCTAGTTTTTTATGTTGTCAAATTGTTCCTCTGTTGGTATGCGGTAGACCTACCCCTAGGTCAAATTCTTCAAACTATGTGTAATCTTGATATCGATAATGGTGGCAACTATCATATTTCAGTTTAATATTTTCATTGTCAAAAGTGTACCTTAGATTGATAGCATGAAAAGTAAGCAACTTTATCAAGGTCCCATCATTGTTTTATCCTCAAAACGTGAATCATAAGATGTACTTAGACGGTTATTCCTTTCCCCCATCAATTTCTTGTCTGCTTCGATATCCTAATTGGCAAGAAATGGTTAAACCTAAAATCATGCTGATATTCCTTACTTCAAGGAAAGCGATTCGTCCCTTAAACGAAATCCTTACTGGTCTCAGTGATAAGATTTTTCAAACCTTCGTATCATTTCCTGCATCAAGTCTAGCAGTATCTGCGGAAGGAATGCCATGTATTCCTCGCTCATGTTGACAATGATACACAAGAAGTTAAAGACCTCGAGAGCATCTTCGAAGTCTGCAACTTTCCCAACGTCTTCCCCGAAGACATTCCAGGGATTTATTCCGAGTGCCAAGTTGAATCACGTATCGACTTCATCCTCGGAACTACCCTATAGCCAAATCTCCAAATCATTAAAAGCCGACAAAAATGTGAGAGTTACTCGGCCAGTCCGATGAGTTGAGCAACCAAGAGTTCGTCAACTTATTATATGCGAACTTTGTGTGTTCAAATCTTTTCTATCATAGCTAAGACCACATAATGGGGATGTGGGTCGAATCACTGAGAGTCTGATAGCATAACGGGAAATCTCAACGCATAGATAAACATTTAGGATATATCCGGGGGCAACCATTGTTGCTCACAATCTTCTTTCCTTGATATGTAGCAGATCATGCCTCCGAAGAAACGTAACCAACCCACCAGTAAGACACCAATCCTCCAAATGGACCCAGCTACGTTCCAAGCTGCCGTCACAGTAGTTGTAACAGCCGCCCTAGCTGTTCTTAACGCTAACAACACAAAGGTGGGTGGAAGTGTGAATGGCAATCCGAATCTTGGTGTTAACCAATCTCAACAACAAGTGCCTACTAGAAAGGACACACTTAATCTCCAACCTAACATCCTAAAATGAAAGTTAAACAGGAGTTGTTCAACCCAAAGATCTTCTAAGAGGCAATGAATTGGGACAGTCAGTACCCCAGTCAGCTCTGTTGTTCCCACACCAACCATACCCTATTGTGGGAATCTCCCGCACTGCAACAAATGCAACTACCAGCATCATGGGGTCTGCCGAGTGCTGCATTGCACCAGATGCAATAGGAAGGGACACACCACCTGCGGTTGTAGAACACTAGTCAAGTTCATCACTCCGACTACCAATGCTGGGACAAGTCCAACCTGTTAAATCTGTGGAAGTTTAGGACATTTCAAAAGAGACTGCCCAACAGAAAAGAACAATGGGAAAATAGGAGGAGTCTGACCTCAGAGAATGAGGAAGCATCAACGAACCCTGCTATGTTTTGGTACGTTTTCGAAAACCCCTATAATTGTTCATAATTGTGATTCATTTCTCGTCCAAATTCAATTGCTACATTCCTATAAGATTTAAAAAGCCCTAATGAACAAATTATGATAACTTAGTGAATACGCTAGGGTCAGTTGTAATTATACAGGGCTTGTGTACATCAAATGATCATAGGGAAATCTAGTAAGAACCATTTCATGAAAGCTCATAGATTCAACACATCAGAACCCTCGTGTTAGTAGTACTTGTTAATTTCGAATTAAACACAACAAACACCAGAGACATGCACCCGGAGGCATCAATGTGCTAATGAAACGATCTTTCCGGACAAACTTAACGCGCGATCCTACAACGTCGTCAAGTTTAGTCTGATCGAGTCTATGTCATATTAAACCCTTTTGTCTTAAAATCGTCCGATCGCAAAACTCCCGTTGCTCGTAACGCCAAATTAGATGCGAACCTCGAAAATTCATCCCTCTTCGAAGCCTTCTATGGTCGTAAGTACAGATCCCATCTGTGCTGGGCTGAGGTAGGTGACACGCAACTAGTCAAGAGACAAGTCCCCGGCAGCACTTTCGCAAGTCCTAAAATCATCCGAAAGACGACTAAGAAGATCATGAAAAGGGGCTACGCCGATGAGAGACAAAAACCATTGGAGATCCAGATGGGTGGACGCGTCTCTTGCGGGTCTCACCCTGGAAAGGCCTGATACGCTTCGGAAAGCGTGGGAAGCAAAAATCAAGACACGTTGGATCGTCCAAGATCCTTGCTATGATCGGTCCTGTAACATACAAACTCCAATTACCCCGAGAACTCAGTAAATTCCATCCCTTCTTCATCGTGTCGAACCAAAATGAGTTTATGTCCTATGAGACACCATCAAATTCCCCTCGAAAACCACACGTTAGACGATAGTCTACACTTTGTATGAGAATCACCTGAATGCACGGATCGAGAAGTCAAGCGACCGAAATAACTTCACATCCTGATAGTGAAGGTCCGCTGGAATGTTAAACAGTAACTTGGATTCACTTGGGAGTGCAAGGATAAGATGAAACAGAAGTATCCACATCTCTTTCCTAATCCATGACTTGTATTCCATGTTCGAATTTCGGTACAAAATTCCCTCTAACGGGGGGATGATGTGACAACCCGAAACTTTGTCTGTTTCTGTCATGCGATATCCGTTAATAAAGTTTCGAATTCATTAATTTTTCCGTCAAAACTTTGGTTTAATAAAATAATCTAGTTATATTTAATTAAACTATTAACGAGTCAGAACCAAAAATCGCGCGGAAACACGAATATCTCGAGAAAACTACATTTTCAGTCTAAAATGGGATTACGACCGTAAACTAGTTTACGGCCATAAACTCATTTACGACCGTATACTCATTTACGACCGTAAACCTATTTACGGTCAGTGGAAAGTGGACCCCTCACCTCACCCCTATAAATACGATACCCCCACTCTCCTTAGAACATTTTTTTGGCCACATTCTCTCATCTTCTCTCTCTAAGTTCTTCAATCGTTTTGAATGCAGATTTCGATGCGAGAAGTGATTCCAGACGCTCCAAAGTGCTCCAAAAGGTGTTCTTCGACGTTTCCCAGAGTCTAAAAGCGTTTTTGTGAGTTTACGATTGAAGAACTTAGAGAGAGAGAAGAGGAGAGAATGTGGCCAGAAAAATGTTCTAAGGAGAGTGGGGGTATCGTATTTATAGGGGTGAGGTGAGGGGTCCATTTTCCACTGACCGTAACCAGGTTTACGGTCGTAAACGAGTTTACGGTCGTAATCCCATTTTAGACCGAAAATGTTGTTTTCTCGAGATATTCGGGTTTCCGCGCGATTTTTGGTTCCGAATCGTTAATAGTTTAATTAAATATAACTATATTATTTTATTAAACCAAAGTTTTGACGGAAAAATTAATGAATTCGAAACTTTATTAACGGAAATCGTGTGACAGAAATGGATAAAGTTTCGGGTTGTCACAAAAGTCAATAGATAAAAAGATAGTGAGATATCAAGAATTAATATGAATTTGATATCTATGAAATTAAACACTTAATTCAACAAGAATCTTGTAAAGAATTGAAAATGGATGTCCACTACAAGTACAACTTGCAACAGGATAGTATAAAATGAAGTGGTTGTTTTTCAAAGAGTATCAAAATACATGTCGATTGTATTGGTATATTCAGTATATGTAATGTGGATACTTGATCCTAAAGCAGGTGTTTAATAAACCACAATACTGTGAAAGTATCGACATCAAACCGACCTACCGAAAATAAAAATTTACGCGGTCGTATTGAAAAGTATGAAAAATAACACTGGAACATACCCATAATCCCAAAACTTTGGAATGGAATGTTTGTGAAAATTGTAATAACTCTTGTTGAAGTAAAGTGCTTATTATTTTATTCATACTTGATTTTGTACATATCCTGAAAGTAGTCTATACATTCAGTATATTAAACTAGAAAGTAGTGTAAACACTACTTGCGGCGGTTGCTACGACGGTTACTGGGTTCTGCCTCATCCTACGTCTTCCAACGCCTTTCTTGTGCATCATGATGTTCTCTCAACTCCCTTATCTCGGATTGAGCAGCATTAAGTTTCCTTCGAAGGGCTTCAGTATGGTGCTGGGTGTCATCTTGCATTTCGTCAAGACGAAGGATATATGCAGTGTTAGCCTGCGCAGCCGCATTCACTTCTAGGATTCGATTGATTGACATCCTTGATTGATCGAATTGTCGGGCTATTCGGTTCACTATAAATGGAAGAGCTCTGTCTGTTGTTCCTCCTTCTGAGACGTTATAGAAACCCCGTGTCATTCCGTAGGGAGGGCTTTGGCCATCTTCTCGACTCCAATAGTTTATGTATTGGCCCCACTCGGGTATGGGTACTGCTTCCTCTTGCCTCGAGGGACGTAAACCCGGGTTGGAGACTTGTGGCTCTGTATCTGTACCACTTGATTCACCTTCCACAAATGGTTCTTCATCTGAGTCTTCTTCTGGATCCTCCTCCGGATCCTCCACTATCCATCCTTCATTGCCATGATTTGGAAAATAAGGGTCCCCTGGTAAATGATGTCCTACCATTGTGTCTGTACAAGAATAAGGTTATGAGAAATGCCAGAAAAACTAAAGCATATCAATGTTTAAAATATTCTTATAGTATTTTATGTTCTGTTCCTGAGTTTCTTCTGTAGTTGGTAAGTTTTAGACATGTCACAACACTACAATCACTCCTAAACACATGTTGGTCATATCTGAAATTAATATAGTTGATCAGGCTATATTAATTCTAGATATGATTACATAACTGCTTGGTTTTGATTGTAATGTTCAACATCCAAATACTTTTAAGTTCTTATGAAAATATACTTGTAGATATGAGTGTTAGTATACTTCTTGTAAAAATACTTAGAATTTTTAAAAAAGTTTACTTGTAGTCAGAGCTCTTAGCCCCAATATATTTATAGTTTGTATATCTTTTACGGATTGATATACAGAGTTCACTATAAACAATGCTCTGATACCAATCTATTACACCCCTAAACCAGACGACGGAAATGTCCGAGGGTGGAGGACTTCATTTGTAGTATCACAACACATGCATAATAGTAATCAATGTACAAACAATCATTGTATTTAAAAGTATAAGTATTTACATGTGTTCAATCATTGTATATTGAAACCAAAATAATTATACAAAAGAAGAAGATATGACTCATAATGGCTCCATCTTCTCAAAAAGCTCGAGGAGTACCTGTTATTATTTCCCTAAGAATACAAGTAATTTGAAAAGAGAGTATCAACAATAAGTTGAGTGAGTACATAAGTCTTTATGTGTGAAAGGGTGTCTTTGTATCTTGAATATGAAAACTGTTCTAGAAAATCCCATATTTTATGTAGTATGTGAAAAGTAGTTTTATTCCCATAAAACCGTTCTATTTGTAAACCAATGTATTTGTAAAACTTGTAACTGAGAGTGTGCCTGGCTTCACCAGTTGTTATTGAAAATTGTAGTATACCATTGTACTTTGCATTTTGTAAAATGGTACTTTAAAGATGTACTTACGTTTAGTTGTTTATACGCTAACGTGTTGTTAATATCTTTTTAATTAGTTATTATAACCATACTAAGACATGAACGCTTGAAACAAACGCCTTGTGAGCATTTAAACTACTGATAACAATTGCCACTCATTGCCGTGTATGCCTGACTGTAGCTAGCTACCTGAGTGCGGGGTTGTCAATCCCGATATAGATCTACACACAACTTGTTTCGATTCCCGAACTGGAGATTCTGGTTATAATGCCAGGGCTTTACCTTGGTTGTCTAAACTGAATTAAACAACCTGAATTGAATGTCACATAAAAAGCATACAAACGTTATATGTATATCAATTATGAAAACACAATCATTCTGAAATAAATGATTGACAGTATGTTCTTGAATTAGTATTCCGAACTTGTATTTGACAAGTGTAAACCCTTGATTTGTTTTGAATTAAAACCCTTGTTTTACGTAAAACATTGTATTCTTGTAGATACTTAAATCATGAATTATTGTTTTATGTATCATAAATTATACCTAATATAATTTATATGTTCTTTACGAATTCGTAAATAACTATTTTTGCATGTAATCATTTGCTCAACATGTTACAAAGGGTAATTAAACTAATGAAATAACTTTTAGATTTATATACATATACAATTTTATATATAAGTAAAATTTAAACGACCTTCGGGCAAATAACCGGTACTATAAGTCCACATCCAAACAAGGATAAGGACCAGGAATAAGTTATTAGTCCTAAGCCTTTTAAATCGTATTTATATTAATATATATATATATATATATATATATATATATATATATATATATACAAATATTAATATTTGGGAAAAATATAAGTTTATAAAAGAGTTCAATATTTGGAGTATTTTTGATGCTTTAAAATTGTTTTATCGTGATTTGAAATCATTTATTTATAACACAAAGTTATTGTGTTATACTTGTATTTTCCCCCTTAAAATAGTAGAAATTATGAAAGTACGTGGGTATGAACTCACTTGATAGATGGTGAATCAGACAGAGTTTCATTTCACGAAAAGGAGTTTATTTGTCGAGAAACCGGCTCAAATCGGACAAAGTTTTGACATGAGAGAGGTTAATTCTCGGGAATCTTGGGGCTTCGAGGCTTGGTTCGGGCTCGAGTCTTGATACCGGGTCTTTAGGGGTTGTATATGAGCTTATGGAAGTGGAAAATGTGAAAGAGAATGAAATTTCGGGTGAAAAAGTGTAAAAATAGTCGGACCCTCGCATGCCTTATATAGGCCGAAGCCTCGGATCCGAGGCTTATGCGAGGCTGACAGCTTGCGAAAGGAAGCAACTTCGGTTCAGTGGTGGTAGGCTCGGACTGGACTGTACCAGACCTCGGTCCAATGGGAAGAGGGCACGTGCGAAGGGGTTGTCCGAGGAGCGTGCGAGGGTGATGTTTGGTGTGTCTCATGCGAGGCTGTACGATTCTTGTTGGACCTCAGACTTGGCCGCATCAGAAGGCGACTCGTGAGGCTGCGGTCCAATCAGAAGACGCCACGTGGAGGCTCGCATGCGAGGGTGACGTGGCAAGTACTATTCATGCGAAATTTCCCGGTTTTTCCTATTTTTCTTTATTTTTGTGTCAAAAACATGTAAAATTCATAGCTTTTGCATACAAACTCCGTTTTTGACGTTGTTTATATGCACGCGTAGATAAAATTATACTCTACGACTTTCGTTTAGCATTCGTCGGCTAATTTTGAATTTATTTTTATTATTATTATTTTTAACAGACCGGGACAGGAAAATCCGTTAAAAATTCATAACTTCTTCATCTGACGTCCGTTTTTGTCTGTCTTCTTACCGTTGTACTACTAATGACAAGACCTTCAATTCTCGTTTTGGTTGTGTCGGCTAAAAACCACTAAATCTTTATTTTGAGTTTTTAGCTATACACTGCTGTACTGAAACTTAGAAAAATCATAACTTCCTCATACGAAGTCAGATTTTTCCGTTCTTGTTATGAAAGTTCTCGGTTAAACATAAACTACAACTTTCATTTAGGTTGTTAAGGCTAAAAAGCCTTTTATTAAAAATTCAGTTTTTACATTGAACAGTGTTTTGTCGGTTTTGTCGCGGATTTTTGATTGGTCATAATTTCTTTGTTATAACTCGGATTTTAGTGTTCTTTATATTTTTGGAAACCTTGTTACAATCTCTATCACTTGGTTCATCCCAATTGAGATTATTTAATAATTTATTTTTGAGGGTCAATTATGTAAGTATATACAGTATGCCAAAATTTCTCTTTATTAATTTAAAAAGAAGTACAAATTGACCTACACTATTACATAAGTTTGAAATAATGGTTTGTTACACATAGATCCAAGGTATTCAGGGTTGCATGTACACTTAGGAGTGTTAGAATGCTCAAAACCCAACAACTCCCCCTAGGTCAATCCCAAGAGGATGGATCAGGCTCCCGCCCTAAGGTCTCCAAGGCTTCCCGTCTTCATTTCTTTTCCCCAAAGGAGTTGGGCTCCATTATTTTGTCTATTACCCAAACACTTCAAACACCATCCCAAACACAAGGCGACTCTTCAGCCTTTTCCAGAACTGAGTCGAGGCCAGACATGACTTTAGGTAAAGGAGACCAAGGAAGCTCGGGAAATCCTACTCTGCATACATCACTAACAGGTGGTTTAGGCACGGTGAGAAAAAATGTGAAAGGATCCGTGAACCTGAGGGACACCTCGGTGCGATACCAAGGAATTGACGATATAGATCTGAATGACTCATGGAGTAAGTATTAACCATCCAATGAAGCCGAAGCCAAGAAATATGTCGCTTTCCATAGGGCATTCCAAGCAAGAAAGGCAAGACAAACAAAGCAACTTCAGCAGAAACAACAAGAAATCCAATCTGTAGCTATGTATTGGGCAGACACAATCAACAATGCCAATACCGTAGCTACTTTCTGCAAGGTCCATGCTCTAATGGACAACATGGCTGATACCATCTGCAAGGCTCAAGAAATGACTGCTAATCAGACTCCTTCAAATCCCCTCCATCTCCAACTGCCAAAGATTCTCAAGATGCAGAAACCGAAATCAAAGTTAGCTCTGCTCCCACCTTCGGTTTTGATGATGTTGATCTACAGGAGGTCAATAAGCCCAGTCCTTCGGATGATGACCTCATGATGTACGTTGAAGAAGAGGAATCGAGTGGTTCTCAACACTCAACCTCTACGCCTCAGGAGAAAAAGAAGAAAAAAAGTTGGTCGTCTCAAGAAAAGAATTCCTCAGTCTTCAATCCAAAGTTGACCAAATTCTGGCCGCAGTCAAGTCTAATCAACCGCAATCCGAAGACAATCCTGTACTGCAATCCTTGATCAAAAGGATTGAAAGGATGGAAACAAGGGAACGACTGGCTGCTGAGAGAATTTCTCTCAAGGTAGAAATGGGAATTAGGTCCCTTGATAACAACCATCAAGTGGAACACAATGAATTCCTGGCTGCTGTGGAACGCCTCATATCTGAGGTATCCGCAATCAAAGACAACCTGCAAGCAGCCATTGCGGACCAATCTACTCTCTCTCAAAAACTGATAGCTAAGACTCACACGGCTTATGAGTCCACTATTTCAGTCCTCCATGCAACCATCAACAAACTCGAACATTCCTTATCCTCAAACTTCCATGGCCCCGAAATTCTCCAATTAACCAAGGAGATTCATCGGCTACTCTTTAACACTACCATTCCTGACAATCAGCAACTGGCTGATGTTCTCAAAGCCCATTTCCAGAAGGTGTGTGCTAAAGTCGATGGTCCCAAACAATGGCTTGATGATGCTCCGGGTCTGAACTCCTCAAGAGGGGGAAGTGAAGAAGACCATCGAGAAGAAGAACACTATGAAGAAGATCATCAATCCAACAGTGCTTCTTAGAAAATCCCTTCACCGCAACATCAATCTCCACCACCACAACAAAAAATCGTTCCTTCCCCTGAACGACCTGAAACTCCCCCACGCTTTAAAAATCTGGTTGATCACATGTCTTCTCCAAGCTCAAATGACTCCCCTGTCACTAAATAGAAGAAAGCTGTCACACCCCAAAACGGGAACGGCGGAAACGTTCGGGGGTGGAGGATGTCATGTCAAGTATCACGAGATATGTATCTGGTAAGCAAGTAATGAACAACCATTTCATTTAGAAATAAGGTGTTTACAATGTGTGTTCACAAAACATAGAAGTCATAAACAAATAACAAAACAAGACTTTAAGCTATAATGCTCCATTTTCTGAAGACCCAGCACGAGCACCTGTCTAATAGTCTCCTGAGAATACAAGTTATTTGAAAGAGTTTATCGGAAATTAAGCTGGTGAGTTCATAAGATTTTAGTGATGTGAGTAAGCTGTAAAAATGTGGTTGAAAATGTATAAGCACAAGTGATGTAAGTTGTAAGTTCTGTTTTGAAATGATCGCCTGTTGCTCTAGAAAATCCTATATTTCCTACTTTAATGGAAGTTAAGTAAAATGACACTACAAGCCTTTCTATGCGTACTAAGTGGGTAAAAGTTATATATACTTAGAGTAAATAAACAATTGATTATGTGCATCTGCCCTAAACTCACAACCCAACGAGGAACAACAAGTAAGGCGGATAGCACACATTCCATTTGTTGTTAGATCATTATCATATATAACCTTGGTGTATTCACTTGTTACTCATGGAGTTATTTGTAATGGTTCCTTTATATCTAATGGAGAGTTCTTTTATGAAAACCTATTTTTCTTATAGTAAAATATTGACTATGGTGATTACTTTTATAATAGCTTTGTTTATACTGCTATATATAATCTGATATCGGGTAGATAGTTAATTGGGGGAATCTGCCCTAAGCCCACATCCAACGGGAACAAGACGTCAGAGGAAAACACACATTTAACTATCTATTGGATATTAAATTTATATATAAACATGGTGTATAAACTAAGATGTTATAGAGTTAATTCACCTAAAGTCTCTAAAACTGTACTGGCTTAATAAAATGGATTAAGCCCTTTTCTGGAAAATCTCTTGTTTTGTATACCAAAAATACTGACTTTGATAAGTAAGTTTTGTACTAGAATAATTGTGCATTGACTCTGTGTCCTATGACCTGATCCATACTTAGTACCCTTATGATGACTTAATGTATACTAAGCATAAATATATATAGATTCGGGTAGATAATAGATTGGGTGACCTCGGTGCAAGCCCACATCCAACGGGAACAGGACTTACAGCGAAGAGCACACATCCTATTAGCTGTCGGAATCTACTACCATATATGTATCCTATAGCGTATACATTAAGGAATCATAAAGTTAGCATCATGGTCCTAACTTTTAAAAGTAGCCTTCTACCAAGACTCGACTGTTTTGAAAGTATTCTTCTACCAAGACTCGACTGTACGACTATTATTAATTAAATCTAACCTACCTCATCGATTATGTGAGTATGACACATGGTAAAGGTATTAATAATATTGAAACTGGAATTTTATATCCTTCTGTGATTGTCGTATTGACAGTGTAAGTACTGTAGTAATTGTAATAAGTGACTACTTTTAGTACTATTTTGCTTTAAGTGAGGGTTAAGGGATAATGTGATGGCTAGATCCCATACTAAACGCTCCCTTGTCAAGAGATTCTAGGAACTACACGCGACCCCTGCATAAGTGCAAGCCGCGAACATCCACATTACTATGATCATGTATACCCAATAGAACTATCACAATGCGTTGTGATTCATTGGTATAGTTAGATCCTGAACTTGTTCCATGCTATAGCACCTTATTATGTTCTGTTATGTTATCGTATATTGATATCGTATTTATGTAAATGTATTCATGTAAGCGTATCTATGTAAACATATTTATATAAACGTATTGCATTAGTATAGACCCATGAACTAAACTGACTCTTTGTGTGCTTCATTGTACTAGAAGTAATGAATGGCGTTCTCCTAAACTATACCTATAATAGTTTTCTAATGTTCTAAACGTACTGTTACTGAAAAGACTCATTTATCTACGAAGTTATGCTTATACTTTAAAAACGGAGTTTTGTACAACTATAAAGTAACACAACCTTTAGAAGAGTTTTGAAATGTATTGACAACTTATAAATGACATAAGTAACATTTTGAAAGATGTTTATAACAAACATTTACACAATTATCATTGTGTTCAACATGTATCCCCCCCCCCCCTTTAAAACAGTTAAAATAGTTTAAAAGATTCATTATGGGGTATGAACTCACCTGATGTGGGTGATTCAAACGGGTATGCGTGTACGGATGAGAAGTTCCACGAATGAAGCCCCGTGACACAATAAGTCCTAAAAGATATATAAGGACACATATTGACATGAATATAGTGTTTATAAATAACTATGTGAAAGGAAACACCTTCCTGTTGGATTAGTGTCTAAGTCCATAATTATTTTGGTATGTACTTGACCCGATGGTGCATGGTCCTTTTGGGTTGCCTTCACCAAAGCAACTTGATAGGATGAATTATGGAGAGAAAGGATTAAATATGATTTATTAACATATTATGGGAATAATATATTAAAGGAGAAATCATATTGTTTAATTAATATTAGTTAAGAATTAATAAGAATTAAGTTTGTGACTAAAAGAGATTAATAAAACTTAACGGACTGGAACTGTAATTATAAGATAATTGCAATTTGGGCTATGGATTGCCTTATATTAAGGAGTGGACGAATTCTATGGGGAAACCCATTAGAAATCATCCAAGGCCTTTAAGGAAAGGAGTCCATGGGTTGCTTAGGGCTTAAGCATCCAAATTAGGGTTTCCTTGTTAGATAACCCTAATGGCCTCACTATATATAGAGCCCTTATGCCCCAAAAACGTGGACAAGCTTCTTTCTAGGGTTTCCAGACGTTTTGGGCAGCCTCCTTCTCTTATCCTCTTCATCCTCTTGCTCTTGGTGTTTGTGAACCATTAGAGGAGTGACATTTGTGACTTTAAGATTTCTAAAGTCATTACAAGGAGGATTTGAGATTGTTATTGCTACATAACAATCAAGGTATGATCTAAACCCTAATTATATGTTATATTGATTATCATATGCTAGATCTAGGGTTTATAGTCTTGGATAAAGTGCATGTACAATAGAGAAACCTAGATCCAAGCATTAGGGTTTGTATGAGCACATAGGATGTTCTTATGACCAAAACCTATCAGTGGTATCAGAGCCATGATTGGTTTCTATTGTATTGATGCCTTCTTAATTTGTTCAAGTTGAAAAATTCGATTTTTGTGAAACTGCTTGATGAACTCAGTGAGTCCCATTGTGGACTCAGCGAGTAGCCCCCTACTCGGCGAGTCCATATGGGTACTCGGCGAGTTCGAGCGTCAGAAAGAGGGGATTTCGGGATTTCTTGCTGTTTTTCTCATGGATACTTGCCTTATCTGTTTTAGATCATTAAAATCCGATTTTATTCATATTTTTTAGTATCTCCTTGATTAAACAAAAGATAATTACCAATTGATTAGATAATAACTTCCTTATATGATAAATATTGGATTATTTGTATTAATTGGGTAACTTATTTTGCAAGAAATTGAAATTAGGTCAAATATAGATAATGATGAAATTAATTGTTAAATTTATATTATTTGTTATTTGATCCGTGTGTTATGAAAAGTTTCAATTTTCCCCTTTAGGTTTTATAGTTTAAATTTAAACTCAAAAGTTTAGTTTTGAAATTTAAATAGTTGAAACCCTAATGTTTTGAAAAGGTTTCAAAACTTGCCCTCAAGTTTTGGAATTTAAATTTTGATTAAAAGTTTAATGTATATTTAAATTCTAAACCTAAATGTTTTGAAATGTTTCAAAACTTGCCCTCAAGTTTTGGAATTTGAAAGTTGATTAAAAGTTTAATTTAGGAATGTTAAATTCTAAATCCCTAGTATTGTTTTGAAAAGTTCAAATCACACCCTTATGGTTTTATTAATTAATTAAGGTGTATAATTAAAAGAGGTTTAATAAATCCATAAAAGTTTAGGTTTACAATTTAATTATAATTGTTAAATTTGACAACCTAGTATTTTAAAAGTGTAAAATACACCCTATACTATATATAACATTAAAAGTCTGACATTATATATATGTATGAGTAAAAGTCAGTCTTACCGTTAGTAGGCCTCATTCACGAAGCTGGTCTATAAGGGGTGTTTAAGGAAATTGCCTATAAAATGGAGATTGAATGGGTATCCACTCTTACCCACCGCACTCTTGACTAGTGGAGAGTCATTAGCCGAACGGGTAGGATAGGACAAAACCTTCCATTATAAGTATAATGAAGTACAAAAGTAACTAAATGTTTTACAAATTCCCAATCTTAGTTACTTAGGCAAAAGTGAATTGATGCAATTCCATGAAATTACACTTTGTGCCCTTGCGAAGACGTTAGTGGAGCGTGTGTGGTTTACCGGCACACTAAATGGTTCTAAGCAAAGGTATCAAAGGGTGACTCAATGTTTTTCATAGTTTGGTGGAGCGTGTGTGGTTTACCGGCACATCAAATAGGTGACTGTAACATGTGAGGGCACCATGTAAGTTTGCATGGTTATTCACACCCGCTTTGTGATCCTCGGCATCCCAGTCACAAACTAGAGGGGCATATCGAGATTTAAACATGCCATTGAAAAGTTCAATGAATCTCAAAGGATCTAGGAGTTTTCATAGATTTAAAACTAAAATTTCTTTTTCATTTTTCATGGTGGAAATTAGTGAATCGTCATTCACTTACCTTCAAATATTCTGCAACTAGATTACGACATCCCTTTTCTAGGTTGTAGTGTATTGTGTTGGGTCCTAGCCTTAGTATCTCATTTGGGTGATTTACTAAGGACTCAATCAATCAACTAACTTGAATTTGTTTTCTCCCGTTTTGTAGATGTCAAAGTTCGACAACTATGGTCATCCCAAATCCCGTGGAACAAGCATTCCACATGAAGATGATATTCCACAATTCGATCGAGGAATAAGAAATCATGCTCTACTTCCTCCACCTCCTCCAATTATTCTCCCTAACCCACAAGTTCGAAGGCTTGAAAAGTTCAAGCTCACTCAAGCCCTTTTGGCAAGTAAACTTAAAGAAGGAAAGTCGATGTGTGCACACGTCCTAGTGATGAAGTCACACATTGATAGGCTAAGAATGTTGGGATCCGTTGTCTGTGAGGAGATGGCTATTGACTGGGTTCTTCAGTCACTTCCTAACTCATATAGTGAGTTCGTAAGAGAGTACTATATGATGAACTGCGATGTGACCCTTATAGATCTCACCTATATGCTTATTGTTGCTGAATCAGCAATGATTTGGCGCAATAGAAAAGCAAAGTTGATTGGTGAATCTGCCTTCAAGACCTCTATGGATATAGACAATGACAACAAAAGACATGCTATGATCGAAAAGTATGATCATAAGAGAAAGGCAATGTCTGAAGTGTTTCCATGTCCGGTTCCAAAAGAGTCAACTTGCTTTTATTGCCAAGAGAAGGGGCATTGGAGACGAAGCTGCCCTATTTACCTAAGAGATCTAAGAGATGGGAGAGTCAAAACGTATGGCTCTGCTTTAGGTAAAATCCATTGACTAACTCTTTTAAGCTCCTATTCTAGATTCTTAATACATAATGTGATAAGATTACCATTGATGTTTTGTAGGATCGAAGAAAAGAAAGGAAGCTTAAGGGAAGAAGTGAGCAAAATCTAACCGTAAAGAAATGGATTTCGATCGCATATCTTGAAGATTAGATTCTTGAGCTACTACTTAGAGTTAGAATTAGAAATATGTATTAGCATAGTTTTTAAATGAATTGCATTGTAAGGACAAATTTTTCCACAATAAAATAAATTTTGATTTTATATTATTTATTTATCCTTGCAATGGCGTATATGAAAAATTGATGTTTGAATGTTTCTATTATTAGCAATAATGGATTTGATTCTTAATTATATTATTTGTGGAAATGTCGAGAATTTACCAAATAGGGAGAGTTTCTCATCGCCCAAGTTTCAATTGGACAGAAACTTGGAATCATGCAACTTGGTTGCACGATGAATGAGAAATTTCATATTTGGAAATTAGACTAATTCATTGACAAAGTGTTAAGTGAAGTACTAGGAGATCGAGTACACAAAGTTGCGTGTTGATCAAGTCCACCATTAGAGTAACAAAGATATTCGTCATGATTTACTAAAGGTTTAATAAATATGATTATACTTATAAGATTAAGTGTAATTCTGAATTGATTGAAAAAGTTTAAATCAATAGCAGAACGAATAAGAAGAATCAAGTAGGCAGAGAGATAAAAGTTTATATATTCTAAGAAGAAGGGAGAGTACTTTTTATTATGTTTTATGATAAGTCTTAATGATTAAGAATCATATCTCAATTGATCCTCTAAGTGAGTCTTAGTACAATTGCATGTCTAAGAAGAGGAATCAAGAATTGAAGAAATGGTTAAATCAAGAAGTCAATCATACTTCGTTCCAAAACAAGTCTTAGAGTTAAGATTGTGAAATTGAGTGATAAGTATTAAGAAGGTTTATAACATGTGGAAAGTTGTGATGTCTTGGATAAGACAAAGACCAACTAGGACCAATTTATGAAGTGTTTTGATAAAAACTACACTAACTCTTGAATATTTGTTTTTCAAGAAATGTTTATTGACAAGAGATCTTATATGTCAAGGAGTCAGTGGGAGTCTTAATGGTCTTGAAAGGTTTCAAGAACAAATCAAAATAAACCTTATCGATCATCACTAGCACACGAGTTGAGGTTTACAACCTATCGTGTTGGCACTATTTTGTTTCTGTGCCATTCCAATTGAGTTAATTATGCATGTGAGTTCTATGAGTTCTCATTTGAACGCATAAAAGGCAGGCACCTTGATCAATGGAAAGTACATTGATAGGAAAGGGTGAGCTGCTTAACTACTTGGAAGACATGGTGGGCAGCTGTGTTACCATAAGGCAAGAAGTCAAGATTAAGAAAGTTCGGTCCATGTGAGTTTGAATTTGTCGTAAACTTTGGTTTTGACAAATTCACATGGATAGGAACACATACACCATTAAAATCTAAGTGTCATAAGAATCCCTCCTTCATGAAAATGATTGCGAGGAAATGCTTTCACTAAGATAGATTTTAAAAAGGATAGGGACTGTGAAAATTGAATTCTCGAATTTGATTATGGTTACAGTATTCCTTTCCATGATTCGAATTGTGAAATTTGGAAATTAGTCTGAATTGTTTAGACACACATATGAGCTATCTAAGGGAAAGGTGTATAGGCTTTGATAAAGGATTATCAAAGCATTAGGTATTATGTAACAGCCCGAAATCTCAGGTATTATTAAATTATGTTTTTGGGGTGATTTAAAGGGGGACTCGGCGAGTTGGAGCCTAGACTCGCCGAGTAGGATCGCAGACTTGGTCGCGGGATCGCGACGGGACTCGACGAGTCCAGGCATGGACTCGGCGAGTCGACGCTGTTCAGCAGAAACCCTAACCGTTCAGTTTGATCGTATATAACGCCTCTTAGGCCGTCATTTGCAGTCTTTTGGATCGATTGAAAGGGGCTCTAATTGTTGTGGACGGCTAGGGCAAGAGAGAAAGCTATTGGAACTTGGAGGAGCTTGCTAGGCAAGAAGAAGAAGAAATTGGCCAAAGGAATATCAAGGGGGATTAAGCCCTGAGTTTGGAGAACACAGAAGGAACGTTCTCAGGTAAATATTCGGACCGAAATCTGTTATCTTGATGTGTCTATGAGTTTAGGGTTTATGAAACCCATTTAGGGATTAGATGGGTTATTATGTTGTTACCCAAGCGCTTTTACCCCAGTAATGAGATGTTTAGATGTCCAGAGGGTCCCATGGTTGTATACCTTGGGGCCATACGTAATTCAGGAAGCAGTTACTCGTCTACATGGCATGGACTCGCCGAGTTGTTCTTCAGACTCGGCGAGTAGCTTGAAGATGTACTGGGACTCGCCGAGTTGTTCTTCAGACTCGGCGAGTGGAGTCGGGGTGGCCCCGCGATTCTTCCAGGAGTAACTCGTCGGGTCGAGGTGGGTACTCGACGAGCAGATAAGGAATCTCAGAAAGTTGAAAGACGTCTAGACTCGCCGAGTCGCCGTGGGACTCGCCGAGTCCAGTCGAGTTGACCGTTGACCAGAGTTGACCTAAGTCTGACTTCTTAGGGATAGTCACACTTAGCTGTTATGAGTGTTAATGAGTTATGTAATGTTATAGGAGGGTTGTAGCTCGTTGGTTGTGCGCGAGTGATTTCAGGAGTTGCTAGCTTTCAGCATTTTCGAGGTGAGTCTCCTCACTATACGGTACCCGGAAGAGTTTGATTGTGTGGCCGGAAGGTCGATTATGTTATGTGATATGTATGCTATATGTGGTAAGCTAAGTGTTATATGGATATGTATGCTGTATGTGGTAAGTTAAATATTATATGTGCTATGTATGATATGTGGGCCGGAAGGCAATATGTTACGGGCCGGAAGGCGAATATGTTATGGGCCGGAAGGCGTTGTAATGAGGACCAGAAGGTCAGGGCCTGGAAAGGCGTATGTGTGTAAGTGTATATTGGGGAACTCACTAAGCATTTATGCTTACAGTTGTTGTGTATGTATGTGTTTCAGGTACTAGCGAGGACCGTGGGAAGGCGCCGGCATGATCGATACACACTGAAGATTGTTTTAGGATCTTGGGAGTTGAATAATTGTATTGACTGAATAATCATACTTTTTATGCCTTAATTTTAATGGAAATTATTATGTTTTCAAAATGAAAAATTTGTTTGAAAAATTTGAGTTGTTACAATTGGTATCAGAGCCTTGGTTTGAGGGATTCGGGTGCACCTTCGGGGGTAACTGAACTCAAACCGAGGATTTGAGGAAACTTTTCAAATAAAGGCATAAAATTTTGTAAAGGGTTTTGTAGTAAGCAAGAAAGAAGCAGTGTGTACGATCAGTCAGCGCCCGAACGGTAAAAGATCCCCAAAATACCTTACGATATTATATTATATGAATTGTTATGCATGCTAGAAGACTAGGTATTCATGATAGGACTAGAGTGGCCTGATTTGTGATGCCTTAGTCTAGGAAAGTTGCTTATATGAGATGCTTTACTAGTATGAGGGTAAAGAGAGCGTATCAGAAGTAGAGTACTCACTATCTGGAGTTTGGGGAGGAGGACTTGGGATGAACATTGATGCGGTGTGGTCGGTAGTATTGGGCCCGTACTACCGAGGACACCGGGTCAGTGGAAGACCCAAGTAAGAATCCCTGGATATCTGGGTCTGAGTAGGGTTGCGTGTCGAGTACGATTATGCTCGGTAGAATCTCTGATAGTTTTATGTTGTATTTCAGAGATATCATGGTTAGACCGCGGCACGGGGCGAGTACGAGCGGTGTGAGTGACGAGGATATTCGTCAGATGATCCACGAGGAGGTGGCGGCGGCGATCCGGGCTGAGATCCCGGAGATGTTTGGGTCCATCAAGACCACTCTGATGGAGACGTTCGACGAGCGGTACGCCGCATTGACTGAGGCTGCAACCGCTGCAGCTACCGCCGCTGTGGCCGCTGCTAGGCCACAGGGGGGTGATTCACTGCTATTTCGAGAATTCAGCAACACGAAGCCACCAGAGTTCGACGGGACGCAGGATCCGATTGCTGCGATGAGGTGGATCGCAGATATAGAGGGGTGCTTCTACACTTGTTCATGCCCGGAGCACCTGAGGGTACGGTTCGCTTTGAACCAGCTCCGTCTGGGAGCCAAGGACTGGTGGAAGTTCGTGACGGCGAACTTCACGTTAGCAGAGACTGCGGCAGTGACATGGGAAGGGTTCACTACCATGTTCAGGGATGAGTACGTTCCCCCGGTGGAGCGGGAACGATTGGTTCAGGAGTTCTTAACCCTCAAGCAGGGTACTGATTCGGTGGCGGTGATCACGCGGAAGTTCCACGAGAGGGCGATGTTTTGCCCCGAGCTAGTGGCCACAGAGCAGGCTCGGATGAGCAGGTACTTGGGTATTCTGAGGCGGGAGATCCGGGAGTTTGTGTCAAACTCCACCTATCATACTTTTACTGAGCTTCAGGCGAATGCCAGGAAGCGTGAGATCGAGTTAGAGACTCAGGCCAGGGAGGAGGCCGAGTCTCAGCAGGCAGACCGGCGACCGGCTCAGTCTCAGCCGGCAGCCAAGCGGATCAAGTCCGCCGATTCGAGGACGGGGGGTTCGAAGAACCGCACTTGCGTAAAGTGCGGTAAGGGTCATGAGGGGGCGTGTCGAGCCGGTGCTTGCTACAAGTGTGGCAAGGAGGGACACATTGCTAGGGAGTGTCCCAAGGGATTTATGGTTTGCTTTCATTGCAACCAGACCGGCCATCGGAAGGCCGAGTGCCCTCAGCTTCGTTAGGGATCTGCACCTGTTGCCAGGACTACTGAGACTCGACCGGTGAAGGTCGAGGCCCCGAGGGCTCGTGGGAGAGCCTTTCAGCTGACTGCGGAGGAGGTCCGCGCTGCGCCCGATGTTGTGGCAGGTATGTTTTAATTCATGTACTTATTTTAATGCCAGATGTTATGCTTATGTTATTATATGCGTAGGTACCTTCCTTGTGAATTCTGTGCCTGCCTTAGTGTTATTTGACTCGGGTGCGAGTAGGTCCTTTGTGTCCTTAACCTTTAGTCAGCAGATTGACGTGAGTCGTGAGTCGTTGAGTCGACCTTTGCGGGTTTCTATAGCTGACGAGAAGGTGATTTGTGCTACGGAGGTTCTTCGGGGATGTGTACTAGAGATTTTCGGGGTTGGATTCCCGATTGACCTGATTCCTATTGCGATGGGGGATGTCTGTGTTATTGTGGGCATGGATTGGCTGAGCCGGTTCGGCGCTGTTATCGACTGTGAACGTCAGTTGGTGACTATACGAGACCCTAGAGGGGGAGTTCTTTCGGTGTACGGTGAGGGTACCCGTGCGGGATCAGCTTTTTGTTCGGCCGCTAGGGCGAGGCAATGTCTACGCCAGGGCTGTAAAGGTTTTGTGGCGTATGTGATGGATACGCGGGAGGTTTCCGAGAAACCGAAGTCAGTTGAGGAAGTTCCGGTGGTGCGCGAATTTTCAGATGTCTTTCCCGAGGAGCTGCCGGGAGTACCGCCTGTGAGGCAAGTAGAGTTTAGTATTGATCTGATTCCGGGGGCAGCACCTATTGCTAAAGTGCCCTATCGTCTTGCACCTCCAGAGATGCAAGAGTTGTCCTCGCAACTCCAGGAGTTGCTGGGGAAGGGATTCATTCGGCCGAGCAGCTCGCCATGGGGAGCACCTATTTTGTTCGTCAAGAAGAAGGATGGTTCGCACCGGATGTGCATTGATTACCGGGAGTTGAACAAGCTAACGGTCAAGAACCGTTACCCGTTGCCGAGGATCGATGATTTATTCGATCAGTTGCAGGGAGCGTCTTGGTTTTCCAAGATCGATCTGAGGTCGGGTTACCATCAGGTGAGAGTACGGGATGAAGATGTCCAGAAGACAGCGTTTAGGACGTGATATGGGCATTATGAGTTTGTGGTGATGCCTTTTGGACTCACCAATGCCCCGGCTGTGTTCATGGATCTCATGAACAGGGTATGCAGGCCGATGTTGGATCGGTCGGTGATCGTATTTATCGACGACATTCTGGTGTATTCGAGATCGAGAGAGCAGCATGAGGAACATTTGAGGGAGGTCCTTGAGGTATTGAGGTCGGAGAAGCTTTATGCAAAGTTCTCCAAATGTGACTTCTGGTTGCGGGAGGTCCAGTTTCTAGGACATGTAGTTAATCAGAAAGGGATATTGGTCGATCCGGCCAAGGTTGAGGCGGTGATGAGTTGGGAGGTGCCGAAGTCACCCTCTGAGATCAGAAGTTTCCTTGGGTTGGCAGGGTATTATCGGAGATTCATCAAGGATTTCTCCAAGATCGCAGTGCCACTCACCAGATTGACCCGAAAGGGTGTTACGTTCTCATGGGGGCCCGAGCAGCAGACCTCCTTTGAGACACTTCGCCAGAGATTGTGCGAAGCCCCGGTATTAGCTCTCCCAGAAGGGATGGAAGATTTCGTAGTATATTGCGACGCATCGATTTCGGGATTGGGTGCAGTGTTGATGCAGAGGGGTCATGTGATAGCTTATGCGTCGAGGCAGCTGAAGCCTCATGAGGCGAGATATCCCACGCATGATTTAGAGCTGGGAGCAGTAGTGTTCGCTCTCAAGATTTGGCGTCACTACTTGTATGGGGTTCGATGTACGATATACACGGACCATAAGAGTTTGAAGTATCTGATGGATCAACCCAACCTAAATATGCGTCAAAGGAGGTGGTTGGATGTGGTCAAGGATTACGATTGTGAGATCCTGTACCACCCAGGCAAGGCTAATGTGGTAGCCGATGCATTGAGCCGCAGGGCGGAGAGCACTTCATTGCGAGATGTGTGCTTGAGACTGACCGTGATTACTCCTGTATTGGACGATATTCGTAGGGCACAGGCTGAGGCTGTGCGACCAGAAATGCAGAAGAAGGAGCGGGTTGTGGGGCTAGTCTCAGAGTTTGTCAAGGATGGTCGAGGCCTTATGACGTTTCGGGGACGGATTTGGGTGCCGTTTGTGGGCGGTACGCGTATTACGTTGATGGAAGAGGCTCATAAATCGAAATTCTCGATTCATCCCGGTGCTACAAAGATGTACTTGGATCTAAGGAAGGAATATTGGTGGCCTTGTATGAAGAGGGACGTGGCATGGTTCGTTGAGAGGTGCTTGACCTGTCGTAGGGTTAAGGCTGAGCACCAGAGACCGCATGGCAAGTTACAGCCATTGGAGATCCCCGAGTGGAAGTGGGAGCAGATTACTATGGATTTTATCACCAAATTACCGAGGACTGCTAAGGGAGTTGACGCAATTTGGGTGATCGTGGATAGGTTGACAAAGAGTGCACACTTCCTTGCCATCAGTGAGGGTTCTTCGGCGGAGAAATTGGCGGAGATATACGTTAGAGAGGTGGTGTCTCGGCACGGAGTGCCGATCTCGATTGTGTCAGACCGTGATGTGCGCTTTACTTCCAGATTCTGGAAGAAATTCCATGAGGAACTGGGTACTAAATTGCATTTTAGTACCGCATACCATCCCCAGACAGACGGTCAGAGCGAGCGGACGATTCAGACGCTGGAAGACATGCTCCGAGCGTGTGTGTTAGACTTTGGGGGTAGTTGGGATGCGTACTTGCCATTGGCGGAGTTCTCCTACAACAACAGCCATCATTCGAGCATTGGTATGCCGCCTTTCGAGCTGTTGTATGGTAGGAGGTGTCGGACTCCCATTTGCTGGGGAGAAGTGGGACAGAGAGTAATGGGCAGCACGGAGATTGTGCTCCAGACGTCAGAACAGATTCAGCGAGTGAGACAAAGGTTACTAACTGCCCAGAGCCGACAGAAGAGTTATGCAGACCGGCGCCGATCCGAGCTTGAATTTCAAGTCGGCGACTACGTTCTCCTGAAGGTCTCTCCTTGGAAAGGAGTGATTCGATTCAGGAAGAGAGGCAAATTGGGGCCCCGGTATATTGGGCCATTTCGTGTCGTCGCAAGGGTAGGCCGGGTAGCCTACCGGTTGGAGTTACCAGCGGAGTTGGGTCAGATCCATGACACTTTTCATGTGTCGCAGTTGAGGAAATGCATAGCCAATGAGTCGGCAGTGGTTCCACTGGAAGATATTCAGGTGGATGCGAGCCTGAATTACGCGGAGAGACCAGTGGCGATCAAGGATCGGAAGATCAAGGTTCTGAGGAACAAGGAAGTACCTCTGGTGCTAGTTCAATGGCAACACCGTAGGGGATCGGAATTGACTTGGGAGCCGGAACGTGAGATGCGGGAGCAGCATCCGGAACTATTTGCAGAGTGAGACTTCGAGGGCGAAGTCTAATCCAAGTGGGGGAGAGTTGTAACAGCCCGAAATCTCAGGTATTATTAAATTATGTTTTTGGGGTGATTTAAAGGGGGACTCGGCGAGTTGGAGCCTAGACTCGCCGAGTAGGATCGCAGACTTGGTCGCGGGATCGCGACGGGACTCGACGAGTCCAGGCATGGACTCGGCGAGTCGACGCTGTTCAGCAGAAACCCTAACCGTTCAGTTTGATCGTATATAACGCCTCTTAGGCCGTCATTTGCAGTCTTTTGGATCGATTGAAAGGGGCTCTAATTGTTGTGGACGGCTAGGGCAAGAGAGAAAGCTATTGGAACTTGGAGGAGCTTGCTAGGCAAGAAGAAGAAGAAATTGGCCAAAGGAATATCAAGGGGGATTAAGCCCTGAGTTTGGAGAACACAGAAGGAACGTTCTCAGGTAAATATTCGGACCGAAATCTGTTATCTTGATGTGTCTATGAGTTTAGGGTTTATGAAACCCATTTAGGGATTAGATGGGTTATTATGTTGTTACCCAAGCGCTTTTACCCCAGTAATGAGATGTTTAGATGTCCAGAGGGTCCCATGGTTGTATACCTTGGGGCCATACGTAATTCAGGAAGCAGTTACTCGTCTACATGGCATGGACTCGCCGAGTTGTTCTTCAGACTCGGCGAGTAGCTTGAAGATGTACTGGGACTCGCCGAGTTGTTCTTCAGACTCGGCGAGTGGAGTCGGGGTGGCCCCGCGATTCTTCCAGGAGTAACTCGTCGGGTCGAGGTGGGTACTCGACGAGCAGATAAGGAATCTCAGAAAGTTGAAAGACGTCTAGACTCGCCGAGTCGCCGTGGGACTCGCCGAGTCCAGTCGAGTTGACCGTTGACCAGAGTTGACCTAAGTCTGACTTCTTAGGGATAGTCACACTTAGCTGTTATGAGTGTTAATGAGTTATGTAATGTTATAGGAGGGTTGTAGCTCGTTGGTTGTGCGCGAGTGATTTCAGGAGTTGCTAGCTTTCAGCATTTTCGAGGTGAGTCTCCTCACTATACGGTACCCGGAAGAGTTTGATTGTGTGGCCGGAAGGTCGATTATGTTATGTGATATGTATGCTATATGTGGTAAGCTAAGTGTTATATGGATATGTATGCTGTATGTGGTAAGTTAAATATTATATGTGCTATGTATGATATGTGGGCCGGAAGGCAATATGTTACGGGCCGGAAGGCGAATATGTTATGGGCCGGAAGGCGTTGTAATGAGGACCAGAAGGTCAGGGCCTGGAAAGGCGTATGTGTGTAAGTGTATATTGGGGAACTCACTAAGCATTTATGCTTACAGTTGTTGTGTATGTATGTGTTTCAGGTACTAGCGAGGACCGTGGGAAGGCGCCGGCATGATCGATACACACTGAAGATTGTTTTAGGATCTTGGGAGTTGAATAATTGTATTGACTGAATAATCATACTTTTTATGCCTTAATTTTAATGGAAATTATTATGTTTTCAAAATGAAAAATTTGTTTGAAAAATTTGAGTTGTTACATATTAGAAACATGAACTTAAGAAATTTAATAAGTATTGTTTTTCTGGAAGTAAGCTGGTTTCTGAATACATGTCAAAGCTAGTGGGAGCATAAGTGTTATGTTTATAATAATTATCATGATAGTGGGAGCATAAATGTTATGATTGCATGATTATTATGGAAAGTATTGCAAGTTAGCAATATTAATTATAGAAAACAAAAGTCATACTTTGCAAAGTTGTAAAGGTTAAATAGATGTTTTGCTATAATTAAGGGAGAGAATATTATGCTTCATTTCAAATCTAAAGGCTTAGGTTGTGGAATGTTAATAATTTAGTCAAGGAAACATAGTGTGTTCTCAAATTTCGATTATGATTACGGCATTCCTCTTCATAGTTCGAATTTTGAAAACGTAGCACATAAAATATTACGGCAAAAGATTGATAAAGTATCAAATCTTTATGTAAGACATTATGCATCGTGTCCCATACGCTTCGGGTATAGGATCGATTGCAAATGCTATAATATTTGCCCATTCTAAAATTTTCCAAATGTCTAGCGCATTTAGAGGGAAAAGGACAAAAATCAGTTTTGACTAAGATAATTAAACAACTATCAAAGGACAATCCAAAGTTCGTCGAGGATTGGTCGCTTGTGAGTAGTTGGAAGTATAGTATTGGATGGACCATATCGACATTATTATGAATAGATAAGATTCAATTGAGAATGAGTTTTCATATGGTAAGTATGGAAAGTTTTCCATATTGGGAATTGAATATTGAAAATCTATGTCTAGATTAGAAAATTTTATGCAAAAGGATGTTCAAAGGAATGTACTTGGAGTGAGAGACATCATATCTAAGGAGTTGTCTTGTAACAATCTGCGATAGAGGACTTTGTAATTTCATTGGCGATAGTCATTGTGACTTTAGTGCAGCGACATTATAAAAGGATCATTGCATAAAATGTTAGAATTTAGCATATTCCATAAGTGGCAAGAAGTTGATATTCTTTCACTTGTGAAAAGGATTGGGAGTTGTGAAATGAGTATGATTGGAAATGTGTTCATTTGATCTATTTCACAAAGTAAGAACCATAGGTAAACATTGTGTGCATGCTAAGAGCATGGGACAAGTGTAATAATTCAAGTAAGAAGTTGATTACCCGAAACAACAAATAATGAGTAATCGATATGGTGATAAATAAAAGGTGTTTTATTTATACTCAAAGGTTTGAGGCCATATGCGATTAGTATTATTCTTCTGTTTCACTATGCATGTTTTGACTTCCTGAATAATTTAATTGGTTTAGAACAGTCAAATTATTCGAACGGGCCACAGTCGTTCATATGTTGGAAGTAGGTATGAGTAAAGACTATCGTGAATTGGTGTGTGGATTGTCTAAAGAGTATTAGACATAAGCAAATGTTTGCTACAACGTTCATGAGTGCTTATGAATATGATTTGAGCATTGGATTAAACCCACGCTCACTTGGATCACTCCCTGAATTGTATCACGAATGATTGGTGAGACGATAACATCTTATATTCTTGAAGCCGAGATGTGTGAGTTGTATCTTGCAAATCGGTTTCACATTGATAATATGTAAACGCACCAATAACTTGCTGTCATATAACATATTGTTGTGTGTGATTCGGTGAATGAGTGCAAGCAAGCATTGAATCAAAGTTTATCCGTTCCTTTTATCCAAAGTAGGATAAAAGCGATATCTTTGGGCCCCTCGATGATTTAGTGATGAAAAATGTAAATGCTCGGCCGGGCTAGGGCTAATTTGATTTGTTCAATTACTCAGTCGTCATAAATCGGAAGTCGAGAAAGAGTACAGAGAGAATGATTAGAAATCATGTCTTACGATATCTAAAATGGAGGAATATATGATCCCTTATCTAAAGGAGACGCGTATCTGATAGGATCAGAGTTGACAGCGGCTTTCGAAAGCTATGATTGCAGATCAGGATCTGAAGTCATACGTAGAATAGTTATTAGACTTATCCAAGTGGGAGAGTGTTGGATTAGTGTCTAAGTCCATACCTATTTTGGTATGTATTTGACCCGACATGGTCCTTTTGGGTTTCCTTCACCAAAGCAACTTGATAGGATGAATTATGGAGAGAAAGGATTAAATATGATTTATTAATATATTATGGGAATAATATATTAAAGGAGAAATCATATTGTTTAATTAATATTAGTTAAGAATTAATAAGAATTAAGTTTGTGACTAAAAGAGATTAATAAAACTTAACGGACTGGAACTGTAATTATAAGATAATTGCAATTTGGGCTATGGATTGCCTTATATTAAGGAGTGGACGAATTCTATGGGGAAACCCATTAGAAATCATCCAAGGCCTTTAAGGAAAGGAGTCCATGGGTTGCTTAGGGCTTAAGCATCCAAATTAGGGTTTCCTTGTTAGATAACCCTAATGGCCTCACTATATATAGAGCCCTTATGCCCCAAAAACGTGGACAAGCTTCTTTCTAGGGTTTCCAGACGTTTTGGGCAGCCTCCTTCTCTTATCCTCTTCATCCTCTTGCTCTTGGTGTTTGTGAACCATTAGAGGAGTGACATTTGTGACTTTAAGATTTCTAAAGTCATTACAAGGAGGATTTGAGATTGTTATTGCTACATAACAATCAAGGTATGATCTAAACCCTAATTATATGTTATATTGATTATCATATGCTAGATCTAGGGTTTATAGTCTTGGATAAAGTGCATGTACAATAGAGAAACCTAGATCCAAGCATTAGGGTTTGTATGAGCACATAGGATGTTCTTATGACCAAAACCCATCACTTCCAGGACTAGGAAACACCTTGGCTAGGTGTTGGAATCACATGTGATTCAACAAAGGGAAGTGAAATGGCACTAATTGGTGTTTACGGTTTTGTAACCAACTCCACTTGAGTTTATGGTTGTAAACCCATTAGTTTACGGTCGTAAACTCATGGTACCTTGACCATTTGGTGCTTTGAAGTCATAGAAGTCATTTTGAAGCATCCTAACTTCAATTCTTAGCCTTAGGAAGTGATTAGGGCAACATATCACCCCTTTATGGGGTTTACGGTTTTTGGACCATTTGTCTTTGGTTTTACGGTAGTAAACCCAAATGGTTTATGGTCAAATGATGTTTTCAAGTCTTAAAAACTTCCGGGTAAAGGTCTAGGCTAGTTTCAAAGCTTAAGGAGAAAGTTATGGGGCATTATAACCCTTATTGGGGTGTTTACGGTTTTGGGAGCTCCCCAAACCGTAAACACATAAACATGGGACATTTTTGTGGTTTTCTTGTGCTAAACACATCAAAGGAAGGTTCTATGTTTTTTTCTAAGGTTTGGCAAAAGTTTAGGGGCACTTTGGAAACCCTTAGCACTCTTTTTAGGGTTTACGATCCAAGGAGATTCTTGGACCTTAAACACTAGTTCCCTGTGATATTTGGGTGTTTTCTTGATGCTCTTAAGGTCTAGACATGTCAAGGGTTGCTTCTAAGCTTGTTTCAAAGGTCTAGAGGGACATTGGGCACATTTTTGCCACATTTTTAGTGTTCACGGTCCAAGAAGATCTTTGGCCATGAACACCTTGTCCTTGGGATTTTTGAGTGATTTCATGATGCTTAACACTTGATCTAAACATATTAGGGTTAGAAACACTTACAAGTTGAAGATCTTGAAGAAAAACGGGATGATACTTGAGAGAGAAATGGCTTTAGTCTTTGGAAATGTGAAAAGGTGAATAAAATAACTAAGTCTCACTTATATAGCCTTTAGGGTTTACGGTCCCAATTCCATTTTGGACCGTAAACTTTAAACTCTTGAAGTTTTGGGCACTTATTGCTACATAGTAAACCCTAGGGTATCCACTCTCCTGATATCTTCTGAAGCACTAACTTTAAAACACTCAAACTTATTCCAAAAAGTTTGAAAGTTAGCAGAAATAGTTTTGACTCATATTGAAGTGGATGGTTGTACAGAATAGAAATTTTTGGCTTGTCACAAAAGCTGACTGGAGAGCAGCTAAACTTGCAGACCTTATATGGAGAGAATGCAATTTTGACACTGTTATGGATGAATCCTAGATCAATCCTCACCGTAGACTGCTGGATGACGACTACAAACCGTACCTCACGTATGTTGAAACCCCTTCGGATGGCTACTAGGATGTTCCTATCTCTCCAAATGCTAAATACTTCACAGTGTTTGAGTAGTTTGATTGTAGCCTTCCTGATCACAAAAGACTGCCAATGGAATTCGAGAGACTTAATCGATTCTATGCAAAGCATGCCTCTCCCATTGAGAAGATCTGGTCTAACGATAGACCATCAGTAGTTAAAGGCTTCAAGCCTCGCAAATTCGTGAAGGCTGACTTCATCCAATACTCACTCACTAGAAGGAATTAGGACTATGTCTGCACCCAAGCTGACTTCCCCTGTATGAACCCAGAAGAAGTTTTCCTTATAGCAAAGGTGTTCCAGATCAAGTGTGAAAAGCATCCGAAGATGAAGATAGCACTTGAAAGGGCAAGTACTTATCTGAAGGAAACTGTTTGCGACTTCGCAAAGATCGATGTGAATATCCACCCAACCATTGCCAAGAAGTTTGATCCACCTCCTCTAGATCCTGCACCGATGCCAACCGAAGGATATCAAGGAAGATCCCTTGGTGCAACAAACTATCCTGAACTTAGATTCATCTTCGAAAGAAAGACTGATAAAGTAAAGTACTTCATTTCCATGGCCTCCATGAACCGACTCACAAAGAAACAACTTGAAATCTTTCGAACCGCAGTAGAAAAGTCGAAACATACAATTGCCGAAGTCAAGTTCGAGATTTTAAGGAGGATCACTTGGTTGGAAAATATCAGGAAGTTTTGGTGGATCCTGATCAAGTTCCATAAAGTTGATAAGTGGTGAAAATTAGAGGTCACTTAGGGGGAAATTGTTGATACATTAAGTGACCCTCTTAATTTATTCTACTGCAGCCTACAAGCATCCGCAATCAAGCTTCCATCAGTAGCCATATCTGAAGTCATCTAGGCAACCGCAATCTTCTTTCTTTATTTAGTTTATGTTTTATCTATCTTTCTGTAATACTCTCTATTGTCCAGTATGCCTTGCATGGCTACTCTTAGAGAGTGAATCAATTGTATTTCTTGAGTCTCTATAAATAGAGGTCACTCTTTATCACTCAATACAGATCTCTCTTCACTCATCTATATATCTGAATTATATTTAAGTATTCCTTACGCATCTCATACCTCTATTACTCTCTAAATCCTCTCGAGCATAATTGATTAATACTTCTCTTCGGAGCAAGTCATTCGTGACTTTATCACTAAGATTGATCTCACTCACTAACTCGGTCTGAATGCATTTCATGTTATGAATCAACTTATGTGTTTACTTGATATATATTCTGCTGTCATTTATGTTTCCTTACATTTCCGCAACTAACTATCTAACTATCTAACTTATTAACATATTATTGTTGAGCTTTTGGATCCTTTGAGATTAAGTAATTCCGCAACTATACTTGTTCTAACGATTTGTTCACTACCCCAGAAATTCCAGTTCACTCTCACCCTCCTTCATCTCCACCTGTATCCATCCCGGTATCCATCCCTCCTATATTTCCCATTCCAACCACTCAACCATTCAATACAATTCCCATCCCTACTTCCATATTCACAGACACTACTACTACCACTACTACCACAGGAGCTCACTCCACTATTCCCATCCTCATTGTCTGTATCATCCTAATTGTCATGACTCTTCATTTCTGATGACCCATGGGTTTGTAACTCCCATGGACTATCCATGGAGCTCCATATGGTTATAACCAAACCCATAAACCATGGATCATTAATCCACCATAAAAGAATTGATGATTGTCATAATCAACCCAATATAAAATTAGTCTCACTTTGAACACCAAATTAATATTAGATTAATACTTGATCAATACTAATTAAATAATACTATTATTAATATATTAGAACTTATAATATATTAATAATTACAAGTTTACTTTCTCTCATTTTGTCTATCCAAGTATTGCAATGCCGTGCAACCCAAATGGACCATGTCGGGTCGGGTCAAGTACATACCAAATAAAGTTATGGACCTAGACACTATATCCAACAGTTTAGGTGTAAGAATGGCTGAAGTCAGACCTGCTACTTATAGTAAGGATATTAGAAACTCACGTTGTGAGTTTCATAAGGCTCACGTCATGAGTCTTGCATGATCATCCCGTAGTCTTGCCATTTGCGTCCCTAGCTTCGGATGGTGGCCATGTGACTCCTCACGTCGTGAGATATCTTTGCTCACGTCGTGAGTTTGGATCTGATCCCCTCGTAGCCTCGTCACACACCTTCTAGATTCCGAGATATGGATAAATGACTTCTCACGTCGTGAGTCTTGTGCTCGCGTCCTGAGCTCAGTCAGATTACGGTTTTTTTTACAGCTGAATCTTCGGAAGGTCGTAACTTTCACATACGAACTCCGTTTTTGACATTCTTTATATGCACGTGTAGGTATTTAAGAGTACTACGACTCTCTTTTAGACTTAAATAGCTAATTCTAAGTCTATTTTAAATTCCGCTTATTATAGAGATTTATAGTGTTCGGTTTATCATAACTTCTTCATGCGAAGTCAGATTCAGACGTTCTCTATATTTTTGGAATCGTATGGACGTATACTTTGAGTTGTATCATAAAGAAAGTTCATATTTGTATTAGAATTTATCATGAAATACATAGTACATTTATCACATTACATGATTAGCATAACCACATGTGATTGTTATTGACCTATTTTGGCTAGTGTTACACCATCAGACACTTTCCGGCAAACTCCGAACCTTCTTCCTTCGCAACAAATTCCCTTCCATGAGTGGGCTTGTGAACTTCCTCATCTTCCGAATCGGTAGACCATACCTCTACTCCACCGAACTCGTTTTCTTTAACATTTTCCTACACAAGTAACATAGGCATGGATTTATCGTTAGACTTCTTCTTCTTAGCTTCTTCAAGCTTACGCATGTAGTAAGCTTCATCGTCTTCACCCTCTTTCTTCTCATTCAGTCTCCTTAGCATGCATTCCTTCGCAAGATGGTTTTTGATCTCCTCTTTCGCTTTCTCCGAACTATAGCTTCCCTGCCAGTGTCGGTTCTTGGTGGTAGGGAACTTCTTTCTACCAAACCGCTTGGGGTTAGACACCATCAACGCGTACTCTTCATTAGTCAAATCTTACTCAGAAAGATATGACCCTGCTTCTTCTTCAACTAAATTCTTACCCTTTGAGATAAGAGCCAAGGATCCCATTATGGAGACTACCTTCGTTTCCTTTGTCACAACACTTTCATGTGACTTGAGAATTCCCACGAGCTTCGCCAATGAGTAAGTTTTAAACTGTTCATGAGCTTTTACAGTTGAAACCACCGCCATCCATTTTGGTCTTAGTCCATTCATAAATGTGACCTTCTGCTCGATCACCTCTCTACTGATTCCATGCTTAATCATTTTACTATGAAGATGGTTATAACGATTGAATGTTTGAATGAGACTTTTATCTAGGTTTTGCTTGAAGTCACCAAACTCCGAAAGTAGAAGAGTTTGAATGGAATGCTCGAGATCCTCATCAGTGGAATATAACTCCTTAAGCCTATCCCATATTTCCTTTGCAATAGTACACAAACTCACCAGAAAAAAAAGTGTCAGATTGCAAAGCGAATCTAATCATCCTCATAGCTTTTATGTTGCTAATCAGTTTGTCCTTCTCGTCTTGAGGGATATCCTTCACATATATCCTAAGCTGGTTGTACTCTTTTTGTGTGAATGAAGGGACCTAATGTTATAGCCTCCCAAATCAAGTACCAGTTGTCTTCTGAGCCAAGAACATAATCTTCAAAGTGAAGAGCCCAGACCTCATACTCGTGAGTATACAAAATCGGAATCCTTGTGGTCGAACCACTGCTGTTGGAGATGTTGATGGGATTGGTTTGAGAGTCGTCGTGAGACATGATGACTTGATTTGTTTACCTGTTAAGAATCAGACTTGTAAAGCGGTATTAGGGTAATATCGAGATCTATGAACAACGTCAATCAAGTAATGATGGCTCAATTGATTCAATAAAAGAGGAAACCCTAAAGATATTATTCAAACAGAAGAGATGTGTATGATTTACACAGCCTCCTGCTCAGATACCAATTAATGAGATTAAAAACCTTTAGATAGGTAAGATTCTTAGTCAGATAAATCAAGAACACATTGTAAATAAGAACACTACATGAATCAATACTTATGTCGAATGATTAATAAGCCACAACCTCAGAAGATCTCTATAAAGAATTCTACTGTAGAGGTGTGCTAGGGTTACAATATGATAAAAGAGAATTAACTATCAAAAGCGTACATACTATGGTGCATGTATGCACTATATAAAGTAAACCCTAATAAATGAAACACGGCTGGACAGGCCCAGTACCGTGAGAACAATAGACTTAGACCAAAATCCCAATGACGCAACACTTCTTAACCCAACATGACGAGTTCATCAGTGAACTCGATGAGTTGGTGTGACTTTTCACGATTCGGCCAGTCAACAAGGGAAGTCCACAGGTTGATAGCCAAATTCGACGAGTTGAGTCAACTCAGAATGTTGACCTTGACTTTGACTAATGTAGACTCTTAGCGTTTGAAGTATTGTGTTGAATCTAAGGAGTTGTTTATGTTTAGGGATTGAGTAGAGTAGATACTCGGAGCTAGGGACTATTCAGCTTCTATTAGTATTTGAGGTGAGTCTTCTTACCACACACTCATGGGTCGAAGGCACTAAGGCCGGCCCAAAATTGATATGATATGTTTGTATTGAAAGGGAAATGATATGTTATTTGATTTATGCATTCATTTATGTGAATACCATGTGGGGAGCCCATGACACTTGTCAAGACCATGGGGGAGCCCATGACATACGGATATAAAACCATAGGGGTAGCATATGACATTCCATTGAAGACCATGGAGAGAGTCCATGGTAATTTTTATGTATATGAATGAGCATGACATTATGCGATTATATGTTTTGTGTGATTGGGAAACTCACTAAGCATGTGTGATAAGGGCAATGGCTTGGCTTGATGATGAGGCATGCATTCTCCGGTGTTTTCACTTTTGGTCCTTTATACTTTGAATTTTCAAAATAACATGGATATGAAATAGGATGTTTATATTTACTATGGTTGATGTTATGAAAATAAAAGTTTAAAAATTTTATGAAAAATTGGGTTGTTACAACTTGGAATCAGAGCCTTGGTTTGATAGATTCGGACACACTTCTCGGTGTGTCAGAACTAAAACTAAGGGTATGGTAACACTTACTTTTCAAAAAGAAACCTAATTTTAATATCTTGAAAATGATTTTGTAAGAAAAAAGGGAGAATGCAATGCTCGTAATCGGCCGAGATCAAGTAAGTATTCCCAATGTTTTGTCGTGCTATGATATATATGGAAATATGTTTGTATGGATTATTTGCTAAATGTATGCTTTCAAAGTTGTACATGTTTAGGATTGCATTGCCCTAGAATGAGGGATTTTGTCTTATTCATGTTCCTTGTTTGGTTGTGGTTTAGGGTAGAAACTTTATTTAACAGTCTATGTGATTCTCTTTGTGTATAATTTGCATGCCAACTTGTTATGATTGATCTGGATTTCTGGTTTGGTAAGGGTTGAGAATCCTAGGGCAGTCGAGGATAAGAGATAGTGTTGTGATTATGAGATATGATTTGTAATTGGATGATTTAGAGATATCAGGTATGGCCTTAAGGAAGGTACATGTAGTTGTGGAAGGTAGTATTAGGCCCATACTACTAAAAGCACAAGAAATATTCCCGAATCAATGACAAACCTGATAGTTCTTAGGAGACTAGTGAGGAGGAACCCCTTTTAATTTTCATATCTTGGTTATTTATGATATTTTCAGTTGAGGATGGTGATGATCACGTGCGGTTTAGGATCAGGATCGGGATTAGGATCAGGTTCGGGCTCCGGTGTAGAGCCCGTGGATTCGATATGGGTCATCATGGATCGGTTGACCAAGAGTGTTCATTTTATCCTGATCTAGGAGAGTATATCGGCTGAGAAGCTAGCTGAGATCTATGTACGTGAAGTGGTTCATCTCATGGAGTGTCGATTTCGGTTGTGTAAGACCGAGATGTTCGTTTCACTTCCAGATTTTGGAAGCAATTACATGATGACATGGGTACTCGTCTTCACTTCAGCACAAATTTTCACCCTCAGACGGATGGGCAGAGTGAGATGACAATCAAGACTCTCGAGGACATGATGCGTGCGAGTGTATTGGATTCCAGCGACAGTTGGGATACATATCTTCCGTTAGAAGAATATTCGTATAAAAACAGTTATCATGCCAACATAGATCGCCCTCCTTTTAGATGCGTTACGGGAGGAAGTGCAGGACCCCAATCTGTTGGGGCAAGGCCGGTAAGAGAGTCATGGGGAGTACTGAGGTAGTACTCAAGACCACGGAGAAGATCCAGTAGGTCTGGAGCAGACTCTAGACTGCTCAGAGTGGGCAGAAAAGCTATGCTGGCAAGCGTCGGTCAGACTTGGAGTTTTAGGTGGGCGACATGGTTCTCCTAAAGGTGTCACCTTGGAATGGTGTCATCCTATCCAGGAAGTCGGGAAAGTTGGGCCCTAGATACGTTGGTCCGTTCAGGGTTGTGGCTCGGGTGGGCCGGGTTGCATATCGACTGGATCTATCAGACTAGCTTAGTCAGATCAATAGTACTTTTCATCTTTCCTAGCTGCGGAAATGCTTAGTTGACGATTCTGTAGTTGTACCTTTGGAGGATATTCAGGTGCACGACCACCTGAATTACATCGAGAAACCAGTAGCCATCCTCGATAGGAAGACGAAAACCTTAAGGAACAATGTTGTACATTTGGTGAATTGGCAATGGAAACACAGTAAGGGCTCGGAATGGACTTGGGAGCAAGAAGAGGAGATGATGGAACACTACCCAGAGTAATTTGAGGCAGCAGACTTCGGGGAGGATGTCTGAGACAAGTGGGGGAGATTTGTAACACATGGTTCCTGTTACATATTTAAATTACTAATTATTCAATTTATAAGAAAAACTATACGAGTTGGAAGCCTCAAACTCATCAAGTAGAGATCATATTGGCCGTGTGATTTAAGTAACCTACTCGACGAGTTGAGAGGCCTCAACTCGAAGAGTAGGATGGAACAAGGGGATACCCTAATTTCTAGGGTTCTGCATCCTATTAAAGGACTTAATCTTCCCACCAGCTCCTCATTGGCATCCCTAAACCCTAAAATCGTATTATGAGCTCCTTGTTGACCACCTAGAGGTTTTGAGTGGATTTTTTGTGTGTTCTTGTGCTTGGTGAAGACTTGGAAGAACCAGAAGGTCATTGATCTTGAGGAGAAGCACTAGATCTGGGAACTCATTCGTCTTTGGAAACTTTCTAAGGTAAAAAGTCTCAAACTTGATGCTTAATAACTTAGATCTCTCTTAGTTTTGTTTTATGGATCATTTTAACCCCATTGTTGGAGCATGATAAACCTTCATAGTCCTAAAGCTAAATTCTCCCATTCTCAGTGTTATTTGGTCCTTAAATTCATAAAACGTGTCCTAAACCCCTTCATGCTCAAGAAAATACCATATTTATAGAAGTAGGTTGCTATATCTCAAGATTACGTCCATTTGAGGCATGCAAAGCCATCAAGTTGTCGACTTTGATGATGTATACCATGGAAACAATGTAGATTGATATTTTGGAACTATGAGGAAATCGGCGAGTTCATGAAGGAACTCGAAGATTTGGGTCGAACGGTCCTGATTCTGTTAAAGCTAAGAACTCGGCGAGTTGGAGAAAAACTCGATGAGTTGCATCGCAATTTCGTGATTTTTTGATTCACGGGAACTCAACAAGTTGAGTCAACTCGGAGCATTGCCTTTGACTTTGACTTTGACTTGACCTTGACATTAACCATGGCTGACCCTAAAGGGGTTATGAGCATGAATGGTATCTAAGGGGTTGCTTCGATTCAGGGAGTGAGTAGGCTGATTCCGGGCAGAGACGTTTTAGCTATCATCCGACAGTGAGGTGATTTTCCTCATGGTTTGAACGGGTCAAACGCACCATGGCTGGCCCGTGTATGTTACATGTGTTGATTAGTAGCTAAGTATGGGCAGGGCCCGTATCTTATCATTATTTGAGTATGTATATCGATTGATAGATTAGATTATACTTGTTTTTTGCATGATACTTGTATGTGTTTATTAGTAGCCGAGTGTGGGCCAGGCTTGTATCCCTTAGTAGGCGAGTGTGGGCGAGGCTCGTATCTCATAGATAGTAGAGTGTCGATGAGGCATGTATCTCATAGATAGCTAAGTTGGGTCGAGGCATGTATCTCATAGTTAGCGGTGTGTGGGCGACGCCCGTATCTCCTAGTTAGCAGAGTGTGGGAGAAGCTCGTATCTCCTAGCTGTATGTTATGTGTATTGTATGTGGTGTTTGGGGAGACTCACTAAGCTTCGTGCTTAAATTTTTTAGTTTTGGTTTCAGCTACTTCCGGTAACAAGGCGAAGAGCTTTGGATAACTGCATTGCACACACAAAGATGTTTAGCCTGGGATGTTTTACTTTGATATTTTGACATATGTTTTGATATGATGATTTGAGATGCTATGAATTACATTTTGATGAGTTGATTTTGATAACTACAATTTTTATTTAATGGTTTAAAACGAAATTTTTGGTCATGAATTTTGGGATGTTACAAGTTGGTATTTGTCACACCCCCGAACCAAGCGGCGAAAACGTCCGAGGGTTCGTGTGACTTAAATTGAAATATCATAAAAATGAATATATATGAAACATAACATAAACATCACCATGCATTAATACATTACAACAAACCTTGTTCACATCGATTACATTGTTTACATGACATATTAAAAACATAAATTGTCTAATGATTAACATTTCACGAAAGAAATATCCTGAAACACACTTGGAGGTTCTTAAGTCTAACGATTTCCTGAGAATAGAAGTTACTTTGAAAACGGTCAACATATATAATGTTGGTGAGTTCATAAGCATGTTTGATATAAAATAGTTTGTATTGTTTGTAAAACCTAGAAAATCCGATATTTTCTGTAACAAAAACTATTTACGAAAAAGATGTGATGATCCCGTAAGTGTATATATATGTGATTCCAAAACATGTAAACGTGAATGCCTTTCGGAATTTTTCCTTGCATTGTAGTTATTGTATGTAGAAGTGAATAATGTCGTTCTCCGGAAAACCGGATGTTTTCCAATTTAAATGGTATGGTAGTTTTGTATTATTGTATGAATCACTTTGCATCGTCACTGTGTATGAATATGATTTCCCATGAATACTAAAATGGTAATGGATCTCTATGTAAGTCGTTATAACCATGCATAATAATGACTAATCCGCCTGTCTTGGCATTTTTCCAAACACCGATTTTGATCAAGATTTTGTAACCCTAGATTGGCCGAGTCTAACTGTAGCGAACATGTCAGTTGTGGGGGAGTCACCCCCGTTTAGATCTATACACAAACTCTCGCTCTCCCTCCAGGAGACTCTGATTATAACTACAGGCTACGGCCGACATTTATTGGTGCCACCCGTTATTTCTCACTAAATCCCATGAAATTGAATAACCTTCTTTTATAACCCGAATGATGTTTACATGAATATGAACTAAGCCTAACAGACACAAAAGAGGACAACGGTGACCCACTAATCATGTATTTTATTATAGGTTTTCGTGTATTCTACGGACACGTTATAGCCCATTGAGCATATGATAAAATTTTAGGGTCATATTAGCAATGCAAATGGACCACTAAGGCCCAATAGCTTGTTAAAGCTGATATAGGTCCATTGGGCATTTAAGTTGGTCACCGAGGCCCAATAAAAATGTTTTGATTATATTGGGCCCAATAATCATGATATTGGACCACAAAGACCTAATAGCACTAACAAAAGATCTTTGGGCCCAATCATTGAATCATTTATAGTTTATCGATTTTTAAGTTCGTAAAGTAGGTATTTGTTGTATGCTAAATGTTTATTCGCAATGTTAAAAGCACTTTGACGTATAATTTATAACGAAGCTTTGGTAATATATATATATATATATATATATATATATATATATATATATATATATATATATATATATATATATATATATACATTTTTAAAAACAAACATGCGTTATAAATTTAATATTTTTAACACAATATTTTAATATTAGCCTATTTGGCCCAAAATATTTATTTTGAGCATTCCAACCCCTTTATCTATAAAAATGACACTTTTAGTCCCTTTTGATGAAAATTGACATTTTTGGTCCTTAAACCATTTTTCTTGACATTTTCGACCCAAACTTAATTTAAATAATAAATTCAGCCCAAAACTATTGTGTTCGCCATTTCCAGTCCTTATTTGCAAAAAGTTGACACTTTTGGCTCAAATTCCGTAAGTTTTACAATTTTGGCCCCAAAATGCAAAACTTTGCATTTTTAGTCAAATTTTTGCATCAAAGTCATTTTCAGCACGTGAAATAGTTTATTTACATTTTTTCTGATATTTTGATAAATTTACAACTTCAGCCCCAAAACTCTTCATTTTTCGCAATTTCAGGCCCAAAACCCGTGAGGCCTAATTTTAAGCCCAATAGGCTAAAATTTATATTTTGGACCCCTTGAAAAGTATTATTTTCATAAAATCTCATTTTATTTAAATAAATACCATATTACCCTCATAAAGACCGAAAATGTCATCTTTTAACCAAATCCTTATTGTTTTTATAAAAATGACCAATATAAAATCTTTGGCTTTGTTTTTCACTTCTTTAACCATAAAGACTCTTCGATCTTTGTATTATGTTGTTAGTTATGTTCTTGTTTCTGAATCTTTCACACTTTTGTTATGGATCTCGAAGTATAGCAATTAATAACATGATTTTCACAACACAAACCAAGGATATCACGTATAACATGCAAACACAGATAGATCAACGCATAAAACTTGTATTCTCCCCCCAAAAAACAAGTAAAAAACAAAAACAAGGGGTTATGAACCCACCTTTGCTTGTTGGTCTCGGTTTTTGAAGAAGAATGGAAGAAGATGGTGTTGTTTTTGAATCTAGCAAGCTCCTTGAGAGGACTTCGAACTTAGATGGGTTCTAGGGAGCATGATCACAAAATTAAGGTGGTAAGAAGAATTAATGAGTTCAAAAAGAAAGTATGTTACTTAGATTTGTAAGATCTTACCACTAGAGTGTAACTTGAAGTGATTTTTGGTTGAAACCTCCTTGAAATGCTTCTAAGTCTCGAAATTTCTTGATGAAAGAGGGGAGGTGTTCTTTAATGTATACTTAGAAGGAGTTTGATAAAATGTGTGTGTGTTGATTCTCGGCCGAAGATACGAAGAGTGGGGGGGGGGGGGAATGAGCTTGCCTTGATACATGAACTTGGCATGGATACATGAGGGATATAACTTACAAGTATGTTGGATAATCATGAGGTGTCAATCCTTCCCTTAATCATCCACTAATCTCTTTTTTTTATCTTGGTCCGAAATGGGCTAATAGAGGAAAGTGGTGGATTTATTTGGCCCATTTCTTTCTTTATTTCGAAATTATGAAGCTAATAGAGAAAATCTTCGGCCCATTGGGCCTTCAGGGTAGTTTACGGCCCAATATGGGATCAAAGGATGGATTTATGGCCCAATTGGGCTAATTAGATTTGTTATGGCCCAACATGGCCCAATTAGGGTAAACCAATTCATTTTAGATTCATTATGGCCCAAAAAGTTTAAGCTTCATGAAGTGGGTCCAATTAGAGCCCAAATAAGAGTTCTAAGCCCAAAATAGTCAAATTGGAGGCTTATTGGTCCATTAGGCCCAATAAGAAAATCATAGTCCATAATGGACTTAAACTGATATTTTTAGGGTTTCCAATCTTTCGTTGACCATTTTATGTGTTTGTATCGAGTTTTTAGGATTTTCAATTGTATTGTGATGGGAGTTTGTTGTCATTGAATAAACATCACACTTGTTTTGAAGTCATGGTTACAATTGTTGCCATTGATAATGTTTACAAAAACATAGAATTTCCTATTTGTGACATTATCCCCGCGTTAGAAGGAATTTCGTCCCAAAATTCTTTTTGACGCTAGATTTGAGAATGCGAGAATAAGTGGGGGTGCTTTTGCTTCATTTGGTCTTTGCGTTCCCATGTGAATTCCGGTCCACGCTTTACATTCCATCAAACTTTCACAATCGAAATGCGACTTTGCTTAGGACGCTTCACTTCCCTGTCCATGATTTCAACTGGTTCATCGATGAACAGGAGATTCTCTTTGATTTCGATTTCTTCCAATGGGATGACAAGAGTTTCATCGGATAAACACTTTTTCAGATTGGAAACATGGAACACAGGGTGTACGCTGCTGAGCTTGGCATGTAGCTGTAGTCTATAGGCCATTGGGCTGATTCGGGCAAGAATCTTGAACGGCCCAATTGTATTATGGGTTTAGTTTCCCATGTTTTCCAAAACGAATCATCCCTTTCCAGGGAGAGATCTTCAATAACACCCGATCTCCGACTTGAAATACTAAAGGCTTTCATCGTTTATCATCGTAGCTCTTCTGTCGGTCTCGCGATGCTTGAAGTCGAGCTTTGTTTTTGAACTATCTTCTTAGTTGTTTCGCGTATGATTCCTAGCCCTGTTAAAGCATTGTGTGGTATCTTCCTTCTTGCTAGCTTTGTGTCACTTACCTCAGCCCAACACAACGGTGCTCTATATTTACGACCATATAATGTTTCAAAAGGAGCACCTTTGATGCTTCTGTGATAACTATTATTGTACGAAAATTCAATTAAAGGTAAGTGGGTATCCCACGACCTTCCAAAGTCTATCACACATGCTCGAAGCATATCTTCAAGCTTCTGAATGGTTCGCTCACTTTCACCATCCGTCTGTGGGAGGTAAGCAGTGCTCATGTCAAGTTGTGTTCCCAGAGCCTTTTGAAGTGATTGCCAAAAGTGTGAAGTGAATCTACTATCTCGATCTGAGATGATAGATATTGGCACACCATTGTAAGTCCCTAAAATTGCTTGTGTATCAATTAGATCCAATTGATGGTGCGGAATCCCAATCAATTGGATGATGTCAGATCAATATAGAAGAGAAGGAGAAGAAGAATAATTTGAATCTAATGTATTGATGATATGATTGATGCTCCCTACAATAGATTCTCTCTCACACACACTTCTCTCTAACTTTCTCTCTCTTCTCTAGCCTTACACTCTCACATGAACTCCTCTATTTATAGCACTCCCAGCAGTACACGAGTGTACAACTGCAAAGTTACATATTACATTATAGAAAAATATATTTTCCTAGAAAAGCAAAGTATAAACCATATTTTTTGACCCAAAAATCTCCCCCTTGGTTTATAGCTTTCTTTTCTAATTGACCCAACAAACTCCCCCTAAAAAGTAGCTGCCTATTCTTGTTAGTCTTCATTGGGAACTTGGCTTCAGCATTAATCTTCAAATTCTTCAAAGCTTCAATATGAACTTGATGAATCTTCAATGAATGACTTCATATTGAGCGGTTGAGCTTTTCTTCAGAATTTGGCTTTGAACGCACGTCGGGTGAGGAGGCTTGATGTACTGATTCTTGAAAGATAGCGCTTTCAGCTGGAGAATCTTCAAAGAGAACATTAGAGAGAACCAATCTTCTGGATCACTTCAGCAAGTTCAAGATAGCAACAGATTGATTGAGGAGGCTTCAATGCAATCTGTCACATTATCTTCAAGTCAGCTTGACCTTTCTTCTGGGGTTGAAGGATTGAATGTCGAAAGAATAATCTTCATTTCTTGCTCATTCGAATGAAAATTCTTCGATGCTCACGGATGAAGCCTTGGCTCAGAAAATCTTCGATACAGTCTCCATGAGTCTCATCTACATCTGAATTCATTTTTCAAGACAAAACTAAACTAAAAGAAAAATTAGCACACAAAAAAATATTTTTGGATTTTTTTATGTTTTCTGGAAAAATAAAAACAGAAACAAAAATATTTTTGGATTTTCTGATTTTACTGAACAAGAAATAACACTATTTTTGGATTTTTAATTTTCTGATTTTTGTTTGATTTATGAATTATTTTTAATTATCCCCCTAAAACTTGTGCATAGAGGAAAACTATGAACAAATTTAACAAAAATAAAATGATATCTAACTTTAAGAATGATTTGGGATCAAAGTTTTTAGACAGCCTTTATCCGCTTGTCGGTACCTTCTATCTTCACGTCTTTGTCTGGTCGATCGCCGATATTGTTATCCACTTAAACACGAAAAATTGTGACAAAATTAGGACATACTATAAGTGACAAGACAATGTGATCCTAAGTTCCTAGATATTATATCTGATCCTAAGTTTCTAGATACTATATCTTAAGGACCATTCAACTGACGACGACCAGGGATATTGTTGTCCACCTAAATTGAGCAGCGAGATCTATAGACAATCTTTGAGTGTTCAATTTTAATTGTACTAGAACATGTTTCCCGCTTCCTGATATGCCCCAGTAATCAAGGACTTCCAGAGTACTCCTTACATCGGGTGAGCAGACAATCATTAGGAGAAAAGATAAATTCAGATTATTATCACTTATAGTTTTAGAGAGATTGAGAAGTAGAAGGATGCATATGTTATGTACTAGGTCGGATTGTTAATCACGCAAAGGAGACAGCATATGGCTAACAGATAAGAAGAATTTCATAGATATAATATGCAGAGAAATAGATTTGCATATGTTGTAGTCCAGGTCGGATCTCTTCCAATCATGCAGAGGAGGCAACATATGACTAACAGTAAAAAAGAAAGAAAATAATTTTCTACAGACCTAATTCATCGGAATTTACCAGTCGCCCCATCAATACCGGAATTAAGGACATAATCCGCACATCAAGGAAAAGTTAAACCACGGTTCCAGATACGGGTTCATTTAATGTGACAAGTAGATTCCCATATATATCTCCCTACTCAATCTATCCAAGCGTCGTATTGTCAGGCTAAACGGCTTTAACTAGGTTAAGATTTGTCAAGTCTATAAATTTACTCAGTTCAACTATGCCTAGTCATGTCCATTTAGAATCTTTCGTGCCTACCGACGCATCAAACCAGAGCATAGACCCTTCAACTTTGGGTACATTACGCAGACTCAGATTGCCCGTTATCACTTGTTAATATCACTTCCCAAAACATCTCCCTCAAGCACATTCCATAACCAACATATTTTTTTTATTTTCTAATGTTTTTTTATTTTTTAAAATTTTCTAATTTTTGTTTTGTTTTTATTTCTCCCCCTAAATTTGTGCATAGGAGAGAAACGAAAGTAAATGCGCAAATTTAAACTATCCTAAAACAAAATTTTGTCTTTAAAGCAAATCAGCTTAAGAAAAACTCAGGAGTATAGAGAAGAAAACTCAAACCGTAAGTCACCGATTGAATTTTCATCCAGAAGATCTGAGAACAACACGCGTAATCATAGAACAGATCCAAAAATTCTTCATGTCATTAAGCACAAACCCTGTGAGTGATCACTTCCTTTCTTCCCTTCCCGCAAAGAACACATACTCTCAAACAAATGTCTGAATGTTGTACAGTTGAGAGATGTCCCCTATCAAGTGCCAGGAACAGTCACTACCAACAAATCGAAGTCTGATGATATGCCTCCATAGCTGCTCCGACACATAGCGGAATCTGTTGGTCTTTGGAACCCAGTCCATTTTGAAACTGGGTTGACCTTTTTCATCATTGCGAGGTACTCTCTCCCATGACATATCATGTTTATCACAAACAAAAGATGAAGAAATATTAGAAGCATTAGGAGATTTGGGACATTGAACCTTTGGTACCTATCTGTAGTCAGGTTTGACCCATTTCTTTTTCAATCCGATGGGTGCCTTATCGCTTGCTTTTGAATTTAAATTCGATTGCCGAGATGACTTTGACCTAACTGGTCTTGGCTTCATTGGAGCATCTATTGGATTGTACTTCTTGGCCAACATTCCCTTATTGTTCTTGGGAGTTGGATTCTTGGCCTTCTGTGCGTTCCAGTCACCATGGTCTGAACGTGACCTTGAGTGATTTCTTTTGTAGAATCTCCCACCCTACGCATTCTGCCAGCCTTGTGCATAGTAGGGAATGTATGCACGATTAGGACAATTTCTGGCAATGTGTCCAGGTGTTCCACAGTGAAAACATGTCTTTTTCTTCACTGGGAAGTTGTTTCTTCCGGCCCCTGGTGGCGTGTCCATGCCTTGTCTCTTGTTGTTCGCACATGCACCCTTGCAGCAGGCACCCTGACTCGCTGGAATTGGTGGCATGTATTTACCAACAGCGGGTTGATCAGAAGCAGCTAAGTTCGAAGCAACAGATTCAGAGTTCAAGGAGATGTTGGTTTGTTCAATGGTGTTCTCCTTGTTCTCATCTTCTGCTACTTTACCGTATACCATAAATGGTTCTCGTTCAATCTCTTCCTAAGTCAAAGGTTTTGCATTATAGTTGTGATTGAAGGGAGGAGGGACACCTTCATACCCTAAACCCTTGGTTTGATTATCTTTAAAACTCAATTGGTTTTCAAAGAAGGACTCAACTGTCTTACTTGACACAGTGTAATTTTTGAAACTAATATCTATTTTTCCACATTTAATTTTCAAAGTGTCAAGTTCTTCAGTAACAGCAGCAAGTTTTCTATTGATGTGATCATAATTTTCACACTTATTGCTGTAATCTTCTTGCGGTTTTCGGAAGTCTTTGATTTTGGCTTCTAATTGTGCTTTTAGAGGTTTCTGTCCTTTCCTGAGTTGATATCCTTCGTATTTTAAGTCCTCATTCTCTCTCTTGATTAGATCTATCGATTCTCGTAAAAATTTAATAGTTTTAACACAAGATGGAGAACATGAAACTTCATTTACCGGAATGGATGAGGAAGTCATCATTTTTTTTAATTGCCCTTTGACTTAAAAACTGAGAAAGTCAACTTTAAAAGTCAAATTTAAAAAGTCAAACTTGAAAAGTCAACTCGAAAAGCTAAATTTGAAAATTTAAAAGTCAAACGAGAAAGTCAAAGTTTAAAGTCAAAGGTCAAATTTTAAAAGTCAAAGTCAAAATTTTAAGGTCAAAAGTGAAAAATTAAAATGTAAAATTTTTGGTTGAAAATGTAATTTAAAAGTAAAGGAAATTGATTTTTGGGTTTAAAGTGTCAAAAATGAGAAAATAAGATCAAAGATATGATATTTGAGTTGAATCACGAAGTTTAGTAATGTGTGTTGATCTAGATCAATTGGAAATTGCGTTGGTTGAATAGGGAAGAGTGCCGAGTTCGAATCTTTGCAGCTCCAAAACTCCGTTTTATTATTTGTTGCTGCTTTGCGAAGACAATATAATCTAAAAACGGAAGTTGTTTTACGTCTTCCTTTGTAGTTCAACTGGTTAGGCGCTTGACGAAGAACCAAGGGACCCGTGTTCGAATCCTTGGCAACCTCAACTCGTTCTTTAATTTTTTTAAGTGTAATACATGCGAACTTCGGACCCTATGCGAGGCTGGCCGCACACCGAGACCGTGCACTCCTAGCCACACACCTTCATCCTTCAACAGTTTCGCGGAAAAAAAAAATGACGTTTTTCACCCTTTTTTGCTTCAAAACTCGATCAAAAACTCGTTTTTATGAAAAATACAAAGAAGAAACCCCCCTTATTTTGGCCCGATCTATCCAAAAACGCAAAAATCTTTTCAAAATAAGTTCAAATAAGCTCCATATCAGACAAAATTGATTGATACAATCTTGCTCTGATACCAATTGTAAGTCCCCAAAATTGTTTGTGTATCAATCAGATCCAATTGATGGTGCGGAATCCCAATCAATTGAATGATGTCAGATCAATATAGAAGAGAAGGAGAAGAAGAATAACTTGAATCTAATGTATTGATGATATGATTGATGCTCCTTACAATAGATTCTCTCTCACACACACTTCTTCTCTCTAACTTTCTCTCTCTTCTCTAGCCTTACACTCTCACATGCACTCCTCTATTTATAGCACTCCCAGCAGTACACGAGTGTACAACTGCAAAATTACGTATTACATTATACAAAAATATATTTTCCTAGAGAAGCAAAGTATAAACCATATTTTTTGACCCAACAACCATGAAGTCTCACTACCTCCTTGATGTATAACCTGGTTAATCTTTCCATTTTTTTAGGACTCTTTTATTGGTAGGAAATGGGCAGATTTGGTTAATCTATCGTCGATCGCCCAGATAGTTCCCAATCCGACTCTCGTAATAATAAGCTTCATCTTGTTGACTTCAAGAGTTTTATCCAATTCACGCAATGCTTCCTTCGCGATATTCTCCAGCTTCGATGCCTCCCAAGCCAGCCGTAAGTGTTGACAGTGTTTGTTCTTGTTTCGCGAGAAGACGCGTATGTTATCAATGAAAATAATAAAAGTGTGACTAGGGATGGTTGAGAAAACTCAGTTCGTGAGGTCCATGAATGCCACAGGGGAATTTGTTAGACCTAAACGCATCACAACGAATTCGAAATAGACGCATCGAGTTTGGAAAACAGTTGTTGGAATGTCCTCTTCTCGGATTCGGAGCTAATGATAAACGAATCTTAGATTTATCTGGAGAAGTAATTAGCTCCTTGGAGCTGGTAAAATAGGTCGTTAATCCGAGGGAGTAGGTAGCGATTCTTGATAGTGAGCTTATTCAGCTCTCTATAGTCAATGCACATCTTGAAGGATCCGTCTTTCTTCTTAAAGAAAAGAATTGGAGCTCCCCATGGAAAGAAGTTGGGTCTGATGAATCCTTTGCTCAAGAGTTCGCATAATTAGCTTGATAATTCCTGCATCTCCATAAGAGCCAACCTATAGGGTGAATTGGCAATTGATGTGGTTCCAGTTATGAGGTCGATTCGAAATTTGACCTGTCTCTCTGGGGTATTCCCAGAAGTTCTTCAGGAAATACATCCGGAAAATCGCATGCTACTAGAATACCTTGTATGCTTACTTCTTCCTTGGTCTTGTCCACAACATGAGCGAGGAAAAACGTAGTTCTTCTGATGCAAGAACTTATGTGCCTTGATGCATGAGATAGGACGAGGATTGGTGCTAGGTTTATCACCATAGATTATTAAGGTTTCGTGATTATGGAGGTGACGGCAAACGGTCTTCTCGTGACACATAGTATCAGCATGGTGGGGGCTTAACTCAACCATGTCGATTATCACATCAAAACTCCTAATATTTACTAGTACCAAATCTATTTGAAATGAATAGTTGCCTAATGTTAAGGTGTACCCTACATAAGTATCTTTGTTTGATTCAGTTTTTCTCATTAGCCATCTCCACTATGAAGGGTTCGTTTAGATTATGGGATTGTTGTTTTAGTATGTGTTTGAATTTGTTACTAACTAAGATTCGGTCAGCTCCACTATCGAGTAAGATGCGAGGGGAAAGAGTTGTTAAGTAGGAACATACCAATAACAACCGTTGGGTCTTGAATTTTCTCGCCTTGACCCATAGCTAGAACCCTTCCCGCTCCTCCATTTCCTTGGTTATAAATGTTGGGGCAGTTCTGGAGGAAATGTCCGATTCCCCCACACCCATAGCAGGTGTGGCTAACCCCATCATTTTTGTTGATGATGTTGTTGTTGTTGTTGTTGTTTGGTTGTTGGCTCTGCTGTGGTCAAGATCTGTAGTATCGGGTGGTGTGTCCTTTCTTGTTACATCTATTAAAATACGGCTTTAGATAGGCTCCCTAATGATGAATATTGCACTTGTTGCATTTTAGAAGGCTCCCAATTAATGGTTTTGCCGGTGTCGATGTCGCAGGTGTCATGGCCACAGGGACAACTACATCACTTCGTTTCTTTGAGGATTCTTGGGTTGGCTTCCCCTTTCTCTAGCCCCATACTTTCGCTTCCTGCTCTTAGGTTTGGGGTTTTGAGTGCCTTGATAAGCTGTCATTCACAGGCTTTCGGGGTTGTTACTTCGAATGGTGTTGTCGACGCTATTTCCACCTCTGTTGGTGTTATTTGCGTTGAGTTGTGCCATAGCAGCTGTTACGACAGCGGTGACAGCAACTTGGAATGTAGTAAAGTCCATCTGCAAGAGTGGTGCTTCATGAGTGTGGTTGTTATTTATGTGGTATGACATCTTCTGTTTCATGATGATAAGCAGGATTGTAAGTAACGACGGTCATTTCCGGTTGTACTCTGTAACTTTCGCATTTTGTCGTATGCTTCATATTGTTTCAATCTATATCCCTATGGTGAGTTTATGATAGTAGATAATTTGTAAACTTGTCACGAATATTAAGTTTTATTCATAGAGTTCATAGGTTATTTTGGTTTCAAGGTTCTTGAGTATCTAACGGTTTTGATGGTTTGTTTGTGCACATAAGTGAAACCCCATATTGAAACACATAGCATTTCTACTAGAAATAGCCATTTTTAATACAGGAAAATTTGCCTGAAGGGCATACATTCCATAGGAAAATGTACGATCCGAAAGTATTACGACATAATATCCATAGAAACACAATGCTAGTAGGAGATACGGCTGCTTCTACATACTGTAGAACCTATAATAGCAAGTAGTAGAGTACGTTTTATTAGTTATGATGAAGATGACACTCAATCGTCAAGCTGGTGTATCAGGAGTTCAGCCAGTTCATTCACCTCCTGGGTGATTACTTCTTCCTTTATCTCGGCTCGAACGGCTCTAGCTTCGGCCGTAAAGAGTTGACGCTTGAGATTGGCTATTTCTTTCTCAAGAGAGCGTATGTAGTCTGTATCACTTTCCTGAATCGTGTGTCGGTCTGATAGGGATTCTGATGGGTGGGGCTTACTAGGTGTCTCCTTAACGTCCTTTCCTTCATCTGACTCCCGGTCAAATTCGTCATATTCGTAATCAGTTACCACGTACTCTTCTGGTTCCACTACGGGTCCCACCTCCTGACCCATTGTAGGGCGTCCTTCAGGGTTTTCTTCAGGATTGTCATCTAGACCCACCTCAATCTCCCCATAGACTACTAAAGCTTGATAGTAGGGGTCGTCGTGCTGCATTCGTGCCATATCGCCTGTGTGGGAAGTGTAGGTGTGAAAAGTGTGTGCATTGGGGTGTATAAGGATAGTATTCTTAAAATACTCCTGCAACATTTATTTTTCTTAAGTTTAGTTCCTCTAACATATTCGGATAGTTAGATGGTAAGTTTTCGGTTTATTGACCATCAAAATTATTCCCAAACATATGTTGATCATACTTTGAATGAATGTAGTTGATCAGGCTACATTGATCCCCAATACGATTACATAACTGCCCAGGTTAAATCGCAACGCTCAAATCCCCCAAAGACTTTTATTGTTTAGTATGATGTTGTTATCCTAAAAAGCGCACATAGGTAAGTGTTTTATTTACTCTATTTAGATTTATTTTGCCCCATTGTCTTTATAGTTGCATATCATGTATCGTTAGATATGCTAGTTCACTATAAATAATGCTCTGATACCAACCTGTCACACCCCCAAACCAAACGGCAGAAACGCCCGAGGGTTCGTGTGACTTAAATTGAAATATCATCACAATGAATATATATGAAACATAGCATAAACATCACCATGCATTAAGACATTACAACAGACCTTGTTCACATCAAGTACATTGTTTACATGACATATTTCAAAACATAAATTCTCTGATGATTAACATTTCACGAAAGAAATTTCCTAAAACACACTTGGAGGTTCTTCAGACTAACGATAGTATAATGTTCTACAGAAACGCCCGAGGGTTCGTGTGACTTAATACAAGTTATTTTGAAAACGGTCAACATATATAATGTTGGTGAGTTCATAAGCATGTTTGATATAAAAATAGTTGGTATTGTTTGTAAAACCCAGAAAATCCGATATTTTCTGTAACAAAAACTATTTACGAAAAAGATGTGATGATCCTATAAGTGTATATGTATGTGATTCCAAAACATGTAAAAGTGAATGCCATTCGGAATTTTTCCTTGCGTTGTAGTTATTGTATGTAGAAGTGAATAATGTCGTTCTCGGGAAAACCCGATGTTTTCCAATTTAAATGGTATGGTAGTTTTGTATTATTGTATGAATCACTTTGCATCGTCACTGTATGAATATGATTTCCCATGAATAGTAAAATGGTAATGGATCTCTATGTAAGTCGTTATAACCATGCATAATAATGACTAATTCGCCTGTCTTTGCATTTTTCCAAACGCCGGTTTTGATCAAGATTTTGTTACCCTAGATTGGCCGAGTCCAACTGTAGCAAACATCTCAGGTGTGGGGGAGTCATTCCCATATAGATCTATACACAAACTCTCGCTCTTCCTCCAGGAGACTCTGATTATAACTATAGGCTACGGCCGACATTTATTGGTGCCACCCGTTATTTCTCACTAAATCCCGTGAAATTGAATAACCTTGTGTTAACACCCAAATGGTGTTTACGTGAATATGAAGTAAGCCTAACAGACACGAAAGAGGACAACAGTGACCCACTAATCATGTATGTTATTATAGGTTTTCGAGTATGCTACGGACACTTTATAGCCCATTGAGCATATGATAAAACTTTAGGGCCATATTAGCAATGAAAATGGGCCACTAAGGACCAATAGCATGTTAAAGCTGATACAGGTCCATTTGGCATTTAATTGGATCACCGAGACCCAATTAACATGTTTTGATTATATTGGGCCCAATAATCATGATATTGGGCCACAAAGACCTAATAGCACCAACAGAAGATCTTTGGGCCCAATCATTGAATCATTTATTGTTTATCGATTTTTAAGTTCGTAATGTAGGTATTTGTTGTATGCTAAATGTTTATTCGCAATGTTAAAAACACTTTGACGTCTAATTTATAATGAAGCTTTGGTTATATATATATATATATATATATATATATATATATATATATATATATATATATATATATATATATATATATATATATATATATATATATATATATATATATATATACTAGTAGGGTACCCGCGCGATGCGGCGGCGCCAAATAATTCATTTCCGCAGATAGTTTTAATGCGGCGATTGGTTTCATTTTCGTGTCAAATAGTTCATTTCAACCTTTTGTCAGATTGTTTTGTATCGACAAGGCATAAGAGCCGTTACCTATGACCTATGTGCTCTTGGAATTACCCAATGAATGTCTCCTAACGCCGCGACAGCGATCGATAGAAGCAGACACAAATTGACTCACTACTTGAACTGCATAAGCGGACGAATAACAGTAATATGTAACCGACTTTTATTATAAAAGAACAGAAAAATAGAAATTATATATGTCAGTCGATTGAAGAATTCAAGTTCACCCGGTATTTATATGTTCTTTTTGGTGGATGCGACGACGAAAAATAGTTTATTTCAGCGATTTGTTTTCTGTCGGTATGTTGCTTCAAAATAAAAATAAAATTACGTTGTTATTATGGATAAAAAAAGAAGTTAATATTGGGTTGAAATCAAAAGCATGTTATCTTTTGTTTTAAATAACTATTTCTGGATATTTTGGTTTATATATGAAATTACATTGTTGTTTGAAATTAGAAAATAAAATTTTGTTGTTCTTTTAGATTTTAAAATATACTTACTTGTTTATAGTTAATCATAATATACACAAATATAGTATATTATGCATTTTTTAAAACGAAAATTAATGGTGATAAAAAAAAAAGTAAAGTAAATCGACGTCTATTTTCTTGAAAACAGTAAAAGCTTTATTCTTCTTTTTCTTTTATCGAAAATTATTTGTATTATATATATCATTATTATAATATAATTAAGGAGAATATATTTAATACTATTTATATAGATAAAATGTTTAATATATCAAGACATGATATGCTATCAAATAAAGAAAAATATTAGGTGTGCTATGCATTCATCCCACCCCACGTCTTATTGTATTTTTCGGATCTTATATATTTTAATCATACCACTTCTTTTTCTTACCTTTTTTTTAACTATTTTGAGAAATTATATATCATTATTATTAATAATTTATATTTGATCAAGTTATTTATAAATTGACTTAAATTTAAAAAAAAAATTCAACTATATATTGAATAGTTGTTTTTTCTAAAACGTTTATGCACAGTCCATTTGTTTGATATAATTTTGAAAGTTACTATTATATAGTGAATTAAATTTATAATTATCAATTATGAAAATATGTGTTTTTTAGATAATGACATGAAAACTTGAAAAACAATATTTTTCTATTATATTTCAAACTAAAAGTTGTTAATACTCTGATTAATAAACCAATTCAAAAATAAGTTAATTTATTTTTTAGGTAAACAATATTATTGTTAGTAGTAGTTATTTTAGTAATATTAATGTTTTCTTTTTATTAGATAAATGTTATATAATCTCGTCTCTATTCTAGAAACATACATATTAGTATCATGCATAATTAAAGTATAAGAGTGATAGTTTTGAAAAAATGTCTATTGAAAAGAATTAGATATTGAAACCAATAAAAAACCCATACTTATAAAATATCGACGTCAATGTAAATGCTCAAGTTCATGTAGGTACTTTAGCTTAAAAAGAAAAGTTAATTGTACTTTGTACATCTAAGAAATAATGAAAACTTGGTATATACCTACATCGATTTACACATTTATGCAGCTTTATGCATAGACACAATAATTTATACAAACACGCACCACTTATTACGCATACATATAGAGGTTTATACATATATACAAGTTATACATCATACATACAGAGGTTTAATCAGACAAAAAATCTAAATAAAATAAAAACTTATGCACACTATAATGTGAACTCAATTATATAGTTTAATTATAAACATCGGTTACTATTGGGTGTCTCTTCACCACTCAATTTTATCAGAAAAACGTATCCTTAGCATCTGTCTGCCCATCTTCGTATCAGAAAAAGCTCTTCAAGCTCACATTGCCTTTTTCATAATAGCTTTTCGTATAGCCTTTTAACTTCCTTCTCATCCTCCAAAACAAAATCAGACAATTATACATAGTATTACACACACAAGTAAAATGAATGACACAAATTACAAGAATCAAAACAAAACAAAAATACTATGAGAAATCACAAGCAAACAACAAACAATGGAATGATTATTACCGATTCACCTTTTCGTCTTCAGTTGCATATACAAAATCAAATCAACTATTACATATTTGCAACAATCAAAGGAGGCCTATGAGTTCGATTAAAAAAATGTCAGACTGAATGGAGCTAACACTAACAAAAATCGACATATAAATTCATCAAGAGTGGACTTCCGAGAATAGCTTCGACAGGTTAGACGGTGTACAATGGAGAAGCCGATGGTAGCGAATAACTATAAATGATGGATGGGAGAGTGGTGGTGGCGTTAACAAGAAAAGGAGAACGATAAGGGGGACACGATTAGTTGTGGTGGTGATGGTGCATGACTTGTCGGATGTATGAAACGGGTTGCAGAGAGAAGAGGGAAAGGGGTCGTATGAGAGAGAGCGGTTGAGAAGAGTGATTAGCGTTTTGGAGTATGTTTATATTTTGTGTTATCCATTGCCACTTATCAGCCATCAGATCAAATATCAAATTATTGTCCTGATTATACATGTTGGCAATCCATTTAATGTGTCATGTCACCAATCCATGTGACTTTCTCTTATTTATGAAATTATGAATATACGTACCTGACCATGCATAGAAATTTATACATCAAGCTCCATAATTTGTCTATAAGACATTTTCTTAAGATATGCTTAATTTTATTGTACATAAGGCATAAAAATTTGTATTTAAAACATTGAAGATGTATGCTTTATATATATATATATATATATATATATATATATATATATATATATATATATATATATATATATATATATATATATATATAAACATTTTTAAAAACAAACATGCGTTATAAATCTAATATTTTTAACCAAATAATTTAAGATTAGCCTATTTGTCTCAAAATATTTATTTTGACCATTCCAGCCCCTTTATTTATAAAAATGACACATTTAGTCCCTTTTGATGAAAATTGACATTTTTGGTCCTTAAACCATTTTCTTTACATTTTCGACCCAAACTTAATTTAAATAATAAATTCAGTCCAAAACTATTGTATTTTCCATTCCCAGCCCTTATTTGTAAAAAAGTTTACACTTTTGGCTCAAATTCCGTAAGTTTTACAATTTTGGCCCCAAAATCCAAAACTTTGCATTTTTAGTCAAATTTTTGCATCAAAGTCATTTTCAGCCCCTGAAAAAGTTTATTTACATTTTTTACTCATATTTTGATAAATTTACAACTTCAGCCCCCAAAACTCTTCATTTTTTGCAATTTTTTGCCTCAAACCCGTGAGGCCCAATTTTAAGCCCAATAGGATAAAATTTATATTTTTGACCCCTTGAAAAGTATTATTTTCATAAAATCAAAATTTATTTAAATAAATACTATATTACCCTCATAAAGACCGAAAATGTCATCTTTTAATCAAATCCGTATTGTTTTATCAAAAATGACCCATATAAAATCTTTGGCTTTGTTTTTCACTTCCTTAACCATAAAGACTCTTAGATCTTTGTATCAAGTTGTTAGTTATGTTCTTGTTTATGAATCTTTCACACTTTTGGTTATGGATCTCGAAGTATAGCAATTAATAACATGATTTTCACAACACAAACCAAGGATATCACATATAACATGCAAACACACATAGATCAACACATAACACTTGTATTCTCCCCCAAAAAACAAGTAAAAACTGAAAAAAGGGGGTATGAACTCACCTTTGCTTTTTGTTCTCGGTTTTTTAAGAAGAATGGAAGAAGATGGTGTTGTTTTTGGTTCTATCAAGCTCCTTGAGTGGATTTCGAACATAGATGGGTTCTAGGCAGCATGATCACGAAATTAAGGTGGTAAGAAGAATGAATGAGTTCAAAAGAAATTATGTTACTTAGATTTGTAAGATCTTACCACTAGAGTGTAACTTGAAGTGATTTTTGGTTGAAACCTCCTTGAAATGCTTCTAAGTCTCAAAAATTTTTGATGAAAGACGAGAGGTGTTCTTGAATGTATACTTCGAAGGAGTTTGATAAAATGTGTGTGTGTGTGTGTTGATTCTCGACCGAAGATAAAAAGAGAGAGGGGGGAATGAGCTTGCCTAGATACATTAACTTGGCATGGATACATTAGGGATATAACTTAGATGTATGTTGGATAATCATGAGGTGTCAATCCCTCCCTTAATCATCCACTAATCTCTTTTTTTCTTTTTTTTTTATCTTGGGCCAAAATGGGCTATTAGAGGAAAGAGGTGGATTTATTTGGCCCATTTCTTTCTTTATTTCGAAATATGAAGCCTATAGAGAAAATCCTCGGCCCATTAGGCCTTTAGGGTAGTTTACGGCCCAATATGGGATCAAAGGATGGATTTATGACCCATTTGGGCAAATTAGATTTGTTATGGCCCAATAAGGCCCAATTAGGGTAAACCAATTCCTTTTAGATCCATTATGGGCCAAAATGTTTAAGCTTCATGAAGTGGGTCCAATTAGAGCCCAAATAAGAGTTCTAAGCCCAAAATAGTCAAATTGGAGGCTTATTGGTCCATTAGGCCCAATAAGAAAATCCTAGTCCATAATGGACTTAAACCAGGATTTTCAGGGTTTCAATCTTTCGTTGACCATTTGAAGTGTTTGTATAGAGCTTTTGGGATTTTCAATTGTATTTTGATGGGAGTTTGTTGTAATTGAATAAACATCACACTTGTTTTCAAGTCATGGTTACAATTGTTTCCATTGATAATGTTTACAAAAACATAGAATTTCTTGGTTGTGACAGTATTAGAGCCTTCATTTGAGGGATTTGGGCATACTCTTGGGTGTGTCTAATCTCAAACTGAGGACTTGGTATAAATTTTTTTTAAAGGAAACCATTTTTATAAAAAGGATTTTGAAAAGAGAAAAGGGTGTGGTGCATGCAATCAGCTAAGCTCAAGTAAGTTCTCCCAAATTACCTATAGATGTTTTGTGATGATATGATATGATTATGAGAACTGCATGCTAGATTAGGGCTAAGGATCTAGGAAGAATAACTTGTAAGCCTATTCTATGAGCTTATTGAACTTCATGCTAGTATTGATTAGTCAATGATATGATGTCCTATTTAGGATATGCTTTGTTTTGTTTACTCATTGCTCCAATGCTGCTTGTTATGTGCTTTTAGAATTTCTAGTTATCTTTAAATAAATAGTAAACGAATATGCTAAGTTACATATCAAGAGGACTAAATAATTTCAGAAGTTTAGGTTTAGCTCTATATCGCAGCTCTCATTTGAGTCTAACCGTTGTAGGGTAGGATCTCTCATTTGAAGAATTATCTAGTCTTAGTGATATGTAATGGTATTCGCGAGCTAGTTAGGGAGAGATAGCAAGGACTTTTATGCAGTTGATGGTGAAGAGTGGGTCAGAGGTTACCCTAGGGTATGCCTAATATGAGATTAGCGCGAAGAGCATTAGTAGAAGAGAGGACTTGGTAGAGTCAAGGCAATTCTTGAGGAAAGTACGAATAGATGTGGAAGGTAGTATAGGTCCGTACTAATGAATGCAGAGGATTCATACTCGAGTCAAGGAGAGATGAGATGAATCCAAGGAACCTGTAGTGTGTGTGATCACTCGAGTTATGATGAGTACTCTGATGTTTGTTATGGTGTATTTTCAGTATGGTGACACTACACACTAGACCAGTTGGCAGCTCTGGCACCGGTGAGGGATCAGGCTCAGGCTCTGGAGCTGGGCAACTCGATGATAAGATGAGGGAGTTCATTTCATCTGAGATCACACGCAGTATATTGGAGCAGACTCCTGTGATCTTCGGTATGGTCACGGAGGGCATTCTGGAGATTCTTCACGAGAGGTTGGTTGTTTTCCGCACCGAGATGGCAGCCATGATAGGAGCACGCATGATGACATTCAGGGAGTTCTGAGCTTGTGGAGATCCAGACTATCATGGGACTCGGGGTCCATTGCTAGCAGCAGGTGGTTGGCTGACGTCGCTAACTCCTTCCATACTAGCCATTGTCTAGAGGGGGACAAGGTGCGACTTGCTACATGCCTTCTGAAGGATAGTGCGCATGATTGGTAGGAGGAGGCTAGACATGTCATTGGAGATGATGATGCTCTTAATGTGATGACCTGGAGTGATTTCTCGGCCAAGTTTAAGGGCGAGTTTGCACCTATTATTGAGGTGCAACAAATTTCAAGGGAGTTCCAGGATCTCCGACAGACTAGTGAGACGGTGACTAAGATCACCGCCAAGTTCAGGGAGAGGGCCCTTCTTGTTCCGCGATATGTAGCGGACGATGAGATGAAAAAGGCCCGGTACCATGAGATGTTGAGGAGCAACATTCGACATTTTTTGAGTCGATCCAGCTGCAAGAGGCTCGAGGATATGATAGAGAGGGCAAGAGAGAAAGAGAGAGAGATTGATTTAGAGATGGAGAGAAAGAGGAAGCCAGATGCGGCATCTGGTGTTGTGGGTTTAGGAAAAAAGCCCATGATGGATTCCCGAGGGAAGGGTCGGTTGGGTCGAGGCCGTTGTGACAAGTGTGGTAGGACACACGAGGGGACGTGTAGGGCGGGTATTTCGGGTTGCTTTAAGTGCGGCCGAACAGGTCATGTCAGCAGGGACTATACTGCTACCACCACCGCCACGAAAATATTTGATCTAATGTACTTTCAGTTCAATCAGAGGGGCCACAAAGAGGTCCCAGTGCCCGAGTTTATTAGCAGCAGGACTGGTGGCGGCACCCACTCTAGCTACATTGAGGATTACCGATGGCCATCAGGGCCAGAAAGAGGCGTCTATGGCGAATAGCAGAGCCTTCCAGCTGACAACAGAGGAGGCACAAGCAGCTCGCGATGTTGTGACGAGCATGTATCTTCTCCTTATCTCTTACTTATATTGATTTATTGCTTATGTTTATGTGTTTCATTATAGGATCGTTCATTGTTAACGGTATAGCTGCTCTAGTATTATTTGATTCAGGCGCTACTCAGTCTTTTGTGTCTCTTGCGCTCAACAAGCGATTTGCGGGAGCTCCAGGAGAGCTGGATTGTCCACTTGATGTAGAGATAGCGGATGATAGGACCATTCGGGTTGTGAGGGTTAATTGGGGATGTACACTGCAGTTGTTCGATGAGAAGTTTTTTGTGGATTTAGTCCTTATTCCCCTGCGAGGGAATAAGGTTATTATGGGTATGGACTGGTTGAGCCCTAATGGGGCAGTGATTGACTGCGAGCAGCAGCTTATGCGAGTTCGTACCCCATGTGGGGGAGGTTTGGTGATTTAGGGCGAGAGGCCGCAGTGTGGACTGACTTTGTGTTCAACAGCGAGGGTGAGACACTACCTACAACAGGGTTGTGCAGGTTATGTCGCCTATCTAATGGATTCCCGGGATAAGGTTCAGGCGATTGTGGATGATGTGCCGTTCGTACGAGAGTAAACGGACGTATTCCCGGAGGATTTTCCTGGGATACCTCCAGAGAGGTAGATAAAGTTCAGGATTGACCTAGTTCCTGGTGCAGCTCCAATAGCGAAGGCACCATATTGGTTGGCTCCTCTTGAGATACAAGAGTTGTCTACACAGTTGTAGGAGGTGTTAGACAAGGGATTTATCAGACCGAGCAGTTCGCCATGGGGAGCCCGGATCCTATTTGTGAAGAAGAAGGACGGGTCATATTGATGACTTATTTGACCAGCTTCACGGTGCATCTTCTTTCTCTAAGATTGATCTGTGATCGGGAAATCACCAGATACGAGTCAGGGATGACGATGTGCCGAAGACAGCCTTTCAGACTCGTTATGGTCACTATGAGTTCGTGGTGATGTCGTTTGGGCTCACCAATGCTCATGTCGCGTTCATGGATCTCATGAACTGCGTGTGCACACCTATGTTGGACTGGTCCGTGATAATCTTCATCGATGATATCTTGGTTTACTCCAAGACTCAGGAGCAGCATCAGGAGCACCTGAAAGAGGTGCTAGAGACACTGAGGAGGGAGTGACTTTTCACAAAGTTCTCCAAGTGTGAGTTCTGGTTGCGCGAGGTGTAGTTTATAGCACTCCTTGTCAACCAAAAGGGTATTCTAGGCAATTCGGCCAAGATAGAGGTCATGATGCAGTGGGAGGTTCTGAGGTCTCCAACTGAGATTCGGAGTTTTCTTGGTCCATCGGGTTACAATTGGAGATTCATCGAGGATTTCTCCAATAGTTTTGTTCCATTGACTCGACTGACCAAGAAGCCGGTGACATTTAGCTGGGGGCCTAAGCAGTAGGCAACTTTTGAGACTCTCAGACAACGGTTGTGCGAGGCACCGATTCTAACTTTGTCGGAGGGCGTCGATGATTACGTGGTTTACTCTGACGCTTCGATCACGGGTATGGGTGCAGTGCTGATGCTGTGGGGTCATGTGATAGCATACGCTTCAAGGCAGTTGAAGCCGCATGAGGCGAATTACCAGACGCACGATTTGGAGCTGGGGGCTGTGGTTTTTTCCCTCAAGATTTGGCGAAACTACCTCTATGGGGTTTGTTGTACCATTTACAAGGACCGCAAGAGCTTGATGCACCTGATAGATCATCCGAATATGAACATGAAGCCGTGTCGGTGGTTAGATGTGGTGAACGACTACGACTGTGAGATCCTTTATCATCCAGGGAAGGCCAATATGGTGGCCGATGCACTTAGTTGGAAGGCAGTGGCAGCTCCGATCTGATGCATATGTTTGCTTATGACAGTGATTACTCAGTTGTTGGAACGGATCCGGGAGGCGCAAGTTGAGGGTATGAAGGAGGAGCGCCAGAAGTGTGAGCGGATCATAGGCCAAGTGGCCTCACTCGATTATAACAGTCGTGGGTTGTTGACCCTGCATCGGAGGGTCTGGGTTCCTTACTAGGGTGGAGTGCGCCGGGTTCTTATGGAGGAGGCGCACAAGTCGAGATTCTCCATTCATCCCAGAGCGACGTAGATGTATCAAGATCTTCGGCCAAGATAGACCTCGTGATGCATTTTATGTGGAGTAGTACGTGACTTTCAGGAAAGTCAAGGTCGAACACCAACGACCTCATGGCAAGATACAGCCATTGGATATTCTCCTATGGAAATGGGAAGATATCACTATAGATTTCATCACGAAGCTTCCTTGGACCGCACGTGGAGTGGATTCGATTTGGGTCATCATGGATGGGTTGACCAAGAGTGCTCATTTCATCCCGATCTAGAAGAGTATATCGGCTGAGATCTATGTATGCAAGGTGGTGGCACGTGATGCAGTGTCAGTTTCGGTTGTGTCAGACCGAGATGTTCATTTCACTTCTAAATTTTGGAAGCTGTTTCATGACGAGATCGGTACTCGTCGTCACTTTAGTACAACTTTTCACCCTCATATGGATGGGCAGTGTGAGATGACAGTCCAGACTCTCGAGGACATGTTGCGCGCGTCTGTATTCGATTTCGGTGGCAGTTGGGATATTTATATTCCGTTAGAGGAATTTTCGTATAACAATAGTTATCACACCAGCATAAATCGACCTCCCTTCAATATGCTTTACGGGAGGAAGTGTACGACCCCAATCTGTTGGGTCGAGGTCAGTTAGAGAGTCATGGGCAGTACATAGGTAGTACTTAAGACCATAGAGAAGATCCAGCAGGTCTGGAGCAGACTCCAGACTGATCAGAGTCGGCAGAAAAGCTATGCCGACAATCGCTGGTCAGACTTGGAGTTTCAGGTGAATGACATGGTTCTCCTGAAGGTGTCTCTTTGGAAAGGTGTCATCCGGTTCAGGAAGCGGGGCATGTTGGGCCCCATATACATTGGTCCGTTCAGGGTTATGGATCGAGTGGGTTGGGTTGCATATCAACTAGATCTTCCATCCGAGCTTAGTTAGATCCACAGTACTTTTCATGTCTCCCAGTTATGGAAGTGCTTAGTGGAAGATTCCGCAGTTGTTCCTTTGGAGGATATTCAGGTGGACGACCGCTTGAATTACATCAAGAGAGCAGTAGCCATCCTCGACAGGAATACAAAAACCTTGAGGAAGAAGGTTGTACAGTTGGTGAAGGTGTAGTGGCAGCATCGTAAGGGCTCATAATGGACTTGGGAGCTAGAGGAGGAGATGAGGGAATATTACCCATAGTTATTTAAAGGCAGCAAACTTCGGGGGCGAAGTCTGAGACAAGTGGGGGAGAGTTGTAACGCCTGGTTCCATGTACATATTTAAATTATTATTTATTCAATTTATGAGAGTAACTCGACGAGCTGGAAGCCCCAAACTCATCGAGTAGAGATCATATGGGCCATGTGATTTAAGTAACCTACTCGACGAGTTGAGAGGCTTCAACTCGACGAGTAGGCTGGTAGAAGGGGAAGCCCTAATTTCTAGGGTTCTGCACCCTATTTAAAGGACTTAATCTTCCAACTAGCCCCTCATTGGCCTTCATAAAACCTAAAATTTTATTGTGAGCTCCTTGTTGACCAGCTAGAGGTTTTGAGTGGATTTTTGTGTGTTCTTGTACTTGGTGAAGGACTTGGAAGAATTAGAAAGTGATTGAGCTTGAGGAGAAGCACTAGATCTGGGATCTCGTTCGTCTTTGGAAACTTTCTGAGGTAAAAAGTCTCAAACTTGATGCTTAATAACTTAGATCTCTCTTAGTTTTGTTTTATGGATCATTTTAACCCCATTGTTGGAGCATGATAAACCTTCATAGTCCTGATGCTAAATTCTCCCATTCTCAGTGTTATTTGGTCCTTAGATTCATAAAAGGGTCCTAAACCCATTCACGCTCAAGAAAAGACAATATCCATAGAAGTAGGCTATTATATCTCGAGATTAGGTCCATTTGAGGCATGCAAAGCCATCAAGTTGTCGACTTTACAGATGTATACTATGGAAATAATGTAGATCTATATTTCGGAACCTTAGATCTGAGGAAAAGGCTTAATAGACTAAGAACTATGAGGAACTCTGCGAGTTCGTGAAGGAACTCGATGAGTTGGGTTGAACAGTCCCAATTATGTTAAAGGGAAGAACTCGGCGAGTTGCAGGAAAACTCGACGAGTTGCATCGTGATTCACGGGAACTCGATGAGTTGAAGGGTAAAATGAACGAGTTTGACTTTGACTTTGACTTTGACTTTGACTTGACCTTGAATTTGACTTTGACTTTGACTTGACCTTGACTTTGACCACGGCTGACCCTAAAGGGTTTATGAGTATGAAATGGTATCTAAGGGGTTGCTTTGGTTCAAGGAGTGAGTATAGTTGATTTTAGGCAGAGATGTGCCAGCTCTGTCGTCCGACAATGAGGTGCCTTTCCTCCTCGTTTGAACATGTCGAAGGCACCAAGCCATCCCGTGTATGTTACATGTGTCGATTAGTAGCTAAGTGTGGGCAGGGCCCGTATCTTATCATTATTTGAGTATGTATATGGATTGATAGATTTGATTATACTTGTTGTATGTGTGATACTTGTATGTGTTTTTTAGTAGCCGAGTATGGGTGAGGGCCGTATCTCTTAGTAGCCGAGTGTGGGCGAGGCTCGTATCTCATAGACAGTTAAGAGTGGGCAAGGCCCGTATCTCATAGATACCTGAGTGTGGGTGAGGCACGTATATCATAGTTAACAGAGTGTGGGTGAGGCTCGTATCTCCTAGTTAGCATAGTGTGGGCGAGGCCCGTATCTCCTTGAGTGTGGGCGAGGACCGTATCTCCTAGATGTATGTTATGTGTATGGTATGTGGTAGTTTGGGGAGACTCACTAAGCTTCGTGCTTGCAGTTTTCAGTTTTGGTTTCAGGTACTTCCGGTAGCAAGGGGAAGAGTTCGGGATGACTGCATTGCACACACCAAGATGTTTAGCCTGGGATGTTTTACTTTGATATTTTGACATATGTTTTAATATGATGACTTGAGATACAATGAATTATATTTTGATGAGATGATTTTGATAACTATGGTTTTTATTTAATGGTTTAAAATGAAATATTTGGTCATGAATTTTGGGATGTTACAGATGTTATGAAAATAAAAGTTTAAATTTTTTATGCAAGTTGTTACCCAAAAACTACAAACTTATTTGCTTCCTAACTCCATATTCTCTCTAGCTTTTTTCTATTAAAGTTTTAAGATCAAAGTAGGAAGAATTTTATACTTCGCTTGAATTCTCCTTTAGAACAAAAACTTTGTTTTGTTCTTAAAGGCTTAAAAGTTCTTTAATTACAAGATGAAGAGTAGCATCTTATATAGTTAGCTAAATGTTGGCGGATAGTCTAGAGAGCTTCTCCCTTGGAGCTTAAAGTCATCTTCATCAAAATTCTAATTGCCAAAAGGAACTAGACTTTTCAAAGATTGTTTCACTTTCTTCTTCTTTTGGTTATGTTTAATTTTCAAAGTTCTTGCAAAATTATCTTTTTGAGAGAATAAAACTAGTTCTATTTTGTTCAAAATTAAAGTCTTCTATTGCTATCTTTGTGATCGTGAATTATTTTTGAATAAAAACACAACATAAGGATGACGACACAGAGGGGTTTCAACGAAGAAGAAGAAGGGTTGTCGTTTGAGAAACCCCAACTCGTTGAGTCTGAAATCCCTAACTAGTCGTCGGATTTTGAGAGAGATGAGACTCGCTGGAGAATGAGAGAGAGAGAGAGAGAGAGAGAGATGGAGGCGAAGTTTCTAGCTCGAATTTCAAGAAAAAGTTGTCATCGAGTTGTGAAGGCGGCGACGTTTATAGATCTAGAACGTCGTTCATGTCATCATCACATATATGATCTCTAGAACTTGAGGGTTTTCAGATCGGATGACCCCGACGTTGTCGATATGGGTTTTCACGTCACTGTCGCCCTTCGTGTTCATTGGTACATCGTCGCTTCCGCCTGTAACTTGATAACCTCGGCGGCGCGAGACAATACTCGCTAAATCTTTAACTTGGTAACCTTAGCAGCGCCGAAAATTGAATTGCCAACAGTAGATCCAAAAATTTTCGGAAACAAGAGTATTAAAGTCGGCGGTGGTGGTGTTATTTATATTCACCGGAAATATATATATATATATATATATATATATATATATATATATATATATATATATATATATATATATAAAGGAAGCTTGGGAGGGAAACTATAAAATTAATAAAATTAGGAAACTATAAAATTAATAAAACTTAATAATAAAATAAAATATCAAGGCAAATTCATCATTTTAAATATTTTCAAAAAATTAGACTACTTGTTAATCCAAACATTTTTTTTACCAAAATGTCAATTTTTAAAAGACAGACCATCCTTGCAGTTTTGTCTTTATTTAATTACTTCAAATATTAAAAAGCTTTTGGTCCTAATGGTTTACTCTCTTGTGATTTTAAAATTTAAACATTATTGACTTGGATTGCCCAAATTAGCATATTGGGCTTATAAAAAATTTGGATCCAACTCAATATGGACCTATCGTAGTAACGTTTTACACTTTCTTATAAAGTTATTAACAAATTAACAATTTAGTATCTTAAGTCTTCATGTAATTTAAACCCAATTTATTTTCTAACCACTTTCGTATGTTTTAAAGTCTAAATTCATATTAAATTTTATTAACATAATATTTATTAAAATATATTTTTAATAGACAAATTTTATATTATTTTTATTTTTATGGAAAAACAGAAAATAAAAGATACTTAAAAAAAGATGTTTAAAGATACATGTTCCATGTAATTGTCTAGTAAGTTGAGTAACTATTAGGCAGGACCTGAGTTAGTCGGTTTATTTATTTATTTTTTTTTTTATTTTTTATTTTTTATTTTTTTATTTTTTTTTAACGGCAAATTAACTAGTGTACTCCTAAATAACCACCTATGTCTCCACCGAGACTTAAACCCCTGACCTCTCGTATGAGATGGTCACTCTATACCTGAGAGAGTCGCTTAACGTACAGCGCCCCATCATGTCGGCATGCTAAGGAAAAATTATGATACTCCTTTTAGTCTAATAGATAAATGTAACGACACAACTCATATCTTTTATAAGTTATACTACTAAAACTTCTTAATAATTTAAAATTCATAAAAAAAAAGAGCTTAATATCTAATATACATGGGTTACTAATGTAAATTGATAGGTGTGTCAACTGTGACCATTTTTAAACATTTGTATCGGAATATCTATGTTGTTTTTTATCATGTTTTATCTTTAGCGGCTTAAACGAAATTAAAATTATTCAAATTGGTTAGAAAAATGCCAAAATATATTTCTTATGTGTATAACCTTAAATTTTGTATTAAAATGGTAAGTGTTTCTACAATAACATACAATAATATGTATAATTATAATCATTATATATGAATATCATTATAAACAAGCAAATATGACATAAAACACATAACCTAAAAATTTTTGTATTAGAATATTAAGTGTTTCTGCAATAATATATATAATTTTAATCATTATATATGAATATCATTATAAACAGGTAAAGATGACATAACTGGCAATAAGATTCGCCAAAACTTTTGAATAAAAACATGTAATATATAATAATAATAATAATAATAATAATAATAATAATAATAATAATACAACAACTTAAAAAGATAATATACTTTTTGATTTATACACATTTTGTCGTTTTGTTTTTTATTTCTTTCATATTTTCATCTTAGTTGTTTAAACTGTACATATTCGGTTATTATGATCGGCTAATCCACGTAGGACATAAAAAATGTCTTAATAAGATAATATATTTTCATTTTGTACAAATTTAGTAATTATATTTTTTTATTGTAAAATAAGTCATTATTGTTTTTCTATACATTCAATATTTATGACCGGTTTTTCAGGTTATGCTCACGACGTTCTACGAAGGACAAACGTAAATAACGTGTTCATAGTTGTTGATGTTTATGGTCATCACAGCCTCGATTGCTTGGTTGCTTAGGCCATGTGTTCTGAACGTTATATCTTCTTCATATTATCTCGAATTTTAACGATCTTTATATACACGTATTCATATTTGGGTCTACAACAACTTTTATTTAGATTGCTCTCGTTAAAAATTAGTATATTTTTACTTATGATCTTTATATCCATGCCTTTTGTATGAATGTATGCATAAAGATCGTAAGTAAAAATATATTTCTTTTAAACGGGATTAATCTAAAAAAACGTTGTACTAGGCTCAAATACGAACACGTTGATATAAAGATCGTTAAAACATGAGATTATATGAAAAAGTCACGACGTTTAGAACACAATACCTTAGTCAAACAATAAGACCTAAACAACCAAGCAATCAAGACCATAGTGACCATAAGCATCAACAATCACGAACACTTTATTAGTGATTGTCTCATGTACAATGTCGTAGCAAAACCTTAAAAACTGATAATAAATACTGAACGTGTACAATAACGACAGTGACTTATTTTGCAAAAAATAAATAAATATATAGACTCAATTTTTATAAAGTGAGAAAAAGATAACCTTATTAAATCTTTTTTCCCCGTTTATTTGAAGGAATCGACCATCATGAGCAATCTGTACAATTTAAATAAGTTTAAAGGGTAATATGGACCAGAAAAATTTAACGACCAAATACATAAAATGAAAAAGTATACTTCTAAATTATTATCCTTAATAATAATAATAATAATAATAATAATAATAATAATAATAATATATTTTTTAGTTTTATATTGTATGCGCAAGCAAATGCACACAGGAAAGCCGGAAAACCTTTTCGCACCGTTTCAACTTTCAATTTTTCAATGCTTGCAAATCTCATCATTAACAAATATTTTATATGCCAAAATGGAGAAAAAACATGAACTTATTACTTTTTTTATTCACCTGTTTTAACAATAATATTTATATATTTTGTATTCATATTGTTAAATTATTATAATTATATGGGTTATATTTTTTTTTATTACATACATGAATTTTACATAACAATTGCAATATTAACACCATCTCCCTCAAGTTTTTCCTTTTATCTTGTTTGAGCTTAACCTACTTGGATTATATATATATATATATATATATATATATATATATATATATATATATATATATATATATATATATATATATATATATATATATATATATGAGTGTGCCTTTGGAAAAGGGAAAGGGCAAGGAGAAGATTCACTGCATTAAAATTCAATCGGATGACTTTGTTATTGATGTGAAAGACCATAATCTTGTGTGTTTTGCTCAGGCTAGTGACTATTTAACGCCCCCAACCTTAGAATATTACGTTTGGATGAGGGATTTGAGAATTTTGAAATACGATATGCCGGTACATTGCGGGTATTATTCAAATTCAAAACGGAGATGATATGCCATAATTTTTTTATTAGGGAAACCTGACAATACTTGTCAAGAATTAGAAAAAAGTTGATGCACTTGCCAAAATGTGATGACCCCTGTTAGTAATTAATGATAATAACACATGAAACCAAAAGCACACTAAGACACGGTATTTACGTGGTTTGATCAAGGTGACCTACGTCCACGGACAGAAGGAGAGTATTATTTATTCACTGATTTCTCAAACAGTGGTTACAAATAAAATTCAACGGAGATTCACCCTACTCACTAAGGATACAAAATACACTTTCAAATGATTAGCATGTATCCTCATTTATAGACTAAGGATCAAACTTAAAATCCTAATGGGCTAAGACATTAATCCATAAGCCCATGAAAGGAGTCAACTAATTACAATCTGCCATGCATCCGCTTTCGGAACGTTTATCATTGAGATACATCGCAGTGGCATCAACAATCCACCACTAACAAATCAGGTACTATTGCATGGAACACCTTGTCACTTAGTGGAACCTTTTATCACCATATGGTACCTCTAGTGCATTAAAGTTGTGATGTCATGACGACACATCAGTGTAACATTGAGTGACACTTTCACACTTGGTGGCAACTCCTGTGAATGGAATGTCTTCGAGGTGTCATTCTCTTGTCTAGGTACAATTAAGTGGCACCTCCTATCACTTCGTGACACCTCTTGTATGTGGAACTTCTTTAAGTGTGCTATCATATGCAAGTGTGCCATTGCATCCAAGTGTTCCATCGCATCCAATTGTGTCATCGTATCTAAGTGTGCCATCGTATCCAAGTGTGTAATCGCATCCAAGTGTGCCATCGTATCCAACCATGCCACCGAATCCTACCATATCACTGAATCCTACTGTGCCACCATATCCAACTGTTCCACCGAATCCAAATATGTTTTTGTATCCAACTATATCATCGAATCTAACTGTGTCACCGTATCCAACTACGCCACCAAATCTAACCGTTTCACGATATCCAACTGTGCCATGAGAATGCTCTAGATGTTGAGTTCATATTTAACAATCTCAATCCTTACTTGAGTATCCTTTGAACTCCACCTTAAACTATAACTTCCTCTCCCTTCCTACCATCCATCCCCGAAGGGACTTAACTCATGCGAATATCAACCAAGTCCAAGCAAATCTTGAACTTCTGTCTGGGCAACGACCCAGTCAACATGTCATCTGAATTCTCCTTCGTACAAGAATTTGAAATACAAAACCTGTCATAGAATACGATAGGTTTCTACACCTTCAAAACAAGACCTTGGATGAGACAAACTACTAATAATATTTTTATCTCTAGTTCACCTTTGTAGTATGAGTCTATCAATCTAACCTAGTTCGTATGCCGTGCATTAGCACAATACACTAGATAAACATCAAGTGTTCCCTTCAAGTGTCTCAAAATACACTTTACCACTTCCCAATGAGCTTTTCCCAAATTGCCTCGAACCACCAAAGAAGTACCAATAAGTTTGGACTGATCAAAATAAAACAACCGTAAGACTTTCTCAATCTAGTGAGAAATATATAACCATCATGCTCTTTTATCCTTCCAAATCTCCATCCTTTCTATCTTTTTTCAACTCCTAAATCATTCATCACAAAATCATTCTCTAAAAGCTTAATCAATTTATCTTTCCCATCATCAACATTACCAGACACTTCTTCCTTAGGTTAAACAAGGGATTCCTCACGTATATGATGATATATAGCACCCTATTGTTCATCATTTATCAAAAAAAATTGTAAGGTTTGTGTTGCAAACTCCACCTTCTGGCTAGCTCTTTGATAGTTCCTCACAAACCATGTTCCACATCCTCTCTTGTTACACATAGCAGATTTGAAGGTCACTTTTTTGCTAGTAATAAATTTTAGAGTTGGTCGTTCTTTTGTACACCATAGAAAATGACATTTCCATCCAAACACATATCTGAGAAATATGCACTTCATTTCCCTCTGCTCCAGTTTACAATCATTTACATGAGCATAAACAGGTCATCCAAACATTCGTTAATCAGAATAATCATAGAGTTTCCCATTCCACACCTCTTGAGGAGTTCTACAATAAATTGTAGGTGATTGAGATCTTTTCACCATACACTAAATTACCCAAATCACTGAGTGGGTACGATACCATATGCGTAATTGTCGACCGATTGACCAAATCCGCCCACTTCCTGCCAATCAAAGAAACTTTCAAGATGGAAAGACTTACCCGAATCTACATCCATGAGATAGTTCGTCTGCACGGTGTGACTGTGTCCATTAGCTTCGATCGAGATAGCAGATTCACTTCGAGATTTTGGCAGTCACTGCAGAAAACTCTTGGAACTAAGCAGGATATGAGCACAGAATACCATCCACAGATAGATGGGCAGAGTTAGAGAACCATTCAAACATTAGAAGATATATTGAGGGCCTGCATCATCGATTTTGGCATGTCGTGGGACACTCATTTTCCCTTAGTCGGATTTTCCTACAACAACAGCTATCATACCAGCATAAAAGTTGCGCTGCTCGAGGCCCTCTATGGCCGTAAGTGCAGATCCCCTCTTTGCTGGGCTGAGGTGGGTGACACGTAGCTAGTCAAGGTTCAAGTCCCCGATAGTGCTCTCACAGCCCCGAAAATCATCAAAGAAACTACAGAAAAGATCGTACAAATCCAGGAATGATTAAAAGCTTCAAGAGATAGACAAAAGAGCTACGTCAATAAGAGACAAAAACCCTTGGAGTTCCAGGTTGGTGACCGTGTCCTTTTGGAGGTCTCACCCTGGAAAGGAATAACACGCTTCAGAAAGCATGGAAAGTTGAATCCGAGATACGTCGGACCATTCAAGATACTTGCTAGGATTGGTCTCGTAGCATATAAACTCCGTTTACCACAAGAACTTACCAACATACACTACTAGAAACCTATCACACCCCAAAACCAAGAACGGCGGAAACGTTTTGGGGCGGAGGACATCATGTATAATATCAACAACAATGTAAAGTAGTAAACAAGCAACAACATCATCCATTGCATTAATAAAATAATTATTATACAATTGTATTCTGTCAAATTTTGATAAACACTAAAGCATAAATCAAAATGAAAGATAAGTCTTGAACAAGCTCCATCTTCCTTTCTCCTTGCATCGGTACCTGTCTATGATGACCTGAGGATACAAGTAATGTTGAAAGCGAGTATCAGCTTTGAAGCTGGTGAGATCATAAGTATTTAGTGTCTTAATTTGTATTTAAGAATTTGTAAGTCTATGTATTGTAAGAATTTGTAAGTGTATATGAATTGTAAGTATTTGTAAGTGTATATGAATTGTAAGTGTTTGAAAAACCCTAGAATCCCTATGATTCCTTCTAGCATATGAAGGTGTCTTCTACCAAGACCTAACTGTTCTGTGTGTGTGTCACTTGTAAGAGTATGTATCTTTCCAAAGTATAACTATCATTATCCAAAAATATAGTTTGTACATTGATGTTTAATTGAGGTTATCACTAAAAATATGTAATGGAAAAATTAACGTAGTACTAAAACGTAGCTCTAAAAGGACTACTACTGTACTAACTACCTTAAACCGGATTTTAGGCTAAGGCATTCTGTGATAAATTGCACCATACTATCGACTAGTGACAACGACATACGAATGGTCGTAATAACGGAATGAAGTTTGGCACCCGCAGACCTGCAGGTCCAACTGTAGCTAGCAGCCAGGTGTAGGATTGTCAATCCAGCATAGGTCTATACGCAAACTCAATGCTCCCCCTCCAAGAGACTCTGGCCGCAACTCAAGTCATGAGGTTTTAAGTCATGCTTCGATTTAAATCACAGTAATTAACGTATTCTCGTATATGTAATGTAATGAACTGTTCTAGCTGTAATGTACGTGCTCTCTACCTAGCAAGTATAGTAATGTAAATGTTATAGTATAGTTGTATATGTTCTCGTCCTAGTATAGTTGTATATGTACTGTACAGTAATGTTCTAGAAAGTATTGACTCATGAATGAACTGACTCATTGTATGATATCGTGTTCTAGTAATGACTCTAGTATCTTCCTGAACTACCCATATGGTAGCTTACTAGTAATCTAAGTTGTACGTATGGACATGGATGTATACCCTTGCTAACCAAGGGCATGGGATGAACTGGAAGGACCTTTTATGACTATATATGTACACATGATATATAACTAATATTTAAACGACTTTCGGACGAATACCCAATATCCCACCAGACCACATCTCAAGGCGCGAAAAGGAAATAGGGTGGATAGCCTTCCTAAGTCTTTTAAACATTTCTTATATAACTATACATATAGAGGCATGCAATTTATAATATAAAGGCATAAATAAGTATTGTAATACATTTGAAATATAAGTATTATTTTAAGAAAAGATCGACTTGATGTCAATCTATAAAACAATTTGAAGGCATAAGTATGATAAAACAGTTTTTGAGTATAAGGAAAACATTGTTTGAAACACAGTTGTAAATAAGTTTAAAAGGCAATGTACAGAGTAAGATGTACAATGTAATAAGTAGTTTAAAACATATAAAATGTTTATAAAAATCATTTGAAGGAAACCTTTTGGGTAAAACGGCTAATGAGTAGCCAAATCTTTTGAATGTTGTATATTAATCACATGTGATTGATGAAATAACTAGCGTAATTCTACTTATTAATCGCATGTGATTGATATAATACCTAGCATAATTCTACTTGTATCCCCCCCATAAAACATTTAAAAACAGTTTAAAACATTGATTAAGGGGTATGAACTCACCTGCAGTAAGTGACTGGAATTGAACGGGCTGTTATCGTACGGAAGGATCGGACAAGTGCTTGGTGTCAAGTGAAGACTTAGACACACACAATGATCCTAATTACATATGAAGGCATATGTATATAAATAATTATAGATTTAATCACTAATTATACAAGTATAAACATTTAACGTGAGGACAACACTTTTGGTCAAGTGCTAGGAGGCTAATGGGTTGCAACAAAGGAGCGCAATGCCCCTAATGGAAGTTTAAGGTCTAATGACCATACTCATTGGAGTTTACGGCCCAGGGGAGTAAGCTCTTGGCCGTAAACTCTCAACCAAGGCTTGGAATGGTACTTTGAATTACTACAACCTTAGTGGGAATTGTTTCAAGGCCTATGCAAGTGTTTGGGCACCATATTGACTCCTTTGGGGAGTTTACGGCCCAAAGACCCTTTTCCCTTGGAGTTTACGGTCGTAAACTCCCTTGGGAGGGTGATTATGGTGCTTTCAAGTCTCTATAATAACTAGGAACAATTCTAGGCTTTAGTACTTGGCTTTAGGAGGGTTCATGGCACCAATATGTACCATTTTATGTAGTCTACGGCCATGGAACCTTTTGGGCCGTAAACTCCCTCACAAATGGGGTTCTTAGTATTTTAACTAGTCCAAAACTCATCTAGGTACTTGCCCTAATAGTCTCATGGCCTAAGGAAAGATTTAGGGTGTCCTTTGACCCCTTTAAAGGATTTTACGGCCCAAGAAATACTCTTGGCCATAAACTCTTCCACACTTGTGTTTCCATGAGTTTTCTAGGTTCTAAACACTTAGGAGTACATGCCAAAATAAAGTCTAAGCCTTAGGGAAAGTTTGAAGGCATTTTGGAACCTAAAACTTGGAGTTTACGGCCTTAGGAGCTTCTTGGCCGTAAACTACCTTCTAGAAATGATTTCTAATGGTTTTGATGGCATAAATCATGAGTTTAAGGCTTCTAGGTTTTTGTTTTAAGGCTAAGGGAACATTAGGCACTCATTTGTGCCTTCACTTGGAGTTTACGGCCCAAGAGATGTTCCTTGGCCGTAAACTCCGAAAACTAAATGGTTTTGATTGATTTCTAGCCTCTAATGCTCATACATAAAGTCCTTAACTAGTTGCCTAACACGGGAATGGGACTAGATGGCCTTTAGGCTTGATTTTGGAGTTTACTCCCCAAGAACGTTCTTGGGCGGTAAACTCCTGGATCTTGCATTTTAGACATGTAAACAATGTTATTTAGCATATAACAAGTATTAAAACACATCTAGGAAAGTAGACTCACAATCTGGGATGAAAACCCCAAGATCCGTGAGAGAGAAATTGGCTTTTCTCTAATTGGAATTCAACTAATGAACCAATTTGGTTCAGAATTCTATTTATAGTCCTGAGATTTTTGGCAGAAAATATTTCTATTCTCGGAATGGATTCTAATGATCTAGGGAAATGGAATTACAGTGTTGCACAAAATCCTAGTGCAACGACTCTCCTAATATCTCTTTAGGTGTAAAACCTTGAAAACTGCCAAACTTATTCCATAAGTCTGAATTTTCACTGTAACTGCTCTACTACTATTGGATTGAAATGGTTTGATTAGAATGGAAATTTCGGGTTGTCACAAAACCTTCCCTTTAATGACACGCAAACAATGACACACAGTGATTGACGATATGTATTCTCGGGCGTCCTAAAAATAATGTCCGTTTTTAAAAAGAATGAAGCATAGAGAACACGCATTTTTGCGCGCCCTAAAATTAGTGTCGAATAAAAAAAATTAAAATCACGGAGGGCACCTACGTTAAAATGAGAGTCGTGTAGAGATGTCACTTTATATTTTATTTAATGAAAGGCGCGTTCTCTTCTTCGCCTAGGGGGAAACGAAAATCCCAAAATTTTGAAAGGCCGCCTATTTTATCCTCTGCCTTATTTCCATAGTTCTTCTCTCTCACTTATCAATACCTGAAAAAACCCTAATATCATCACCACTACTCATTTCTTGCAATCTACGACGCCGATCATGAAGTTCACAAAGCTTTCAAAGGATCCGGAATCGAGATCATTATTGGGCTAGGAATTCCTGATAGATTCAAGGACAATCTAGGATCGAAGGTGGCTGTAACAAATGTTGTTCATGAGATCGGTCACATAAAAGGGAAATTAATCATTTTCATAAATTCATCATCCGCAAACCCTTAATACGTGGCGTCTCCGGTGGAAATAAAAGTTGAAATTGAACTCTCCCAAAGAGAGAGAGAGGGAGAGAGAGAGAGACACTTCAGACCGGACTTTCAAAACCAATATCATCATCTTGTTCTTCCATCACTAGCTTCAAAAATGGATGATTTCCATAATCCACGAGTTCAGGTGAGTAAAGATACTATTAATGAGTAATGATATGTTTTATTATCTTTTGATATGTATTTGTAGATTTCATTGTTGTATCATGTATGCATGTTTTTCAGGCACTGTTCGTACTTTGGAAAGTCAAAATCAGACCACCAACTACGAACCTCCGATCCCATACTCCATGAAAGATACGAACGACGAATATTTACCAAACCTGCGAATCGATTAAATTCCAAGAAAACGAAAGTAGTTTCCTCTAATTCCGAGACCGTGAAATTCGAATCTAATGACAATTCAGCGAGCCAAGAACACGAACATCTGAACTTTGATTCAGATTCGTGTGACTGATTTCAGATTCCAATTGCAAAACTCCGAATGAAAGTGTCTACTTGCGAACCAATCAGTGAGACATTCAATTACAAGCGAACCTTTGTTTGAAGTTTAAGGGATTTCGAAATCAAGTTCAACAGTGCTCAACATCAGTGAAAAGTGTATATCAGAACTTCTACAACCTTACTTGGATGGGATTGTGGGGAAATTACATGTACTTTTACAGGTATAAATAATTTGCAGTAACCTTAAAAGATATGAATATATGAATACTGAATCATTTTTGTATTTCTAGAATCCAAAACAGATGGTGCAAGAGGGAGCTTTGACTGCTTTGGCATCTGTTGCTGATTCATCTCAGGATTGATCAGGTGAAATGAAATTCCTCTTTTACCCTTTCTTGTCTTTTTACATTTGAAAAAAACCTGCTTAACTTTTTAATAAAAAACAGGTTGCACCAACATTAGTAACACTTCTAAAATTCTATTTCCATGAAGAAGTTAGGAAGGCTGCAGTTTCAGGTGAAATAAAATACCTCTTTTACCCCTGATAACTTTAACTGTTATTTTTTTATTTTCTTTATGAGTGTTGACTTTTTAGCTATGCCTGAGCTTATTCGTTCAGCAAAACTAGCCGCTGAAAAAGGGCAATCTAAGGGTCGCAATGAGTCATATGTAAAACAGTTGTCATAATATATCATACCAGCGTTAGTAGAGGCTCTTCACAAGGTTATTATCGTCATTCCCCCTATTTGTTGACTTTTGTTTGCTCATATGAATCTTTATTTAATGGATTTTGTCTTTTAGGAACCTGAGACTGAAATTTGCTAAAGTATGATTGATTCAATCAAGGAATGTGTACAAATCTGTGGCCCCTTTTAGATGAAAATCAAGTTAGAAGCATTGTTGAAGAGATCAAACAGGTGATCACTGCCAGCTCAGCAAGAAGAAATGAAAGGGGCGAAATAGTCAAAGAAGAGGTCTTTGATGTAGACGAAGGGGAAATGTTGAAAGAAGAAAACAAACAAGAGGAAGAACTTTTTGATCAAGTATGCTCTTATATTATATAATCTATTTTTTTATAAATCTGTTTATGTTAATAAATTATTCATAATATTTTCTTTTTTGTTAAATCTAGGTTGGTGATTGTTTGGGGGAAGAGGATGCCACTTGTTCATCTACTTTTGAGTCTCATGTTGATTGGGTATATTTCTAATCTAAATAACTGTTATTATTTACCATTAGTCTTTATCTTTTCGAGAAATGATTCCAAGTCATTATTGTAACATGATGAATTATTTACTTTGGGTCGTAGAGATCAATGAGTTTTGCATTAGTTTTTTTCGGTGCTAAATCCATAATACATTTCAATAACATAATATTAAAGATATCAAAATTAGTTTTGCACTATTTTTAGCCTGCATATTTTGTGAAAACAGTGCTACTACTTAATGATGTGTTGTGTGTTCTATATCACTCTTTATAAGAACTTATATTCAATTAAATAATTAATATTCCTTCTGATAAATGTTAGTCTATTACTTCCTTAGAAAAAGAGTTGGTATTTGTACACGTCAATGATGCAATCCTTGTAGGAGGGAATACCCTTGTCTCTTGCTCTTCAGATACTACAGTCAAGGTTTTTCTTCATGTGTAATTGATTTTATAAAATTCCTTCATTAATATTCTTATGATTTGTAATAACGATACTATACTGTGTTATACCAGATTTGGGATAGCTTTTCTGATGGAACTTGCAAAAGAACTCTCCACCAACACACAGATTATGTTACTTGTCTTGCTTCCTCAGAAAAAAAATGTAAATATTTCTTCCCATTCTTATTGCATGTTCATTCAGACCTTTTGTTGAAAATTTGTCACCTCTTTAGAAGAACTCAATATATACCTTTCATAATAGAACATAATGTAAACAATAAATTGATGATAGCTCTTTTATCTACTGATTCTTATAGAGCAATATTGTTGCATCTGGTGGATTGGGTGGGTGAGGTGTTCATTTGGGATCTTGAAGTTGTAGTTACTCCAGTCACCAAGAATACTGAAACGCCAGCTGTCACTGATTCTTCAAATGGAAATTCAGTGCCAGTTACAAGTCTACGTGCTGTAAGCTCAAGCAATGGCATTACATCACTCACAAATACACCTCAAGGATATGTTCCCATTTCTTCTAAAGGACATAAAGAGTCTGTTTATGCATTAGCAATGAATGATACTGGAACTCTTTTGTTATCTGGTGGCACAAAAATGGTAGATTCTTCTTTTCAAAACATTCTACTTTGAAAATTCCACCTCATTATTTCAAAAATCTACTCAGTTTTATCAGTGAAAATGAAAATTGCTTTTGTATTTGGATAATATTTCTATAATTGAATAGACTTTGTTCTGATACATCATGAATGTTTTTACTAAGAGTAAATTACATGAATGGTCCTTATGGTTTGGGGTAATTTGCATATGTGATGACGTGGCAAAGCATTATGGAGATGTAGCTCTAAAGTAAGTTTTTTTTTATTCTTTTGTTACTTTAGTATTATTATTTTAAAAAAATTATAATTTTATATCTTGTTACAGATATTATGAAACTTTTCTACCATTGTTGTTGGAGGCATGCAATGACACAAACACAGATGTTCGCCAAGACAGCATAATTTAATATCAAACTATTATCATTTTATTTTTTTTATTTAATTCTAAATAAATATATTTGTCACCTTTCAGGCTGCAGTTTATGGTGTTGGAATTTGTGCAGAGTTTGGTGGAGCTTCATTCAGACCTTTTGTTAATGCTAGGATTTGCATGTGGGTGTTTCATCTTTTTCTTTTTTCAGTCCTTTTAGTTCATGTTTTACCTTTTCATACCTTTTTTCTACTGATGTAATGACTTCTAGCAACTATTCATTGCATGATGATCAAAATGTTAAAGGCTTGAAAATTGCAACAGGACATGTGCATCTGCTCATGAATCTGATCGAGTAGTTCAGGTAGTAGTCAATGTAAGTTTCTTGATTTGTAACATCTTGTATTCAAGAAATAACAATGTACTTTCCATACACATACACATACATAAATAGTATATTAATAATACTATAATGTAGAGTGAATTGGAGAGGGTGCGAATAGCTCTGGAGTTATAAGAGGAAAAGAAAGTTTAAGCTGAAAGAGATAAGATGCTACAAATGCAAGTGTTGCATTCTTCATTTCAATGATGGAAGCTGCTAATAAAGGAAATTGAAGAAGCCGCATGAAATAGATTTTTTGTATGAAACACATAGTAGATTAGATGAATGAAAATTTATATATTGTAAGAAATAGAATTATATGACATTAAATTTTATTCAATGGATTGTATTTTTTGTATATGGTATTTTATTTCTATTATGAGATATTAAATGAAAATTTAATTTAAAAATTAATAAATATATAAAAATATTTTTTTTAAACATTTTAATTTATGATACGCAAAAATGTGTGTCATCTTCATTTATGACATGGCCTTTCTTGATAGTGGCTTTAATGATACGCATTGCGTGTCATAAATGCGCGTCGTCTATAGAGGACGCGCAAAAGCGCGTCGTCTCTCGTTATGATAGGGCCTTCCTTGACGTGCATTTGCGTCGTCTGAGCGTTTTACGACGCGCAATGAGCGTCGTAAAAGGCTGTTTTTCTAGTAGTGATACATCCTGTCTTCCATGTGTCGAATCTAAATTAGTGTCTGTCCAATGAAACTCTTGTAATTCCTCTCGACGAGATCGAGATCAACGAGAACCTTAACTTCGTGGATGAACCAGTTGAAATCATGGATCGAGAGATCAAACGAGCAAAACAAAGTCGCATACCAATAGTGAAGGTTCGCTGGAATGCCAAGCGGGGACCTGAATTTCACGTGGGAGCGCGAAGATCAAATGAAACAGAAATATCCGCATCTCTTTTCGAGTCCACGATTTGTTTTCTATGGTTGAATTTCGGGATGAAATTCCCTCTAACAGGGGGATGATGTGACAACCCGAAACTTTTTCCGTTATCTTGAACCAAACTCTGTTAATAAAATTTGAATTTTATTTGATTTACATCAAAATTCCTTGGTTTGGAAAAGTTATTACGTTATATATATATATATATATATATATATATATATATATATATATATATATATATATATATATATATATATATATATATATTGATTACGTACGAGTCGGAACCAGATATCACACGAAAACTTGATTTTTTCTCGAAAAACATCATGTTTGCGGCTTGACTGGAGTTCACGGTCGTAAACCAGTTTACGGCCATAAACTTGTTTGCAGTCAATGCCAGGTGGACCCCACCACCGACCACGAAAACCCCTATAAATATGAGACCCTACTCCCTGATTTACACTTTTATGTTCAAACACACTCTCTTTCTCTCTCTAGACTCTTGACCGTAAACTCCCAAAAACACACTTTTCCTCCTGAAAATCATCAAAAAGCTCCATTGGGAGTCATTTCGGAGCATTTAGAACACCTTTTAATCAAAATCCAACATCATTGTTCTTGAGTTTACGGACGTACACGCTTCAAATCATCAAATCTTCAATGGGCGTAAACTTGATTACGGCCGTACACTCATCGAATCTTCAAAGTCCGTAAACCCCAGTTCACGGCCGTAAAACTTGTTCACGACCGTAAACTGGCTGTTGGCCGTAGACCACTCTCGACGGCCGTACACACCTCTTTAGCTGTGAAAAATTCGTTTCCTCGATCCAACCAACTCCCAGTAACATTCCTTAACCAAAAGCAAGTGTTTCTCTAACACTTTATCCATCGAAGTCGCTAATTTATATATATATATATATATATATATATATATATATATATATATATATATATATATATATATATATGTGTGTGTGTGTGTGTGTGTGTGTATGTATTTATTTGATATTAGGATTCCTTTAAGTGCCACACACTACAACTCGAGGATCTTCGTTTCCAGTTCGACGTTTTCACATAACAAACAGTGAGTTCATACCCCTACACTTTTATGGTTTTTATACGTTTTCAGGGGGGGGGGGGGGGGGGGAATACAAGCCAAACACAAATTATTTTATGAACTAAAACAAAAGGGTTTTCAACTAGTTTAAAACTTATGCAATCGATACAATCCAACGATTTCGATAAAATATATAGATATTTTATCCCTTTTGTATTACACGGAATATAAGGGACGTTTTCTAAATATAATTGCATAGTTTTCAGAACAATTCACGAACATAACATTTCAGTCAAACTAAAATAGGTGTAGTATGGGGAATTTCATTACCAGTTTTACCGATACGAATTACTTACTTGATCAATCATATAAACTATGACAGATTTAGTTTATAATATTCATTAATACGTTCAAATAACAAGAGTATAACACAAAGTAATTATTTATACTCTACTAAGTATACAAACGGTTTCAATTACGAGAAACACGACACAAAACAACACGTAAACTAGTTGTTGAAAATTATGAAGTTATTTAGGGAAGTTTTTTTCTCTTGTTTTCTATTTTAGATAAGATTGCCTTTGATTTGATATCTTTCAATTAGTGTAGCTGTAATCCCTAATTTAGTGTGGCTGTATAGTATAGCTGGCCCTAATTTTTCCGTGTATATATATATATATATATATATATATATATATATATATATATATATATATATATATATATATATATATATATATATATATTCCTTGTACACTCTTCTTTTGAGGATACAGAAAAAACTGAGATTGTTTTTCCATCTCAAAACACGCTCTCAATTTCTACATGGTATCAGAGCATACTCTGACCTAAAGTATTCACGATGACTAATTCATCTCTAAAATCTTCTGAATCCAGTCATCATACAATCACACTTGTAACAAGAAATCCTGATACATCCCCTCCAACGAGTCACAAACTCAATGGTCAAATTTTTTTCTAGTGGTCTCAGTCTGTATTCATGTTTATATGTGGTCGTTACAAAGATGTCCATTTCACTGGAGAAACTGTGGCCCCTGACTCAAAGGATCCAAAGTTTAGAACTTGGAGGACCAATGATCATCTGGTCATGTCCTGGCCAATTAACTCCATGATAACCGAAGTTGGAGAAAATTTTCTGCTCTACAAGACTGAACGAGAGATCTGGGAGGCAGCCAAAGAAACCTACTCTAGCATAGAAAAATCCTCTGAATTGTTCGAACTCGAGACAAATTTGTACGAACTGCGTCAAGGTGATCTCTCTGTTTCCATCTTCTTTCCTGAATTTGGCTTCAGTTAGATTTATTTGAGATTTACCCTTGGAAATGTGCTGATGATGCCACCACCTATTGCACCGTGATGAACCAAAAGCGAACTATCAGATTTCTACTTGGCCTCAACAAAGACTTAGATGGTGTTCGAAGCAGTGTTATGGGAATACACCCCTTACCAACTCCCCATGAGGCCTTCTCTACAGTTCGTCAAGAAGAAAGTCGCAAGAAACTTATGATGCTTGAATCCAATACTTACACCACCGAGGGATCTGCTCTTTTCACAAACATGTCTATTCATAATGGGAAGTCCCAAAAGGCTCAAGGTCGTCCCTAGTGTGAACACTGTAAGGTCCACGGTCACTGGAAATCTATTTGTTGGAAACTCCATGGAAAGCCGGCGGATTGGAAACCGTCGAATAGTCGTTTCAATAAAGAAAATCGAGCAAATCTTGTTGTTGGTCCAGAACCATATAACATTGAACCATACAACAGTGAAGTCCAAACTATCAAGAACCTGTTGTAGACATTGACAAAGATGATGCAGAACAACACAACTTCTGAAGCAAACACCTCTGGTACTTCTGATCAATCTACTAGCGTATTGGTTCATATAGGTAAAATCATTTATGCTCTTCATACCTTCTTTGGGAATGGTAGTACAACTTGGATATTAGACTCAGGGGCTTCCAATCATATGACATCTGAGAAAAGCCTTTTCTCATGTCTTCAACCTCAACAGTCCCTTGTTCGAATTGCTAATGGTTCCTTCTCCCTGGTAGAAGGAATTGGATGTATTACATTGTCTAATAATTCACTCTTCAATCAGTTTTGTTTGTAGCAAAATTGGATTGCAATTTACTTTCCACAAGTAAACTTACTCGAGATTTGAAATGTGTAATTCTTTTTCTGCCGACTGGTGTGATTTTCAAGTGGTGGGATCGGGGAAGGTGATTGGCATTGCTAAGCAAAGCAAAGGATTATACTTGCTTCAAGAAACCCTTGATTGTGGCTTCAAGTATAGCACAAATTATGCTTTCTTCTCTAATTCAACATCTATTTCCGTGTCTTCCACACAAAATAAAGCCATGTTATGGCACTTCCGCCTAGGTCATCCCAATTTTATGTACTTAGCCAAGTTGTTTGCTGAGTTATTTATAAATAAAAAGCCACAATTTTATCACTGTGAGATTTGTGAATTTGCTAAACATACTCGAAACGTTTATCCTACAATTGGTTATAATCCTTCAAAACCATTCTCATTAATCCATAGTGATATTTGGGGACCCTCTAGAGTTAAAAATCTAAATGAGGCCCGTGGTTCATCACCTTTATTGATGACCAAACAAGAATGACTTGGACATACCTGATGAAGGAAAAATTTGAAACCTTTACCATTTTTCAGTCATTATACAACTTAATTCTTACTCAATTTCATTCAAAAATTAAAGTCCTGAAAACTGATAATGCTCGGGGCTATTTCAATACTCTCCTTGGAAATTATCTTGTAGAAAGAGGTATTGTTCACACAAGTTCTTGTGTTGATACACCCCAACAAAATGGGGTAGCCGAGCGAAAAAACCGACACCTTCTTGAAGTATCACAGGCCATTATGTTTACAAATAATGTGCCAAAATATCTTTGGGGAGAAGCCTTACTCATTGCCACATATATCATAAATAGGATTCCTAGCCGAGTATTACAATTTCAAGCTCCTCGAGATATTCTCTCAAAATCACATCCTCACATTCTCTCGTTTACATCTGACCTTCCGCTGAAAATATATGGGTGTCCAAGCTTTGTCCATATTTAGAAACAACAACGGTCAAAATTAGACCCTCAATCACTCAAATGTTTATTTCTTGGGTATTCTTCTCGTCAAAAGGGCTATAAATGCTACTTTCCTCTCACTGGAATAATATATACAACCATGGATGTTACATTTTTTTGAAAATCAATCATATTTTCCCAAAACCAATATTCTGGGGGAGAATTCCAATGAATATCAATTTTTGGAAACTTCACATACTCCTTCTGGTGTCACTTCTCCTATTGTCACTCTAGAACAAAACTCCATAAATACTCTAGAAACAAGTTCTCTATTTAGTCCTCTTGAAAATATTTCAACTCTCGAAGACATTTCAAATGCTTCTCTAGAAAACAATCCAATCACACATACCTCTCCTCAACTCCGTGTCTACTCCAGAAGAAATCGCCGTTCATAACAAGTGGATCCAATCACACATACTTCTCTGATCTCTGTCATAGATGATACACAACAAAAAATGAATTCGGTTGATGATACCAATGCTACTATTGAGCCTAATATTGATGATTCTGATTTTACCAATTGCTCAACAGAAAGGTATCTGCTCGTGTACCAACCATTTGATTGAAAGATATGTTGCATATGGAAACCTTCATCCTTCTTATAGGTCATTTGTAGCTAATCTTGACCAAACACAGATTCCAGATTCCATTCATGAGGCACTAAAAATACCCAGTTGGAAATTGGCTGTTGAAGAAGAAATAAAAGCCCTTGAATCAAATGGAACTTGGACAATCACAAAATTACCTAAAGATAAACGAGCGGTGGGGTGCAAATGGATATCTGATGGAAGTGTAGACAGATTCAATGCGAGGTTAGTCGCTAAAGGGTTCACTTAATCCTATGGCATTGATTATAAAGAGACGTTCGCTCCTGTTGCCAAACTAAACACGGTTCGAGTATTACTTTCCCTAGCCATAAACAATGATTGGCCTCTTTACCAGCTCGATGTAGAAAATGCTTTCCTAAACGGTGATCTGGAAGAAGAAATTTATATGTCAATGCCTCCGGGATTTGAAAACTCCAAAGGCAATATGGTGTGTAGATTAAAAAAATCTTTGTACGGCCTTAAACTATCACACCATGCATGGTATGGAAAATTCAGTCAAGCCATTATCTCACAGGGTTATGTTCAATGCCAAGCTAATCACACTCTATTTATCAAGACAAGTACTAATGGGAAGAAAGCTATACTAACTGTTTACGTTGATGATATCATACTGACATGAGATGATGTTGAAGCGATTAAACTTCTAAAAAGAAACTTGGCATCCAAATTCGAAATGAAGGATCTTGGACATCTCAAATACTTCCTTGGAATGGAAGTTGCTCGGTCCAAGGAAGGTATTGTTATATCTCAAAGAAAATACATCTTGGATCTCTTAAAAGACATTGGCCTTCTTGGGTGCAAACCAGCAGAAACACCCATGGATCCAAACAAAAATGGGTGTAATGAGGAAGAACAAACCCCAGTGAACAAAGATCACTATCATCAACTTGTTGGCAAAATCATTTATCTCTCTTACACTCGTCCTGACATTGCATATTCTGTAAGCATTGTGAGTCAACACATGAATGAACCAACTAAAGATCACTTAGAAACAGTCAAACGTATTCTATGGTATCTCAAGATGACTCCCAGTTTAGGCCTATAGTTCAAAAGAACAAAAATCCATGATGTCCAAGTGTATACTGATGCAATTTGGATTGCAAAGGAGACTCATCTAAAATCAACCATAGGTTACTGCTCATATGTATGGGGCAATCTTGTTACATGGAGGAGCAAGAAACAATATGTTGTATCATGTAGAAGAGCAGAATCTGAGTATCGAGCTCTTGTACTAGGAATATGTGAAGGTATGTGGATACAAAGACCACATAATGAACTCGGGATGAGGAAAGAAGAATCTATAAAAATGTTAACTGATAGCCAGCCTGCTATTGACATTGCCAAAAATCCTATTCACAACGACCGCACAAAGCACATATAAATAGATCGACATTTCATTTCTGAAAAAGTTGATCACTGGATAATTCAGCTCAGCTATGTTCCATCACGCCTCCAAATCGCTGATATCCTAACTAAAGCTTTACCAAGAGTCAAATTTGAAGAATTTATTTCCATGCTTGGCTTGTATAATATCTACAACCAAGCTTGAGGGGGAGTGTTGAAAATTATGAAGTTATTTAGGAAAGTTTTTATCTCTTGTTTTCTATTTTAGATAAGATTACCTTTGATTTGATATCTTTCAATTAGTGTAGCTGTAATCCCTAATTTAGTGTGGCTGTATAGTATAGCCGGCCCTAATTTTTCCCTACATATATATTCCTTGTACACTCTTCTTTTGAGGATAAAGAAAAAATTGAGATTGTTTTTCCATCTCAAAACACGCTCTCAATTTCTACACTAGTTAATACAGGATTGTGAGACATCTCTTTATTGTACCCTTCGGGGTACAGGTTAAATCCTCAACATTTAGTATAGCCAGAGTCTACTGGAGGGAGAGCGTGAGATTTATGAATAGATCTATTCGGGACTGACTATCCTACACTTAAACTGCTAGCTACAGTTAAGCAGGCATGCTTGGGGTCACAAATATCATACCATACGACGCCTGAAGGAACGTCGCTAAGGTCATCAGTCATATCAAGCATGGTTATACGAACTCACAATAGTATAAACTAACCTTTGTTTATGGGATTTCATTCTTCGCTAGTTTTATTTTAAATAACAGAACTACTACACATGACACTGGAGGATTTCTAGGGATACAATACATAGTTTTATTTTAAGCAATAAAACTACTATACATACTGGTGGTAGCCAGGGTTTTCAAACAGAACATACTATACATATAGTAACGAACAAACATGTTAGAAAATATTGGATTTTCTTGGGAATCATGCATACATTTTTTAGATTTATTAACAGGTTTTCACTACAAAACATACTTATGAATCACCAGCTTTATGCTGATACGTTTTCAAAATCGCTTGTATTCTCAAGGCACTGATAAACAGGTACTCTTGTCGGCTTTTGACAAGACGGAGCATACATAGTCTCGTCTTTATATTTATGCTGCTTTTGATGTATATAAACAATGAAACAATAGATGTAAATGTTCATATTATATTGTATTGGTTGTATTTACTTTGATTACTATGATGAAATTGTTGTGATACTACACATGACGTCCTCCACCCCTGAACATTTTTGCCGTTTCGGTTTGGGGGTGTGACAGCGTATGTGGTGGATACGCAGGTTAGAGATTAGATTTCAGTATCAGAGGCTCCAGTGGTTAGGAGTTTGCTAATGTATTCCCGGAGGAGTTACCCGGAGTGCCTCCGGAGAGGGGGGTCGAGTTTTGGATCGACTTAGTGCTAGGTGTGGCGCCTATCGCCAAGGCTCCGTACCGTTTGGCACCACCAGAGATGTAGGGGTTGTCCTCATAGCTGCAGGAACTACTAGGTCAGCAGTTCATTCGTCCAAGCAGTTCCCCGTAGGGAGCACCGATACTCTTCGTCCGGAAGAAGGATGGTTTACACCGGATGTGCATCGACTACCGGGAGTTGAACAAGTTGATGGTGAAGAACTGTTATCCGCTCCCGAGGATAGATGATTTGTTTGATCAGTTATAGGGTTCGTCTTGGTTTTCCAAGATATACTTTGAGGTCTAGGTTTCATCAGGTCAGGGTCAGAGGGGAGGACGTGGAGAAGACCACGTTCCGAACTCGTTATGGACATTACGAGTTCGTGCTGAAGCCGTTTGGGCTCACCAATGCACCAACAATGTTTATGGACCTAATGAATCGGATCCGAAGACCAATGCTCGATCGCTCGGTCATAGTATTCATCGACGATATCTTAGTGTACTCCAAGGCCCGAGAACAGCACGAGTAGCATCTGCAGGAGTTATCGGGAGTTCTGAGGTGGGAACGACTTTATGCAAAGTTCTTGAAGTGCGAGTTTTGGTTACGAGAGGTCCAGTTCCTGGGACACCTCATTAACCAGGAGGGGATTTTGGTTGATCCAGCAAAGATCGAGGCGGTTATGCAGTAGGAGGCTCTGAGATCTCCCTCAGACATCAGGAGCTTTTTGGGATTGGCAGGTTACTACCGGACATTCATACAAGATTTCTCCAAGATTGAAGTACCCCTCACTCGTCTGACGAGGAAGGGGGTGGATTTCTAGTAGGGCCCTGAGCAATTGAAGGCATTTGAGACCCTTCGACAACGTTTGTGCGAGGCTCCAGTATTGACTCTTCCGGATGGAGTCGAGGATTTTGTGGTGTTCTGTGATGTGTCCATCACAACACTAGGAGTGGTCCTAATACATAGAGGATGTGTGATAGCCTATATTTCGCGGCAGTTGAAGCCGCATGAGACGAGATACCATACTCACGATCTAGAGCTGGGGGCGGTGGTCTTTGCCCTCAAGATTTGGAGGCATTGTCTCTATGGGGTTCGATGTACCATTTACACGGACCAAAAGAGCCTAAGACACATCATGGATCAGCGAAACCTGAACATGAGGCAGTATAGGTGGCTGGATGTAGTCAAGGACTACGACTGTGAGATCCTTTCCCACCTAGGCAAAGCGAACGTGGTTGTGAACACTCTAAGCCGCAAGTCAGCCGGGTCTTCCACTTCGGCAATATGTATGAGGATATTAGTGGATGATTGACTTGTGAGCCTGATCAGGTAAGCCCAGGCAGAGGGTATGCGTCAGGAGAATTGGAAGCTGGAGAGGATTAGGAGAGAGAACACCTGGTTTGTGTAGAATAGCTGAGGATTATTGACCCGATGCGGTCGGGTGTGGGTTTCGATGTCTGGAGGTGTCAGACAGATGGTTATGGAGGAGGCTCATCAGTGTCATTTCTCTAGTCACCCGGGAGCGACTAAGATGTACCGGGATTTGAGTTTGAGCTACTGGTGGCCGTGAATGAAGCGAGAAATCGCTTGGTACGTCAAGAGATGCTTGACTTGCAGGATGGTGAATGTCGAGCATCAGAGGCCACATGGCAAGCTACAGCCTCTAGAGATTCCCATGTGGAAATGTAACATATCACGATGGACTTCATTACCAAGTTGTTGAGGATGACAAAGGGGTTTGACGCTATATGGGTCATCGTGGATCAATTGACCAAGAGTGCCCATTTCCTGGCAATACGGGAGAGCTCATCGGCTGAGAAGCTGGCTGAAATGTATGTCTGCCAGATCATTTCTTGCCACGACATTCAGGTCTCTATTGTGTCCAACCGGGATGTTAGATTCACCTCTCGTTTCTGGCAGAAGTTCCACGAGGATCTGGGCACTCGGCTGCATTTTAGCACAACCTATCTTTCGTAGACCGAGGGCCAGAGTGAGCAGACTATACAGACCCTCGAGGACATGTTGAGGGCTTTTGTCATTGATTTCGGTGGGAGCTGGGATTCCCACCTACCACTTGTAGAGTTGGCCTACAACAAAAACTATCATTCCAATATTGGTGCCCCACCTTTTGAGCTGTTGTACGGGCGGAGATGTCGCACTCCGGTCTGTTGGGGGTAAGGTGGGCCATATAGTGATGGGTCAGACCGATGTAGTCTTACAGACCATCGAGATGATTCAATAGATTAGACAGTGGTTGTAGACCACACGTAGTATATATAAGAGCTATGCCGATCAACACTAATCAGAGTTATAGTTCCAAGTCGGTGATATGGTACTCCTGAAGTTCTCGCCCTGTGATAGCTTATTTTATTTCCTTATTTTATTAGTTTATTTTTAGATTTTTAGATCTTTTTATCATTAATTCATTGTAATTTTTTTTCTTTAGTATGGATCATACCGGGTGCTTATTATGTTGCATGAGATATTTTGTAGGTTTTTCGGTGCTTGTTGCGGTGGCGGGTTGATTGGAGACGAGCTTAGTGGGCTCTCGAGGCATTATTGGGCTTGGCGGAATCAAAGAGGAAGAATTGGGCTTTGAAAGTTATTGGCTTGGATTATTTGGGCTTGTGAAGATGGATCATAAATTTCTAATTTTGGGCTTGGAGCATCCATTTGGTGGCTAAATGATGATTGGTGCATTTCAAATTACATGGACAAGGGAGGGGGGGACCAAAGGAATCTTTGGTAGTGGAAGGGTGGAGTGGCTTGGTGGACCAATAGCATGACTACAACATTTGCACGGGTGGAATTTTCGTCGCGCGGGTACCCGCGCAACTGCCCAGTTTGTGCATTTTGGTCATTTGGCTTGCCATAACCCTTGGGGATCAGATCTAGAAGCTTATTCACGATTTTCCACCATTGGAGACCTGCAAGAAGCAATTTTGGGAGCTAGAAATCATTTTCCTTTCATCTTTCCAAATCTTAGGTAGTTTCTTTATGCAATTAGATTATTGTTCTTGTTACTTTGTTGCCATGAGTGGCTAATACTCTTATTTGGTTAACTTTGGCTGAAAACCAATGAATGTTTGTGGGTTTTGAAGGATTTATGTTGATTATCAATTTATTCCATGTTTATGATTCTAGTTTGCAATTCTTATGCTTATTTGATGCTTTGATCATGACCTTAATATTTGATTGAGCAATGGTTGATTTTTCATTGAGCAATAGTTGATTTATTTCATTGATTTTGCATTAGATCATTGAATTTATCTAGAACAAAGGCTTTATGATGGTAGAAATCATCTCTAGCTTATGAATCATATCTCCTTTATGGATGTGTAAGCATTTGGCATCCTCTAGGAATTGGGAATTCCTTCATTCTTAAGGCTAATTGATTTCTTGGGATTAACTGCTTCAATTGACCCTTGATCATAATTAAGAAGGTGTGTTGTGGGCTTCCCCAACCTCCATACTACCTATGAGGAATCTTGGCATATCATGCTTCGTGATTGCTATAACCAATTTGGGATGAAGGAGAAGCTTTGTATTAGATCCTAATGATAAACACACAAATGTTCATTGTGTTGAGTTGCCTTAGTTAACCAATTATTTCCAACCCTTGAGCATCTCATCAACTTGCTTAATTGCAAGGTTTTTAGTTATTCAAGTATTTTAGTTTTCAAGTAATCAAAAAACCCCCCTTTTAGTTTAATTGTAGTTAAGTAGTTTAATTTCACTAGTTCTATTGAATTGCATTGGTGATTGAATACAACCATTGCCCCGAGGATCGATACCCCTTTTTACCATTATATTACGTTTATTTAGCAATCAAAGGGTGTAATTTGCTTGGTGGGCTTGACATCCCATCAAGTTTTGGCGCCGTTGCCGGGGACATTGGTTATTGTTATTTGATTGTTTATGCCTAGGTCTAGAAGAACCGGTGAACTACTCTACCATCCGGAAATTGAAAAAGAAGCAAAAAGGTTGAAAAAGTTAGCCAAACAAGCAAAGCAACAACAATTAGTTCAAGCTTCTTTCTCTTCTCCACTAATCAACATAGAAGATCAAGTTCATACTTCAAGTGATACCGACACCGAACCGAGTTCTCCAATTGTTGGTCCATCCTTTGAAGACATTCCTTTTGAAAACTACATAGCCATGAATCACACTCCACCTCACAATCCCAACCCAAACCCAATCAATCAAGATACCAATACCCTACCCCATTAACGACGACAACAACCACAAGAACCTCTCATTGATATGCCACCTTGGAATCAAGCCCCTCCTCAAAACCAACCCAATTATCAACCACCACCACAACTACAAAACCAACACTTCCACCAAAACAACCAACCTCAAAACAATGCTTTTCAAGTTCAACAAGTACATTACCCAAATCAACCCAATTACCAACACCCTCCAATGTACCAAAACCCAATGTACCTAGAACAACAACCTCCTTACAACCAATACCCTAACTACCAACCTTATCCACCACCAATCTACAATCACCAACAATACCCATATCCACCTTACCAACAACATCCTAATTACTTGCAACAAAATCCCAACAACCCCTTTCCACCCAATCCCCCTCAAGAGTTGACACTTAGACAAATGATGGAAACGGATGTTACTCACACACCTCTTGCTATTGTTTATCCCGCAAACTGCCGAGGGATTGAATTGAAGTCAAGTTTCATCCATCAACTTACCAAGTTCCATGGTTTGGATAGAGAAGACCCTCAAAAGCATTTGAAGTCCTTTCATATGATATGTGTTAGCATGTTGCCCGACAATGTGACATTGGATGATTTCAAGTTAACCGCATTCCCGCTCACCCTGGAAGACAAAGCTAGAGAGTGGTTATTCAACTTACCACCGGGATCTATTCACACATGGGGAGAGTTACTCAAGGCCTTCAATAGCAAATTCTATCCCACCTCCCGGATATCAAGCCAACGAAGTGAGATTTTGGGGATTCGTCAAGGGGAAAATGAAACATTTCATGATTTTTGGGAGCGCTTCAATAATTTGTGTACAAGTTGTCCTCAACACAATATACCCAAACAACTACTTCTTCAACAATTTTATGAGGGTATGAATGAAAAATATCGGAGGATGATTGATGCTTCAAGTGGTGGTGACATCTTCAACAAAACCCCTCACGAAATCCGATTACTTTTTGGTACCATTTCTCAAAATCAAAGGAATTTTGGGACTCAAAATGACATGAAGAGAAATTCTACACAAGTGGTTGGTGAAGTTAGCAACACTCAACACTTGGAATCAAAGCTCTTGGATTTGACTAATGTGTTAAGTCAAATGGTGGTGGGAAGTGGTCAACAATTGATGGTATGTGGTATTTGTGCAATGACGAGCCATTATACGGATAAGTGCCCCACACTTGGAAGTGAACCGGAAGATGTGAATGCAATGGGAGGATATCAAGGTCAACCAAGACCCGCGGGATTTCAAAACAATTTCAACCCAAATTGGAGGAATAACCCAAACAACCCATACCCACCAAAGCAAAATCCACCAAACATTTTGATGAGACCTTAACATCCACAATACCCCTCCCAAAAACCTCCATATCCACAAACTTCTTTTAACCCTCCAAATTACCAACAACCTCCACAACAAGGCCAATCAAGTGGTACCCATCAAATGAGCCTTCAAGAACTTGTCACTTCTCTTGCTCAAAGTCAAACCCAATTTCAACAAGAAACCAAGAATACTTTCTCCAACATTCAAGCACAAATTGGAGACTTGGCAACCGCTCTCAACAAGATAGAACAAAAGGGTAAACTTCCATCACAAACCGAGAAGAACCCAAATGTGAGTGCCATCACCCTACGAAATGGGAAAACACTTGGAGAAAGTCAACCTAAAAGAGTTTCAAGAGAAGACGAAGATGAAGTGACCATTGAGAAACCTCCAAAAGTTGTAGTTCCTCCAAAGGAACCGGTTGTGCCAAATGTTGATAAACCCGATCCTTCCAACAAATCCATCAAACCATTGGTCATACCACCACCTTTTCCATCCCGTTTAGCTTCCTCAAAGAAACAAGAAGAAGAGAAAGAGTTTCTTGAGACTTTCCGCAAGGTTCAACTCAACATTTCACTATTGGATGCCATTAAGCAAATCCCACGTTACGCCAAATTTCTTAAGTATTTGTGCACCAACAAGAGAAAATTCAAGACAAATGAGAAGATTCAAGTCAATGAAAATGTATCCGCGGTCATCCAAAAGAAGCTTCCACCCAAATGCAAAGACCCGGGAATGTTTGCTATACCTTGTACCATTGGTGATTTACATGTTGAAAGTGCCATGCTAGATCTTGTAGCCTCAATCAATGTCATGCCATACTCGGTTTTTCAATCTCTCAATGTTGGACCTTTGGAAGAAACCGGAGTCATCATTCAATTAGCGGACAAGTCAAGTGTATTTCCAAGAGGCATGTTGGAGGATGTACTCGTTCAAGTTAATCAACTAGTATTTCCCGCAGATTTCTATGTCATTGACCTTGAAGAAAAGACTCCTTCCAAGTCATCTATGATTCTCCTTGGAAGACCCTTCATGAATACCGCTCACACGATTATTGATGTCCACAATGGGAAGATCACCATGGAGTTTGATGGAGAGACCATTCGCTTCAACATCTTCGAAGCAATGAGATATCCTAGCAATATATCTCCATTGTATCGAGTTGATGTGATTGAGCCAATCACCCAACAATTATTCGAGTTATCAAATGGGGATCTTTTGAAGATGGTGCTTAACATGAGTCTTGACGGTGAAAGTTTGAAGAATACCTTGGATATGTATACACTGGATTCCAAAGTCGAAAATATTGTGAAGGCTTTAGAAATTACTAATTCCACAAAGAGGGATGTTTCTCAAGTTGCCTTATCTCATTCTACAATCAAGATGCCACCTTCCATAATCCAACCACCCACACTTGAATTGAAAGTTTTACCTAGTCATTTGAAATATGCTTATCTAGGTCAAGATGGGACTCTACCGATGATTATCTCTTCTCAATTGAAAGACTTTGAAGAAAACCAATTGATTGAAGTCTTGAAAGAGCATAAAGAAGCCATGGGGTGGACCATAGCGGACATCAAGGGGATAAGTCCTAATGTATGCACTCACAAGATACTCATGGAAGATGATTGCAAGCCTAGAAAGGAAGCCCAATGACGATTAAACCCTCCCATGATGAAAGTTGTCAAAAAGGAGATAATCAAGCTACTTGATGCAGATATGATTTACCCAATTTCCAACTCCAAATGGGTTAGTCCGGTGCAAGTGGTTCCCAAGAAAACGAGAATCACGGTTGTTGAGAATAACAAAGGCGTCATGGTACCCACTCGAGTTCAAAATGGATGGAGGGTATGCATTGATTATAGAAAGTTGAATTCAAGCACGCGGAAAGATCACTTCCCTCTTCCTTTCATTGATCAAATGCTCGAGCGATTGGCGGGCAAATCGCATTATTGTTGCCTTGATGGATACTCGGGTTTTCACCAAATACCCGTTGCTCCCGAAGATCAAGACAAAACGACTTTTACATGCCCCTTTGGCATATTTGCTTACAAGCAGATGCCATTTGGATTATGCAATGCTCCCGCCACATTCCAAAGATGCATGGTGAGTATCTTCTCCGAGTATGTAGAAAATATAATTGAAATGTTCATGGATGATTTCACCGTGTATGGCAATTCGTTTGATGAATGTTTGGGTAACCATAAGAAGATTTTGAAAAGGTGCATAGAGAAAAAGTTGGTGTTAAACTTTGAGAAATTTCACTTCATGGTTAATCAAGGAATCATTTTGGGACACATCGTCTCCAAAAAGGGCATTGAAGTTGATAAAGCCAAAATTGATGTCATCCAAACCCTTCCTTACCCAACATGTGTTAGAGAAGTGAGATCTTTCTTGGGCCATGCGGGATTCTATAGAAGATTCATCAAATATTTCTCCAAGATTACGCGACCAATGTGCCTTCTTCTTCAAAAAGATATCGATTTTGACTTCAATGTTGCGTGCCAAGAAGCCTTTGACAAACTTAAAGACTTGCTCACTTCCGCACCAATAATCCAACCTCCAAATTGGGAGCTTCCATTTGAAATAATGTGTGACGCAAGCAATTTTGCTATTGGAGCAGTCTTAGGTCAAAAAGAGGGAAAAGCATCACATGTCATCTACTATGCTTCTAAAACATTGGATAATGCTCAAGCCAACTATTCCACCACCGAGAAGGAACTTTTAGCCATTGTATTCGCCTTGGAAAAATTCCGGGAATACCTTCTTGGGACAAAAGTAATTGTATATTCCAACCATGCCGCATTAAAGTATCTCATGACCAAGAAAGATGCCAAACCACGATTGATTCGTTGGATTCTTCTTTTACAAGAATTCGATCTTGAGATAAAGGATAAAAGTGGTGCCGAAAACCTAGTTGCGGATCACTTAAGTCGGTTGAATGTTGGCGATTCTTCTTCTCCTATCCTTGATGAATTCCCGGATGAGCACCTCTTCCATATCTCAAATTCCATTCCATGGTATGCGGATATTGTGAATTACTTGGTTACTAAAGAAATTACTCACGCCTTTACCAAGCACCAAAAGGCCAAGTTGAAGAGTGATTCCAAATACTACGTATGGGACGACCCTTATCTTTGGAAACATTGTCCGGATCAACTAATACGGAGGTGTGTTCATCAAAATGAGTTCGAGTCAATTTTGAAGTTTTGCCATGAATATGCATGCGGAGGACATTTTGGTCAAAACAAAACCATGCGAAAGGTGCTTGAATGCGGACTCTATTGGCCAACAATGTCAAGAGATACCTATCTATTTTGCAAGAGTTGTGATAGATGTCAAAGAACGGGAACCATATCCATGAGGCATGAAATGATTCAAAGCCTTATCCTTATTTGTGAAATTTTTGATATGTGTGGGGAATCGACTTCATGGGTCCCTTCCCCGTTTCGTTTGGTTATACTTATATACTCTTGGCGGTTGATTACGTTTCAAAGTGGGTTTAAGCAAAGGCTACACGGCACGATGATTCAAAAACTATAATTGACTTCTTGAAGTCAAACATTTTCGCAAGATATGGTGTACCGAGAGCCTTGGTGAGTGATAGGGGCACTCATTTTTGCAATAAAATGATGGAATCAATGACAAAGAGATATGGTGTCACACACCGGATATCAACCGCTTATCATCCACAAACAAATGGCCAAGCTGAAGTGTCAAACAGAGAAGTCAAACAAATTCTTGAAAAGACCGTCAACACTACCCGAAAAGATTGGAGCTTAAAGTTAGAAGATGCTTTATGGGCGTACCGGACCGCCTACAAAACTCCAATTGGTATGTCTCCATTCCGCCTTGTCTATGGAAAATCTTGTCATTTACCGGTGGAATTGGAACACAAGGCATATTGGGCGGTTAAAAAGTGCAATTTCAATCTTGAAGAAAGTGGAAAGCACCGAAAAATGCAACTTCAAGAAATCGAGGAGTTGAGAAACGAGTCTTACGAAAACGCAAGCATCTACAAAGATAAGACAAAAGCGTTTCATGACAAGGACATCACTCAATAACACTTTATTCCGGGCCAAAAAGTTCTTCTTTATCATTCACGCTTAAAGCTATTCCCGGGAAAGTTGCGATCTCGATGGCACGGACCTTTTATTGTCATAAAAGTGTTTGATCATGGTGCGGTTGAAATTAAGAGTTTGGAAACAAATCAAATATTCAAAGTGAATGGGCACCACTTGAAACCATTTTATGAAGGCTTTGATACAGGAGAATTCGACAACATAACATTGGAAATCCCAAATTACGAAAGTTGATGGAAGCGGGACTATGTCTTGGCAAAGACGTTAAATAAATGCAATGTAAATAAATAATGTCCGTTTGAAGTTTTGGGTGTTTATACACTTGAAGTTGGAATAAAAATAAGCATATAGAAGCCTTCCAGTGATTTTGGTGAAGTTTGAAAATTTCCAAAAATTTGACTTTTGTGCGGGTACCCACGCAGTCTTTGCGCGACCAGCCCTAGCCGCGCAGGTCCCGAGTTCCAAATTACACAAACAAGGGGTGCAAACTGATTGTTACGCGCGGCCAATACCCACCCGCGTAAGACGTTTGCGCGGCCAAGAGTAAATCACTTTATTTTTTGCGCGGCCACCTAATTTAACCCAAATCACCCCATACCCGCTCCATTCCGCTCCATGCCTGATAACCCGACCCATTTCTAACCCACCCTTATAACCCCTTTAACCAGTCGGACCCTTCTTTCACCCTTTTACCTCCCGTCAACGAACAAACGCCGCTGTCACCTCCCCTCCTGCCGATCCCGACAAGCCGCAGCCTCCGCCAAATCGCGACTGCCGCCTCCGTTTCCGGCCGACGATTCCAAGCTCCGCCGTCAATGCCTTCGATCAGCGTCTCCACCCAGAAACCGTTGGCAACCCTAATCGCGTCCAATTTTCTTTTCCGGAAAAGCGACGACTCGCCGCTGCCGCGTCCCCGCAGATCCTTTCGCCGGCGCTTCACCACCACCACCTTCCCCACTTTATTCCGAACAAACCCCTGCCATTTAATCGCCGGTAAACTGCTCGGAGCGCTGACCCCCACCCTCGCCGGAAAATCGAAAATACACCCATTCCACTACCACATTTCATCAAATTTCAATTTTTCTTGGGGCATTCTTTACCAAACACTCCACCACACACCGATCTACTCTTAATTTGGGAAAATCTTATCACCGGAAAACCAAGCTCCGCCACCGGCCGCCGTCCGCCGTCGCCACTGGCCGCCACCACCAATTTTGACCAAAAATTTCAAAATTTTTGTTTCTCACTGGAGATTCAAAAGACTTAATTTGTGGGCCAAAATTCAAGCTTGTGGGCCAAAACACAAGAAGTTTATTCACAAGTACAATGGCACAGGACAAGACCATTCACGCATCTCATGGTTCTTCTCGCGAAGCTCAATCCTCGGGGCCATCCAAGAAAAGTCCACCGACCATGTTGATCGTGATGGGAACCTTACCCTCACGAGTGCCCAAAGTCGAGAGTTCAAATCCAACCTTCAAAAGCGTGTAATCCGCGCCACAAAATTTTACCACCAAGATTCTATGGATCAACTCGGCCTTGACCACCACTTGCGACAACTATTTTTCAACATTGGTTGGCACGAGTTTCTCGATCTTTCTGCACGTACCTACAAGCAGCCCACAATCGAATTCCTCTCCACCTATGCCCGCAATGACACGGCGAGGGTACTCACTTTCAAACTCCAGGGTCGGCAACACCGACTCAAGTACAAAAAACTCAACAAGATCATGGGCACATATGACATCTACAACTCCGACATTTACAGCTACCAATGGACTCAATTCAAAAGCTTGCCCAAAGTAGACTTTTAGACCCAAATCACGAGCCTGTCCAAGTTCAATCCCAGTTGCCAAAAAGACCCCTTTATCATCCATCCTTGCTGGAGAATTGCCCACCGGATCCTATCCACTTCTATTTTTGCTCGTCACGAGCCGGGACAAATCAACACCGTTGAGTTGTATTTTCTCTATTGCATGTTGAGCCACTGTTGGTCTTTACCCGATTTCGCCACCTTCTTTTTAGACAAATGTGATAGCCTCAGGACGAAGACCACTGGTGACATTTGTATTGGAGGTCTCATTACCCTCATTGGTTTGGGTATGGGCCTTCAATTTCCAAAATCTGAATATGTACTAGTGGATGATCCACCTCTTTACCTTCTCGATTGCATTACTCTCATGCGGATGGAATTAATTCTACCTCATCCTAATCTTCTTGGACATTTCTCTTGGCTAAACGATGTCAAGGACCCAATTTACATCTTACCCAATCCAAGTATCTCCACCTTCACCACCGATGACCCCAAAACATGGTTTTTACCTCAAGACTTGCCAAACAATGATGACGCAGCCGCGGATGATGACATGCAGGTGGATCCTGGCAATGCTGATAGCCCATTCGAGGCTGAAGACCATTATGATCTCCCAATCCGCCAGTTGCCTCCAGCTCATCCAAGTCAAGCCTCCGGGTCACACTTTCAGCCCTCGAGAGAACACTCCCAGCCACAACATGACTACCATTCATACCAGCAACCCAATGAGCCCGACCCTGCACACGAATTTCCTCTTGATATTTACAGCCAGCTTGCTTCCTTGCGCCTCCTGGGCAATAGAAACACCGCAGCCATCCATCGCATAGAGGAACAACAAGCACGCACCCACACTTACATGGAGGACCTATGGTATCATTTTCGGACCGAGGGCGGTTATCCTCCTCGCGGGCCTCCTCCACCTTGATCCCGGTATGATCCTTCCTTACTCTCATCCTAAGCATTGAGGACAATGCTTAATTTTAAGCTTGGGGTGAGGTAATCTAATGTTTTATTTTTATTGCATTTAGGTTGTATATAGTTGCATCTAGACTAATTCATTTAGGTCACTCATAAAAATTGCATAAAAAAATATATATATTGCATATTTTGTTTCTTTCTTTTCTAATTTTCATACTCGTTAGATGCATCTTAGGTTAAGTTCATGCGTTTTTGTTCTCTCTTGTCTTCTCATCCCTATAGGTACCATAGCGCCGAGTCATAAGTATTGAATCATAGATTGGTCCCGGGTCTTGATATGGAATTCCTTGTATTTGATAAGTGGGACACGTTTTGAGCCTCACAGACCACTTTGAGACCGCTTGTGTGGGGGTCAGATGCAGGTAGCTTGATTGGGTCTAGGTGCGGAGGGATGTGGTTGGTCATGCCAATGTGTGCGAGCAAAGACTAGCCCGGTAAGGTATTTTTAAGACATTGAAGATATTGAAGACTTGCATCTTGGTTTTGGAGGGAGTACCCCTTAGTACTCCCGAGTCTCGTCCGAGCCTTGCTTAGTTAGATTCTCACCGCCTTTTTAGGATAGGTTATCATTTTTCTAGGGGTCTAGAGTAGATAGTTAGATAGATTTTGTTTATCACACCTTGCATTGAGGTGCTTGATGAACTTTGAAGTGGGTCCCCCAATTCACATCTTTTGGGACCAAGTCTTTTCGGTAACACCCACTTTTGAGTCATTCCCCACCCTTTTTAGTTGATCTTGGCACATTGTCAATGATTATTAGGTGTTCATATTAGCCTCCATCTATCACTCAATTTTCACTATTGGAGTCCTATGTTAATTGGTGAAATTCCTTAGACCTTCCAAGAAGCAACACAAAGAATGAAGAAATTTGAAAAAGTGAAGAAAATAAGAGCCTATTAAAGATGATTCAAGAAAAGCAACAAAAACAAAGAAGAAAAATGAAGAAAAAAAGAGCAACACAAAAAGAAGAACAAGATTCCAAGTTCAAGACTTATGTTATATATCATGTCTAAAAAAATAAAAATTGGATGTCAAGCAGCAAATGTGATTGAAGACCCAATAACAGAAGTTCAAGATTGAAGATTTAGGTTGTTAGGTTTAGGTTTAGGTTAAGTAGAGTTTTTATTATTTTATTTTATTTTTGATTTTTGGTGAGAAAAGGCCCCGACGATGAGACGGTAGACTGTAAAGGATAGTACAAGGGAGAAGCCTCTGAAACCGGATGTTTGCCCGAAGGCCGTGCTGCAAAACCCTATTTCGTTATTATACACTTTGGCCTGACAAATGTAGGAATCATAGTGTGTGAAGAGGCGCCTTTCCTTCGTGCACTATGGTCTACATTGGTGATTTAAAGTGCCCCCACTGGGCGCATCTCTGTTTCCTTTGTCTTGCACACCGCGACCGCATCGATCCGTGATCTATTCGCCCATCAAGTGGTTGAGAATGTGGTTGATGGTTCTAAAACGGGGAACATTTTGAAGATGCGTAGGGTCCATTGAAGGACTAATTCTGACCATGTTGACTGATGTTGACCAAGTTCTATGGTATCTTTCTTTTTCCTTTTTAGATAGTTCATCCCGAGCTCATTTTTAGTCTTGTTCTAACTTGAGGACAAGTTAGGTTTAAGCTTGGGGTGATTTGATAGCTTATTATGTTGCATGAGATATTTTGTAGGTTTTTCGGTGCTTGTTGCGGTGGCGGGTTGATTGGAGACGAGCTTAGTGGGCTCCCGAGACATTATTGGGCTTGGCGGAATCAAAGAGGAAGAATTGGGCTTTGAAAGTTATTGGCTTGGATTATTTGGGCTTGTGAAGATGGATCATAAATTTCTAATTTTGGGCTTGGAGCATCCATTTGGTGGCTAAATGATGATTGGTGCATTTCAAATTACATGGACAAGGGAGGGGGGACCAAAGGAATCTTTGGTAGTGGAAGGGTGGAGTGGCTTGGTGGACCAATAGCATGACTGCAACATTTGCGCGGGTGGAATTTTCGTCGCGCGGGTACCCGCGCCACTGCCCAGTTTGGGCATTTTGGTCATTTGGCTTGCCATAACCCTTGGGGATCAGATCTAGAAGCTTATTCACGATTTTCCACCATTGGAGACCTGCAAGAGGCGATTTTGGGAGCTAGAAATCATTTTCCTTTCATCTTTCCAAATCTTAGGTAGTTTCTTTATGCAATTAGATTATTGTTCTTGTTACTTTGTTGCCATGAGTGGCTAATACTCTTATTTGGTTAACTTTGGCTGAAAACCAATGAATGTTTGTGGGTTTTGAAGAATTTATGTTGATTATCAATTTATTCCATGTTTATGATTCTAGTTTGCAATTCTTATGCTTATTTGATGCTTTGATCATGAGCTTAATATTTGATTGAGCAATGGTTGATTTTTCATTGAGCAATAGTTGATTTATTTCATTGATTTTGCATTAGATCATTGAATTTATCTAGAACAAAGGCTTTATGATTGTAGAAATCATCTCTAGCTTATGAATCATATCTCCTTTATGGATGTGTAAGCATTTGACATCCTCTAGGAATTGGGGATTCCTTCATTCTTAAGGCTAATTGATTTCTTGGGATTAACTGCTTCAATTGACCCTTGATCTTAATTAAGAAGGTGTGTTGTGGGCTTCCCCAACCTCCATACTACCTATGAGGAATCTTGGCATATCATGCTTCATGATTGCTATAACCAATTTGGGATGAAGGATAAGGTTTGTATTAGATCCTAATGATAAACACACAAATGTTCATTGTGTTGAATTGCCTTAGTTAACCATTTATTTCCAACCCTTGAGCATCTCATCAACTTGCTTAATTGCAAGGTTTTTAGTTATTCAAGTATTTTAGTTTTCAAGTAATCAAAAAAACCCCCCCTTTTAGTTTAATTGTAGTTAATTAGTTTAATTTCACTAGTTCTATTGAATTGCATTGGTGATTGAATACAACCATTTCCCCGAGGATCGATACCCCTTTTTACCATTATATTATGTTTATTTAGCAATCAAAGGGTGTAATTTTCTTGGTGGGCTTGACATCGCATCACCCTCGAAGGGTGTGATCTGCTTTAGGAAGAGGGGGAAATCAGGTCCCCGATACATCATCCCATTCAAGATCATTGCCAAGGTTGGGAAGGTGGCATATAGACTAGATCTTCTTGAGTAGCTCAGTCATATCCACAACACGTTTCATGTTTCGCAATTGCGAAAGTGAATTCTGGATGAGCAGGCGGTGGTGTCATTGGATGTCATTCATGTTGACAAGCGTCTGAATTATGTGGAGAGGACCGTGACCATTATGGGGAGGAAAGTGAAGATTATGCGGAACAAGAAGATACCTTTGGTAATGGTACAGTGGGTGCATCGTAGAGGGTCTAAGTGGACATGGGAGCCGGAGGCTGAGATGCGGGAGCACTATCCGTAGAGACTGCTCTTATTTCAGAATCTCGAGCAAGACCTTCCTCAACTGCCGCTCCAGTTTCTCAAAATGTCTCTGGTCCGACCCCCACCTTTCAACCATTTGATTCTGATCCATTTCAACCTTCTCAAGTTGAGGGGTAGAATAGTTATCCAACCCTCAAATAAAATGTTGATGGATTACATGATGCAACATATCAATTTGATGAATTTGATCCCATTCCAAACAACAATGAAGATGATGCCAAATTCTTTCACTTTCCGAACGATGACGACGTTGACATATCTTGTTTTGAAGTTCAGAGGGAGCCTCATCCTCAAATTTAAACTATTTAGGGGAAGAAAAACAACCCCATTGTTGATATCGGATCATCTGCTACACAAGAACTTTCGAAATTGCATATTTGGACAATGGATCACCCTCCAAATCATTTTATTAGAAATCTTAACGTTGGAGTTCAAACTCGCTCTGCTTCCAACATTCAAAATAAGTGTCACTTCTCAGCATTCATATCAATGGTTGAACCCAAATCCATCAAAGAAGCCATAGAACATTCTGATTGGATTACAACCATGCATGAAGAGCTAGCAAAATTTGACAGAAATCAAGTGTGGAATCTTGTCCATCCTCCTTAGGATCACCCTATTGTTGGTACAAGATGGGTCTTCTGAAAGAAATTCGACGATGCTAGATTCATAATTAGAAATAAAGGGAGATTGGTAGTTAAAGAATTTCCTCAGATCGAAGGACTTGACTATAACGAGACCTTTGCCCTTGTAGCTTGTTTTGAAGCTATCTGAATGTTTCTCACTTATGTTGCTCATAAAGGCTTCAAAGTTTACCGAATGGACATCAAAAGTGCCTTTCTCAAAGGTGAACCTGTCACTGAAGTGTATCTTCAATAAATTTTTTGTATCCAAACTACAATTACAAACTTCTAAAAGTTATTTATGGCCTTAAGCAAGCTCCACGTTCCTGGTATGAGACTCTCACTGATTTTCTGAAGTATTCAAATTTTCAAAGAGGAATTCTTGATCCTTCTTTATTCTGAATATCGAATGGAAACCATTTCATGTTAGTTCAAATATATGTCGACGATATCATTTTTGGATCAACTAATCGCACAATGGTTGTTGAATTTGCAAAGCTAATGGTTAGTCGATTCCAGATGAGTATGAATCATGAATTAAGCTTATTCCTAGGACGGCAAGTTAAACATACCAACAGAGGAATCTTCTTTCATCAACAGAAATATATTTAGGAACTTCTGAAGAAATATTATATGGACACCTGAGCCTCTATAGTGGTTCTAATGGGTTTCAGATAGAAGATCTTCCCGAACCCATCAAGTCTTGTTGTTGATCAGAAGAAGTGTATAGGAATGATTGGATCGCTACTCTACCTTATTGTAAGTCGTCCAAACATCTTGTTCTCTGAATGTGTGTGTGCTAGATTCCAAGTTAATCTGAAGATGTCTCATCTTCCGGTCTCAAGAAAATCATCCGATATCTCCAAGTAACTAACCACCTCGGAATTTGGTACCCTGAGAATTAAAAATTTCCTTCTTCAAGCTTACTCTGACACAAACTATGAGGACTTCAACTTTACAGAAAAAGCACTTCTGGTGGTTGTCAACTTTTCTGTGGAAGATTGGTTAGCTGGTCATCCCAGAAACAGAACCGTATCGTTCTTTCAACAGCTGAAGTGGAATACATTGTTGCTACAAGCTATACCTCACAAGTTCTACGGATGAAATATCAACTTTTGGACTATGGTCATCGATTTCAACAGATTCCTATCTATTGTGACTCTCAAAGTGAAATTGTGATCTATCATAATCTAAATCAGCACTCCATGACCAAGCACATTGATATTTGGTACGATTTTATTACAGATCATGTTCTAAAATGTAATATTGAGCTCATTTTTATTTCATCTGATGATGAAATTGCTAATGTATTTACTAAGGTATTAGACAAAACCAAATTTAATGGGTTTCTGAACAAAATACGAATGATGATGCTTGATCCTCAATTCTTCTAAGAAGTTTTCACTCTCTAATGGAAAGATTAGAAAATTCAATAATTATGAACTAAATTATTTATCCTTAGAATTGTTTCTTCTCGGAAAATAAAGGATCACTATATGTCTTTTTTGTCTAAACTTCTATCACACCCCGCTAAAGCGGAAACGCGAGATATGACAGCAATAAAGGTTTCATTGTAAAAAATAAAGATACATCACCACAGTACTAATTTAAAGTTTACAACCCATAATTTAAACAAAACAAAATACAAGTTTCCCAAAATAACATTGTCCAAAAGTTAATTTCATAAAATAACTTCCACAAGATGCAGCATGCTCTATGATGATGAATCTTTATATCCACTTGCTAATTATTTCCTGAAAAAGCATGTAAAACGAGGGTCAAATATTAAAGTAGTTGGTGAGTTCACAGGGTTACTAAATCAAGTTTTTGTATAAAAGTTTCCAAAAATTAAAGTTCATTGCTAAGGCGTGTAAATAAGTTTTAATGTATGTAATAATCTTTGTATGCGCATAAGAATCAACAATGAGTTCACAACCAAACCTATGATTGATGCCCTATCAAGATGTATGTTTATCGTTCCATAGATGAACATGGTAAAATGTAGTCAAGCAATCGGGCGAGTAAGGAGTTGTCAATTTGTAATGGCGCTATTCATAATGACCATTGGCTCAAAGAGTTAATGGTTGGAGAAAAATAGGGACTTAAGACAATTAGACCTCATGTTTCAAGTTTCATACATATACATAGAAAAATAACGCAAAATATAGCAATCAAGTTTTATACAATTCAATGTAGATATATCAAAAATAAATTGCTAGCACATGCTTTTCCACCCTAAAACATTTAAAAATGGAAAATTGGGGGAGGCGTGAATACTCACAATGTTTCAAGTTGGTACAAGTGGTGCCATGGAATTCACCTACACCTTACTACCGGGATCCTATGACATCAAACTCACGTTTGTGAGTTTCTATGTCGAAATCTAACGTCAATATACTAAATTCTACATATAGAGAAATGCCAATTTTTTTTTCTAAGTGTTGGTTTTTAATTATTTGTAAACAAGTTTTCTGAGATGGTGAAATTCATAACTCATGTGGTTAATACAATTTTAGGTGTTGTTTTCCAGGTTTTGTAATATTAATTGAGGGTATTTCAACACATTTAAAGGTGTTTTAAACTCTTGAACTCCAAACATATTATCAAAAAGTTTCCAAAAAATTTCAAAACTTTATAATTTCAAACTTTATAGTTTCCAAACAGTTTAGATATTTTTCTTTTTTTAGTCCCTTAAATACGCATTATTTCGTGAATAATTATTAAGCACTTAAGGAAAATTAAAAAACTATTGAAAAATTCATATAAAATATACATAAGTTGGGAAAAATACCAAAGGTGATTTTCATATATTGGAGTCCGAGTTTTGGATTTATGTGTATTTAATCTTAGGAAAATAGATAAATATAACATACAAAAGAGAAAAACCATCACACTTTTTCTGTGGCATTCTAATGTATTATAAGATGTCTTGGAATTTGTTCACGAATTTTCGGTGAGTATAAATATTTTTCCTAATTTTAGTCCATTATATATTTAAAAATCGTGGAAAAGAGATATACATTATGCAAAATTTCTAGAATCTTTTTCTATGTATTCCACATGGTGTAGAAGCTGTGAAAAATCATAGATGATCATTTCTCCTTAACTAGGTTTTATGTTTTATTGGAACTAAACAAAAAGAAAATTAAAAATCATATCAAACGGTAACAAAAATCAAAAAAACTGAATGAGAGGCAATAATTTACTTTAAGGGTCATCCACGAATTTATCTAGAATTTATTGACCTCGGAACATATTTTGTATGATTTATGGCCTTGTTTCCTTGTAACAATTAAAATTAATCAAAGAAATGTCCTGATCAACTTATTTTCTTACTAGGATTCCAAGAAAATATTGTTTTGAATAGAAAAGGAGATTTATATTTTTTTATGAATAAAATCCTTTACATGCACTATTAACAATTTACTTTGATCATCGAGCCTTTAAGCTTGATGTTCATCACATGCATCATGGTTTGAAGACCATGCATGGACATATTTTGTTCATAGAGATGTTTTCAAAGGAAAACTTGGAACATGTGGTGGATGAACATTTAAAAGTAGTAAAAATCCATATTTTAGGGTTTGACATAGGTTTTGGTCCTTGGATTTCACCATCAAAGAACATGTATGTTGTTCTTAGGAGAAATCCTACCACCATGATCATCAAAATCGACATTAATATTTATGCACATGAATTTTCATTATGAATGGTGTATGAGAAGAAGAAAGTGTAAGAAAACTTGTGAAACTTGAAAGAAAAGTGAAGGACAATGAAGGATTTTTGTGATTACCTCTAAGAACGACACTTGAGGACGAACATTTTGTTCATGGGAAGTATTATTGGCTGAAGAGTTTCGTGAGTTTTGAGAGATATTCGAGAGAAAAGGTGTGGTGGAAGTGTTGGAGTGAGAGAGAGAGAGAGAGAGAGAGAGAGTGAAAGAGGAAGATGGAGTGTAAGAGAAGAAAGAATGATTGAGATTTCTGCGGAAGAGACTTTCATGGGAGGTGGAGTCCGAAATTAGAGGGTGGAGAGAGAGTTTCCCTCTCTTCCATTTTTATAAAATTCAAATACTTTATAAAAATATTGTGACAACCCGAAATTTCTATTCTGAACAAACCATATCAAGCCAATAGATGTAGAACAGTTACAGTGGAAACTCAGATTTTGAGTATAAGTTTGGCAGTTTTCAGGATTTACACTTAAGGAGATATTAGGAGAGTGGATGCACTAGGGTTTTGTGCAACACTGTTATTCCAATACTCTAGTACATTAGAGTTCGTTCCAGGAATAAAAATATTTTCTGCCAAAAATATATCCGGACTATAAATAGAATTCTGAACCAAATTGGTTCATTTGTTGGATTCCATTTAGAGAAAAGTCAAAATTCACTCTCACGGATCTTCGGGTTTTTATCCCAAATTGTGAGTACTTCGATCTAGTTATGTTATATAGCTTAGATTGTGTTTAGAAACATCAATTTAATAACAAAATGACTAGACTCGGGAGTTTACCGCCCAAGAACGTTCTTGGGGAGTAAACTCCAATATGTGGCTTAAATGCTACTTAGTCCTTTCCCCGTGATTTGTAACTACCTTATACTTGTATGCTAGTGTGTATATGACTAGAAAACATCAATATCGGATTAATACCCCAAGATTTGGGAGTTTACCGCCCAAGAACACTTGGGGAGTAAACTCCATTTTAAGGTCCTTAAGGGTTCCAATGACCCTCAAAGCTTTAGAACTCGAACTACAAGCCTTCATTTCATATTTAGGACACCAAAAGCTATTAAAATCCATGATGAAAGTGAGTTCACGGCTAAGGAGCTTCTTGGGCCGTGAACTCCATGTTAAGTGCCCAAAATGCCTTCATTTAGCCAAGAGACTAGCCTAGCACATTACCTTGATGTGTCTAAAACCCAAAGCAATCAAAATACCAACACCTAGGGGTGTTCACGGCCGTAAACACATGGCCAATTGGTTCATGGGCCGAAAACTCTAAATAGGGGTGTTTTGATGCCACAAAAACTTCCTAAGGCTTAGGCTTAAATTAGGACAAGTACTTTAAAGTGTTTATAGCCTAGAAAACATAAGGAATCACTAGTATTGAGGAGTTTATGGCCAAGACAAGTTCTTGGGCCGTAAACACCTATAAAGGGTCAAATGACACCCTAACTCCTTCCTTATGCCTAGAAACCAACATAGATCATTACCTTGAAATGTTTGAGACTTGAAAACACCATAAACACCCTCCCAAGGGAGTTTACGGCCGTAAACCCCAAGGGAATATGGTCCCAAGGCTGTAAACTCCTCAAAGGAGTTATTAGGAAGCCCAAACACTTGTTTAAGCCTTGAAGCAATTCACCACATGAGTTGTATAATTGTTAGACTTCATTTAGGGACTTGGTTGAGAGTTTAACGCCAGGAGTTTACTCCCCTGGGCCGTAAACTCCAAGACATATGGTCATTTGACCATAAACTTCCATTAGAGGCATTGCACTCCTTTGTTGCAACCCATTAGCCTCCTAGCACTTGACCAAAAGTGTGTTCCTCGCGTTTGAATGTTTATACTTGTATAATTAGTGTTTTAATCACTAATTATTTATATACGTATGTCTTCATATGTAATTAGGATCATTGTGTGTTTCTAAAGTCTTCACTTGACACCGAGCACTTGCCCGATCCTTCCTTACGATAACAGTCAGTTCAATTCCAGTCACTTACTACAGGTGAGTTCATACCCCTTAACTAATGTTTTAAACTATTTTTATATGTTTTATGGGGGTTACAAGTAGAATCATGCTAGTTATTATATCAATCACATGTTATTAATATACAGCAATCAAATGATTTGGCTACTCATTAGCCGTTTTACCAAACAGTTTCCTTCAAATGATTTTTATAAACATTTTATATGTTTTAAACTCCTTATTATACTGTATATTTTAATCTGTATATCACATTTCAAACTTATTTACAATTGTGTTTCAAACAAATGTTTCTTTATACTAAACTGTTTTATCAAACCCATGACTTCAAATTGTTTTATAGATTGACATCAAGTCAGTCTTTTCTTAGAAAATATTTATGTTCAAAGGTTTTACAAATCTTATTTTATGCTTTTAAATTATAAATTGCATGCCTCTATATGTATAGTTATATAAGAAATGTTTAAAAGTCTTAGGAATGCTATCCACCCTATTTCCTTTTCGCGCTTGAGATGTGGTCTGGTGGGATATCAGGTACTCGTCCGAAGGTCATTTAAATATTAGTTATATATCATGTGTACATATATAGTCATAAAAGGTCCTTCTAGTTCATCCCATGCCCTTAGGTAGCAAGGGTATACATCCATGTCCATATGTACCAGTTAGATTACTAGTAAACTACCATATGGGTAGTTTAGGAAGATACTAGAACAATTACTAGAACACGATATCATACAATGAGTCAGTTCATTCATGAGTCAATACTTTCTAGAACATTACAGTACATTACATATACTACGATACTAGGAATAGAACATATACAACGATACTAGAACGATTACATTACTATACTTGCTAGGTAGAGAGCATGTACATTACAGCTAGAACAGTTCATTACATTACATAGACATGAATACATTAATTATTGTGATGTGTATCGGAGCATGCCTTAAATGTCATGGCCCGAGTTGTAGCTAGAGTCTCTTGGAGGGAGAGCGTGAGTTTGCGTATAGATCTATACTAGATTGACTATCCTACACCTTGTTGCTAGCTACAGCGGGACCTGCAGGTCTGAGGGTGCCAAACGTCATTCCGTTATTACGACCATTCGTATGTCGTTGTTACCAGTCGATAGTATGGTGCAATTAATCACATGATGCCTTAATATAAATCCGGTTTAAGGTAGTTAGTACAATAGTAGTTCTTATAGCGCTACATTTTAGTAGTACATTAATTTTCCCTGTACATATATTTAGTGATCTTTTCACTTAAACTATAAATGTAAAAACTATATTTTGATAATGATAGTTACACTTGGGAAAAATTACACACTTTTACAAGAGACGAACATAGAGAACAGTTAAGTCTTGGTAGAAGACTACATTGAGAACAGTTAGGTCTTGGTATGGGAGTGGGAGTGAAATTAGAAGATTTTAATTTATTTTTATGGTTTTATACCCCTTTTCAATTGTAACAAATGTTTGGAGTTTGTTTTAATTAGGGTATTGGTATTTCCTACAGTAGCTAGACACCTTACTAGAATCATCAAGCCATGTATATTAGTCCTAGATTTTAGTTAGATCCAAGTTTCTATAAGATTGTGACCTAATTTCTACTTCTAAGCCATGGCATGATGTGTATATATGGTTTATGAAAAGGTGTATGAGTCCGAGAATGACCTAGATTTGACAGTTGTCATAGTATCCCCCATTCAAAAAGAATTTCTTCGCAAAATTCAATTAATGTTGTCATTTGTCATCGCATGGAAAAGTTGTGGATGTTTTTCCTTCATGAAGTCCTCACTGTCCCACGTTTACTCCAGCCTGCGTTTTGAGTTCCATAGAACTTTCACAATCGGAGTCTTACTCCGCTTGAGTTGTTTCACCTCTCTGTCATGGATTTCTATAGGTTCCTCGATGAAATCTAGCATATCATTGATCTTGATTTCCTACAAATGTACTATCAATGATTCGTCGACTAAGCATGTCTTGAGATTTGAGACATGGAATGTGTCGTGAATAGCTCTTAACTCATGGGAATTTAACTTTATATGCTATCGGATCGATTCTTTTAATGATCTCAAAGGATCCAACATATCTTGGGCATACTCTTCCTTTCTTACCAAAGCGTACACGCCCTTTCCAAGGCGACACCTTCAGAAGCACCTTGTCTCCGACTTGGAATTCTAAAGGTTTATAGCGATTGTCCGCATAACTTTTCTAACGATCTTTGGCGACTTTAAGCCTATCCTTGATGACAACAATCTTGTTAGTTGTTTCCTGGATAAGGTCGAGTCAAGTCGATTGTCGGTCTCTTATCTCAATACAACATAATGGAGAATGATACTTACGTCCATATAATGCTTCACAAGGGGCACACTGGATACTCGTGTAGTAGCTGTTATTGTAGGAAAACTTGATTAGAGTGTAGGGTTCGAATTATATTGTGAGATGTCGAAGTGTCTTAGGTCGTGTCTTGTGTCGAAGTCTGTATTGATATTTTGTAATATGTATTTCATAAGGTCAACTTAGATGTCGAAGCATACTTGTATTAGCCCTTATGTACATTTTTTTACTTGTGGTATTCTTATAAATAGGGATAGGTATAAGTGTTAGAGTAACTTTTTCACAAAGTGTACTTTAAAAATAAATTCTATTTTTCGAGACAAACAAATTCTATTTATAACTTGTGTTCTTGTTTAACTCTTACTCTGATTTCATTTCATTCACTCGATTCTACATTTGGTATCAGAGCAGGATTCTCTCAATTGATTTATGATTTTCTCTTTGTTTCAAAAGTTTTTGAGTTGCTGTTTTAGATTCAAAAATATTCCGCACTTTTGATCTATAAAATCTTTTCTAATCGGTTGTTTTAATTCAATTATGATGTTTGTCTGTACGTTAATGACGAACTTCAACATGAACACGATGACTAGTTTTTCTCAACTTGTTAGTTTTTCAACCAATCGAAATCCAAATCTCGAATCAAACTTAATTCTTCAAAATCAATTCAACCTTTGCAATCACCCCTTCACAATCCTCTCAACTTTTTCAAATCAAAAACCAATTTTGACTTTCAAAAGTCGTCATTGACTTCTAATCAAGATTGATTTTATTTTGAGTAAACAACATATTCAATTTTGAGACTATTGATGCTTCATCTATTTTGAAAATCTCAGCATCAACATTTATCATAAGCAATTAAATAAAGACGAACTCAAGAATATTAAAGTCAAACTTACTGATGTAAAGGAATTATACAAGAAAATGAATCGATGATAAATAAATTACGAATTGGGTAATGGACAGTAACAAATTTAGAGTTTGGGCTGATATCGGATTTGAATGGGTTCAATCCGATAAAAGATGAACAGTAACATTCAAAATGTTTGGGCTTCGATTTATGGATGATGAACAGTGAATTTCAAATATTTATCTTATCAACTAATCAAAAAAAAATTAAATGTTTTTTTTGGACTTGATCTAGAAAAAAAATATTGGATCAATCAATGGGGTTTGAAATGAAATAGATCCGATGAATCAAAGCAATCAAAAATGAAAAATGCAAAGCACGAATCGAAATCATGAACGTTTTGGAGACCACTTGAGAGTTTGAGATACCATTTTGACGTTCCGAGTTCCATTTGAAATGAATGGATTAATCATTGATGATCTTGGTTCTTTAGTTCGAATTAGGAAATCACCAAATCAAACAGTGTACCACCCATGATGCATGTTGTATAACTTGTTCTTCATGTTCTTCAACGATCTAACACCATCTTCAGAAGAACCAACAACACTTTTGGGTTTTGAATTCAAATTCATTGCAACATTTGAAGATTCTTGCTTTGGAACTCAAATTTTCTTCATGGATTTCGGCTTCACAACAACATTTGATGATTTTTGTGAATAAACCAACTATTTCTTACGTTTGATCTTGTTCTTCTTTTTCTTTCTCATCTTTTTGCATCTTGAAGATTTGAATTCACGAACAACTTCATTCTTGATAACTTCAACTTTGCAAGTTTGAATCAAATCTTTTGGAGTTTGATACCTATGAATTTCTAGGATTAATAGCTTTCAATAAGGAATCATTCCTTCAAACGAATCACAAGAACAGAAAATATCATCGGTTTGAACTCCAATTCAGCAAAACCCTTTTTCAACTTCCTGAAAATTGTAATGCCCATGTTTCTGGGCTAAGCATTAATGATGATGTAATAGTCTAGGTCAACCATTGTAACTCTTTTTGAAGTAATAAAGATGAATTATTTTAGTATTATGTAAATTTATATAACTTATATTTAATTATGATGATATATAAATTAAGGATAAAAATAAGCATCAAAAGTAAAATATTAGATAAACTCTATATCTATGAAGAAAGTAGTAGTTGTCGTAACAAGGATTTCGGAGATATAAAGAACGCCGAAATCCGAGTTATAACGAAGAAGTTATGACCTGTCGATGTTTCGCGACAGAACCGGCACGTCGCTGTGTGACGTAAAAAGAGAGTTTACAGTAAAGTGCTTGTTAGCCTTAACGATCTAAATCAAAGTCGTAGTATACGTTAACCAAGAGCGTGCATAAAAAGAATGTCCAAATCTGACTTCGTATGAGGAACTAAATCAAAGTCGTAGTATACGTTAAACGAGAATCGAAGATGTTCTCGATAATAGTTCAACGGTAGAAAATATAACTTTAAAAATAAAGTCAAAATTAGTCAACAGAGTCTTAACGAAAGTTGTAGAGCACGGTCTTACCTACGCGTGAATATAAAGAACGTCAAAAAACGGAGCTCATATGCGAAAGTTATGATTTTTTGAAGTTTGAAAAACAAAATTCACGGAATATGCCCAACGTACTCATCTACATGGTCCGAAGTTGGCCACGTCGCCCTATAACTTCGTATGTTAAACGCGTGTATATAGTTGTGATGCATATTAAGCTCGGAATCTGATCAGGCGCCACGTTCCCCCTACGACAAGCATACCCGAGTACTGTTGGATAAGGCGTCTAAGTCCATAACTATATCTGGATTTGTAACACTCGTGTTTCTAGCCTAGGCATTTATATTGAGTTGATAGTCTAGGTTAACCTTTGTAACTCATTTTGAAGAAATGAAAAGGAATTATGTGAATATTATGTGAATTATGTGTTTTATGCTTAATTATTAGGGCTTAATTAATTAAGAATAAAAATAAGCGTCAAAATTAAAGTGTGAGATAAGCCCGATATCTTTACATAAAGTTGTAGGGGTCGAAACAAGGATTTCGGGGATATAAAGAATACCAAAATCCGAGTTATAACGAAGAAGTTATGACTTGTCGAAGTTTCGCGACAAAACCGGCACGGTGCTGAATGTCGTAAAAAGTGAGTTTTCGATAAACTACTTTTTAGCCTTAGTAATCTAAACTAAATTCGTTCTATTCTTTAAACCGAGAAGTTCGATAAAAAGAACGCCCAAATCTGACTTCGTATGAGGAAGTTATGATTTTTCGAAGTTTCAGCTTAGCAGTAGACAGCTAAAAACTCGAATTTTAGATCGAGCCATTTTTAGCCGACACAACCTAAACGAGAATTGAAGGTCTCGTCATTAGGAGAATAACGGTAAAAAGTCTGACGAAAACGGACGTCGGATGAAGAAGTTATGATTTTTTAATGGATTTACTGTCCTGGTCTGTTAAAAATAATAATATAATATTTAAAATCAAAATTAGCCGACGAAGTCTAAACGGAAGTTGTAGAGCGTAATTTTGGCTACACGTGCATCCAAAGAACGTCAAAAACGGAGCTCATATGCGAAAGTTATGGATTTTAGAAGTTTTGGCGTGAAAATTGAGAAAATTCGCATAGTCATGAGTTGCCACGTCACCCTCGCTGAAAAGGTGCCACGTGTCCTGCTGAGTCACCAGGCTGCTGAGTCACCAACCTGCTGAGTCACCGAAGCTGCTGAGTCATCCGAAGCCACGTGTCGGATCCTGATTCGACCAAGGAGGAGGCCCAATCCGAAGCAGCCAGCTCTCCGTCCGAGCCTCGCAATGCCTGCTGAGTGTTCCGAGCCTCGCATAGCCTAGCTCCGAACCTCGCAGGTGCACCAGTAGACTCCGGTCCACTTAGAAGCTGCCAGCGAGCCCTCGCAGGCGCGACCCATGTACAAGCCATGCGCAGCCTCATGCGAGCCACCCCCCTGCGAACCTTCTCAGCCGTCGGATCAGAAGCTTCTCAACCCTTGGATCAGAAGCTTCACCCTATAAATAGAAGGCTGCGAGCCTTCTCGGATATTTTTAAGAAATTTCCATATTTAGCCCCTTTCTTCATATTTTCTTCATCTTAACATCCCGCAAAGCCCCGGTATCGATTGTAAAGCCCGGAATACTCCACGAAGTGCCCGAGAAGCCCAGAAAATTTGTCTTTTCGGTTTCGAAGCCCGACATTTGCAGAGCCCGGTTTCTCAATAAAACTCCCGGTTTTATTAGAAATGATCGTTTTAGGAAACGAATTGCTGCCTGATTTTCATCATAATAAGTGAGTGTGTAGTTACTTTCAATTTACAGATAGATATGAAGTATTTACCTTGAAATACCTGTTATGTGTAAATATGTTAATTGTTTATTCGAGGTGACTGTTGAATTGATGTTTTATACAAGTTTTAAATTGTATATGCTTTTTATCTACAAAATATGTTGGGTAGAACATGGGTAGATGAAATAGTTGATGTGTGTTAAAATGGTGAGATGCCTCGATGTTGTTGTTGTTGATGATGTTGTTGTTGTAGTCATCTAGCGGAGTATAGATGATGACCACGGACATTCTAGACAGTCCAGTGGAACACTAGCAGGTTCGCAACTTGTAGGTGTTGATGAATTAAATGTTCATTGTCGTACTCCATCCCCCCTCATGGTTGCCTTAAGGACATGTATGGCTGAGGAAACCCCTTAGCAGTAGTGTCCATCTCGATGATAATCCTTAGGCTAGGTTCCTTGTGATAGGTGTTTAGTGACGTAAAGTGAGGACAACGAGAATGGGTAATCAGGGTTATTGTTGATTGGTGAACTTAATAAGTATATTATTATTGTGGGTTGAAAACCCTATATGCTCACCAGGCTCCCAAGCCTGACCCACTAAGTTTTATGATTACAGGTAGTGGACCCCGAGCATAGTCGGAGGACGACGAGAGATTTTTGGATTATAGGCCAGTAGTTGTAAATAACAGTTGAAAGGCTTATAATGTCTTGTTTATGCTTTTGATCTGTATCGGAACATGACATCCCGAGGTTTTGATATATATGGAAAATATATACCTTCTTAATGAAGGATTTTGATAAACTTTTATCATATGTTGTTTGAGGACCAATTCCACAACATCTTTTAAAAAGATTTCTCTGATTTTATTTTAAAAAGCATAAATTAAATTGGTCTTCTCTGGCCGAGAAATTAGGGGATGTCACAGTTGGTATCAGAGCATTAGCTTAAGCGAACTAAGAAATTGTATAATATCTAGACTTGAACTTAGAATGCTAAGTGATGATTGTGAGATGAGTGTCTACCATATTTTAGACACGAGCACTAGTTTATTTTAGGGAAGATGCCTAAAATGCCCTTATGTGCTAAATGCTATGTGTTTGCCATGTGTGTCATTATTTGTTCGGATCTATGGTCTGTTGCCGACCGGATCTGGAAACCTTATGTGTGTAGGATTCTAAGCGTATGAATACAAGATTAGAACTAACATGTAAATGTTTCGGAGTGATAAGGGAATTAAAATGTCTAACAAGAATAAAGACCTAAATTCACCTTATTCGGTATATAGATTGTAATGGCAAGAACTCAAATTCACCTTATTCGGTATATAGATTGTAATGGCAAGAACTCGGAGTGGAGCTGGAAATGCAAACAGAAACCAACAACCTCAACCCCAAGTGGTGGAGCAGGTACCTGTAGTAGGAGCTGCACCCGAACCCATCACCATGGCTGGAGTACGAACTATGATTCAGACTATGTTGGCTGAACAGAGGGAGGAGTTGAGGCAAATGTTGCTGAACGACAGGGATGAACCTTCAGTTCCTGTTGAACAACGTGAACTAAATGACGATCGATCTGAAGAAGGGAAATAACTACGAGGGTAGGATGCAGAGAAATGGGTGCAAGTATAAGGACTCTATGACTTGCAAGCCATCAACCTTCAATGGAAAAGAAGATCATGTCGGAGTAATGGACTGGATCTCAGAAATGGAGTTGGCTTTCATGACTTGTGACTGCCGAGGCAAGTTACAAACTACCTTTGCAGTACGTCAGTTCAGGGGTAGTCCTGCTCGTTGGTGGAGCACTTTGGGGAAAACCCTAAGCCCTAATGAGCCACTCCAATGAACTTGGGCATAGTTCTTAGTGCACTTCAAGCGCAAGTACTGCTCGGACCAAAACGTACTTGAGTTAGGAAACCAATTTCTAACGTTGCAGAAGGGGAGTATGACCGTTGACGAATATACGAATAACTTCACAGACAAAATGGAGTTTGCTTTGCGTATTGTCCCAGATGAGTTGGAAAAAATTGACAGGTACGCAAAGGGACTTCCATGGGAGTACGCGGTGCCAGTACATCAGGCACTTACTTCGGAGGCAGCTATCTGGGCTGCCAAGTCTGTTGAAGATTGTTGGAATAGTGTCTAAGGCTGCAACTATATTAGGCAAGTATTTGACCCAGTTGTGCATGGTCCTTTTGTGTTGCCTTCACCATAGCAACTTGATAGGATGATTTATTAAGAGAGAATAAATATTATTAATATATTATGGGAATAATATAAAGAATAATAATATTGTTATTTGATTAATATAAGTCATAAATTAATTGGTATTAATTTGGTGACTTAAAGAGATTAATTAAATAAAAGGGTTTAAACTGTCAATTGTTTGATAGTTAAACTTTAGACTATAAATCCTTTGTGGATAGATGTTGGATGAATTCTAGAAGCTAAATGATAGCTTAAAATTGTCCATTACTTATCTAAGGAAAGGATATGGACTGCTTTAAGAGAAGATTATCCAACTAGGGTTTAAGCTGTAACCTTTAAGGAGTCTACAAGTATAAATAGACCCTATGGCAAAGGGAAATCGATACTTGATCTAAAGTAGAGAAACCCTGGTCGAATTCCCTCCCCTCTCCTCTCTCTCAAATCATCCTCCTTGCTGTTTGGTGTTTGTAAGGCATTAGAGGAGTGACAATTGTGACTCTAGAAGCTCCAAGACAACAAGATCAAACAAGAGATTCAAAGGTATGATTCTAGATCTGTTTTAACATTGTTCTTATACCTAAATAGTCATTAGAAGTCTTGGATTCAAAGCATGTTTAATTATAAAGCCTAGATCCAATCATTAGGGTTTTGCATGCGCACATAACAAAGTTCTTATGGCTAAAACCTATCAGTAGTATTAGAGCCTAGCTTGGTTTCTATTAAATTGTTGCTTGTTTGTTTGAAACTTGTTTGAAAAATTCGAATTTTGGGTTTCTGAGTCGTAAACTCGACGAGTCCCATGGTGGACTCGACGAGTTGGCCTAACTCGACGAGTATAGTTGAGAACTTGACGAGTTCAAGCGTCAGTAAAGGCCAGATTCGGGATTTCTTCATGATTATCTTATGGAAACTTACCTTAATCATATTAGATCAACCCTAATCCGATTTTTTGATAGATATGACTATAATCTTGATCTAATTAAAGATATTTATCAACTAATAAAATATTTAATTTCCTTATATGATAATTAATTAATTATTTTGATTAATTTGGTAATTATCTTGCAAGAAATCTTGAATAAATCAAATGTAGATAATTAGGAAATTAATTGTTAATTAGAATTATTTGTTATTTGATCCTCTACGTTTTAAATGTTTAAAACTTGTCCTCAAGTTTTGACATTTATATTTTGTGATTAAAAGTTTTAATTTACACAATTTAAATTTCAAAACCTAGATTTTAAAATGTTTAAAATACAACCCTATACTAATATATATATATATATATATATATATATATATATATATATATATATATATATATATATATATATGGATAACTAGAATTCTAGTCTTACCGTTAGTAGGCCTCATTCACGAAGCCGATCTATAAGGTGGGTATAAGGTTGCGGCCTATAAAATGGAGCTTAATGGGTGTATACTCACACCCACCGCTTGCTTGATCGGTGGAGGGTCGTTAGCCGAACGGGTAGGATAGGGCAACCTCATCCTCTCATTAAAAGTATAATAAGTAATGCAAAGTAACTACACATATTTTTAAATTTCCTAATCTTAGTTACTTTAGGAAAAGTGAATTGATGCAATCCCATGAAATTACACTTTGCACCTTGCTAAGAAGTTAGTGGAGCGTGTATGGTTTATCGGCACACTAATTGGTTCCATGCAAAGGTGGCAAAGGGTGATTCATTGTTTATCATAGTTCGATGGAGCGTGTGTGGTTTACCGGCACGTCGAATAGGTGATCGTTACAATGAAGGTACCATGTGAATTTGCATGGTAATTCACACCCGCTTTGTGATCCTCGGTATCCCAGTCACAAACTAGAGGGGCATATTGAGATTTAAACATGCCATTGAATAGTTTTCAATGAATCTCATCCGAACCTAGAATTCTCAATACATTTAGGACTAATATTTAGGTTTTATGGTGGAGAATTAGTGAATCGTCATTCACTTACCTTCAATTTATTTGCATGTTAGATTACGGCATTCCTTTTCTAATATGTAAATGTTGTTGGATCCTAGCCCTAATTTTCTTATTGGGTGATAATTAGGGATTCATATTCTAATCTATCTTTGTCCTTTCTATTTGTAGATGTCGAACGCAAACAACGTTGCTGCTAGTTCTTTCACGTTGATGTGCCTTTGCCAAAAGGTCACCTTCGATGGAACGAACTTACGCGAATGGATAAGATACATTCGCACCATTGCTCGATATGAGGATAAGGAGTATGTCCTCGATGAGAAGCTCGAGAAAATCAACCCTGAAATCGCTACTCCGACTGAAATTACCGCTTTTGAAACTCATGAGCGAGATGCAACGAAGGTACATTGCTGTTGGGTTTTGAGCAATCTAACACTTCCTAAGTGTGCATGCAACCCTAATAAACCTTGGATCTATGTTTGTCTAAATACATGCAAAATAATAATTTTCCAAGGTTTATAACCTATCTAACATGGCATGGGGAACATTTCAACATAAAAGAGTTAGAAGAGATTACATACCTTTGTTGTGTTGGGTTCTTAGGAGTTTGAGGGCCAAGCACCAATAGTGTGAATGCCTCAAATGGAATCACAAACACCACAAACTCTTGGAAAACTTTGAGAGAGTATACACACTCTTGTATTTTCGGCCACACACATGCACACACACACTAGAACACTAGCTTTCTCTTAGGCTATCTTAGGCTCACTTTCATGCTCCATAAGCATGCTTATATAGTATGCATGGTTAGGGTGAAACCCTAATAACCCATGTCTTTTCCTATTCCAAGGATCCATGGGTTAAAAGCTCCATGGATCATCCATGGACTTCCACATAAGCCTAGCCCATTAACAAATGAGTATTAGCCCACACTATATAAAACAAATAGCCCATAATTTAATTAGTATTCCTTTTAATCTCTAAATTAATCCATAATTAATTTAAGACTAAAACTAATTAAATAACGTAACTTCATATTAATATATTATAACTCATAATATATTAATAAACATATGTGTATAACTCTCATAAAATTATCCATAATAGTTTGGATGAGATGCAACCCAAATGGACCATGCCGGTCGGGTCAAGTATATACCAAATAAGTTATGGACTTAGACACCTTATCCAACAGACTCCCACTTGGATAAGTCTAATAACTATATTTGCCTATAACTTCAGGAACCAACCAACAATCGTAGCTCTCGAAAACTCCCTCGAACAATGAAGACTCTGTCGAACTATGAAGCGCCATTTTAGATAAGTGATCACATAATCCTCTGTTCTCATGATATCAGCCGGACAAACACATGGAACTATGTCTTGCTTATTGTCTAGCAGTTGTTTCTCGATTATCCGATTTGTTTGACGAAGAACTTCACTGAACACATCGGTTTAGTTCTGACCAGGCCTGGTATATGGGTCAACACAAAATCATCGAGGGGCCCGGATATCGCTTCTATTTCTAGAAGGAACAGATAAACTTCGACTGATATGCTTGTTCTACTACTTATTGAATTGTACACAAAGGCACGTTTTATAACATCAAGTTACTGATGCGTTTACGTGCAATCAATGCACAACCAACTCATAGGTAACAACTCATATCTCTAGGTTTAAAGATTTATATGATGTTATCGTCTCACGATCACTCGAGATAAATTCCATGAAGTGATACAAGTGAGCTTGGGTTTATACCAATACTCATAACTTATGAGTACTCATGAATGTTGCAGCAACCATTGCCATGCCTAAACACCTTTAAGGCATCTACAAACCCAATTCATGACAATCTTGATTCATACCTACTTCCGACGTATGATCGATTGTGGAGGTTTGAACAAATTAATTATTCTGGAAGTCAAAACATGCAAAACTGAAACAATAGTAAATAATTGACAATGATAGTAACACTTTACTCATAAATAAATCACAAATTTTATTCATCATCAAACGTCGATTACATTTTACAAGTTTCAGGAAAACTATCTAATCTGTAAAGCTAATATCGTCCCTCAGCCCGATGCGTCTCGCATGCTGAAAATGTTTAACCCTCGTCAGTCCCTTCGTAAGGGGATCTGCAGGATTCTCATCTGACGATATCCTCCTTGTCACAAGGAGTCCTTCTTCAATCTTGTGCCTTATGAAGTGATATTTTCTGTCAATGTGTCGGGATCTGCCATGATCTCTTGGTTCCTTGGCTAAGATAACCGCAGCATTGTTGTCACAGAAAATTTCTATAGGTTCCTTAATAGCTGGTACAACTCCAAGGTCTCCGATGAAGTTCTTTAGCCATATCGCCTCCTTCGCTGCTTCACTCGCTGCTATATACTCTGATTCACAAGTCGAATCAGCCACCGTCTCCTGCTTGGAACTCTTCCAAGAAATTGCCCCTCCATTTAAGGTAAAGATCCAGCCCGACTGAGAGCGGAAATTATCCCTATCAGTCTGAAAACCAGCATCACTATACCCTAATATTCTCAAGTCATCACTGCCACCAAGGGTAAGGACCCAATCCTTAGTCCTCCGCAGGTACTTGAGAATGTTCTTTACCGCGGTCCAATGAGCCTTGCCAGGGTTCCCCTGATACCTGCTGACCATGCTCAAAGCAAATGCCACATCAGGACGGGTACAAGTCATAGCATACATGATCGAGCCAACTGCGGAAGCATATGGTAATTGGCTCATCTCAGCTATCTCAGCCTCTGTACTCGGACTCTGAGTCTTACTCAGTTTGGTATTGCTTTGGATCGGTAAATCTCCTTTCTTGGAATTCTCCATGTTGAACCTTTTCAACACCTTATCCAAGTAGATACTCTGACTAAGTCCAATCAGTCTTCTACTCCTTTCTCTTAATATCCTTATCCCTAGGATATAGGTAGCCTCCCCTAGGTCCTTCATAGCAAAGCACTTCCCAAGCCAGGACTTAACCTCCTGCAAGGTTGGGATGTCATTTCCTATGAGTAGTATGTCATCCACATACAGTACCAAGAAGCTAACTATACTCCCACTAGCTCTGACATACACGCAAGACTCATCTTCGCTTCTCAAGAAGCCAAACTCTTTTACCTTCTCATCAAAACAAAGATTCCAGCTACGAGATGCTTGTTTTAATCCATAAATGGATTTCTTAAGCTTGCATACTCTATTAGGGTGCTCTGCATTGACAAAACCCTCTGGCTGATTCATGTACACATCCTCAGCCAACTTTCCATTAAGGAAAGCGGTTTTGACATCCATTTGCCATATTTCATAATCATGAAATGCTGCAATGGCTAACATAACCCTAATAGACTTAATCTTGGCCACCGGCGAGAAGGTTTCATCATAATCAATACCTTGAGTTTGAGTAAAACCCTTCGCAACCAGTCGAGCCTTATAAGTATGCACTTTTCCTTCCATGTCGGTCTTCTTTTTGAAGATCCATTTGCACCCGACTGTTTTACGGCCTGGTACATTGTCAACCAAGTTCCAAACTTGATTGTCATACATGGACTGTATCTCGCTGTCCATAGCCTCCTTCCATTTAGCAGACTCCGGGCCTGCCATGGCCTGCTTAACACTGCTAGGTTCATCCAAATTTACTAGTGTACTATCACTAATAAACGTATCACCTTCCGTAGTAATATGAAAACCATAATAAAACGAAGGTGTGTTCCTAACCCGTGTGGAACGTCTCGGAGGTACAGACTCGTCAGCTGGATCAACAGGAGTTTCTACCTCAGGTTGATTGCTAGTGTCTGAGGTTCCTTCACCAATTGATTCTTGAATTTCTTCAAGATCAATCTGCCTCCCACTGTCTCCTTGGCTTATAAATTTTTTCTCGCGAAAGATCCCTCTTCGTGCTACAAAAACCACATTCTCACTGGGTCTGTAGAAAAGGTAACCGAAGGATTTCTGTGGGTAGCCGATGAAAATACACCTTTCACTTCGGGGTTCAAGCTTATCATGAGTTTCACGCCTCACGAAGGCTTCGCAACCCCAAATTTTGATGTGGTCCAAATTGGGAACCTTCCCAGTCCACATTTCATGAGGTGTTTTGGTAACCTTCTTTGTAGGGACTAGATTAAGGATATGGGCGGCAGTCTCTAAGGCATACCCCCAAAAAGAGATTGGTAACGAAACTCGACTCATCATAGAGCGAACCATGTCCAACAAGGTACGATTACGCCTCTCAGCTACACCATTCAGCTGTGGTGTCCTGGGAGGAGTCAATTGTGAGACAATCCCACACTCCTTAAGATAGTCAAGGAACTCGGTACTAAGATACTCACCACCTCGATCGGATCGAAGCATCTTAATGTTCCTGCCCAATTGATTTTCTACTTCCTGTTTGAATTCCTTAAACCTTTCAAAGGTTTCGGACTTGTGTTTGATCAAGTAGACATACCCATATCTACTATAATCATCAATAAAAGTCACATAATACCGATTAGCGTCCCTTGTGGCGGTTTTGAATGGCCCACATACATCAGTATGTATTAGGTCCAACAAACCTTCACCCCTCTCACAAGTTCCAGTGAAGGGTGATTTTGTCATTTTTCCAAGTAGACAAGATTCACAACTATCATCTGATTTGAGGTCAAATGATTCCAAGACTCCACTCTTTTGGAGTTGGTCTATGCGTTTCTTGTTTACATGTCCAAGACGACAATGCCACAATGATGCTTTATCTAGGCTAGTAGAAGAATCAATATACAACACATTATTTCCTAAGTTGTCTACAATCGACACAGTTTCATACACGCCATCACAAGGTAATGCTTTAAAATAAAACACATTATTAAAGAAAGCATTAATACCACCACATTCATTATCAAACGAAAAGGTAAAACCTTGTTTGTACAAAGCATGAAAAGAAATAATATTCCTCGCCATTTCAGACGAGAATACACATTTATTCAAATCTAATTTTAACCCATTATTAAGCAACAAAGTATAAACTCCAATCTTGGAAACAGGTGAAGCCTTCCTATTCCCCATGATTAAGTTTATCGTCCCGTGCTCCACATCCTCACTTCTTCTTAGGCCCTGCAAATCAGAACATATGTGAATACCACATCCTGTATCAAGCACCCAAGAGTTAGAATATGTTGAGTAATTAGACAATATAGTGTAAATACCTGCATAGGTGGGTTTCACTTTCCCATCCTTTAGATCCTGCAAGTACTTAGGGCAGTTTCGCTTCCAGTGTGCCTTTTCATGGCAATAAAAGCATTCAGCATCCTTAGGAATGGCAGAAGGAGTGACAGAACCGTTCTTAGTCTTGGATGAGGAGCCTTCAAGAGACTTTCCCTTGGTACCCTTCGAAGGGTGCTTCCTCTTTTTCCCTTTGCCTTGCCCAATAGCTAAAACAGGGGTAGAAGTTGGAGTAGGAGTAGTAGAGGTAACAACCGCTTTACCCTTAAGACCGGTTTCAGCGGTCTTCAAGAGTCCTTGAAGCTTGCTGAGGGTAACTTCCTCCTTGTTCATATGATATGTCATTCGAAAATGATCATAACAAGAAGGCAAGGAGTGCAAAATGATGTCAATTGCTAACTCCTCGGGGATGTTAACATTCAGCTTCAGCAAACGGTCCACATACCTTTGCATCTTTTGCATGTGGCCCGTGACGGATTCACCGTCCTTCATGCGGGTAGTTATTATGGAGGAGATTATTTCATACCGCTCCTGACGAGCACTCTGATGGTACCTTTCCATCAAGTCTTGGTGCATCTCAAAAGGGTAGAAATCTTCATATGACTTTTGGAGCTCGGCTGTCATCGTGGCCATCATGATACATGCCACCTTAGTAGCATCTCTCTCATGAGTCCTGTATTCAGCGATCTCCTCAGGAGTAGCAGTAGACTCATCAAGTTCTTTTAACTCCTTATCGAGGACATATTCCTTGTCCTCGTAACGAGTAACCATCCTGATGTTCCTAATCCAATCCATGAAGTTGGAACCATCAAAGATGACCCTCCCACAAAGATTCATGAGAGAGAAAGAACCAGTTGGGTTAGAGCCTGAAGCATTAGTGTTGGAAGACATCTGAAAGAAGAAAGTAAGTCTAGATTAGATATTTAGGATCCTTAATAAGACACCCAAATGTAATATTAAGGCTAGGATCCAATCACAATATATTACACTTAGAAGAGGGATGCCGTAATCTAAGTAATAATATATTTGAAAGGTAGGCGAATGACGATTCACCAATTTCCACCATGAAAACGAAATGATTAATTAGGTTTAATTGGATTTGAAATTCCTAGATTCTTTTGAGATTCATTGAACTTTTCAATGGCATGTTTCAATCTCGATTGTGCCCTTCAAGTTTTGTGACTGGGATGCCGAGGATCACAAAACAAGGTGTGAATAACCATGCTAACTCACTTGGTACTCCTAATATTATCACCTAATCAATGTGCCGGTTAACCACACACGCTCCATTGATCTATGACAACATTAAGTTACCCTTCGTGATCCTTACTAGTCTAATTAGTGTGCCGGTTAACCACACACGCTCCACTAACGACTTGGTAAGGTACAAAGTGTGAATTCCATGGATTAGCACCATGTTCACATTTTCCTAAAATAACTAAGATTGGGAATTAAAAGAGTTTAGTTATTTTATAATATTCATTATACTTTTAATGAGGATTTAAAGTCGTTGTTCTACCCGTCCGGCTAACGACCCTCCACCGATCAAGCAAGCGGTGGGTGAGAGTATACACCCATTAAGTCGCCATTTTATAGGCAACAACCTTATACCCACCTTATAGACCGGCTTCGTAAATGAGGCCTACTAACGGTAAAACGACTTATTCTTATACATATATATAATAATTAACCATTAATGTTATAAATAGTATAAGGGTTGAATTTTAACTATTAAAACTCTAAGGTTTGGAATTAAAGTTTATTAAAGTGTGTGAAACTTTACAAATTCCAAAACTTGAGGACAAGTTTTGTAACTTTGCAAAACTCTTCATTTCATAACTTATGAATTAAAGGTTCATAAAAATGAAGACTCTTCATTTTCATGTAACTTATGTGTTTTAAGTGTGTGTTAAATGAAAGTGACCTTTGGTAATCCATAACTTGAGGACAAATTATGGACTCCATTAAAACACATAAATGATTAAGAATTAATTCTAAACAATTCAGCAAATAATTCCTATCATTTTCTAAATTCATAAGAACATGAACATGATCATCAAAAATTCAAGAATTATATGAACACATAAAATCATGGATTTTTGATATATGCTATTGTAAATGGATTAGAACAACCATTACACCAACTAAAATAAGTTTTACAACACCAAAACAATTTAGGGTAATGTTTCCAGTCCATTTCCAGCAGCAAAAGTCGAGATTCTGCATTCTTTCGATCCTACTCGCCGAGTGCACGAACGGACTCGTCGAGTAGGTTGAAGTTTGCCTTGGACTCGGCGAGTCCCCCCAATGGACTCGGCGAGTCTAGCATGCAGACAGCAACGATTTCGACTTTTTTCACTATTTTGCATCAAGTATCAAACAAGCAAGCCTAGGCTCTGGTACCACTGTTGGGTTTTGAGCAATCTAACACTTCCTAAGTGTGCATGCAACCCTAATAAACCTTGGATCTATGTTTGTCTAAATACATGCAAAATAATAATTTTCCAAGGTTTATAACCTATCTAACATGGCATGGGGAACATTTCAACATAAAAGAGTTAGAAGAGATTACATACCTTTGTTGTGTTGGGTTCTTAGGAGTTTGAGGGCCAAGCACCAATAGTGTGAATGCCTCAAATGGAATCACAAACACCACAAACTCTTGGAAAACTTTGAGAGAGTATACACACTCTTGTATTTTCGGCCACACACATGCACACACACACTAGAACACTAGCTTTCTCTTAGGCTATCTTAGGCTCACTTTCATGCTCCATAAGCATGCTTATATAGTATGCATGGTTAGGGTGAAACCCTAATAACCCATGTCTTTTCCTATTCCAAGGATCCATGGGTTAAAAGCTCCATGGATCATCCATGGACTTCCACATAAGCCTAGCCCATTAACAAATGAGTATTAGCCCACACTATATAAAACAAATAGCCCATAATTTAATTAGTATTCCTTTTAATCTCTAAATTAATCCATAATTAATTTAAGACTAAAACTAATTAAATAACGTAACTTCATATTAATATATTATAACTCATAATATATTAATAAACATATGTGTATAACTCTCATAAAATTATCCATAATAGTTTGGATGAGATGCAACCCAAATGGACCATCCCGGTCGGGTCAAGTATATACCAAATAAGTTATGGACTTAGACACCTTATCCAACAATTGCATCATGATAGCCACCATGAACTCCGAATTCCAAAAGTCCTAAGAGGACATGTACCCGTACGAGATGCATCCAGACTTATTGGAAAGATACCATCAGAACACGAGACAAGAGCGTTACGAGGTTTTCACTAACATGATTTCTGCTAAGATGGTCATGGAGAGTCTCTTACCGTGCACCTGCAAAAGATGCAAAGGTATGTCAACCTCCTTCGCTAGTTAAATGTTGATTTTGGGGAAGACTTGGCGATCGACATGGTGCTTCACTCTTTGCCTCCAATGTACAATCAATTTAGGATGACCTACCACATGAACAAAGAGGAGGTCACCCTAAGCAAACTCCAAGGTCTCTTGAGGGTCGTTGAGAGCAACTTCAAAGACAAGTCTGTTGCACCAACTCCCAATCCACCCGCTGCTCCTGTCTTGGCTATTGGTCAAGGAAAGGGAAAGAAGAGGAAGGCTTCGTCTAAGAACTATCGCAAGGTTAAAGCCCGAGATGGTTCCTCTTCTAGTGGGACCAAAGTTGATCCCGCTAAGCCCTGCCCTAACCCTAAGGAGGCAGAGTGCCACCACTGCCACAAGATAGGACATTGGAAGAGAAGCTGCCCAGAGTACCTGCAAGCCATCAAGGAAGGAAAGATCAAGCCATCTTTCGCAGGTATATATACAATTAAATCTAACGATTCTAATCATGCTATTTCTTGGGTTCTTGATACCGGTTGTGGTTACCACATTTGTTCTAATGTGCAGGGACTAAGAAGAAGTAGGGATATGGAGCATGGAAGAATACATCTAATCATGGGGAACAGAAGATCGTCGCCTGTGACCAAGATTGGAGTGTATTCTTTAGTGCTTAGGAATAATTTATGTTTAGATTTGAACAATTGTTGCTATTCGCCATAAATGGTTAGAAACATCATTTCATTTCATGGTTTATATAGACAAGGTTTTAGATTTTCTTTTAATAATGAGAATGGTTCTATTTTGGCTTATCTAAATGGTGTCTTTTACATTGAAGCTATACCATGTAATGGAATTTATGAAACTGTTATGATTGTTGATAACTTAGGAAATGATGTTTTGAACATAGATTCTTCCACTAGTATGGATAGAGCATCCTTGTGGCATTGTCGTCTTGGACATGTCAACAAGAAACACATAGCCCAACTCCAAAAGGATGGAGTGTTGGAGTCATTCGACCTTAGGGAAGATGACACGTGCGAGTCTTGTTTACTTGGAAAGATGACTAAATCACCCTTCACAAGTATGTATGAAAGGGGTGAGGTTCTATTGGACCAAATACATACCGATGTATGTGGACCGTTTAGATCAACCACGAAGGATGGGAACCGCTTCTACGTGACTTTTACCGATGATTATAGTAGATATGGGTATATCTATTTAAAGTTAGAAACCTTTGAAAAGTTCAAAGAGTTCAAGAATGAAGTGGAGAATCAATTGGGGAGGAAAATCAAGATGCTTCGATCTGATCGAGGAGGAGAGTACCTAAGTCTTGAATTCCATGATTATCTCAAGCAATGTGGAATAGTTTCACAATTGATGCCTCCTAGGACACCGCAGTTGAATGGTGTGGCAGAAAGGCGTAATCGAACCCTATTGGATATGGTTCGCTCTATGATGAATCGTGCTTCACTATCTATCTCTTTTTGGGGGTATGCCTTAGAAACTGCCGCCCATATCCTTAACCGAGTCCCTACTAAGAAGGTTGCCAAAACACCTCACGAGATGCGGACAGGGAAAGCTCCCTCATTGGCACATATCAAGGTTTGGGGTTGCGAGGCTTTCGTAAGACGAGATACTCACGACAAGCTCAAACCTCGAAGTGAGCGATGTATTTTCATCGGTTACCCGCAGGCATCCTTTGGATATCCCTTCTATAGACTGAAGGACAATGTTGTCTTCGTTGCGAGGAGAGGAGTTTTCCGAGAGCGAGAACTCATAAGCCAAGGAGACAGTGGGAGGCAAATCGAACTTGAAGAGATTCAAGAGTTGATAGATGAAGGAACCTCTACCGCTGGCACTCAACCCGAGGAGGAAACTCTAATTGAACCGATTGACGAATCCTTACCTCTTAGACGTTCCGATAGAGTTAGAGTTCTACCCTACTATTATGGTTTTCATATTACTACCGAAGGGGACACGTATATTAGTGATGGTACACTAATAAATCTTGATGGACCTAATAGCTATAAGGAAGCCATGGCAGGCCCGGAGTCTGCGAAATGGAAAGAGGCAATGGATAGCGAGATGCAATCCCTGCATGATAACCAAGTTTGGAATTTGGTTGATAATGTGCCTGGACGTAAGACCGTTGGGTGCAAATGGATCTTCAAGAAGAAGACCGACGTGGATGGAAACGTACACACATATAAAGCGCGATTGGTTGCGAAGGGCTTTACTCAAACTCCCGGAGTTGAATATGATGAGACCTTCTCACCAGTTGCGAAGATATAATCTATTAGAGTGATGCTAGCGATTGCCGCATTTCATGATTATGAGATTTGGCAAATGGATGTCAAGACCGCTTTCCTTAACGGAAAGTTGGGTGAGGATGTTTACATGGCTCAGCCAGAGGGGTTTGTGGATCCGAAGCATCCGAATAGAGTGTGTAAGCTTGAGAAGTCCATTTATGGACTTAAGCAAGCGTCTCGCAGATGGAATCTTTGCTTCGATGATAAAGTCAAAGAGTTTGGATTTGTACGAAGCGAAGATGAATCTTGTGTATATGTCAAAGCCAGTGGGAGTATAGTAAGCTTCCTCATTCTATATGTCGATGACATATTACTCATAGGAAACGACATCCCGACTCTACAGGAAGTTAAGTCCTGGCTCGAGAAGTGCTTCGCTATGAAGGACCTCGGTGAGGCTTCTTACATTTTGGGAATAAGGATAGTAAGAGAAAGAAGTAAGAGACTAATTGGAATTAGTCAGAACACTTACTTAGAGAAGGAACTAAAACGTTTTAGTATGGAAAACTCGAAGAAGGGAGAATTACCGATACAAAGTAATGCCAAATTGAGTAAGACTCAAAGTCCGAGTACCGAAGCTGAAATAGTAGAAATCAGCCGAGTACCATACGCTTCCGCAGTTGGCTCAATCATGTATGCTATGACTTGTACTCTCCCTGATGTAGCCTTCGCTTTGAGTATGGTTAGTAGATATCAAGGGAACCCTGGCAGAGCCCATTGGATTGTGGTGAAGAATATCCTTAAGTACCTTCGGTGGAAGAAGGAATGGTTTTTAGTCCTCGGAGGGAGTGATGACTTGAAGGTGCGAGGGTATAGTGACGCCAGCTTTCAGACCAACAGGGACAACTACCGTTCGCAATCGGGTTGGGTCTTTACCCTGAATGGAGGAACAGTGACATGGAAGAGTTCCAAGCAGGAAACCGTAGCTGATTCAACGTGTGAATCAGAGTACATTGCAGCAAGCGAAGTGTCGAAAGAGGCAATATGGTTGAAGAACTTCATCGGTGATCTTGGAGTTGTACCTACCGTAAAGGAGCCCATGGAGATTTTCTGTGATAACGAAGGAGCGGTTGCCTTGACCAAGGAACCAAGGGATCATGGTAGATCACGACATATCGACAGAAAATATCAATTTATTAGACATCGTGTAGAAGAAGGACAACTCGTAGTGAAGAGGATATCATCAGAAGATAACCTAGCAGATCCGCTTACGAAGGGACTGAGCAGGGTTAAGCACTTGCAGCATGCTAGGTGTATTGGGCTAAAGGATGATATTAGCATAGATTAGATAGTATTAGAAACGTGTAATAGATAAATGTAATTAACATTTGATGATTAAATAAAGGATTTTTATTTATGAGTAATGTTACTATCATATGTTAAGTGTTTAACTATTGTTTCACTTTGCATGTTTTGACTTCCAGAATAATTGAGTTTATTAGGAATAATCAAATTGTTCAAATTGTCCACAATCGTTCATATGTTGGAAGTAGGTATGAATGAAGATTGTCATGAATTGGTGTGTAGATTGTCTAAATGGTGTTAGACATAGCAAAGGGTTGCTGCAACATTCATGAGTGCTTATGAACTAGTTTTGAGCATTGGAACAAACCCGCGCTTGCTGGAATCACCTTATGGAATATGATATAAAAGGGTGGTCGCAAAATGATAATATCATATAGTCTTAAAACCTAGATATATGGTTTGTTATTTTTTAATTGATTGTACATTGATAATGCGAAAACGCATCAGTAACTCGATGTTATAAAACGCATTGTTGTGTATAGTTGGTTAATGTGACAACCCGAAATTTCTAGTTTACATTCTTCATTTTTATCAAAGTTAGCTTCGTTTTGCTATTTTATAATGAATTCTCGAGTCTAAAAGAGTGCTTAAGGTTTAGTATAATTGAAATATGCGTCGAAGGATGGGTTAGTTTGGGTGTAGCATTGGAAAAACGAGCCAAACACACCAAACCAGGTGTGTGCGGCCGCACACTAGTGTGTGCGTCCAGCCAGCCGCACACAGGCCAACCACACACACCCCCAACTGCACACACCCTCCTATATATACTAGCCTTGGTCATTTTGATCATATCTTACACTCTTACAAAGCTAGGACTCGAAAATCCTCTCAAGTATCATCCGGAAAGGTAACATCTTTCACCAAGAACACCAAGCACACCATGTTTTCTGGCAGCACACGCTTCTGGTAGCACACCTGGCCGCACACATGGCCACACACACGTGCTGGTAGCACACCTGGCCGTACACATGGCCGCACACACACATATAGTGTGTATTTAGGCCATACACTCTCTTGTATAGCCTTTTAACCCTTCGTACAATCGTTTATGGTTGTAACACTTCAATATAAGTGTTTACTAGTCCCTAAAATGGTCCCAATTTAATAGTTAGTTGTTCATAACACTAATTATATTCATATATGTATCAATATGTGCTAAATAGGATTCGCGTGTGTACTCAAGTCACCACTTGATACTTAGCAACAAATCCAACATTGTCATCAGAACCACTCACTACAGGTGAGTTCATACCCCTGAATGAACCTTTTAAATGTTTTTATACGTTTTATAGGGGGGGGATACAAGTTAAACATGCCAGTTATCATATCAATCATATGTAATTGATAACCCGCATGCATAAGGATTTACCACACTGTAAACTGTTTTACTGAGTATAATGACTATAAATGGTTTTCTGAAATGTTTTCACTTGTTCAAAATTCTCACTTATACTGTTTATTCAAACTCTCATTTCAAACTGATTTATGAAAGGTTTCCAAAGAATTTCTAAAGGTTTTAAATCAACCTTATTTCACAAAGGAATACCAAGTCGTGATTTTATTAATATATAAAGGCTTTCCAAAGTTTACGTCTATGTTTTTATACTTCTACTTGGTTAAGATACCACTGCGTTATTTCTGTTTAGTTAATACTTCCACTTCGTGATGTACTTATACTTGATAACGTTTGCATTTCGTGATTCACTTATACCTGCTGGATGCTTATACTCGTTCACACTCTCACTTAGTGATACGTTTCTACTTCATTAATACTTGATATCGTTTCTACGTCACTTATACTTGATATCACTTCTACTTCACTTATACTTAGTATCGCTTTTACTTCACTTATACTCGATACGCTCCTACTTCACTTGATGTCGCTTCTACTTCGTGATACACTTACATTTGGCACGCTTATACTTCACGATTCGGTTATTCCACAATGTACACTCATACTTCACGATATGAATCCACTTGTTACACAATCAAGCATAGTTAGATGTATGTCCATGCTTGTCTAGATGCATAAAAGTAATGATTTAAGGACTTAGGAACGCTTGTCCGCCCTATTTCCTTTTCTTCGTTGAGATGTGGTCTGGTGGGATCGGATGTCCATCCGAAGGTCGTTTGATTCATTAGTTATATATTATGTACACAAGCATGGACATATGGGATTACTTCAGTCAGTTTAGTTACGAGTCTCTACCTCTAGTTCAACACTTACATTAGAAACCTACTACCCACTATTTGGAAGTCTCTACCCACTATTTGGGATGCATCTTCAGGACACGGCCTTCTCCTTCGTCTAGTTGGTAACCAAAGTCTCCTGTAGGGAGAGTGGACATTGTGTGTATAGATCTATACGGGATTGACACCCCCACACCCTGACTGCTAGCTACAGTCCACGACCTACTAAGCCAAGGGGTGACAAATGTCATATTCTCTAGACGCTTGTAGGGCGTCTGGTACTCTAGTGTTGGTTAGTATGGTTACGAGAATCCCAGGTTGCCTTATAATTCATGGCCTTAAGGTAATGGTATTTCACCGGCAATTTACACTATATGCTGGTAACTCATTTTCAGAGTCACACTGTTTTGACCTTGCAAGATGTATCTTTCATTTGATACAGTCTGCGGTCTGTATTCTCTGTTTTGACGTTGCAAGATGTATCTTTCATTTGATACTATCTGCGGTCTGTATTCACTATTTTAGACCTTAACAGCTGTACCTTTCCTTTGGTACCTTCTGGGGTCTGTGTCTTCTTTTGTTAGACTGAATCAGGCGAGTCGTTCGTTCGATACTCTCCTGGAGTCTATGATTACTTTGCCTTAGTCAGCAGTCCTCACTGCGGAGGCATATGTTATTTCCCTGACTTCTCTTGCTTTCTTAAATAATCAAATTCAATATTTTGATAATGATAGCGATTAAGGGAAAACTACTTTTTTTTTTACCACACAACTCTGTCCAGTCTTGGTAGAAGGCTGCTTTTATTAAAGAAAATATAGGATTTTCTGGAAAGAATTCTAATACACGGTAATCACTTAAACTACTACTTTTATTAAAGTTATTGAATAAAAACGTCACTAAATGCTTATGAACTCACCAGCATTTGTAAAAATGCTGATACTCGCTTTTCAAATAACTTGTACTCTCAGGACAGCATTAGACAGGTACATTCCCGGAGCTGCTGATGAAGATGGCTTAGTACCTTGCTGTACTTATTATAATTACTTGTACACCTTGATACCTTGTAATGTAAACCATGTAAAATTATTACTATTAATGAAATGTTTTGTTGTACTTTGATTACTATAACGCATGTGTTGTGATACTTGACATGACGTCATCCACCCCAGAACGTTTCCGCCGTTCCGGTTTTGGGGTATGACAGTTACTGAATAAGTAAATCCATATAAGTCGAAGTTTATCTGTAACTTTTATCTAAGAAGGTAAAAGCAATATCTCGGTTGCTCGATGATTTGATTTGACTTATGTGCCGGGCCCGGTCAGAACTAAATTGATGTGTTCGATTAAGTTCTATGTCGAATAAATCAGAGATCGAGAAACCTAAATGCTTGACTAACCATTCCATAGGATTGTCAGCATGATATCTAACAGAGGACTGTACGATCCCTTATCTAAAGGACAAGATTGATTAGATCAGAGTTTGACAGCGTCTTTGAGAGCTACGATTGCAAATCGAATTGTACTTGTGCATATAGTTACTAGACTTATCCAAGTGGGAGACTGTTGGAATAGTGTCTAAGGCTGCAACTATATTAGGCAAGTATTTGACCCGGTTGTGCATGGTCCTTTTGGGTTGCCTTCACCATAGCAACTTGATAGGATGATTTATTAAGAGAGAATAAATATTATTAATATATTATGGGAATAATATAAAGGATAATAATATTGTTATTTGATTAATATAAGTCATAAATTAATTGGTATTAATTTGGTGACTTAAAGAGATTAATTAAATAAAAGGGTGTAAACTGTCAATTGTTTGATAGTTAAACTTTAGACTGTAAATCCTTTGTGGATAGATGTTGGACGAATTCTAGAAGCTAAATGATAGCTTAAAATCGTTCATTGCTTATCTAAGGAAAGTATATGGATTGCTTTAAGAGAAGATTATCCAACTAGTGTTTAAGCTGTAACCCTTAAGGAGTCTACAAGTATAAATAGACCCTATGGCAAAGGGAAATCGGGACTTGATCTACAGTAGAGAAACCCTGGCCGAATTCCCTCCCCTCTCCGCTCTCTCAAATCATCCACCTTGCTATTTGGTGTTTGTAAGCCATTAGAGGAGTGACAACTGTGACTCTAGAAGCTCCAAGACAACAAGATCAAAAAGGAGATTCAAAGGTATGATTCTAGATCTGTTTTAACATTGTTCTTATAACTAAATAGTCATTAGAAGTCCTGGATTCAAAACATGTTTAATTAGAAAGCCTAGATCCAAGCAATAGGGTTTTGCATGCGCACATAGGAAAGTTCTTATGGCTAAAACCCATCAGTGGTATCAGAGCCTAGCTTGGTTTCTATTAAATTGTTGCTTGTTTGTTTGAAACTTGTTTGGAAAATTCGAATTTTGGGTTTCTGAGTCGTAAACTCGACGAGTCCCATGGTGGACTCGACGAGTTGGCCTAACTCGACGAGTATAGTTGAGAACTCGATGAGTTCAAGCGTCAGGAATGGCCAGATTCAGGATTTCTTCATGATTATCTTATGAAACTTACCTTAATCATATTAGATCAACCCTAATCCGATTTTTTGATATATATGACTATAATCTTGATCTAATTAAAGATATTTATCAACTAATAAAATATTTAATTTCCTTATATGATAATTAATTAACTATTTTGATTCATTTGAAAATTATCTTGCAAGAAATCTTCAATAAAACAAATATAGATAATTAGGAAATTAATTGTTAATTAGAATTATTTGTTATTTGATCCTCTATGTTTTAAATGTTTAAAACTTGTCCTCAAGTTTTGACATTTATATTTTGTGATTAAAAGTTTTAATTTAGACAATTTAAATTTCAAACCCTAGATTTTAAAATGTTTAAAATACAACCCTATACTAATATAATATTACAAGATAATATATATATATATATATATATATATATATATATATATATATATATATATATATATATATATATATATATATATATATATATATATGCATAACTAAAATGCTAGTCTTACCGTTAGTAGGCCTCATTCACGAAGCCGATCTATAAGGTGGGTATAAGGTTGCGGCCTATTAAATGGCGCTTAATGGGTGTACACTCACACTCACCGCTTGCTTGATCGGTGGAGGGTCGTTAGCCGAACGGGTAGGATAAGGCAACCTCATCCTCTAATTAAAAATATAATAAGTAATACAAAGTAACTACACATTTTTTAAAAAATTTCCCAATCTTAGTTACTTTAGGAAAAGTGAAGTGATGCAATCCCATGAAATTACACTTTGCACCTTGCTAAGAAGTTAGTGGAGCGTGTATGGTTTACCGGCACACTAATTGGTACCAAGAAAAGGTGGCAAAGGGTGATTCATTGTTTATCATAGTTCGATGGAGCGTGTGTGGTTTACCGGCACGTCCAATAGGTGATCGTTACAATGAAGGCACCATGTGAATTTGCATGGTAATTCACACCCGCTTTGTGATCCTCGGTATCCCAGTCACAAACTAGAGGGGCATATCGAGATTTAAACATGCCATTGAATAGTTTTCAATGAATCTCATCTGAACCTAGAATTCTCAATACATTTAGGACTAATAGTTAGGTTTTATGGTGGAGAATTAGAGAATCGTCATTCACTTACCTTCAATTTATTTGCATGTTAGATTACGACATCCCTTTTCTAATATGTAAATGTTGTTGGATCCTAGCCCTAATTTTTTTATTGGGTGATAATTAGGGATTCATATTCTAATCTATCTTTGTCCTTTCTATTTGTAGATGTCGAACGCAAACAACGCTGCTGCTAGTTCTTTCACGTTGATGTGCCTTTTCCAAAAGGTCACCTTCGATGGAACGAACTTTAGAGAATGGATAAGATACATTCGCACCATTGCCCGCTATGAGGATAAGGAGTATGTCCTCGATGAGAAGCTCGAGAAAATCAACCCTAAAATCACTACTCCGGCTGAAATTACCGCTTTTGAAACTCATGAGCGAGATGCAATGAAGGTACATTGCATCATGATAGCCACCATGAACTCCGAATTCCAAAAGTCCTACGAGGACATGTACCCGTACGAGATACATAAAGACTTATTGGAAAGATACCACTAGAACGCGAGACAAGAGCGTTATGAGATTTTCACTAACATGATTTCCGCTAAGATGGGTCATGGAGAGTCTCTTTCCGTGCACCTGCAAAAGATGCAAAGGTATGTCTACCGCCATCACAAGTTAAATGTTGACTTTGGGGAAGACTTGGCGATCGACATGGTGCTTCACTCTTTGCCTCCGATGTACAATCAATTTAGGATGACCTACCACATGAACAAAAAGGAGGTCACCCTAAGCAAACTCCAAGGTCTCTTGAGGGTCGCTAAGAGAAACTTCAAAGACAAGTCTGTTGCACCAACTCCCAATCCACCCGCTGCTCCTGTCTTGGCTATTGGTCAAGGAAAGGGAAAGAAGAGGAAGGCTTCGTCTAAGAACTATCACAATGTTAAAGCCCGAGATGGTGCCTCTTCTAGTGGGACCAAAGTTGATCCCGCTATGCCCTACCCTAACCCTAAGGAGTCAGAGTGCCACCACTGCCACAAGATAGGAAATTGGAAGAGAAGCTGCCCAGAGTACCTGCAAGACATCAAGGAAGGAAAGATCAAGCCATCTTTCGCAGGTATATATACAATTAAATCTAACGATTCTAATCATGCTATTTCTTGGGTTCTTGATACCGGTTGTGGTTACCACATTTGTTCTAATGTGCAGGGACTAAGAAGAAGTAGGGATGTGGAGCAAGGAAGAATCAATCTAATCATGGGGAACAAAAGATCGTCGCTTGTGACCAAGATTGGAGTGTATTCTTTAGTGCTTAGGAATAATTTATTTTTAGATTTGAACAATTGTTGTTATTCGCCAGAAACGGCTAGAAACATCATTTCATTTCATGGTTTATATAGAGAAGGTTTTAGATTTTATTTTAATAATAAGAATGGTTCTATTTTGGCTTATCTAAGTGGTGTCTTTTACATTGAAGCTATACCATGTAATGGAATTTATGAAACTGTTATGATTGTTGATAACTTAGGAAATGATGTTTTGAACATAGATTCTTCCACTAGTATGGATAGAGCATCCTTGTGGCATTGTCGTCTTGGACATGTCAACAAGAAACGCATAGCCCAACTCCAAAAGGATGGAGTGTTGGAGTCATTCGACCTTAGGGAAGATGACACGTGCGAGTCTTGTTTACTTGGAAAGATGACTAAATCACCCTTCACAAGTACGTGTGAAAGGGGTGAGGGTCTATTGGACCTAATACATACCGATGTATGTGGACCGTTTAGATGAACCACGAAGGATGGGAACCGCTTCTACGTGACTTTTACCAATGATTATAGTAGATATGGGTATATCTATTTAAAGTCAGAGACCTTTGAAAAGTTCAAAGAGTTCAAGAATTAAGTAGAGAATCAATTGGGGAGGAAAATCAAGATGCTTCGATCCGATCGAGGAGGAGAGTACCTTAGTCTTGAATTCCACGATTATCTCAAGGAGTGTGGAATAGTTTCACAATTGACGCCTCCTAGGACACGGCAGTTGAATGGTGTGGTAGAAAGGCGTAATCGAACCCATTTGGATATGGTTCGCTCTATAATGAATCGTGCTTCACTACCTATCTCTTTTTGGGGGTATGCCTTAGAAACTGCCGCCCATATACTTAACCGAGTCCCTACTAAGAAGGTTGCCAAATCACCTCACGAGATGTGGACAGGGAAAGCTCCCTCGTTGGCACATATCAAGTTTTGGGGTTGCGAGGATTTCGTAAGACGATATACTCACGACAAGCTCGAACCCCGAAGTGAGCGATGTATTTTCATCGGTTACCCGCAGGCATCCTTTGGATATCCCTTCTATAGACTGAAGGACAATGTTGTCTTCGTTGCGAGGAGAGGAGTTTTCCGAGAGCGAGAACTCATAAGCCAAGGAGACAGTGGGAGGCAAATCGAACTTGAAGAGATTCAAGAGTTGATAGATGAAGGAACCTCTACCGCTGGCACTCAACCCGAGGAGGAAACTCTAATTGAACCGATTGACGAATCCTTACCTCTTAGACGTTCCGATAGAGTTAGAGTTCTACCCTACTATTATGGTTTTCATATTACTACCGAAGGGGACACGTATATTAGTGATGGTACACTAATAAATCTTGATGAACCAAATAGCTATAAGGAAGCCATGGCAGGCCCGGAGTCTGCGAAATGGAAAGAGGCAATGGATAGCGAGATCCAATCCATGCATGATAACCAAGTTTGGAATTTGGTTGATAATGTGCCCAGACGTAAGACCGTTGGGTGCAAATGGATCTTCAAGAAGAAGACCGACGTGGACGGAAATGTACACACATATAAAGCACGATTGGTTGCGAAGGGCTTTACTCAAACTCCCGGAGTTGACTATGATGAGACCTTCTCACCAGTTGCGAAGATAAAATCTATTAGAGTGATGCTAGCTATTGCCGCATTTCATGATTATGAGATTTGGGAAATGGATGTCAAGACCGCTTTCCTTAACGGAAAGTTGGCTGAGGATGTTTACATGGCTCAGCCAGAGGGGTTTGTGGATCCGAAGCATCCGAATAGAGTGTGTAAGCTTGAGAAGTCCATTTATGGACTTAAGCAAGCGTCTCGCAGATGGAATCTTTGCTTCGATGAGAAAGTCAAAGAGTTTGGATTTGTACGAAGCGAAGATGAATCTTGTGTATATGTCAAAGCCAGTGGGAGTATAGTAAGCTTCCTCATTCTAAATGTCGATGACATATTACTCATAGGAAACGACATCCCGACTCTGCAGGAAGTTAAGTCCTGGCTCGGGAAGTGCTTCGCTATGAAGGACCTCGGAGAGGCTTCTTACATTTTGGGAATAAGGATAGTAAGAGAAAGAAGTAAGAGACTAATTGGACTTAGTCAGAACACTTACTTAGAGAAGGGACTAAAACGTTTTAGTATGGAAAAATCGAAGAAGGGAGAATTTCCGATACAAAGTAATGCCAAATTGAGTAAGACTCAAAGTCCGAGTACCGAAGCTGAAATAGCAGAAATGAGCCCAGTACCATACGCTTCCGCAGTTGGCTCAATCATGTACACTATGACTTGTACTCGCCCTGATGTAGCCTTCGCTTTGAGCATGGTTAGTAGATATCAAGGGAACCCTGGCAGAGCCCATTGGATTGCGGTGAAGAATATCCTTAAGTACCTTCGGAGGACGAAGGAATGGTTTTTATTCCTCAGAGGGAGTGATGACTTGAAGGTGCGAGGGTATAGTGACGCCAGCTTTCAGACCGACAGGGACAACTACCGTTCGCAGTCGGGCTGGGTCTTTACCCTGAATGGAGGAACAATGACATGGAAGAGTTTCAAGCATGAAACCATAGCTGATTCAACTTGCGAATCAGAGTACATTCCAGCAAGCGAAGCGTCGAAAGAGGCAATATGGCTGAAGAACTTCATCGGTGATCTTGGAGTTGTACCTGCCATAAAGGAGCCCATGGAGATTTTTTGTGATAACGAAGGAGCGGTTGCCTTGACCAAGGAACCAATGGATCATGGTAGATCACGATATATCGACAGAAAATATCACTTTATTAGACATCGTGTAGAAGAAGGACAACTCATAGTGAAGAGGATATCATCAGAAGATAACCCAGCAGATCCGCTTACGAAGGGACTGAGCAGGGTTAAGCACTTGCAGCATGCTAGGAGTATTGGGCTAAAGGATGATATTAGCATAGATTAGATAGTATTAGAAACGTGTAATAGATAAATGTAATTAACATTTGATGATTAAATAAAGGAGTTTTATTTATGAGTAATGTTACTATCATATGTTAATAGTTTAACTATTGTTTCACTTTGCATGTTTTGACTTCCAGAATAATTGAGTTTATTAGGAATAATCGAGTTGTTCAAATTGTCCATAATCGTTCATATGTTGGAAGTAGATATTCATGAAGGTTGTCGTGAATTGTTGTGTAGATTGTCTAAATGGTGTTAGACATAGCAAAGGGTTGCTGCAACATTCATGAGTGCTTATGAACTAGTTTTGAGCATTGGAACAAACCCGCGCTTGCTGGAATCACCTTATGGAATATGATATAAAAGGGTGATCGCAAGACGATAATATCATATAGTCTTAAAACCTAGATATATGGTTTGTTATTTGTTAATTGACTGTACATTCATAATGCGAAAACACATCAGTAACTCGATGTTATAAAACACATTATTGTGTCTAGTTGGTTAATGAATAAGTAAATGCATATAAGTCAAAGTTTATCTGTAACTTTTATCTAAGAAGATAAAAGCGATATCTCGGCCGCTCGATGATTTGATTTGACTTATGTGTCGGGCCCAGTCAGAACTGAATTGATGTGTTCGATTAAGTTCTATGTAGAATAAATCAGAGATCGAGAAACCTAAATGCTTGACTAACCATTCCATAGGATTGTCAGCATGATATCTAACAGAGGACTGTACGATCCCTTATCTAAAGGACAAGATTGATTAGATCAGAGTTTGACAGCGTCTTTGAGAGCTACGATTGCAAATCGAATTGTACTTGTGCATATAGTTACTAGACTTATCCAAGTGGGAGACTGTTGGAATAGTGTCTAAGGCTGCAACTATATTAGGCAAGTATTTGACCCGGTTGTGAATGGTCCTTTTGGGTTGCCTTCACCATAGCAACTTGATAGGATGATTTATTAAGAGAGAATAAATATTATTAATATATTATGGGAATAATATAAAAAATAATAATATTGTTATTTGATTAAAGAGATTAATCAAATAAAAGGGTGTAAACTGTCAATTGTTTGATACTTAAACTTTAGACTGTAAATCCTTTGTGGATAGATGTTGGACGAATTCTAGAAGCTAAATGGTAGCTGAAAATTGTCCATTGCTTATCTAAGGAAAGGATATGGATTGCTTTAAGAGAAGATTATCCAACTAGGGTTTAAGCTGTTACCCTTAAGGAGTCTACAAGTATAAATAGACCCTATGGCAAAGGGAAATCGGGACTTGATCTAAAGTAGAGAAACCCTGGCCGAATTCCCTCCCCTCTCCTCTCTCTCAAATCATCCTCCTTGCTATTTGGTGTTTGTAAGCCATTAGAGGAGTGACAATTGTGACTCTAGAAGCTCCAAGACAACAAGATCAAACAAGAGATTCAAAGGTATGATTCTAGATCTGTTTTAACATTGTTCTTATACCTAAATAGTCATTAGAAGTCTTGGATTCAAAGCATGTTTAATTAGAAAGCCTAGATCCAAGCATTAGGGTTTTGCATGCGCACATAGGAAAGTTCTTATGGCTAAAACCCATCAAAGATATGATAAAAGGGAGAGCCGCCAGCAAGGTTGAAGTTGGCGAAAAGAGAAATTTTGAAGGAACTTCAGGTTCCAATAAAAAGCACAAATTCTCGAAGACTAGTTCTAGAAAGTTTGGAGGAGGAGCCGAAGCCAAGTGGTGTGACAAGTGTAAGAAGAAACATGCTGGGAAGTGCATTATGCCAATGAATGCACCTTCAATAAGAACGTATGTTTTGGGTGCAATGAAGAAGGGCATATTTTGAGGGACTGCCCCAAGAAGAAGGACGCAACAAAACCCAATCTACCACCAAAGCCGAAGGCAGGAGCCTTTCAGATGACACTCGAAGCTGCGAAAGAAGAAGCCGATGTCGCTTCAGGTACCTTTCTCGTAAACGAATTGCCTGCCCAAATTTTGTTTGATTCTGGAGCCAATTACTCCTTTATATCGCATGAATTTGGTAGAAAGCTAGCTTTGCCTGTAGATAGGCTAGTTAATGCCCTATTATTCGAGATTGCTAGTGGCAAATTTGTACCTGTTAGCCATCGTATGAAAAACATCCTCATTGACTTGGATGGGAATAAGTTCCAAGAGGAATTATTGCCTGTTGAGTTAAATGGATTCGACATAGTTTTAGGAATGGATTGGCTTAGCGTCAATGATGCAGAAATACTAGGTAGAAAGAAGATAGTAAAAGTAAACCCGCTAGGGAAAGAGTCGTTTATGTTGAAATAGAGTCTAAGGCTGCAACTATATTAGGCAAGTATTTGACCCGGTTGTGCATAGTCCTTTTGGGTTGCCTTCATCATTGCAACTTGATAGGATGATTCATTAAGAGAGAATAAATATTATTAATATATTATGGGAATAATATAAAGAATAATAATATTGGTATTTGATTAATATAAGTCATAAATTAATTAGTATTAATTTGATGACTTAAAGAGATTAATTAAATAAGAGGGTATAAACTGTCAATTGTTTGATAGTTAAACTTTAGACTGTAAATCCATATTGGATAGGGGTTGGACGAATTCTAGAAGCTAAGGATAGCTTAAAATCGTCCAAGGCTATCTAAGGAATGGATTTGGATTGCTTTAAGAGAAGATTATCCAATTAGGATTTAAGCTGTAACCCTTAAGGAGTCTACAAGTATAAATAGACCCTATGACAAAGGGAAATCGGAACTTGATCTAAAGTAGAGAACCCCTGGCCGAATTCCTCCCCTCTCCTCTCTCCCAAATCATCTTCCTTGCTATTTGGTGTTTGTAAGCCATTAGAGGAGTGACAATTGTGGCGCTAGAGCTCCAAGACAACAAGATCAAACAAGAGATTCAAAGGTATGATTCTAGATTTGTTATAACATTGTTCTTATACCTAAATAGTCATTAGAAGTCTTGGATTCAAAGCATGTTTAATTAGAAAGCCTAGATCCGAGTATTAGGGTTTTGCATGCGCACATAGGAAAGTTCTTATGGCTAAAACCCATCAGTGGTATCAGAGCGTAGCTTGGTTTTCATTAAATTCTTGCTTATTGTTTGAAACTTAACTACAAAATTCGAATTTTGTGTTTCTGAGTCATGGACTCGGCGAGTTCCATAGTGGACTCGGCGAGTTGGCCTGACTCGGCGAGTCCCTTGGTGCACTCGGCGAGTCCAAGCGTCAGGAATGGCCAGATTCGGGATTTCTTCATGATTATCTTATGGAAACTTACCTTAATCATATTAGATCAACCCTAATCCGATTTTTTGATATATATGACTATAATCTTGATCTAATTAAAGATATTTATCAACTAATAAAATATTTAATTTCCTTATATGATAATTAATTAATTATTTTGATTAATTTGGTAATTATCTTGCAAGAAATCTTGAATAAATCAAATATAGATAATTAGGAAATTAATTGTTAATTAAAATTATTTGTTATTTGATCCTCCATGTTTTAAATGTTTAAAACTTGTCCTCAAGTTTTGAAATTTATATTTTGTGATTAAAAGTTTTAATTTAGACAATTTAAATTTCAAACCCTAGATTTTAAAATGTTTAAAATACAAGCCTATACTAATATAATATTACAAGGTTAATATATATATATATATATATGTGTGTGTGTGTGTGTGTGTGTATAACTAAAATGCTAGTCTTACCGTTAGTAGGCCTCATTCACGAAGCCGATCTATAAGGTGGGTATAAAGTTGCGGCCTATAAAATGACGCTTAATGGGTGTACACTCACACCCACCGCTTGCTTGATCGGTGGAGGGTCGTTAGCCGAACGGGTAGGATAGGGCAACCTCATCCTCTCATTAAAAGTATAATAAGTAATACAAAGTAACTACACATTTTTTAAAAAATTTCCCAATCTTAGTTACTTTAGGAAAAGTGAAGTGATGCAATCCCATGAAATTACACTTTGGACCCTTGCTAAGAAGTTAGTGGAGCGTGTGCGGTTTACCGGCACACTAATTGGTTCTAAGCAAAAGTGACAAACGGTGATTCATTGTTTATCATAGTTCGATGGAGCGTGTGTGGTTTACCGGCACATCTAATAGGTGATCGTTACAATGAAGGCACCATGTGAATTTGCATGGTAATTCACACCCGCTTTGTGATCCTCGGTATCCCAGTCACAAACAAGAGGGGCATATCGAGATTTAAACATGCCATTGAATAGTTTCAATGAATCTCATCCGAACCTAGGAATTCTCAATACATTTAGGACTTATAGTTAGTTTTTATGGTGGAGATTTAGTGAATCGTCATTCACTTACCTTCAATTTATTTGCATGTTAGATTACGACATCCCTTTTCTAATATGTAAATGTTGTTGTTGGATCCTATCCCTAATTTTTCTTATTGGGTGATAATTAGGGATTCATATTCTAATCTATCTTTGTCCTTTCTATTTTTAGATGTCGAACGCAAACAACGCTGTTGCTAGTTCTTTCACGTTGATGAGCCTTTGCCAAAAGGTCACCTTCGATGGAACGAACTTTAGCGAATGGATAAGATACATTCGCACCATTGCTCTTTATGAGGATAAGGAGTATGTCCTCGATGAGAAGCTCGAGAAAATCAACCTTGAAATCGCTACTCCGGCTGAAATTACCGCTTTTGAAACTCATGAGCGAGATGCAACGAAGGTACATTGCATCATGATATCCACCAAGAACTCCGAATTCCAAAAGTCCTACGAGGACATGTACCCGTACGAGATGCATCAAGAATTATTGGAGAGATACCACCAAAACGCGAGACAAGAGCGTTATGAGATTTTCACTAACATGATTTCCGCTAAGATGGGTCATAGAGAGTCTCTTACCGTGCACCTGCAAAAGATGCAAAGGTATGTCGACCGCCTTCGCAAGTTAAATGTTGACTTTGGGGAAGACTTAGCGATCGACATGGTGCTTCACTCTTTGCCCTCGATGTACAATCAATTTACGATGACCTACCACATGAACAAAGAGGAGGTCACCCTAAGCAAACTCCAAGGTCTCTTGAGGGTCGCTGAGAGCAACTTCAAAGAAAAATCTATTGCACCAACTCGCAATCCACCTGCTGCTCCTGTCTTGGCTATTGGTCAAGGAAAGGGAAAGAAGAGGAAGGCTTCGTCTAAGAACTATCGTAAGGTTAAAGCCCGAGATGGTGCCTCTTCTAGTGGGACCAAAGTTGGTCGCGCTAAGCTCTGCCCTAACCTTAAGAAGGCAGAGTGCCACCACTGCCACAAGATAGGACATTGGAAGAGAAGCTGCCCATAGTACCTGCAAGCCATCAAGGAAGGAAAGATCAAGCCATCTTTCGCAGGTATATACACAATTAAATCTAACGATTCTAATCATGTTATTTCTTGGGTTCTTAATACCAGTTGTGGTTACCACATTTGTTCTAATGTGCAGGGACTAAGAAGAAGTAGGGATGTGGAGCAAGGAAGAATCAATCTAATCATGGGGAATAGAAGATCGTCGCCTCTGACCAAGATTGGAGTGTATTCTTTAGTGCTTAGGAATAATTTATGTTTAGATTTGAACAATTGTTGCTATTCGCCAGAAATGGCTAGAAACATCATGTCATTTCATGGTTTATATAGACAAGGTTTTAGAGTTTCTTTTAATAATGAGAATGGTTCTATTTTGGCTTATCTAAATGGTGTCTTTTACTTTGAAGCTATACCATGTAATGGAATTTATGAAACTGTTATGATTGTTGATAACTTAGGAAATGATGTTTTAAACATAGATTCTTCCACTAGTATGGATAAAGCATCCTTGTGGCATTGTCGTCTTGGACATGTCAACAAGAAACGCATAGCCCAACTCCAAAAGGATGGAGTGTTGGACTCATTCGACCTTAGGGAAGATGACACACGCGAGTCTTGTTTACTTGGAAAGATGACTAAGTCACCCTTCACGAGTACGTGTGAAAGGGGTGAGGGTCTATTGGACCTAATACATACTGATGTATGAGGACCGTTTAGATGAACCACGAAGGATGGGAACTGCTTCTAATTGACTTTTACCGATGATAATAGTAGATATGGGTATATCTATTTAATCAAGCAAAAGTCAGAAACCTTTGAAAAGTTCAAAAAGTTCAAGAATGAAGTGGAGAATAAATCGGGCAGGAAAATCAAGATGCTTCGATCAGATGGAGGAGGAGAGTACCTAAGTCTTGAATTCCACGATTATCTCAAGGAGTGTGGAATAGTTTCACAATTGACGCCTCCTAGGACACCGCAGTTGAATGGTGTGGCAGAAAGGCGTAATCGAACCTTATTGGATATGGTTCGCTCTATGATGATTCGTGCTTCACTACCTATCTCTTTTTTGGGGTATGCCTTAGAGACTGCCGCCCATATCCTTAACCGAGTCCCTAGTAAGAAGGTTGCCATAAAACCTCACGAGATGTGGACAGGGAAAGCTCCCTTGTTAGCACAAATGAAGGTTTGGGGTTGCGAGGCTTTCGTAAGACGAGATACTTACGACAAGCTCGAACCTCGAAGTGAGCGATGTATTTTCATCGGCTACCCGCATAAATCCTTTGGATATCTCTTCTATAGACCGAAGGACAATGTTGTCTTCGTTGCGAGAAGAGTAGTTTTCCGAGAGCGAGAAATCATAAGCCAAGGAGACAGTGGGAGGCAAATCAAACTTGAAGAGATTCAAGAGTCGATACATGAAGGAACCTCTACCGCTGGAACTCAACTCGAGGAGGAAACTCCAGTTGAACCGATTGACGAATCCCTACCTCCTAGACCTTCCGATAGAGTTAGAGTTCTACCCCAGTTTTATGGTTTTCATATTACTACCGCAGGGGACACGTATATTAGTGACGGTACACTAATAAACCTTGATGAACCTAATAGCTATAAGGAAGCCATGGTAGGCCTGAAGTCTGCGAAATGGAAAGTGGCAATGGATAGCGAGATCCAATCCATGCATGATAACCAAGTTTGGAATTTGGTTGATAATTTGCCCAGACGTAAGACCGTTGGGTGCAAATGGATCTTCAAGAAGAAGACCGACGTGGATGGAAACGTACACACATATAAAGCGCGATTGGTCGCGAAGGGATTTACTCAAACTCCAGGAGTTGACTATGATGAGACCTTCTCACCAGTTGCGAAGATAAAATATATTGGAGTGATGCTAGCAATTGCCGCATTTCATGATTATGAGATTTGGCAAATGGATGTCAAGACCGCTTTCCTTAACGGAAAGTTGGCTGAGGATGTTTACATGGCTCAGCCAGAGGGGTTTGTGGCTCCGAAGCATCCGAATAGAGTGTATAAGCTTGAGAAGTCCATTTATGTACTTAAGCAAGCGTCTCGCAGATGGAATCTTTGCTTCGATGAGAAAGTCAAAGAGTTTGGATTTGTACGAAGCGAAGATGAATCTTGTGTATATGTCAAAGCCAGTGGGAGTATAGTAAGCTTCCTCGTTCTATATGTCGATGACATATTACTCATAGGAAACGACATCCCGACTCTGCAGGAAGTTAAGTCCTGGCTCGGAAAGTGCTTCGTTATGAAGGACCTCGGAGAGGCTTCTTACATTTTGGGAATAAGGATAGTAAGTGAAAGAAGTAAGAGAGTAATTGGACTTAGTCAGAACACTTACTTAGAGAAGGTACTAAAACGTTTTAGTATGGAAAACTCAAAGAAGGGAGAATTACTGATACAAAGTAATGCCAAGTTGAGTAAGACTCAAAGTCCGAGTACCGAAGCTGAGATAGCAGAAATGAGCCGAGTACCGTACGCTTCCGCAGTTGGCTCAATCATGTACGCTATGATTTGTACTCGCCCTGATTTAGCCTTTGCTTTGAGCATAGTTAGCAGATATCAAGGGAGTCCTGGCAGAGCCCATTGGATTGCGGTGAAGAATATCCTTAAGTACCTTCGAAGGACGAAGGAATGATTCTTAGTCCTCGGAGGGAGTGATGACTTGAAGGTGCGAAGGTATAGTGACGCCAGTTTTCAGACCGACAGGGACAACTACCGTTCGCAGTCGGGCTGGGTCTTTACCATGAATGGAGGAGCAGTGACTTGGAAAAGTTCCAAGCAAGAAACCGTAGCTAATTCAACGTGCCAATCAGAGTACATTGCAGCGAGCGAAGCGTCGAAGGAGGCAATATGGCTGAAGAACTTCATCGGTGATCTTGGAGTTGTACCTGCCATAAAGGAACCCATGGAGATTTTATGTGATAACGAAGGAGCGGTTTCCTTGACCAAGGAACCGAGGGATCATGGTAGATCTAGACATATCGAAAGAAAATATCACTTTATTAGACATCGTGTAGAAGAAGGACAACTCGTAGTGAAGAGGATATCATCAGAAGATAACCCAACAGATCCGCTTACGAAGGGACTGAGTAGGCTTAAGCACTTGCAGCATGCTAGGAGTATTGGGCTGAAGGATGATATTAGCATAGATTAGATAGTATTAGAAACGTGTAATAGATAAATGTAATTAACATTTGATGATTAAATAAAGGAGTTTTATTTATGAGTAATGTTACTATCTTATGTAATTGTTTAACTATTGTTTCAGTTTGCATGTTTTGACTTCCAGAATAATTGAGTTTATTAGGAATAATCGAATTATTCAAATTGTCCACAATCGTTCATATATTGGAAGTAGATATGAATGAAGATTGTCATGAATTGGTGTGTATATTGTCTAAATGGTATTAGAGATAGCAAAGGGTTGCTGCAACGTTCATGAGTGCTTATGAACTAGTTTTGAGCATTGGAACAAACCCGCGCTTGCTGGAATCACCTTATGAAATATGGTATAAAAGGGGTGATCGCAAGACGATAATATCATATAGTTTTAAAACCAAGATATATATATGGTTTGTTATTTGTTAATTGATTGTACATTGATAATGCGAAAACGCATCAGTAACTCGGTGTCATAAAACGCTTTGTTGTGTATAGTTGATTAATGAATAAGTAAATGCATATAAGTCGAAGTTTATCTGTAACTTTTATCCCAAGAGGGTAAAAGCGATATCTCGGCCGCTCGATGATTTGATTTGACTTACGTGTCGGGCCCGGTCAGAACTGAATTGATGTGTTCGATTAAGTTCTATGTCAAATAAATCAGAGATCGAGAAACCTAAATGCTTGACTAATCATTCCATAGAATTGTCAGCATGATATCTAACAGAGGACTGTACGATCCCTTATCTAAAGGACAAGATTGATTAGATCAGAGTTTGACAGCGCCTTTGAGAGCTACGATTGCAAGTCGAATTGTACTTGTGCATATAGTTACTAGACTTATCCAAGTAGGTGATTGTTGGAATAGTGTCTAAGGCTGCAACTATATTAGGCAAGTATTTGACCCGGTTGTGCATAGTCCTTTTGGGTTGCCTTCACCATTGCAACTTGATAGGATGATTTATTAAGAGAGAATAAATATTATTAATATATTATGGGAATAATATAAAGAATAATAATATTGTTATTTGATTAATATAAGTCATAAATTAATTAGTATTAATTTGGTGACTTAAAGAGATTAATTAAATAAGAGGGTATAAACTGTCAAATATTTGATAGTTAAACTTTAGACTGTAAATCCATATTGGATAGGGGTTGGACGAATTCTAGAAGCTAAGGATAGCTTAAAATCGTCCAAGGCTATCTAAGGAATGGATTTGGATTGCTTTAAGAGAAGATTATCCAATTAGGGTTTAAGCTGTAACCCTTAAGGAGTCTACAAGTATAAATAGACCCTATGGCATAGGGAAATCGGAACTTGATCTAAAGTAGAGAACCCCGGCCGAATTCCTCCCCTCTCCTCTCTCCCAAATCATCCTCCTTGCTATTTGGTGTTTGTAAGCCATTAGAAGAGTGACAATTGTGACTCTAGAGCTCCAAGACAACAAGATCAAGCAAGAGATTCAAAGGTATGATTCTAGATCTGTTATAACATTGTTCTTATACCTAAATAGTCATTAGAAGTCTTGGATTCAAAGCATGTTTAATTAGAAAGCCTAGATCCGAGCATTAGGGTTTTGCATGCGCACATAGGAAAGTTCTTATGGCTAAAACCCATCAGTTTATGGTGTATGGAGACAAACGTAGACTAAATTCTGGAATCATTTCCCTAATGAAAGCCAGAAAGTGTTTGGCCAAGGGATGTACATCATATCTAGCGTTCGTGATCATTGCCAAGATGGAAAAGAAGGAGGTGCAGAATATTCCGGTGGTGTGTGATTATCCGGAAGTCTTTCCCGAAGATCTTCCCGGATTGCCCCCTGATCGACAAGTAGAATTTCATATCGACTTGTTACCAGGAACGACGCCGATAGCAAAATCACCTTATTGATTAGCGCTAACCGAAATGAAAGAACTTATGACACAACTTCAGGAGTTAATGGACAAATGTTTCATTTCGACCTAGTTCATCACCCTGGGGAGCCCCTGTGTTATTTGTAAAGAAGAAAGACGGAAGCATGAGAATGTGCAGCGATTACAGAGAGCTGAACAAAGTGACGATGAAGAACAAGTACCCGTTCCCAAGGATCGATGACTTGTTCGACCAGTTGCAGGGTTCGAGCTATTTCTCGAAGATCGATCTTAGGTCGAGATACCATCAACTAAAGGTGAAAGAGCAGGATATCGAAAAGACTGCTTTTAGAACGAGATATGGACACTATGAATTTTTGGTTATGTCGTTCGGACTAACCAATGCCCCAGAAGCTTTCATGGATTTGATGAATAGGGTTTGTAAACCATTCTTAGATAAATCCGTGATAGTATTCATAGACGATATCTTGATTTATTCGAAAAGCAAGCAGGAACATGAAAAGCATCTACGTGAAGTGCTAGAAGTCCTGAAAAAGGAGAAGCTGTATGCAAAGTTCTCCAAATGTGAATTTTGGATTCAAGAAGTCCAATTTTTAGGTCATGTGGTTAACCAAGAAGGAATAATGGTTAACCCAGCAAAGATTGAAGCTGTGATGAAGTGGGAACAACTAAAAAGTGCTACGGAGATTCGAAGCTTTTTAGGATTAGCTGGATATTACCGAAGGTTTATCTAACGCTTTTCTTCGATTCTACTCCATTAACATCTTTGAACCACAAGGGAGCCACTTATGCTTGGATGAGAAGCATAAGGAAGCCTTTGAGAAGTTGAAGAAGAGATTGTGTGAAGCACCGATTCTTTCATTGCCTGAAGGAGTTGATGACTTCGCAGTTTATAGCGACGCATCTGGAGTTGGGTTAGGTCGTGTTCCTGACCCAAAGGGATAAAATGATCGCGTATGCATCGAGGCAATTGAAGGAACATGAAAAGAACTACCCCACTCATGATCTGGAGTTGGCAGCGGTAGTATTTGCCTTAAAGATATGGAGGCATTATCTTTATGGCACAAAGTGTAAACTTTTCACTGATCATAAGAGTCTCCAATATCTCTTTAATCAGAAGGAATTGAACATGAGGCAACGATGCTGACTAGAGTTACTCAAGGACTACGACTGTGAGATACTTTACCACCCTGGTAAAGCAAATGTTGTTGCTGATGCTCTCAGTCGGAAGGTAAACCTTGAAAAGAAAAGGCCAAGAGCGTTGAGAATTAAAGTTGTCTCGAAAATTGTGGAAAGTATCAAGAAAGCCCAAGAGGAAGCTTTAGAGAAAAAATGGCCGAAAGGAAGAACGTTTGGGCGAAACGTTAGTGTTCGGTACAAACAACCAAGGGTTGAAGGTATTCCAATATGGAATTTGGGTACCTAAGACGGGCAGAGTAAGAGATCTTCTGGTGGAAGAAGCTCACAAGACCATGTACTCGATTCATCCCGGTAGTATAAAAATGTATAGGGATTTAAAACCCTATTATTGGTAGCCGACGATGAAGCTCGATGTTGCTAAGTATGTGGCCGAGTGTGTTACTTGTGCTAGGGTTAAGGCACAACATCAGAAACCATATTGGAGTTTAGAACCTTTACCCGTACCCATGGGTAAATGGAAAGACATCACCATGGATTTTGTGACTAAACTGCCCAGAACAAGGAACGGTCACGACATGATTTGGGTGGTCGTTGATTGCTTCACTAAGAGTGCGCATTTCATAGCAGCCAAAGAGAAATGGTCTATGGATAAACTTGTGAATTCTTACGTGAAGGAAATTGTGAGGCTTCACGGTGTTCCGTTAACGATTGTGTCCGATCATGATAGTCGTTTTACCTCAAGGTTTTGGAGGAGTCTACAAGAGGAATTGGGTACCAAGTTGTGTTTGAGTACAGCATACCATCCGCAAACCGATGGTCAGAGCGAGCGAACGATTCAAACATTGGAGGATATGCTGAGAGCATGTACCCTAGAATTTCAAGGTAACTGGGATGAACACTTACCTTTAGTAGAATTCTCCTTTAATAATAGTTTCCACTCAAGCATCAAGATGGCACCTTATCACGCCTTGTATGGGGAAAAGTGTCGAACGCCATCATGCTGGCTGGAAGCTGGGGAAAAGTAGTTTATGGGACATGAAATAGTCCATGAGACCGCTGAAAAGTTGAAAGTGATAAGGGAAAGGATGTTAGCTGCTCAAGATCAACAAACAAGTTATGCTGACAAGAAAAGACAACCAATATCCTTCGATGTTGGAGATTCGGTTTTACTTAAAGTGTCGTCGTGGAAGGGACTTATAAGATTTGGTAAGAGAGGGAAGTTAAGTCCAAGGTTTATTGGACCATTTAAAGTTCTTCAGAGGATCGGGAATCAAGCTTACAAGATAGAGTTACCGGAAGAACTAGAGGGTATTCATAACACCTTTCATGTGTGTTATTTGAGAAAGTTCACAGGAGATGTGCCCGACATAATTCCGATTTCTGAGTTAAAGTTGGATGAAAACAAGAGGTTGATCGAGGAACCTGAGGCAATTGTCGACCGTAAGGCTATGAAGTTACGACACAAGATGGTCGATTTAGTGCTTGTGCGCTGGAAACATACGAATGGACCAAATCTCACTTTGGAAACGGAGAGTGACATGATGAGTCGCTACCCGCAGTTGTTTGGTGATCTGTGATTCTGGGGACGGAATCATCCTAAGGGGGAGAGAATTGTAACACTCGTGTTTCTAGCCTAGACATTTATATTGAGTTGATAGTCTAGGTTAACCTTTGTAACTCATTTTGAAGAAATGAAAAGGAATTATGTGAATATTATGTGAATTATGTGTTTTATGCTTAAATTGTAGGGCTTAATAAATTAAGAATAAAAATAAGCGTCAAAATTAAAATGTGAGATAAGCCCGATATCTTTACATAAAGTTGTAGTGGTCGAAACAAGGATTTCGGGGATATAAAGAATAACAAAATCCGAGTTATAACGAAGAAGTTATGACCTGTCGAAGTTTCGTGACAAAACCGACACGGTGCTGAATGTCGTAAAAAGTGAGTTTTCGATAAACTACTTTTTAGCCTTAGTAATCTAAACGAAAGTCATAGTATTCGTTAAACCGAGAAGTTCGATAAAAAGAACGCCCAAATCTGACTTCGTGTGAGGAAGTTATGATTTTTCGAAGTTTCAGCTTAGCAGTAGACACCTAAAAACTCGAATTTTAGATCGAGCGATTTTTAGCCGACACAACCTAGACGAGAATTCAAGGTCTCGTCATTAGGAGCATAACGGTAAAAATTCTGACGAAAACGGACGTCGGATGAAGAAGTTATGAATTTTTAACGGATTTCCTATCCCGGTCTGTTAAAAATAATAATATAAAATTTAAAGTCAAAATTAGCTGACGAAGTCTAAACGAAAGTTGTAGAGAGTAATTTTAGCTACGCGTGCATATAAAGAACATAAAAAAACAGAGCTCGTATGCGAAAGTTATGGATTTTAGAAGTTTTGGCGTGAAAATCGAGAAAATTCGCATAGTCACGAGTTGCCATGTCACCCTCGCTGAAAAGGTGCCACAAGTCCTGCTGAGTCACCAGGCTGCGGAGTCACCAACCTGCTGAGTCACCGAAGCTGCTGAGTCATGCGAAGCCACGTGTCGGATCCTGATTCGACCGAGGAGGAGGCCCAATCCGAAGCAGCCAGCTCTCCGTCCGAGCCTCGCAATGCCTGCCGCGTGTTCTGAGCCTCGCATAGCCTAGCTTCGAACCTCGCAGGTGCACCAGTAGACTCCGGTCCACTTAGAAGCTGCCAGCGAGCCCTCGCAGGTGCGACCCATGTGCGAGCCATGCGCAGCCTCGTGCGAGCCACCCCCCTGCGAACCCTCTCAGCCGTCGGATCAGAAGTTTCTCAGCCCTTGGATCAGAAGCTTCACCCTATAAATAGAAGGCTGCGAGCCTTCTCAGATATTTTTAAGAAATTGCCATATTTAGCCCCTTTCTTCATATTTTCTTCATCTTAATACACCGCAAAGCCCTAGTATCGATTGTAAAGCCCGGAATACTCCACGAAGTGCCCGAGAAGCCCGAAAAATTTATCTTTTTGGTTTCGAAGCCCGACTTTTGCAGAGCCCGGTTTCTCAATAAAACTCCCGGTTTTATTAGAAACGATCGTTTTAGGAAACAAATTGCTACCCGATTTTCATCAAAATAAGTGAGTGTGTAGTTACTTTCAATTTACACATAGATATGAAGTATTTACCTTGAAATACGTGTTATGTGTAAATATGTTAATTGTTTATTCGAGGTGATTGTTGAATTGATGTTTTATACAAGTTTTAAACTATATATGCTTTTTATCTACAAAATATGTTGGGTAGAACATGGATAGATGAAATAGTTGATGTGTGTTAAAATGGTGAGAGGCCTCGATGATGTTGTCGTTGTTGATGTTGTTGTTGTAGTCATCTAGCGGAGTATAGATGACGACCACAGACTTTCTAGACAGTCCAGTGGAACACTAGCAGGTTTGCAACTTGTAGGTGTTGATGAATTAAATGTTCATTGTCGTACTCCATCCCCCTCATGGTTGCCTTAAAGACATGTATGGCTGAGGAAACCCCTTAGCAGTAGTTTCCATCCCGATGATAATCCTTAGGCTAGGTCGCTTGTGATAGGTGTTTAGGGACGTAAAGTAAGGACAACGGGAATGGGTAATCAGGGTTATTGTTGATTGGTGAACTTAATAAGTATATTATTATTGTGGGTTGAAAACCCTATATGCTCACCAGGCTCCCAAGCCTGACCCACTCAGTTTTATGATTACAGGTAGTGGACCCCGAGCATAGTCGGAGGACGACGAGAGATTTTTGGATTATAGGTCAGTAGTTGTAAATAACTATTGAAAGGCTTATAATGTCTTGTTTATGCTTTTCATCTGTATCAGAACATGACATCCCGAGGTTTTGATATATATGAAAAATATATACCTTTTTAATAAAGGATTTTGATAAACTTTTATCATATGTTGTTTAGGGACCAATTCCGCAACATCTTTTAAAAAGATTTCTCTGATTTTATTTCAAAAAGCATAAATTAAATCGGTCTTTTCTAGCCGAGAAATTAGGGGATGTCATAGGATTGTACTTGACCCGATTTGGAATGGTCTATTTGGGTTGCATGGCATCAGAACAATTTGCATAGACTTTTGTGAGAAGAGGATATTTATGGTTTATTAATATATTATAAGTTCTAATATATTAATATGAATTATTTAATTAGTATTGATGAAAATTTAGTTTGGAATTAGTTTTATGAACAAAAGAGACTAATTAAATAAATGAGGATTGATTTGGTAAATCATTCATTCTTATATAATGGGCTTATGATCCATAGTTCTTCATGATGGGCTAAACCCATGTGGTTACCCATGGATACTCCATGGAGGTTAAAACCCATGGATCATGAGTGTAGCAAAAGGTTATTTCAAACCTATGTAATAGTGTTGGCCAATTTGTACTTCTTTTTAAATTAATAAATAGAAATTTTAGCATACTATGTATATTTACATAATTGACCATCAAAAACAAATTATTAAATAATCTCAATTGGGATGAACCAAGTGATAGAGATTGTAACAAAGTTTCCAAAAATATAAAGAACACTAAAATCTGAGTTATAACGAAGAAGTTATGACCAATCGAAAATCCGCGACTAAACCGGCAAAACACTGTTCAGTGTAAAAACTGAATTTTTAATAAAAGGCTTTTTTAACCTTAACAGTCTAAATGAAATTTGTAGCTTATGTTAAACCAAGAACTTTCATAAAAAGAACGCCAACATCTGACTTCGTATGAGGAAGTTATGATTTTTTATGTTTGAGTATAGTAGTGGACAGCTAAAAGCTCGAAATAAAGATTGAGTGGTTTTTATCCGACACAACCTAAACGAGAATTTATTGTCTCGTTATTAGTAGTACAACGGTAAAAGGACAGACAAAAACGGACGTTGGATGAAGAAGTTATGAATTGTTAATGGATTTTCCTGTCCCGGTTTGTTAAAAATAATAATATTAAAAATAAATTTAAAAGTAGCCGACGAAGTCCAAATGAAAGTTGTGGAGTATAATTTTACCTACGCGTGCATATAGAGAACGTCAAAAATGGAGTTCGTATGCAAATGTTATAAATTTTAGATGTTTTTGGCACAAAAATAAAGAAAAATAGGAAAAACCGGGAAATTTCGCATGAACAGTACTCGCCACGTCACCCTCACGTGCGAGCCTCCATGTGGCGTCTTTTGATTGGACCGCAGCCTCACGTGTCACCTTCTGATTCGACCAAGTCCGAGGTCCAGTAAGAACCGAACAGCCTCGCATGAGACACACCGGACATCACCCTCGCACGCCCCTCAGACATCCCCTTCGCACGTGCCCTCTTCTCATTGGATCGAGGTCTGGTCCAATCCAAGCCTACCACCTCCGAACCAAAGCTGCTTCCCTTCGCAATCTGTCAGGCTTGCATAGCCTCGCATAAGCCTCGGATCCGAGGCTTCGGCCTATATAAGGCATGCGAGGGTCCAACTATTTTTACACTTTTTCACCCCGAATTTCATTCTCTTTCACATTTTCCACTTCCATAAACTCATATACAACCCCTAAAGCCCCGATATCAAGACTTGATCCCAAAGCAAGCCTCAAAGCCCCGAGATTCCCGAGAAGTAACATCTCTAATGTCGAAACTCTGCCCGATTTGAGCCGGTTTCTCGACAAATAAACTTCTTTTTGTGAAACGAAACTCTGTTCGATTCACCATCTATCAAGTGAGTTCATACCCTCGTTTTTTTTCATAATTTCTACTGTTTTAAGGGGGGGGGGGGAGGGAATCAAAGTATAACACAAGAACTTTGTGTTACAAATAAATGATTTCAAATCACAACAAAATGATTTTAAAGCATCAAAAATACTCCAAATATTGAACTCTTTTATAAACTTATATTTTTCCCAAAAATTCATATATATATATATATATATATATATATATATATATATATATATATATATATATATATATATATATTAATATAAATAAGGTTTAAAAGGCTTAGGACTAATAACTCATTCTAGGTCCTTTTCCTTGTTTGGATGTGGACTTATAGTACCAGTTATTTGTCCGACGGTCGTTTAAATTTTACTTATATATAAAATTGTATATGTATATAAGTATAAAAGTTATTTCATCACTATAATTACCCTCTGTAACATGTTGAGCAAAGGATTACATGCAAAAATAGTTAATTACCAATTCATAAAGTACACATAAATTATAATAGGTATAATTTATGATACATAGAACAATAATTCATTTTTCAAGTATACTAGAATACACTGTTTTACAAGAAACAAGGGTATTGATTCAGAACAAATGAAGGGTTTACACTTGTCAAATACATGTTCGGAATACTAATTCAAGAACATAATGTCAATCATTTATTTCAGAATGATTGGGTTTTCATAATTACTATACATGTAACGTTTATATGCTTTTTATGAGACAATCAATTCAGATTGTTTAATTCATTTTCGACAACCAAAGTAAAGTCTTGACATTATAACCAAAATCTCCAGCCTGGGGATCGAAACAAGTTGTGTGTAGATCTCTATCGGGATTGACAACGCCGCACTCAGGCTGCTAGCTACAGTTAAGCATACACGCCAATGAGTGGCAATTGTTATCAATTGTTTAAACGCCACAAGGCGTTTGTTTTAGGCGTTCATGTCTTAGTATGGTTATAATAACTCATTAACAGTATATTAACAACACGTTAGTGTATAAACAACTAAACGTAAGTACATCTTCAAAGTACCAGTTTACAAAATACAAAGTACAATGGTATACTACAGTTTTCAATAACAGCCGGTGAAGCCAGGCACGCTCTCAGTTACAAGTTTTACAAATACAGAACATTGGTTTACAAAATAGAACGATTTTACGGGAATAAAACTACTTTTCATATAGAATAGAAAGTATGGGATTTTCTAGAACAGTTTTCATAATCAAGATACAAAGACACCCTTTCAAACATAAAGACTGATGTACTCTCTCAACTTATTGTTGATACTCTCTTTTCAAATTCCTTGTATTCTCAGGGAAGAAATAACAGGTACTCCCCGAGCTTTTTGAGAAGATGGATCCATTATGAGTCATATCTTCTTCTTTTGTATAACTATTTTGGTTTCAATATACAATGATTGAACACATGTAAATACCTATACTTTTAAATTCAATGGCTGTTTGTAATTTGATTACTATGATGCATGTGTTGTGATACTACAAATGAAGTCCTCCACCCCCGGATGTTTCTTCCGTTTGGTTTGGGGGTTTGATAGATTGGTACCAGAGCATTGTTTATAGTGAACTATGTATATCAATCCATAAAAGATATACAAACTATAAATACATTGGGGCTAAGAGCTCTTACTACAAGTATACTTCTTAAGAATTATATATATTTTTACAAGAAGTATACTTACCCTCATACCTATAAGTACATAGTCATAAGAAGTTAAAAGTATTTGGATGTTAAACATTACAGTCAAACCGGGGAAGTTATGTAATCATATCTAGAATTAATATAGCCTGATCAACTATATTGATTTCAGATATGACCAACATGTGTTTAGGAGTGATAGTAGTGTTGTGACATGTCTAAAACTTACCAACTATAGAAGAAACTCTAGAACAGAAGATAAAATACTATAAGAATATTTTAAACATCGATATGCTTTAGTTTTTCAGGCATTTCTCATAACCTTATTCTCGTACAGACACAATGGTAGGACATCATCTACCAGGGGACCCTTATTTTCCAAATCATGGTAATGAAGGATGGGTAGTGGAGGATCCGGAGGAGGATCTAGAAGAAGACTCAGATGAAGAACCACTTGAGGACAACGAATCAAGTGGTATGGATACAGAGCCACAAGTTTGCGACCCGGGTGTAACATCCGTATTTTCAGGTACATTATTTATTTATTCATTTTTTGAAATTTTGGGAGGGACTCAGATAGTTGATGCTTAGACTTGCTGAGTAGTGTCGCGATTTTCCATCCGGGTTAATGACCGGACTCGGCGAGTCGACTAGTAGACTCGACAAGTCCACGTTGTTTAATAAAACCCTAATTTCCGGGGTTTGAGACCTATTTAAAGGCCCTTATGGCCTTCATTTGCGGCTACCAGTTGATAGAGAGAAACCCCAGAGTGTGTGAACGTTTTGAGAGAGAGAGGAAGCCATTTTTGATCCTTGTGTGGGTGATTTTGCAAGAAGGAGTCTGAGGCAAGAGGAAATTGAAGAGGGTGCTAATCTGTGGACTCCAGAGCTTAGGTACTTCATCTTGAGGTATATATTCGATTCCCTTTCAATTTTGATGTAAGTTTTGAGAGTTAGGGTTTCTAGCCCCTTTTTGAGTGAGATTTGTGAAGCAGTTGGTCCCTTCTTATGCTGAGGCTTCGAATCTGGATCCAAAGAGGTCCAGAGACCTTAACTTATTGATCTTTATGGGTGTCATGGAGAGTTATGAGTTTAGGGTGGCATATTGAGGCCATTTCTTCAAATAGAGCCATTGGGTTGTTGCATGGGCATCAAGATCCAAACTTTACGTGTTTATATTGCTTAAGGAGGCCAAATCTATGAGTTAGAGGAACATATCTGACCTCAGGAGCACATTTGAGCTCGAGCATGGCATGAACTCGCCGAGTACCAAGAGTAGACTCGGCGAGTAGGGTTAGGGTTTCCCCATAGTTCACTTAGTGAGTGCTTGCCGAGTTGGGAGAATGACTTAGTGGGTCAGAAGGAATTAGAGGACTAGACTTCAAGGCGGAACTTGCCGAGTTCATTATGGGACTCGACGAGTTGAGTCGGGGTGGTCCCGTGACTCATGCCAGGTGGGACCCATCGAGCAGGGGAAAGACTCGACGTCTCATGCGGGACTAGAGGGATAATGGACACTTGTAGACTCGCTGAGTCACCTAAGTGCACTCGGCGAGTCGGGTCAAAGTCTGACCGTTGACTTTGTTGACTTTGAGGGTTGGTCAACTATGGAGTCTTTGTGTCAAGAGAGGGTTAAGTCTAGTCTCGAGATTTATATTTATGAGAGTATTTTACTTTATGTGATTAGGCAGAGACTAGACCGTATTACTATCGATTCAGAGATTTACCGAGACATCCGAGGTGAGTCTTCTCACTATACTTACTTAGAGTGGTAACAGAGTTATGTGCTAGTATATTGCTAAGTTATGTGCCAGTGTATTTGTATGCTATTTATGAGTGTTATTGTGATATGTGATATGCATGATTAAGAGTTTCCAGAGATAGGAGAAGTGGGTCCACAAACTTAGGGCTAGAGAGCCCACAAAGAGTTGGGACTGGAGGGTCCCACTGAGACACACTGACCATAGGGTCAGCAGAGCTATAGCCTTGAATGGCTAATATATGTGTTAGTGTGGTATTTTGGGGAACTCACTAAACTTTATGCTTACGGTGTTGTGTGTTATGTGTTTCAGATACCATTGATGATCACGGGAAGGCGCCAACATGATTCATACACACACATGGGATTTTATGTATTTTGATCTTGGGAAATGTTTTGTGGAACAAAGATATGATACAATGAGATTTTATTAATAAATGTTTTTTGCAAATGTGAAAAACTGTTTTAAAATTTTACGGTGTTACAAGTTGGTATCAGAGCCTTGGTTTGAGGGATTCAGATGAATCTTCAGGCGTGTCTGAACTCAAACCGAGGATTTGAGAAAAGTTTTATTAACAAAAAAAATTTTAAATAGTAAAAAGGAGTTTTGAAACAAACAGAGCGCAGCCGTGTGTACGATCAGCCAATGCCCGAACGATGATTTCCCAAAATACCTTTGTAGTAAGTGTTACGAGATATATTATGTTATGTTATATGATGAGCTATATTATACATGCTAGAGTAGACTAGGTATCCTTATAAGGACTAGAGTGGCTTGATATACGATGCCTTAGTCTAGGAGTTTTGCTGCTAGGAATGTCTGAGAGTGTTTAGATAGCAACGAGGAGCTTATGTGAGATCAGCTAGTGAGTAGCATGTGATTTAAGTGAGTAGAGTGCTTGGAATTTGGGACACTGGGAGGAGAACTGGGGATGAATGCTGAGGCGGTGTGGTCGGTAGTACTGGGCCCGTACTACCGAAGGCACCGGGTCAGTGCGCAACCCAAGTAAGAATCCTTAGGGTACCAGAGACCAGGTAGGATTGGGGTATCCATTGTATGTACACCCGAGCGAGTCTCTGATATCTTGTGTTGTATTTTAGAGAGGCATCATGGTGGGGATGCGCCACAGACCAGGGACTAGTGGAGGGGGTGTGAGCAACGAGGAGCTCTGCCAGATGATTCATGATGAGGTGGCTGTTGCCATCTGCGCTGAGATTCCAGAGATGTTCGGGTCTATCAAGACCACCCTGATAGAGACATTTGATGGCAAATACGCTGCTCTTTCTGATGTTGTTGTTGCTGCGGCCACTGCAGCTGTAGCTGCGGCAAGACCACAGGGTGGTGATGCGTTGCTGTTCTGGGAGTTCAGCAACACAAAACCACCGGAGTTTGATGGGGCCCAGAGTAGCAGGCCTCCTTTGAGGCACTTCGCCAGAGACTATGTGAAGCCCCAGTGTTAGCCCTTCTAGAGGGGATGGAGGACTTCGTAGTGTATTGTGACGCGTCGATAACGGGGTTGGGAGCGGTGCTTATGCAGAGGGTTCATGTGATAGCATACGCATCGAGGCAGCTGAAGCCTCATGAGATGAGGTATCCCACCCACGATCTGGAGTTGGGGGCAGTGGTGTTCACCCTCAAGATCTGGCGTCACTATCTGTTTGGGGTTCGGTGTACCATATACACGGACCAGAAGAGCCTGAAGTATTTGATGGACCAACCCAACCTGAATATACACCAGAGGAGATGGTTGGATGTGGTGAAGAATTACGATTGTAAGATCCTATACCACACGGGCAAGGCTAACGTTGTAGCCGATGCCCTGAGTCGTAGGGAGGAGGGTGTCCCGATGCGGGATGTTTGTATGAGGCTGACAGTGATGACCCCAGTATTTAATGCCATCCGAAGGGCCCAGGATGAGGCTGTGAGACTATAGTACCGTAAGAGGGAGCGGGTTATCGGGTAGGTATCAGAGTTCTTCACTGATAACCAAGGGCTTGTGACCTTTCAGGGACGGATTTTGGTGCCGTTTGTAGGCGGAACGCGCACCATCTTGATGGAGGAGGCGCATAGATCGAAGTTTTTGATCCATCCCGGGGCCACTAAGATGTATTTGGACCTGAAGAAAGAGTATTGGTGGCCCTTTATGAATACGGATGTTGCATGGTTCGTTGAGAGGTGTTTGACCTGTCGCAGGGTTAAGGCCGAGCACCAGAGACCACATGGTACGTTGCAGCCGTTTGAGGTTCCTGAGTGGAAGTGGGGACAAATTACCATGCATTTTATCACCAAATTGCCGAGGACTGCTAGGGGCGTCGATGCAATTTGGGTGATTGTGGACAGGTTGACGAAGAGCGCTCATTTCCTTGCTATCAGTGAGAGCTCTTCCACTGAGAGGTTGGCAGAGTTGTACGTGAAGGAGGTGGTATCACGACACGGGGTGCCGATCTCGATTGTCCCAGATTGAGATGTGTGTTTCACTTCCAGGTTCTGGAAGAAGTTTCATGAGGAGTTGGGTACGAGGCTGCATTTTAGCACCGCATACCACCCACAGACCAACGAGCAGAGCGAGTGGACGATTCAGACGCTCGAGGACATGCTTCAGGCATGTGTATTGGACTTCGGAGGGAGCTGGGACACATTTTTTCCATTGCCCGAGTTTTCCTATAACAACAACCATCATTCAAGCATTGGTATGCCACCCTTTGAGCTGTTGTGTGGGAGGAGGTGTCGGACTCCCATTTGCTAGGGTGAGGTCGGTCAGCATGTGATGGGTAGTACATAGATAGTACTTCAGATGGCTGAGCAGATTCAGCAGGTCCGATAGAGGTTACTGACGGCTCAGAGTCGTCAGAAGAGCTACGCAGACCGGCGTTGCTCGGAGCTCGAGTTCCAGGTTGGTGACTTCGTACTCTTGAAGGTATCTCCATGGAAAGGAGTGATCCGATTCAGGAAGAGAGGCAAGTTGGGGCCTCAGTACATTGTCCCTTTCAGGGTGAACGCTAGGGTGGGCAGGGTAGCATACCGCTTGGTGCTACCTGCGTAGTTGAGTTAGATTCACGATACCTTCCACGTGTCTCAGTTGAGAAAGTGCATCGCTGATGAGTCGGCAGTGGTTCCATTAGAGGACATTCATGTGGATACAAGCTTAAACTATGTTAAGAGGCCGATCGTGATTTGGGATAGAAGGATCAAGACTTTGAGAAACAAGGTGGTGCCATTGGTTCAGGTCCAGTGGCAACATCGGAAGTGTTCCGAGATGACCTGGGAGCCGGAGTTGGAGATACGCGAGCAACATCTAGAGTTATTTGTGGAAAGAGACTTTGAGGGCGAAGTTTGATTCTAGTGGGAGAGAATTGTAACATCTGGAGTTTCAGGTACATTATTTATTCATTCATATTTGGAAATTTTGGGAGGGACTCGGCGAGTTGATGCTTAGACTCGCCGAGTAGTGTCGCGATTTTCCATCCGGGTTAATGACCGGACTCGGCGAGTCCACGTTGTTTAATGAAACCCTAATTTTCGGGGTTTGAGACCTATTTAAAGGCCCTTATGGCCTTCATTTGTAGCTACCAGTTGATAGAGAGAAACTCTAGAGTGTGTGAACGTTTTGAGAGAGAGAGAGATAGAGAGAGAGAGAGAGAGGAAGCCATTTTTGATCCTTGTGTGGATGATTTTGCAAGAAAAAGGTGACCAAGGAAAGAGGAAACTAAAGAGGGTGCTAATTTGTGGATTCTAGAGCTTAGGGACTTCATCTTGAGGTATATATTCGATTCCCTTTCAGTTTTCATGTAAGTTTTGAGAGTTAGGGTTTCTAGCCCCTTTTTGTGTGAGATTTTTGAAGCAATTGGTCCCTTCTTGTGTTGAGGCTTCGAATCTGGATCCAAAGAGGTCTAGAGACCTTAACTTATTGATCTTTATGGGTGTCATGGAGAGTTATGAGTTTAGGGTCGCATATTAAGGCCATTTCTTCAAATAGAGCCATTGGGTCGTTGCATGGGCATCAAGATCCAAACTTTACGTGTTTATGTTGCTAAAGGAGGCTAGATCTATGAGTTAGAGGAACGGATCTGACCTCTAGAGCTTATTTGAGCTCGAGCATGGCATGAACTCACCATGTACCAAGAGCAGACTCGGCGAGTAGCGTTAGCGTTTCCCCATAGTTCATTCAGTGAGTGCTTGCCGAGTTGGGAGAATGACCTAGTGAGTCAGAAGGAATTAGAGGACTGGAGATCAAGGCAGAACTCGCCGAGTTTATTATGGGACTCGACGAGCTGAGTCGGGGTGGCCCCGTGACTCATGCCAGGTGGTACCCGTCGAGCAGGGGAAAGACTTGACGTGTCATGCGGGACTAGAGGGATAGTGGACTCGCGTAGACTCACCGAGTCACCTAAGTGCACTCGGTGAGTTGGATCAAAGTCTGACCGTTGACTTTGTTGACTTTGAGGGTTGGTCAAAAATGGAGTCTTTGTGTCAAGAGAGGGTTGAGTCTAGTCTTGAGAGTTATATTTATGAGAGTATTTTAATTTATGTGATTAGGCGGAGGCTAGACTGTATTACTACCGATTCAGAGATTTACCGAGACATTCGAGGTGAGTCTTCTCACTATACTTACTTATAGTGGTAACAAAGTTATGTGCTAGTATACTGTTGATTTATGTGCTAGTGTATTTGTATGCTGTTGATGTGTGTTATTGTGATATGTGATATGCATGATTCAGAGTTTCCAGAGATAGGACCAGTGGGTCCACAGAGTTTGGGCTAGAGAGCCCACAGAGAGTTGGGACTGGAGGGTCCCCCTGAGACACACTGACCATAGGGTCAGTAGAGTTATAGCCTTGAATGGCTAATATATATGTTAGTGTGGTATTTTGGGGAACTAACTAAGCTTTATGCTTACGGTGTTATGTGTTATGTGTTTCAGGTACCAGTGATGATCGTAGGAAGGCGTCGACATCATTCGTAGACACATGGGATTTTATGTATTTTGATCTTGGGAAATGTTTTGTGGAACAAAGATATGATACAATGAGATTTTATTAATAAATGTGTTTGGAAAATGTGAAATTTTTTTTTTGAAATTTTTACGGTATTACACCGGGGTTACGTCCCCTGAGGCAAGAGGAAGCAGAACCCATACCCGAGTGGGGCCAATACATAACCTATTAGTGTCGACAAGATGGCCAATGTCCTCCATACGGAATGGCACGGGGTTTCTATAACGTCGCAAAAGGAGGAACAGCCGACAGAGCTCTTCCAGTTATAGTGAACCGAATAGCCCGACAATTCGATCAATCAAGGATGTCAATCAATCGAATCCTAGAAGTGAATGCGGCTACGCAGGCTAACACTGCAGATATCCTTCATCTTGAAGAGATGCAAGATGATACCTGGCACCATACTGAAGCCCTTCAAAGGCAACTTAATGCTGCCCAATCCGAGATAAGGGAGTTGAGAGAGCATCAGGATGCACAAGAAAGGCACTGGAAGACGCAGGATGAGGCAGAACCCAGCAACCATCATAGCAACCGCCACAAGTAGTGTTTACAGTACTTCTACTTTCTAGTTTAAGATACTAAATGTATAGACTACCTTCATGATATGTACAAAACTAAGTATCAATAAAATAATAAGAACTTTACTTCAACAAGAGTTATTACAATTTTCATAAACATTCCATTCCAAACTTTTGGATTACGGATATGTTCCGGTGATATTTTTCCTACTATTCGATACGACCGTGAAAATTTTTATTTTTGGTAGGTCGGTTTGATGTCGATGCTTTCACAATATTCTGGTATATTAAAGACCTGCTTTAGTATCAAGTATCCAGATTACATATACTTAATATACAAATACAATCGACATGTATTTTCATACTCTTTGAAAAATAACCATTCCAATTTATACTATCCTGTTGCAAGTTGTACTTGCAGTGGACATCTATTTCCAATTCTTTACAAGATTCTTGTTGAATTAAGTGTTTAAGTTCAGAGATATCAAATTCATATTCATTCTTGATATGTCACTATCTTTTTATCTATTGACTTTTATAGAAAAAGATGCCTCCTCTTAGAAATCCAAGACGTTACAATGAAAATGAAGCACCGACGCCACCTCCACCACCACCTCCTCAATTCGATGTTGCTATGTTCCAAGCATCAGTCACAACAATTATAGCAGCTGCCTTGTCTCATATCAATACTCCTGGTGCTAGTGGGTCGGGAGCTGGTGCACATCCATCTAACCATGTCGAGGGTCATGAGCACTCGCGAGAGTGCACTTATAAAGACTTCTCGAATGCCAAACCCAGGACCTTTAATGGAACTGGAGGAGTGATGGTTTTAAGGCAATGGATAGAGAAGACAGAAGCAATCTTTGAAATTTGCTTCTGTCCAGAGGGTAGCAAAGTTAAATTTGCTGCCTGTACTTTCTCTGATAGGGCCCTAACATGGTGGAATGGCCATGTTAAGTCATTGACTTTGATAGTGGCTAATACTATAAGCTAGGAGAACCTAAAAACCATGTTGATGCGGGAATACTGTCCGCGAGGGGAAATTCAGAAACTGGAGCAAGAATTGTGGGGTCTTACCATGGCCGGTGCAGACATAACAACTTACACAAATCGGTTCCGTGACTTGGCGATTCTGTGTCCGAAAATGGTTGCTCTAGAGAGCAAAAAGATTGAAAGGTATATTTGGGGATTGTCGCCCCAGATACAGGCAAGTGTCATTACATTTAGGCCTATTACCTTTGACAGTGCCAAGGAACTAGCACAGTCACTTATTGACCACGAAAATCATCAAAACTCTGTGGTTACTGCCCCAGAACAACCTAGGGAGAACAAGAACAACAGGAAGAAGAAGGGTTGGAACAAAAGGAAGGGAAAATCTCCTCTGGAACCTTCAAAGAAGAAACAAATAGTGGCAGTCCATGCTACTACTGTACCTGCTACCATACCTACTACTGTGCCTGTTGTTGCCCCTAACAATCCAGCACCAACTAAACCCTATGCTGGTAGCCTCCCTAAATGCAACAAGTGCAATTTTACCACACCCAAAATTGCCCAGAAATGCAATACCGTAACTGCAACAGGAAAGGGCATACTGCCCGATTCTGTAGAACACGACCTCAACCCCTTAACCAAGTACCTGTCGCTGGAGTAGGTCGAGCATGCTACCAATGCGGTGATGTGGAGCATTTCAAGAGAGATTGTCCAAAAGCTGGAAATGTCGGTGGGGTTGGGAGAATTCTAGCACTGGATCACGAAGAAGCGGTGGCAGACCCTGCAGTGGTCACGAGTACGTTCCTTCTCAATAATACTTATGCATGCATTCTTTTTGATTGTGGTGCTGAGAGGAGCTTCGTGAGCCATAACGTTAAACATCTACTGAATCAAAACTCCCAACCACTAAATGAAACCTTCACAGTAGAAATGGATAACGGGAAATCCGAATCCACCAATGATATATACATAGGATGTATGTACCCTTACCTTAAATGACTTGTCTTTCCCAATAGACCTTATGTCGGTCTCTATCAAAAGTTTTGACGTCATAATAGGCATGGATTGGTTGTGCCCCAACCATGTCGACATCCTATGCTATGAAAGAGCTATTCTCTTGAACTTACCAACTAAAGAAACTCTTGTTATTTACGGCGACAAACCCGGAATGAACCTTCAGATCATTTCTTGCAAGGAGGATTGTGCATTCTTAGCTCACATGGTAGACAAAAAGCAAGAAGTGAAAGACATAGCGAGCATTCCCGAGGTCTGCAAGTTTCCCGATGTATTTCCCGATGATCTTCCAGGGGTACCTCCCGAACAACAAGTCGAATTCCAAATCGACTTAATCCGTGGAGCTACCCCTGTAGCCAAATCCCCCTATCGTCTTGCACCTTCTGAAATGCAGGAATTATCCAGTCAGCTTAACGAACTCCTAAGCAAAGGTTTCATAAGAGCAAGCTTCTCACCTTGGGGAGCACCGATTTTGTTCGTAAAGAAGAAGGATGGATCATTCCGCATGTGTATAGACTACTGCGAGCCGAATAAACTTACCATCAAGAATCGATACCCTCTGCCTCGCATTGACGATCTGTTCAACCAAATTTGAGGTGCGAACTACTTCTCGAGGATAGACTTAAGATTCAAGTATCACCGGTTACGAATTTTGGAGGAAGACGTTCCCAAATCCGCGTTCAGAGCTCGTTATGGTCATTATGAGTTTATAGTGATTCCATTCTGATTGATGAATGCACCCGCAGTGTTCATGGACCTAATGAACAAAGTGTGTCATCCATTCTTGGACAAATTCGTTATAGTATTCATTGACGACATTCTTATCTACTCAAAAAGCAAAGAGGAGCATGGCCAACATCTTCGTCAAATATTACAAACTGTTAGATCAGAGAAGCTCTATGCGATGTTTTCAAAGTGTGAATTTTGGATCACAAAGGTAGATTTCCTCGGTCACGTGGTTAGTTCAGAAGGAATACACGTCGACCCTTACAAAATAAAGGCAATTGAAAATTGGTCAGCACCCTAAACACCTACAAAATTCCGTCAATTGTTAGGTCTTGTTGGCTATTATCGCAGATTCATTCAAAATTTCTCTCGAATAGCTAAGCCTCTTACTACCCTGACCCAAAAGGGTGTAACCTTTTGCTGGGGAGAAAAGCAAGAAACAGCGTTCCAAACGCTGAAGCGAGCTTTGTGTAGTGCACCAATCCTGTCTCTCCCTGAAGGGACAGAGGATTTCGTAGTGTACTGTGATGCTTCTAATCAAGGGCTCGGATGTGTTCTTATGCAAAGAGGAAAGGTTATATCCTATGCCACAAGACAGTTAAAGACACATGAAGTCGACTATACAACACATGACCTTGAACTAGGAGCAGTGGTGTTTGATCTGAAGATCTGGAGACATTCCTTATATGGCACAAAATGCACAATATTCACAGACCATAAAATTCTCCAACACATCTTCGATCAGAAAGAGCTGAACATGAGACAACGACAATGGGTGGAGCTACTTAATGACTACGAATGTGAAATTGTTTATCACCCTAGTAAAGCAAACGTAGTAGCTGACGCCCTTAGTAGAAAAGAATACTCGGGACGCCGGGTAAAGTCGTTGACCATCACAATCCATTCGCATCTGTCCACGCAGACCAAGGAAGCTCAACTTGAAGCCTTGAAAACCGAAAACATGGTAGGTGAAACCCTGAGAGGAACGGATAAGAACTTCAAAGTCAGGGATGATGGAGTCTATTATTTCATGAACCGGATCTGGACACCAAAGTTCGGTGGTTACAGAGATGTGGTTATGAATGAAGCACACAAAATCCGATACTCCATTCAGCCAGGTTTAGAGAAGATGTATATGGACCTTAAGAAACTATACTGGTGGCCTAACATGAAGGCCGAAATTGCTACCTTAGTGGGAAAGTGCCTTACATGCGCCAAAGTTAAGGTAGAGTACCAGAAACCTTCAGGTTTATTACAACAACCTGAAATCCCTGAATGGAAGTGGGAGACGATTACAATGGATTTCAATACCAAGTTACCCAAGACATCGAGTGGTTGTGAAACTATTTGGGTAATCGTCGATAGATTAACCAAATCCGCACACTTCTTACCAATCAAGGAGACCGACAAGATGGAGAAGCTAACAAGAACATACCTCAAGGAGATTGTTAGACTGCATGGTGTGCCAATATCTATTATTTTGGACCGAGATAGTAGATTGACCTCTCGTTTTTGGCAGTCTTTACAAAACTCTCTGGGAACTAGGATAGACATGAGTATAGCCTACCATTGGCAACCGATGGACAAAGTGAGAGGACGATTCAAACGTTAGAAGATATGTTACGAGCTTGCTTGATAGACTTTGGAAAGGCATGGGATATTCATTGACCCCTTGTTGAGTTCTCTTATAACAACAGTTATTACACTAGCATAAAAGGTTCTCCATTTGAAGCCCTCTATGGCCGCAAGTGCAGATCCCCTTTGTGCTGGGCTGAAGTGGGTGACACGCAGCTAGCTAGAGGTCAAACTCCTGATAGTGCTCTCACTGGTCCAAAAATTATTCCAGAAACTACCGAGAAGATCGTACAAATTCGGGAGCAACATAAAGGATCCAGAGATAGACAGAAAAGCTACGCTGACAAAAGGAGAAAACCCTTGGAATTCCAAGTTTGTGACCGTGTTTTGTTAAAGGTCTCACCCTAAAAGGGCATGATACGCTTTGGAAAGCGTGACAAACTGAATCCAAGGTACATAGGACCATTCGAGATTCTTTCCCGAATCGGCCCTGTAGCTTACAAACTTCGATTACCCCAAGAACTAAGTAACATTCATCCTACCTATGACGTTTCGAACTTGAAAAAGTGTCTATCCGACGAGATTCTTGTGATACCACTCGAGGAAATCAAGTTAAACGAAAGCCTCAATTTTGTGGAAGAACCCGTAGATATATTGTTAGGTCCAGCTTAGTGTTTTTTCTATTGGGCTCACTAGCTGGTCCAAGTTTTGTCTCCGGTATGGGCCTGTCCATCCGTGAGTTTTATGTAGGGTTTATTATAAATAGATGCTTGCATGCATCCTAGAACGAGAGGATTAGATAAGTATTTTCATGCGTATTCATCGTTCTTGGTTTTGTAACCCAAGAATCCTCTACAGTGGAAGTTCTTAATCGAGCTCTGCTGAGGATTGAGTTAATCTAATCATTCGACTCATTCAGATCCATACTTGTGTTTTATTTCACTGTTTTTACGTTCTTTATTTACCTGTTACAAAGATCTAATCGATCAAAGAGTTTTTATAACTTATCAATTGGTATCAGAGCAGGAGGCTGTGTAATTCATACACATCTTTTTTGTGAAAGAAGCGATTAGCGTTATTCCGCATTAACTGTATTTATTGAGCCGTCATTCCATAATTGACGTAACTCAGCATTTATTTGTTTTGCCCTAATATTTCATATTACAAGTCTGATCTTTCAAACAGGTTAAACGATCAAGAATGGACGAGTCTCAATCTAATCCTATCAACATCTCAAACAACATTGGATCAACAACAAAGATTCCTATTCTCTACACCCAGGATTACGAAGTACGGGCACATAATTTTGAAGACTATGTCATCGGATCTGAAGATAATGGGTATCTTATTTGGGAAGCAATTGTGTCTGGACCATTCGCTCACTCAGGAACATCAAAGATCATCAAAACTCAGAAAGAATACAATGATCTGTTAAAAGATGTAAAAGACGTTGCTCAAGACGAAAAGGAAAAGTTTCAGTGCAATATCAAAGCATTGAGACTGATCCGATTCGGTCTTCAATCTGATACATTCAGGTTGGTGAGTTCCTGCAGTACCGCTAAAGAAATCTGGGATAGATTGCGAGAGCTTTATTCCACAGATGAAGATTTGGAGCATTCCATTCATACGTTGTTGTTGTCTGAGTTTGGTGAATTTAAGCAGAATTCTGATGAAATTGTCACTCAGACATTCGATCGCTTCAATCATCTTCTTAGCAAGATGATCAAACATGATATAGAAAGGAAGCTGATTGAACAAAAAGTCACCTTTTTGAATGGCCTAAGACCCGAATGGAGAGCTGTTGTGTCTACAGTTAAAGCTCATGAGCAGTTCAAGTCTTATTCGCTGGCAAAGCTGGTGGGAATTTTGAAATCCCAAGAAAAGATTGTCATGCAAGAGAAGAATGTGGTCTCAAGTTTGGGATCCTTGGCCCTCCTATCTAAAAGCAATAATATGGTAGAAGATGACGATCTGAACCTAGAAGACTTGATCTTACCTCTGAAGATTATGCAATGATGGCGTCGAATCCAAAAGGGTTTATCAAGAAAAGGTTCCCTACCAATAAGAACCGAAATTGGCAGGGAAGCTATAGTTCTGAAAAGGTTAGGGAGGAGCCGAAGACTGAGGAACCAAAGAAAGAGGCAAAGGTTGATGGAGATTTTGGTGTGAACTGCTACTACTGTGGAGGGAAGAACCATTATGCCAAAGACTGTGTTCTGAAGAAAAAGGCAGAGAAGGATGAGGAGAAAGACGAAGAGGCTGTCTTGATGAAAAAGCTAGAAGAGATTAAGAGAAAGAAAGCTGCTACTAACCCTTCTATGAATGTTGTTATTGTACAGGGTTCGGCAGAGGATGACGAGTTCGGTGGCGTGCAGGTATGGTCGACCGACTCAGAGGATGATGAAGTGAGAAAGCCTTCACGTGGAAAGGCATATGTTGCAAGAGGTCACGAAAGCAGCGGGAAGTGTTTGATGGTGACTGATGTATCTCACATGAGGGGATACAATACTGATGGTGGAAAAGAGGACACCAAGGAGCGAGACGACCTATGCTTCACAGCAAAACCTCTCAGTGTGCAAATCAATGAGCTTGATGAATTGATCAAGAAGGTAAAATCTCTTTTTGTTTCATTCAAAGTCCCACAGAAATCTTATGAAAAAGAATTAAATAGCTTAAATTCAAGAATCTCAAATCTGGATAGTTGTTTAACTCAAACAAGGGTCACCAATTCTAACCTAACTGATCAAATAAGCAGGGTGTCATCCAAGAGTGAGGAGCGGAGGATGTGGATAGAGTAGAAGGAGTCAGAGCTGATTAATTCTAAGGACAAAAACATTTATTTACAAAGAGACAATTTAAAACTTTTAAAACAAAGAAATGTTTTTTGTTTGATTGCTAAACGTCTTTATGCTAACATCACTCAACTGCATCTTAATTGTGAAATAGGACAGAAAATTCATCGCATGATTTTGCCCTTCCTTGAGTTTAAGGAGGATGAAATCGATGCTGAAGCATATTACTGCGAAAGTGTTGTTTCGTCTGCTGATGTGAATCCCACTTACATGTATGGTCTGGAAAAAATAGAATCTTTCATAAAATCCAAAGACCATAAGGACATGCTGAAAAACCTTTTGGATGAAAACGATAAGCTAAAACTAAGGACCGAAACCATACAAAAATTTGACTCATTGAATGCAAATTTAAGTTCAGAAAATAAAATTGATGTTGAAAATGCGTCTGAACTAAATGAGGACGATGATATGAGTGTAATTTCTGTAGAGGATGAAGTCGACTGTTCCGAGTTTGTCAAGAGCGAACCCGAAAACCACAAAAATCTTATTCCTGAAAATTCTGTGGAGTTTGCTCGATTGTCCCAAAATAAGTCCCCGATTCTAGAAGAAAAGTTTGTGGTGTACCAAAAGGTGAGAACAACACCAAATCAAGTGTATAAGGTCACAGGAGTAACTGAACATCAAACAGCCGAACTCACTACCATAGTAAGTGAAGATAATGCAGATGGATGTGATGAGTTTTTCTGGTCTGCTCCTATAGATAATGCTGACAAAACTGTTGGTCTGCCAGAGCGGACGTCCTGGAAAACCAAAGGTAAATATGTACCAGAGCCACTGAACAAGCCTGACAACTTCGACGCCCCAAGCACTAGTGGTACAAAAGAAGTCCCTGTAGAAGAAGTCACTTCCACAAGCAAAACTTTATCTGTGAAAAGTGAACCGGCTGATAAGAAGCAGAAGCAAAAGGCTAACATCCACAAACAGCCAAAACAAGTGAAAGATGAAAAGCAACAGAGGAATCTGAGATACAAAAAGAACCTCTCAGAGCGAAAGTAGTTTTGGCAATCTCAAAATGCTCATTTCTCATATCACAATAAGAATTTAACGCAAGAGAAAAAGGATTTCAAACCATATGAGGAACATAACCGAAAGGAAACGTTCGGTTCAGAGAGCAACAACAACCGAAAAGACAAGTTCGGTTCAAGCAGCAACCGAAAGGATAGGTTCGGTCCCGAAAGCAAAAGCTACCGAACGTCCAAGTTCGCTCCTCCCAATGACCAAAAACAAAAGGGTCATATCGAACCGCAAGACAGAAGAAATTCCCATTCTAAATCTTCTAGTTCTCAATTCTCTTCTAAACCTAATTCTGTTCCTGCTCAACATTCTAAATCATCAACAAAACTGAAAGGAAAATCGAAGATTTCCTCTGTCCAGGAAGACCGAATGCAGTCAAAAGCCCAAACATCAAAACCTGAAACCAAACCCACTGTTGCTAATCCTAACAAAATCAAACTATTCACCATTAAAAGAAAAGATGAAACAACATTAATAAAAAGAACATATCTTGTTGATGTTTCTCTTACTATTCCTGTTCCTGTGAAAGGCTCACGTGGACCCAAGAAACTTTGGGTTCTTAAATCTGCTTAATTTTTGCAGGTTATTAGTGATGAGCAGTTCGACGAAGAATGGTACATTAACAGTGGCTGCTCACATCACATGACAGGGAGGAAGGAGGAGCTAAGGGAGTTTCGATCTCTTCAGAATGGTGGGAATGTCAAATTCGGCAACAACTCATATGGAACGATAAAGGGTTATGGGATGATAACCAATGGAGACTTCACAATAAGAAAGGTGGCATACGTTGAAGGGCTACAGCATAATCTCATCAGTGTATCTCAATTGGTAGGAGGTACCGGTCTCAAAGTTTCATTTGACGATGAGGGTTCAGAAATCATAGAAAAGCGAACATAAAGAGTGATTCTCAAATCAGAACGCAAAGGCGAAATGTTTCCTTTGAATCTCAAACCTATCAAAGGAAACCCATCTATATGTCTTTTATCCAAAGCACATTCTGACGAAAGCTGGTTGTGGCACCGAAGGCTCTCACACCTTAACTTCAAAGACATCAACAAGCTTGTCGGAGGTCATGTTAGGGGTCTCCCATTGCTCAAGTTTGATCGAGAATATTTGTGTGCTGCGTGTGAAATGGGGAAGCAGAGTCGTCAAAGTCACCCATCCATTATAAACACCAAAGTTGTTGAACCACTTGAGTTACTTCACATTGACTTATGTGGTCCATCATCTGTCGAAAGCATTAGTGGTAGCAAGTATATTCTTGTTATTGTTGATGAATTTTCACGTTTTACATGGGTGTTCTTTCTGAAGCACAAATCTGAGGCCACTCTCAAGCTAAAGATGTTTATTAAGCAGGTTGAAGAGCAACTGAGAAAAGTCGTTCGTAACATCAGGAGCGACAATGGACTGGAGTTCAAAAACAAAGAATTTGAAGACTTTTTGGCAGAAAAAGGATCCAGTCACAACTTCTCAGCCCCCTACACCCCTCAACAGAACAGTATTGTCAAAAGAAAAAACCGTTCCTTGTGTGAGGCAGCCCGAACAATGCTAAGTTTCGCTTCTCTACCTTTATATTTCTGGGCTGATGCTATTGCTGCAACATGTTTTACACATAACAGGTCCTATCTCAACAAGTGTTTTTCTCTTACCCCTTATGAGATCATCAACAACAGGAAACCGAACGTAAATCTTCCATGTATTCGGCTCACGATGCTTCATTTTCAACTCCAAAGAACATCGTAACAAGTTTGACGTTAAAGCTGATGAAGGAATTTTTTTGGGATACTCACTCAGTTCAAAAGTGTACCGGGTCTTAAATAAGCGTTCGAGCAGGATTGAAGAAACGTATTATGTGACTTTCGATGACAGCTACGTCAAGAAGCTAAAGGCCACTAAAGAAGCAATTGGAGAGATTTTCACTCAAACAGGTCAAGTCACGGCCTCGATTGCTAATTTGTTTGAACAGTTTGTAGAACTATTCGATGAACTAGAGCAAGCTGTTCTCTCGGAAGCCAAGGCAGCAGCCAACAAAGTCGACCGTCTGAAGCAAATCGTCGAAGATGCCGCCAAACGAATGGGTGAAGGCGAACATGTTCCAAACGAACCTCCAAAGCATGGTGCTTCATTTGAGGGGGAGAATCCACCTTCTTTAAAACAAACGAGCTCACAAATTGAGGGGGAGAATTCCATTCCAGTTCCAACCGAAAGCTCAGTTCCACCTGAAAGCTCAACTGCACCTGAAAGCTCAACACCACCCGAAAGTCCTATAGCACCAAAAAGTCTTGCTACACTGGAAAGCTCATCAGTCGAGGGGGAGAATGCTGACATATTCTATGACGATGATAGTCAATCCGAATTAGAAGAAATGGTGAATGTTGAATTGGATCCATTCTGAAAAGCTTCTGACCCGATCTCAACTGAAGGCAAAGCAAACTTCTCTATACTCCAAAGTAAAGTTCTGTACGTACAATTCTTTCGTCTCAAAAGTTGAACCAAAGACAGTTAATACTGCTCTTGATCACTCTGACTGGGTTTAAGCTATGCTAGACGAACTCAACGAGTTTGAAAGAAATAAGGTTTGGTGCCTCATTCCAACTCCTAAAGACGCCTCAGTTGTTGGTCTCAAATGGGTATTCAAAAATAAAATGGACAAGGAAGGCAATGTGATTCGCAACAAAGCTCGTCTCGTGGTGAAAGGATATTGCCAGGAGGAAGGAATTGACTATGAGGAAACTTTTGCTACGGTAGCGAGGCTAGAATCTGTTCGAATATTTCTGGCCTATGTTGCACACAAGAACTTCGAGGTCTACCAAATGGACGTGAAATGCGCCTTTCTTAATGGAGAACTTGAAGAAACAGTTAACGTGGAGCAACCTCCTGGATTTGTTAATGAAAAGTACCCCAATCACTGTTATATTCTAGACAAGGCGGTTTACGGTCTGAAACAAGCACCTAGGGTATGGTATGAAACGCTAACTAAGTTTTTAAAGATGTCAAAATGCAAACAAGGTTCGGTTGACCCAACCTTCTTTCGTAAGAAGGAAGGTAACCACCTTATGATTGTTCAAATCTATGTCGATGATATCATCTTTAGCTCAACGAATCCTAGCTTAACAGCTGAATTCAGAAAGCTGATGGAGACTAAATTTGAAATGAACTCAATGTGTCCGATTAACTTTTTCCTTGGTTTAAATATTAGAGAGGGACCCGAAGGTATCTTTATCAACCAGGAAGCTTACACCAAGACTCTTCTTGCTAAATTTGGCATGATGGGAGACTCAAAGGTCAAAGTTCCAATGGCATTCGACACCAAGCTCACACCATCGTTGGAAAAACCGGCAGTCGATATTACGTTATATCGCGAGATGATTGGTTCTTTAATGTACCTTACTGCTAGCAGGCCTGATATTTTTTTTTATTATTTTTTTATTTTAATTTACTTATTTGTTTTTTTTTATATCAAAAATTCCAAAAATATTTTTTATTATTTTTTTATATTTTTTATGTCTTATCTTTTTGTGTGTCTTTTTGTGGGGAAATCATTTCACTAGTTAAGTGTCCCTAGAAGCATGCTGTTGTATGTGTCCAAAGCCTCACCTGATTCTAAATAATAGCCTTATTGACTTGGTACAAACAAACCTTGTCTTCCCAATTAGGCTTTCATATTTATTCTAATCATGAGCTACCTAACTCTCTTCTCACATGAGATAAGAGTTTTCTGCTTAGTCCCTATTTTTACAGCAGAGGTACTTTGGTTTCTTTACACCATCTAAACTACTTCTCCATCTCATTCGCTTCATAAACGTAACCCTTGAGACTCTCAGAAATTACCACTGAGGTTTTTGGTTACCCAATTTCTGTGTTTATGATCTTAGCTTCGTGCCACTATGTGCTAAGTGAAACCCATAATTCCATGCCTACTATGCATTGACGGTGAAGAATAAATTTGCTCTAGCTTTAACTAATGAATTGACGGACTTATCCATAGGGATACAAAGTAAAATCTCTAATTTCCTTTTGAGTGATTTCTATGAAATTGTTAAAACCAATAACATTTCTTCCCTTGGAATCCAGTTTTTTTTTATGAGATTTTACATAAACTACTTTATCTAGCCACTTAAATTGTTTCAAACCTACTTGTTCAATAGACTACATTGGCCTCACAAGTACTTCGTTCGTTTTCTGTCTTATATCAAGATCAGGAATTCTGAATTGACGCTAAAGCCACCCAAATTAGCCTAATTAAAAGAAGCCTTTCAACACTTCTCAATAAGTGTCTGATCATTATTCAACGGGAAACCACACAAACACTTTAAGGTCTCTCTTGACTTTGAAGGAAGAGATCCGTGCCCGGGATCCATTCTTTCGTGTCTTTATTGACATCACAAAATCCCTCATATGTGTTGCTTTATTTCCTTTTCTTTTACACACTCAGCACGAAAATCATTTTGATTTTCCAAAATTCTGGTTTCATCAGTTACAAGGTTTTTTTTTTGAAATGTGAAATTATAAAAAAGGGTTGTGGTTAATATTGATCCACGTGGGCATCTTTGCTTTACGATGACGTTAACAGGATAAGATGATTATTTGCTGACTCAGGCGGGAGTCCAATCGATTTGATTTTCAAACGGCGCTTGACAGTCAGGCGTGTGAAGAGGAACCGTTTCATTTCTAAATGGCGCCTAATGGGAAGGCGTGCTAATCAGGACTGACACTCTCTCTCGTGCGTGATCATCGGTGCTCATAACTGTCACGCATCAATCACTTCTGAAAAAACCTTCGCATGTCCCTCGAAGATTTGGGACAGATTCTTCTCTCTCTTCTACTTACTGTATAAAAGGTAATGTAAACCATTGTTTACCTCTTTACTGCCCCCATATTTCAGAGAGCAAGAAAACCTCAAGCATTCTACTGTTCATCATCTCTCCCATCTTCTTCTCAACAATGGCGGATTCTTCATCAGTTCATGCTACTTCTCACATCTTGTCGATTCGTTCCCAACAGAGTTTGATCATCGATCTTACTCCTCAGATGTACGACGCTTTCATGTTCCCGATAATCGAGTGTCTCAAGTACTCGCCGATTGCTCCTGCTCTTACCAAGGTTGAAGCAGTTCCTATGGAATTCTTATCTCAGATCTTCGCCACTGCTCATTACGACAAGGCAGTCGATAGGATTTTCTTCGACGTGCTCGATCACAAGGCGTCGATCTCCAAGCAACGTTTTTGCTCGATTTTGGGGTTTGAACCTAATTCAACTAGGGTTAACCCTGAATCGATTCCGGTGGGTCACCTGTTTTCAATGTTCTACAACATGGGGTACACTGAGGTGCTGACTACGGTCACGAAATTCAAGAAATCGTGCCTGCCTCCTCAGTGGAATGCGTTGTTCACAGTACTCTTCAAGGGTCTGTCTGAACGAAGTGCTGGATCAGACGGAGCAAGCCGTCTGTTCATCTCGATACTCTACGGGATCTACAATGGTATCAACTTGGAGTACGGGTCGGTCCTTTGGCAACAGTTGATTCAGAGTCTCTCTTCTACTTCTCGGCATTCTGAGATTTCCTATGCTCGATTTTGGACTCTCATTAAAAAATGGGTGATGGACAAGTATCAAGTCCCCATTGTTGCTGGTTCTCCAATGTCTTCGATTGGTACTTTCCATACCACGAAGATCATTGTCTCTGATGCCTCAAAATTTCAATTTATTGGCTCAATCCCAGAGACGATGTATGGAGATGTTCCTGCCGACAGCAGGATTATTCGCACTTACAAGGAGTTTCGATGCTCTGGTCCGAGAGAGCTTACTCCTGAGATGCTCAAGTCTATTCATGAGGCTGTCAAGCCTGCTGCAAGAGGAAAGAAGACTGACAAGGGCAAAGACAAGCAGATTGCAAAGGGAGGGAAATGCCCTTCTCCCAAGAAAAGAAAAACCACCAAGGCTGCCCAATCCCCTCCAATGAAGAAGAGAAAAACCCAACCAAGGCGAAAGCTGGTTATCGCTTCTTCCTCAAGCGAATCTGAGGGAGAGAGTTCGGATCTTGATGGATCTCCTCGTGGTTAGACTCCACCACGATCGCCTACTCCTAAAGTTCACTTTTCTACTTCTCCAATCTCTTCTCCACCAGTTACCATTCCCATTTCCATCCTCCCATAAAATCCACCACTCAAATACCATCCACCTCCATCCCAGTACCACCACCCATCTTTACCAAAGCAACCACCACCACTGCAGACGTAAGAACCAACGTATCTAATACGGGGGCTCATACTGACGCACCCAAAGCCACTTCAGCCCCTAAACCCTCACCGACTACGAAACATACCACCCAACCCGAACCTACTACAAATATTGAGCCTCCACCCTCACCATCACCATCATCTCCTGGTCAGGCAGCAGAGGACGAAGAACCATTCCTCGGCGGGGAGGATATGACTTTTGATTCGGTCTATTACAGTCCGTTTCAAGTACAAAGTGACGACGATGATGATGCTCCTGTTACCAAGAGGCATCTCAAGGAGCTTCACGACAAGATTGATTCGTTCATCGCCTCCTCTTCTTCATCCCAGTGTACCATCTCTGAAGCTGCCATTCAGAAGATTGTTGATGCTTTTTCCAAAGCTCATCAAGTCTCTCTAGATTCCATTACTGCAGCCATTGATGCCTCAACCAAAGCCTGTGAGGCAGCAAACAAAAAAGTCGATAAACTATTCACTGATGCATCTTTTTTATTACAATCATTACAAGAAAATGTTGAAGCCAACAAAACAAAGCTGGAACCCATTGTCAACCAGCTGGCTACATCAGTTGCATCAGAGCTGAAGTCGTTTGCTTCTCTTCATCAAACTCTCTCAGATAACAACTCAGCTTTCAAGACAACCATTGTGGAGCGCCTCGCCAAGCTTGAAGACGATCTAGCTGCTGAGAACTCCCTCATGGATGCTCTTGCTCGGAAGACCACCGCTCTTAAGGTCAAGAGTATTCACCTCTCCAACTCACAAAAGGAGATTGAGTCTCTTCGATCTGAAAGAGAGATAATATCTTCGTGTGTTTCGGATGTCCACTCAGCCATATCCAACATCCTAGAAGCACATGACCCGATACTAAACTATTCTGTCAGGCGAACTCTTGCAAAAAAGCTTGCTCCTGCCCTCTCTCTACTGAGCAACATTGAAGGGCTCCTTGATTTCGTGTCCATTCCGAAACAAGGGGGAGAAAAAGAGAATGTATCTCAACCGCCTCCTTCTTCAACAGCAACACAAACAACCGAACCTCCTCCTACAGGCCAAGCCTCAGGTTCCGGTGTTAAAGACAAAGGCAAGAAAATTACTGAGGAGAGCGATGATGAAGATAAGGAGACCATTGTCGACCTTCTAAAGAAGCATGGTCGAGATAAAGATGCTGATCTCAGTGCTCGTGTAGCTAGAGAGGCTGAAGAAGCCGGAAGAAGAGAGAAAGAAGCTCACGACCTTCTCGAGAGCAGGAAAACTCTTTTTCCTCCTTGGACTCTTGAGACGCTGCTGAAAGAAGCCATCGAAACACCCAACATCTTGTGGCTAGAACTGGTGATCTCTTTAGATCGTTCTAATATTATCGATTCTCAGTTCGATATGCTACTGACCCGAAAGGCGTTCGTATTTCATGCATTTGACAACGTTGTTGAGTTCCCTCATCCTCATCCAAAGGTTGACAGGGACTTAATCGATTTCTATCTGAGGGCTGCTCAACCACAGTACCAAACATGGAGCGCTCAGAAGATTATCAATGTTCGGGTTCTAAATCCGTACAAGGAAGGAAAATTCACTAACGTTCGGTTTAAGGTGCTGAGAGGATTTTCCAAGACCGAACATGCCATCTCGCTTGCTGATCTTCCCAACTTGAATCCACACGACTGGATCATCTTGCACAACATCCTTCTTACTAATGAAGCAGAATATGGTCCGATCATAGACCACATCAAGAGGATGCTTGTTTGTTACATTATGGATGTCGCCAAAATGGATTAGGAGATAGCGACTTTATTCAAGAAAAAGCCTACCATATCTCCTGTTGGCTCAGCAAGTGACCTAAACATGATGCAGATGGGGAAGATAGATCCAAAGAGAAACTCCGTTATGTTTACCAAAAACGAAGGCCATAAATGTCTTTTCGCTTTGGCAGACAAACATCTCTATACCACTGCATGTCTGGAACATGTCTTAGGGATCATCCATCGGTGCAAGCAAAATTCAGCAGATGACAAGAAGTACTTTGATGATAGATTCAATGGTACATTCGCTTCACACATACTATTCTCGCCCTGATGTCGCGTCTGTTTGATGCAACCAAGAAAGTTCCAGCAGCTGGTCCAAGCAAGAAGAAATGATAGTCTCGATCCAAATTGACGCAAAGGGGGAGATTGTTACGTCCAGCTTAGTGTTGCGTCTATTGGGCTCGTTAGCTAGTCCAAGTTTTGTCTCCGGTATAGGCCTGTCCATCTGCGAGTTTTTTGTAGGGTTTATTATAAATAGATGCTTACACGTATCCTAGAACGAGAGGATGAGATAAGTATTTTCAAGCGTATTCATCGTTCTTGTTTTTGTAACCCTAGAATCCTATACAATGGAAGTTCTTAATCGAGCTCTGCTGAGGATTGAGTTAATCTAATCATTCGACTCATTCAGATCCATACTTGTGTTTTATTTCACTGTTTTTACGTTCTTTATTTACCTGTTACAAAGATCTAATCGATCAAAGATTTTTTTATAACTTATTAGATACTAGATGGGGAAGTTAAGTAAACCAAACAAAGCCGCATCCCGATAGTGAAGGTTCGCTGGAATGCAAAGCGGGGAGCTGAATTCACTTGGGAGCGGGAGGATCAAATGCAAAAGAAATATCCACACCTTTTTCTCTAGTCTATCTGTAATGTAAATTTCGTGACAAAATTCTATCTAATGGGGGGATAATGTAACAAACCATTATTTCAAACCTATGTAATAGTGTACGTCAATTTGTACTTTTTTTTAAATTAATAAAGACAAATTTTAGCATACTATGTATATTTACAAAATTGACACTCAAAAACAAATTATTAAATAATCTCAATTAGGATGAACCAAGTGATAGAGATTCTAACAAGCTTTCCAAAAATATAAAGAACACTAAATTCCGAGTTATAACGAAGAAGTTATGACCAATCGAAAATCCGCGACAAAACCGGCAAAACACTGTTCAGTGTAAAAACTGAATTTTTAATAAAAGGATTTTTTAGCCTTAACAATATAAATGAAATTTATAGCTTATGTTAAAACAAGAACTTTCAAAAAAAGAACGCCAAAATCCGACTTCGTATGTGGAAGTTATGATTTTTCTATGTTTGAGTATAACAGTGTACAGCTAAAAACTCGAAATAAAGATTGAGTGGTTTTTAGCCGACACAACCTAAACGAGAATTGAAGGTCTCGTTATTAGTAGTACAACGGTAAAAAGACAGACAAAAACAGACGTCGGATGAAGAAGTTATGAATTTTTAATGAGTTTTCCTGTCCCGGTTTGTTAAAAATAATAATATTAAAAATAAATTCAAAATTAGCCGACGAAGTCTAAGCGAAAGTCGTAGAGTATAATTTTACCTACCCGTGCATTTAAAGAACGTCAAAAATGGAGTTCGTATGCAAAAGTTATGAATTTTACAAGTTTTTGGCACAAAAATAAAGAAAAATAGGAAAAACCGGGAAATTTCACATGAACAGTACTCACCACGTCACCCTCGCATGTGAGCCTCCACGTGGTGTCTTCTGATTGGACCGCAGCCTCGCGTGTCGCCTTCTGATTAGACCAAGTCCGAGGTCCAGTAAGAACCGAACAGCCTCGCATGAGACACACCGGACATCACCCTCGCACGCCCCTCGGACACCCCCTTCGCATGTGCCCTCTTCCCATTGGACCGAGGTTTGGTCCAATCCCAGCCTACCACCTCCGAACCGAAGCTACTTCCCTTCACAAATCTGTCAGCCTCACATAGCCTCGCATAAGCCTCGGATCCGAGGCTTCAGCCTATATAAGGCATGCGATGGTCCGGCTATTTTTACACTTTTCACCCCAAATTTCATCTTCTTTTACATTTTCTACTTCCATAAGCTCATATACAACCCCTGAAGCCCCGGTATCAAGACTCGAGCCCGAAGCAAGCCTCGAAGCTCCGAGATTCCCGAGAAGTAACCTCTCTCCTGTCGAAACTCTGCCCGATTTGAGCTGGTTTCTCGACAAATAAACTCCTTTTCGTGAAACGAAACTCTGTCCGATTCACCATCTATCAAGTGAGTTCATACCCCCGTTTTCTTCATAATTTATACTGTTTTAAGGGGTGAAGTACAAGTATAACACAAGAACTTTGTGTTACAAATAAATGATTTCAAATCACGATAAAATGATTTTAAAGCATCAAAAATACTCCAAATATTGAACTCTTTTATAAACTTATATTTTCCCAAATATTCATATTTGTATATATATATATATATATATATATATATATATATATATATATATATATATATATATATATATATATATTAATATAAATAAGGTTTAAAAGGCTTAGGACTAATAACTCATTGTAGGTCCTTTTCCTTGTTTGGATGTGGATTTATAGTACCGGTTATTTGTCCAAAGGTCGTTTAAATTTTATTTATATATAAAATTTTATATGTATATAAATATAAAAGTTATTTCATCAGTATAATTACCCTTTGTAACATGTTGAGCAAAGGATTACATGCAAAAATAGTTAATTACCAATTCATAAAGTACACATAAATTATAATACGTATAATTTATGATACATAGAACAATAATTAATTTTTCAAGTATACTAGAATACACTGTTTTACAAGAAACAAGGGTATTGATTCAGAACAAATCAAGGGTTTACACTTGTCAAATACATGTTCAGAATACTAATTCAAGAACATACTGTCAATCATTTACTTCAGAATGATTGGGTTTTCATAATTAGTATACATGTAACGTTTATATGCTTTTCATGAGACAATCAATTCAGGTTTTTTTAATTCATTTTAGACAACCAAGGTAGAGTCCTGACATTATAACTAGAATCTCCAGCCCAACGATCGAAACAAGTTGTGTGTAGATCTCTATCGCGATTGAGAACCCCGCACTCAGGCTGCTAGCTACAGTCAAGCATACACGCCAATGAGTGGCAATTGTTATCAATTGTTTAAACGCCACAAGGCGTTTGTTTTAGGCGTTCATGTCTTAGTATGGTTATAATAACTCATTAAAAATATATTCACAACACGTTAGTGTATAAACAACTAAACGTAAGTATGTCTTCAAAGTACCAGTTTACAAAATACAAAGTACAATGGTATACTACATTTTCAATAACAGCCGGTGAATCCAGGCACGCTCTCAATTACAAGTTTTACAAATACATAACATTGGTTTACAAAATAGAACGATTTTATGGGAATAAAACTACTTTTCATATAGAACATAAAATATGGGATTTTCTGGAATAGTTTTCATAATCAAGATACAAAGACACCCTTTCAAACATAAAGACTTATGTACTCTCTCAACTTATTGTTGATACTCTCTTTTCAAATTCCTTGTATTCTCAGGGAAATAATAACAAGTACTCCCCGAGCTTTTTGAGAAGATCGAGCCATTATAAGTCATATCTTCTTCTTTTGTATAACTAATTTGGTTTCAATATACAATGATTGAACACATTTAAATACTTATACTTTTAAATACAATGGTTGTTTGTACTTTGTTCACTATGATGCATGTGTTGTGATACTACAAATGAAGTCCTCCACCCCCGGACGTTTCCGCCATCTGGTTTGGGGGTGTGACAATGAGGAATATGGAAAGGAATGAGTTACATGGTGTAACCCTAATATGCACACTGTATAAAGGAGCCTCATACTTGTAAAATTGGCACTTAAGAGATACTAGTGAGGGTTAGCCCATTTTGGTGCATAAGAATCTTCTCTCAAGTTATTCCAAGTTGGTAGTGGTGTTGTGTGAAGTATTTGAGGCATCACATTTGGGGTGCTAGGCTCACAAAGTCTTAAGGAATCCAAGCTACAAGAAATGTATGTCATTCTGTTAGTTTCATATTAGATATAACCCATCATATGCTAGTTAAGATGAAACCTTGGAAAAATGAAAGTTTGCATGTATAATAGTGAAAACATAGATCCAAGGTTTCTAGGGTTACATGCACACCATATAAGTGTTAGAATGCTCAAAAACTATCAGTGGTATTAGAGCCTAGGCTTGTTTTCAATTATACTTGATGCAAATTGCTAAAAAATTGATTTTTCTACTCACTGTTTAGTGAACTCGCCAAGTCCATGGGGGGACTTGACGAGTCCATGTACAAGTTCATCCTACTCGGTGAGTAGGTTCATACACTCTGCGAGGAGGAGGCCTAGAGTGCATAATTTTTAGTTTTATTGCTGGAATTGGACAAGGATCATTACCCTAAACTGTTTTAGGATTGTAAAACCTTTTTTTTTGATGTGGTAATGATTGTGCTTATCGAATTTCAATGATAATTGTCAAAATTTCAAGTTTTATATTAAGTTCATATGATTCTTGAAAATTTTTTATATGAATTATGCATGCTTATGAGTTTGTTAGATCATAGAAATTATTTGACATGGTTGTCAGTTTAATTGTTGATCTAAATGCATTTTGATGGACTCCATAATTGTCCTCAAGTTATGGAATTCCAAGAGTTTTTTCATTATAATCATTAAGACTCATAAGTTATAGAAATGAAAGGTTTTGAATAGTTTCAAAACTTGCCCTCAAGTTTTGGAATTTGTAAAGTCACTTTAGAAAACTTTAATTCCAATCCCTAGAATTTTAAAAGTTTAAAATTCAACCCTTATACTTTATATATAAGATGAAGTTAGTCTTACTGTTAGTAGGCCTCATTCACGAAGTCGGTCTATAAGGGCGGGTATAAGGTTGTTGCCTATAAAATGGCACCTTAATGGGTGTCCACTCTCACTCACCGCTTCCTTGACTGGTAGAGGGTCGTTAGTCGAACGGGTAGGACAAACACTATAATTATCACTAAAAGTATAATGATAAATATAAAGTAACTAAACCCTTTTATAAATTCCCAATCTTAGTTACTTTAGGAAAATGTGTAATTGATGCTAACCTATTGTCACACCCCCGAACCAGACGGCGGAAACGTCCGGGGGCTGTCGTGACTCAATTGCATACCATAACATTGAATATATATGAAACATAACAACATTCGTCACCATTCATTACATATTACAACCAGTAGTGTTTACATGTCATACATTGTTTAAAACATTACATTCCCGAAAATTAATTTGTTCCATTCATTCAAAAATAAACTGCAACCGTCACTGAATATGATTTCCCTTGATTCACTGGTTCCTTGAGAATACAAGTATTTTGAAAAACGTCAACATATGAAATGTTGGTGAGTTCATAAGTAGTGTTTGAAATCGAATGTTTGTATTGCTTGAAAAACCACCAGAAAATCCGATATTTTCTGAAAAGAAAAGCTTTTGAAAACGTTTGTGAAGATCCATAGGTATGCTTGTTTGTTTCTATACTTGTAAAAAAATATATTCATTGAATATGTATGCTTTTCGAATCTGTATGTATTGAAATCCATAGGAAAACCCGACGTTCTCCTAGTTCCTTGAGTTACATGAAGTTACATTGAAACCGTTGCATAGCGTATAGTGTCAGTCCCAGGCGACGTTGGAAGGTTCTCGAGCAGGATTATTTACTACAAACCCGCGTTACACAAACACTCCGTTTATAGATATACTAACGAACCCGAAGGCGTCGTCAGTACTAATCGCGTTATCCAATCGCCCGGACAAGGTGTAGTCCCACATCCGAAGAGAAAGAGGTCACGAAGACCCCGGTGACTCCATTAACCGGTTGGGGAAAATATGCGTGCGAGGGGTCCCCGACCCGCCTCGTAAAATATGCAGACTCTTCTAGCAATACCAAGGACCCTTGGGGACCAGTGGTACAAGCCATTGAAAGTCACTCTACGTCGTGCCAAGTCGGTGAAACTCAACACTTCGTAGAAAATATGTGTCTTCGGGCCTTAAGATCAGGTCATTGGGCTAGCTAGGCCCAACAAGCAAGATTTTACACTTTTGGGGCCCGAAGATGGTGCGTAGACGTCTGTGCACACTCGTATGTATATGTATTACCAAACGTTATTTGTATGAATCGTAGTATCGAAGAGTTAGTAGTTGTAGATTTCTATTGGCTCGAGACCGAGCCAATTCGTTTAACAACGACTTTTGGTATTGTATTGAGTTGTATTTCGTCGATAGTCGCGGTGTCATTATTTGATCAAATTGTACATATTGAATTAGCCTTGAAATATTTCTGTTTTCAGCCCCTCATTATTTGTAAAATTTACATTTTCAACCCTTTTTATGTAATATTTCCCGGTTTGGTCCTTAAACTATTTTTCTTGACATTTTAACACCAAAAATTATTGAAATTAATATTTTCCAGCATATTTTTCATAGAAAACAGTTTAAGTCCCTGAAAATGCAGTTTTTCTCGGTTTTAGCCCTTCTTTTCGCAATTTTGACAATTTTGGCCCAAATTGGAAAATTTTTGCAACTTTGGTCCTTTTTAAATTTAAAAAGCATTTTAAACCTTTGAAAAGGATTTGGGACACTTATAGTCCACTGTTTTACAGAAATTCACAGTTTTGGCCCTCCAAAACAGAAAAATTCGCATAATGGGCCTCCTTGGGCCGAAATTTTCATTTTTAGCCCAATAAGCTTGAAATTTATGTTTTTAATCCTCTAATTGAATATAATTCCAGAAATAGTTTTATGGAAACTGTTTTGGCACATTTCATCCATCAGAATCTGTGAAATGTCAATTTGGGCCCTTAATTTTGTATTTTCACATTTTTGGCCCAAAATGTGTGTTTTTAGCTTAAAGAAAATTGTTGCTAACCACTTAGCTATTTTTCTTGTATCACTTTTTGTGTAGAAATATATTTGAAGCTAAAATCATAAAACATAAGTTATATCTCGGTTTTGAGGGGTTTAATGGCTAGATCCAACATTAAAACACATAAAAGCATACATATAAGCATGGAAATCATACAAGGCATACAAAACACATATAGATCTACACTTTCACTTGTATTCCCCCCCCCCCCCCCCACAAAACTCATAAAAACAGAAAATAGGGGGTATGAAGCTCACCTTGGGTGTAGTTTCGGTTTTTGGAAGAAAAGATGGAAGAAAAATGAAGTGTTTTTGGCCTTAGCTCCCTTTGATGAAGATCTCGAGTTTTGAGATGGTTCTAGGATGCAAGATCACAATTTTTGTATAGATTAGGAAAGGATTTTGATAACAAAAGAATTTAAACCATAGATCTATGCATAATCTTACCTTAGATGAAGAATATTGTGGAGATTTCCTCTTGAATGCTTCCTAGAACTCGAGATTTTTGAGTGGAGAGGGAAAGTTGTTCTTGAGTGATCTAGAGAGAATTTGTGAGAGATTTTTGGTGTGTGGGTATGTATGGCCGAGAGTGAGAGAGAAGAGAAGAAGAGATGTGATCTTGAAGTGATATGCATGGAAGCATGGGAAGTAATGCATGGAAGTCCTATGGGTAATAGTGAGGTGGCAACCAAAGTCAACTTCTCTTCTTATCCTCTTGAGTTTGGGCCTTTGGGCCGAGGTTTTTGAAAGGGAAAAGAAAATTTTGGGCTTTTTCCCCTAAGCCCAAAATTAGAGTTAGTTAGAGTGTGTTTTATGCTTAAGAGAATGTAGTAGGATTTTTATGTTTTTCTTGAACTAGTTTTAGGTTATTCATGTATCAAGGCTCTTAATCCATTTCATTCTAGGCCCAACATGACCTAAAATGTTAAAATAAATAAGTGTGGGTCCAATTAGAGCCCAATTAGGGTTCTAAGCCCATGATAGTCTAATTGGAAGCTTATTGGCCCAATTGGATCCAATAAGGAAGTTCTAGCCTAAATTAGACTTAACAAGAACTTCTAGGGTCTCCAATTGTTTGATGACTATTTGTAGTTCTAGCATGTTGTATTTGATTGAAGTTTTTGATTCACATTAACTTGAATGTATAGATTACATGGCTCAAAATTTACAGTTGTGACATCATCCCCCCGTTAGAGGGAATTTCGTCCCGAAATTCTGTTTGAAAGCTAGATTTGAGAGTTGCTAGAATAGGTGAGGGTACTTCTGCTTCATTTGATCTTTGCGTTCCCATGTGAATTCTGGCCCACGCTTTGCGTTCCACCGTACCTTCACGATCGGGATGCGACTTTGTTTAGTACGCTTCACCTCCCTGTCCATGATTTCGATTGGTTCTTCGACGAACAGGAGATTCTCATTGATTTCGATTTCGTCAAGAGGAATGACAAGGGTTTCATCTAATAGGCACTTTTTCAGATTAGAAACATGAAACACGGGGTGTACACCGTTTAGCTCCGTGGGTAGTTGTAGTCTGTAGGCTACCGGACCTATTCGGGCGACGATTTCGAAAGGTCCAATGTACCGTGGGTTTAGCTTTCCTCGTTTTCCGAAACGTATAACTCCTTTCCAGGGTGAGACTTTCAGCAATACTCGATCACCGACCTGGAACTCTAAGGGCTTTCGTCGTCTGTCTGCGTAGCTCTTTTGCCGGTCACGCGATGCTTGTAATCGAGCTTTGATCTGGACAATCTTTTCTGTGGTCTCGGGAATGATTTCCGGTCCTGTCATTGCCCTATCCGACGTATGTGTTCTTGCTAGCTGGGTGTCACCTACTACAGCCCAGCATAACGGTGATCTACATTTACGCCCGTACAGTGCTTCGAAAGGGGCCACCTTAATGCTCGAATGATAACTATTGTTATATGAAAACTCGATCAACGGTAGGTGGGTATCCCAAGACTTTCCGAAGTCTATCACGCATGCACGAAGCATGTCTTCAAGCGTCTGAATGGTTCGTTCGCTTTGACCGTCCGTTTGTGGGTGATACGCGGTGCTCATATCAAGATGAGTTCCCATGGCCTTGTGGAGCGACTGCCAAAAGCGTGACGTGAACCTACTGTCCCTATCCGAGATGATAGATTTTGGCACTCCATGAAGTCTTACAATCTCTCGTAGGTACAAACGCGTCAGCCTCTCCATCTTGTAGGACTCTTTGATTGGCAGGAAATGGGCAGATTTCGTCAGTCGGTCGATTATTACCCATATGGTGTCCAATCCGTCCGACGTCTTGGGTGGCTTGGTCACGAAGTCCATAGAAATCCCCTCCCATTTCCACTCAGGGATTGCCGGTTGTTGCAACAATCCGGAAGGTTTCTGGTACTCCACTTTCACTTTGGCACACGTAAGGCACTTACTAACATAAGTCGCGATTTCCGCCTTCATGTTAGGCCACCAATAGTGCTGCTTAATGTCCAAATACATCTTGTCCGAACCAGGATGAATGGAGTATCGTGTCTTGTGGGCTTCCTTCATAACGGTCTCCCTGAATCCTCCGATTTTAGGAACCCAAATACGGTTCATGAAGTAGTATACCCCATTCTCTTTGACTTCTAGGTTCTTCTCCATTCCGCGCAATGCCTCGCTAGTTCTATTTTCCGCTTTCATAGCCTCTGCCTGGACTGATGCAAATTGAGTGGTCAGATGAGACTGAATGGTTATCGAGTGCGTTTTCGTGCGGCGATTTGTGTATTCCTTCCGACTTAATGCTTCAGCTACCACGTTGGCCTTGCCTGGTTGGTACTTGATCTCACATTCATAGTCGTTTAACAACTCCACCCATCTTCGTTGTCTCATGTTCAGCTCCTTCTGATTCAAGATGTGCTGGAGGCTCTTGTGGTCTGTGAAGATGGTGCACTTGGTACCATACAGGTAGTGCCTCCAAATTTTTAGGGCGAAGACCACGGCTCCCAGTTCTAGGTCATGGGTCGTGTAATTTACTTCGTGCGTCTTTAGTTGACGGGACGCATATGCTATCACTCTTCCACATTGCATGAGGACACAACCTAAGCCTTGATTTGACGCGTCACAGTAAACTACAAAATCTTCCGTTCCTTCAGGTAGAGATAGTACAGGAGCGCTGCAAAGAGCTTGCTTCAAGGTTCGAAACGCAATCTCTTGTCGGTCTGTCCACTTAAATGGCACGCCCTTTTGCGTAAGCAAGGTAAGCGACTTGGCGATCTTAGAGAAGTTTTGGATGAATCTCCTATAGTACCCTGCTAGGCCTAAGAACTGACGAATTTCTGTGGGCGTAGTCGGAGTTGCCCATCCTTCCACAGCTTTGACCTTAGAGGGATCCACATGAATTCCATCTTGGCTAACTACGTGACCTAGAAAATTCACGCTCCGTAGCCAAAACTCACACTTAGAGAGTTTGGCGTAAAGCCTTTCCGATCGCAGCGTTTCTAGGACTTGTCGGAGATGTTGGCCATGCTCCTCTTTGCTTCGAGAATAGACGAGGATGTCATCGATAAACACAATGACGAAGTTGTCCAAGAACGGTCGACAGATTCGATTCATTAGGTCCATAAATGTGGCAGGTGCATTTGTTAGACCGAAGGGCATTACAACGAATTCATAATGTCCATAGCGGGTTCGAAAAGCGGTTTTTGGAATATCCTCTTCTCGGACTTTGAGTTGGTGGTATCCGGACCGTAAGTCTATTTTAGAAAAATAGCTAGCTCCTTGGAGCTGGTCGAATAGATCATCGATTCGCGGGAGTGGGTAGCGGATTTTGACAGTGAGTTTGTTTAACTCTCTGTAATCGATGCACATTCTGAAAGATCCATCCTTCTTTTTGACAAAGAGCACCGGAGCTCCCCATGGCGAGTAGCTAGGTCGGATAAATCCCTTGTCCAGAAGCTCACTGAGTTGGCTGGATAATTCCTGCATTTCAGCAGGTGCCAACCGATATGGTGATTTAGCGAGGGGAGTTGCTCCTGGAACGAAGTCGATTCGGAATTCAACCTGTCTCTCTGGGGGTACTCCTGGAAGATCTTCGGGGAACACGTCCGGAAATTCACACGCTACCGGAATGTCTTGGATGTTAGTTTCTTCTTTGGTCTTGTCCACTATGTGAGCCAAGAACGCCAAATTGTTCTTTCGCAAGTGTTTTTGCGCTTTGATGCACGAGATGAGGCGGAGATTCGTACTGGGTTTGTCTCCGTAAATTACTAGGGTTTCGTGATTTGGGAGACGAAGGCAAACGGCCTTCTCGTGGCACATAATCTCAGCATGGTGGGGGCTTAACCAATCCATGCCGATAATCACATCGAAACTCCTAATTGATACTGGCATTAGGTCTATTTGAAAGACGTGCTGGTTAAGGGTTAGGGTACATCCGATGTAGATCTCCCTAGTGGATTCGGTTTTCCCATTGGCCATTTCCACCGTATAGGTTTCATTTAGCTTCTGGGGTTGTTGTTTTAGTAAATGTTTAAACTTTTCGCTTACGAAACTTCGCTCCGCTCCGGTATCAAATAAGATGCATGCATAAGTGTGGTTTAGGAGAAACGTACCGGTCACAACTGCGGGATCTTGAACTGCATCACTCTGACCCATAGTCAGCATTCTTCCTGCTCCTCTGTTTCCTAAGTTGTTGTTGTTAGGGCAATCTCGGCGGAAATGCCCCGTCCTTCCACACCCGAAACAGGTGTGGCTAGGCCCTGCGTTGTTGCCGCCGGCATTGGTGTTGTTGATGTTGCGGTGGTTGTTGTTGTTGTTCTGGTTGTTTCCCTGACTCTGGTTCTGAGAAGGATAAGTCCTGCAGAACCTTGCAGTGTGTCCTCTTCGGTTGCAACTGGTGCAATGGAACTCCTTACATTCTCCATGGTGATGGAAACTGCACTTATTGCACTTGGGAGCGTTACCGGAATAGGGTCTTGAAGCATTTGAAGCAGCTGAGGCTGGAGCATGTGAGGTGACTGGAACCGGCGCAGTAACAGCGTTAACTGCCACTGTTTGTTGCCTTTTTGAGGTCTCGGGGCCCTGACGCCCCTTTCTTTTGTGGTTCCATCCCTTCTTACCATCCCCCTCCTTCTTCTTCTCGGTCTCCACTGGTTTTTCGCCCTTTTTGTGGTTATGATCATATAGCCTCTTTGCCAATCTCTTCGCGCTGTCAAACGTTTCAGGGTTAGCAGCTATCACATTCCCTTGAATGGGGGATGTCAGTCCCTAGATGAATCGTTCAATCTTCTTTCCCTCTGATGTGATCATACCCGGGCACAACAGGGATAGTTCGCTGAATCTCGATATGTAAGCATCGATGTTCCCATTCTGCACCGTGAGATTCCAAAGCTCCTGCTCCATCTTCTGTATTTCACCTCGGGGGCAGTACTCAGCCGTCAACATCTCTTTCATTTCTGTCCAGGGTATAGAGTTGGCGACAGGGAGTGTCATAGCTTCTATGTGACCATTCCACCAAGTGAGTGCTTGGTCCACAAAAGTGCAGGCCGCGAACTTCACCTTCATCTGCTCGGGGCACTCGCATATCTCGAACACCGACTCTACCTTCTCGATCCATCGCTTTAGAGCGATCACTCCCCCAGTGCCGTTGAAAGTTCGGGGTTTAGCGTTCGCAAAATCCTTGTAGGTGCACGTTTTAGTGAGCCCCTGGTTCGTCCCGTTGTTCGAACATCCGGAGCCTTGACCATTGCCTCCTCCATTGTTTCCTCGGTGAAGTTGTGCCATAGCTGCCGTGACCGCAGCAGACACGGCTGCCTGAAAAGCAGTGGAGTCAACTTCGGGCGGGGTTGGTTCGGGATTTCCACGAGTAGCTGGGCGAGGCATCTTTCTGTCATGAAACGGAAAGATGTTGAGTGTACGTGGTTTCGGTGAGGTTATGATCCTACTAACTAGGTGTAGGGTACGAACCTAAACATTACTATCATCAAGCATACAATCATAACGCCTCAACATATAACAACTGAGAATATCATAGCAAAACACACAAAAGTTTATTAATATTATCCGTGTTTAGTACAAGAAAATTTGCTCGCAAGAGCATACATAAGTAACACTAATCCGACAGCATAACGGCTCCATGAGTAGTGTAGTCACTTAAACATAGAGCCGGAGTACATAACATAGTTACTAATATCCTACTACGATAGGTCTATCCCTAACCGCGATGAGCTGCGTCAGGAGGTGGTGCCGAAGATGTGGACGCTCCCTGAAGACGAGCCACCAAGCGTTCTGCATCCTGGAGTCGAGATTCCCACCTTACCTGCCTCATGTGAAACTCCCGGAGGACGTCACGCGTCTCCTGTTCCGCACGCTCGACCCTAGTCCACAGCTGGCGTACTTGATCAGCAGTGTCCTGAGCAAGGTCGCCGGTGTCCCGTAATCGTCTCACCATGACCGGTAGAGCTCGGTCGGCCGGTCCTCCGTCCCTCAAGTCAAAGAACTCACGTGACATGCCAAACGGGGGTCGCTGTCCCTGATGTCTGCTCCATCTCCAAAGATCAATGCCCCAAGGAGGGGTAGGTCCAGTGGGTCCTACACGATAAGCAGGCACCCTGATCGGGTAAGGGGGATTGATGACCTCGGACTCTGCGTCCGAATCACCCCCTTCGCTGTCATCAAGCTCCTCTCCGAAAGGTTCTTCATCTTCTTCGGGTTCGGCAGGCTCGCCCTCGACTTCTGCCTCCGGTTCCCCGTCTGATTCCTCTTCGGGGTCCTCCTCAGGTTCTTCTTCAGGCTCTTCCTCAGGCTCCTCCTCCTCTAGCCACCCGTTGTTTCCCTGATTAGGGAAGTAGGGGTCTCCAGGGTGATGAAAACCAGCCATGCTGTCTGCGCGAGTACGTAATTATGCTACATTATTCCTAGGGTACTATGACTATTGTACAGACTAAGCAAACATTCTCTTTTTGGGTGATAAAGGGTATAGTTTTAGGTTCCCTGGCTATTCCGATCTCATCAAGACGTGTGTTAGTTTTACCTTGGAGAGGATGTAGTTGATCAGGCTACATTCACTCCTTGGTATCACTAAGAACAGTCCCGAGTTAACCGAGATACCAGCATTATGGTGTTTGATTCAGCGCTAGGTCCTTACTCCTAATGCAAGCAAGTGTATTTTATTTATTTGTTTTGTTCAGAGTTATGTTAGTCCTTCTTTTTGGTTTATAGTTGCATATCAATGTATGGCTCGACATGCTAGTTCACTATAAACAAAGCTCTGATACCAACCTGTCACACCCCCGAACCAGACGGCGGAAACGTCCGGGGGCTGTCGTGACTCAATTGCATACCATAACATTGAATATATATGAAACATAACAACATTCGTCACCATTCATTACATATTACAACCAGTAGTGTTTACATGTCATACATTGTTTAAAACATTACATTCCCGAAAATTAATTTGTTCCATTCATTCAAAAATAAACTGTAACCGTCACTGAATATGATTTCCCTTGATTCACTGGTTCCCTGAGAATACAAGTATTTTGAAAAACGTCAACATATGAAATGTTGGTGAGTTCATAAGTAGTGTTTGAAATCGAATGTTTGTATTGCTTGAAAAACCACCAGAAAATCCGATATTTTCTGAAAAGAAAAGCTTTTGAAAACGTTTGTGAAGATCCATAGGTATGCTTGTTTGTTTCTATACTTGTAAAAAAATGTATTCATTGAATATGTATGCTTTTCGAATCTGTATGTATTGAAATCCCTAGGAAAACCCGACGTTCTCCTAGTTCCTTGAGTTACATGAAGCTACACTGAAACCGTTGCATAGCGTATAGTGTCAGTCCCAGGCGACGTTGGAAGGTTCTCGAGCAGGATTATTTACTACAAACCCGCGTTACACAAACGCTCCGTTTATAGATATACTAACGAACCCGAAGGCGTCGTCAGTGCTAATCGCGTTATCCAATCGCCCGGACAAGGTGTAGTCCCACATCCGAAGAGAAAGAGGTCACGAAGACCCCGGTGACTCCATTAACCGGTTGGGGAAAATATGCGTGCGAGGGGTCCCCGACCCGCCTCGTAAAATATGCAGACTCTTCTAGCAATACCAAGGACCCTTGGGGACCAGTGGTACAAGCCATTGAAAGTCACTCTACGTCGTGCCAAGTCGGTGAAACTCAACACTTCGTAGAAAATATGTGTCTTCGGGCCTTAAGATCAGGTCATTAGGCTAGCTAGGCCCAACAAGCAAGATTTTACACTTTTGGGGCCCGAATATGGTGCGTAGACGTCTGTGCACACTCGTATGTATATGTATTACCAAACGTTATTTGTATGAATCGTAGTATCGAAGAGTTAGTAGTTGTAGATTTCTATTGGCTCGAGACCGAGCCAATTCGTTTAACAACGACTTTTGGTATTGTATTGAGTTGTATTTCGTCGATAGTCGCGGTGTCATTATTTGATCAAATTGTACATATTGAATTAGCCTTGAAATATTTCTGTTTTCAGCCCCTCATTATTTGTAAAATTTACATTTTCAACCCTTTTTATGTAATATTTCCCGGTTTGGTCCTTAAACTATTTTTCTTGACATTTTAACACCAAAAATTATTGAAATTAATATTTTCCAGCATATTTTTCATAGAAAACAGTTTAAGTCCCTGAAAATGCAGTTTTTCTCGGTTTTAGCCCTTCTTTTCGCAATTTTGACAATTTTGGCCCAAATTGGAAAATTTTTGCAACTTTGGTCCTTTTTAAATTTAAAAAGCATTTTAAACCTTTGAAAAGGATTTGGGACACTTATAGTCCACTGTTGTACAGAAATTCACAGTTTTGGCCCTCCAAAACAGAAAAAATCGCATAATGGGCCTCCTTGGGCCGAAATTTTCATTTTTAGCCCAATAAGCTTGAAATTTATGTTTTTAATCCTCTAATTGAATATAATTCCAGAAATAGTTTTATGGAAACTGTTTTGGCACATTTCATCCATCAGAATCTGTGAAATGTCAATTTGGGCCCTTAATTTTGTATTTTCACATTTTTGGCCCAAAATGTGTGTTTTTAGCTTAAAGAAAATTGTTGCTAACCACTTAGCTATTTTTCTTGTATCACTTTTTGTGTAGAAATATATTTGAAGCTAAAATCATAAAACATAAGTTATATCTCGGTTTTGAGGGGTTTAATGGCTAGATCCAACATTAAAACACATAAAAGCATACATATAAGCATGGAAATCATACAAGGCATACAAAACACATATAGATCTACACTTTCACTTGTATTCCCCCCCCCCCCCCCCCCACAAAACTCATAAAAACAGAAAATAGGGGGTATGAAGCTCACCTTGGGTGTAGTTTCGGTTTTTGGAAGAAAAGATGGAAGAAAAATGAAGTGTTTTTGGCCTTAGCTCCCTTTGATGAAGATCTCGAGTTTTGAGATGGTTCTAGGATGCAAGATCACGATTTTTGTATAGATTAGGAAAGGATTTTGATAACAAAAGAATTTAAACCATAGATCTATGCATAATCTTACCTTAGATGAAGAATATTGTGGAGATTTCCTCTTGAATGCTTCCTAGAACTCGAGATTTTTGAGTGGAGAGGGAAAGTTGTTCTTGAGTGATCTAGAGAGAATTTGTGAGAGATTTTTGGTGTGTGGGTGTGTATGGCCGAGAGTGAGAGAGAAGAGAAGAAGAGATGTGATCTTGAAGTGATATGCATGGAAGCATGGGAAGTAATGCATGGAAGTCCTATGGGTAATAGTGAGGTGGCAACCAAAGTCAACTTCTCTTCTTATCCTCTTGAGTTTGGGCCTTTGGGCCGAGGTTTTTGAAAGGGAAAAGAAAAATTTGGGCTTTTTCCCCTAAGCCCAAAATTAGAGTTAGTTAGAGTGTGTTTTATGCTTAAGAGAATGTAGTAGGATTTTTATGTTTTTCTTGAACTAGTTTTAGGTTATTCATGTATCAAGGCTCTTAATCCATTTCATTCTAGGCCCAACATGACCTAAAATGTTAAAATAAATAAGTGTGGGTCCAATTAGAGCCCAATTAGGGTTCTAAGCCCATGATAGTCTAATTGGAAGCTTATTGGCCCAATTGGATCCAATAAGGAAGTTCTAGCCTAAATTAGACTTAACAAGAACTTCTAGGGTCTCCAATTGTTTGATGACTATTTGTAGTTCTAGCATGTTGTATTTGATTGAAGTTTTTGATTCACATTAACTTGAATGTATAGATTACATGGCTCAAAATTTACAGTTGTGACACCTATGAAATTACACTTTGCATCTTGCTAAAGTCGTTAGTGGAGCGTGTGTGGTTAACCGACACACTAACTTGGACATAACAAGGGTGGTAAAGGGTGGCTTAAGGTTTATCATCGATCGGTGGAGCGTGTGTGGTTAACCGGCTCATCGATTAGGTGAAAAAATTACGAGTACCAACATAATTTGTATGGTTATTCACACCTTGTTTCTGATCCTCGGTATCCCAGTCACAAATTTGATGGGCATAATCGATATTTAAACGTGCCATTATATTGTTCAATGAATCTATTTCGTTTTTCATGGTGTAAATTGGTAAATCGTCATTTACATACCTTCAAATATTTTGTGGCTTGCATTACAGCATCCCTCTTCCAAGTTATAAAATATTATGTTGGGCCCTAGCCTTAATATTTCATTTAGGTGTCTTATTATGGATTCTATATGAAATCTAAACTTGTCTTTTTTCCTTTTCAGATGTCTTCAACAATGCTGCTTCAGGCTCAAGCCGCACTGGCTCCTTCTTTCTTTTGAACCTTTGTGGGAGAGTCATCTTTGATGGAACTAATTTCAATGACTGGATTAGGAACATAAGGATGGTTACTCATTATGAGGACAAGGATTATTTCCTTGAAAAGGAGCTTAAGGTCATCGATGAGTCGTCTGGTACTCCCGAGGAGATTGCTGAGTACACTAGCCATGAGAAGGATGCCAGTAAGGTATCTTGTATCATGTTGGATACCATGATAACAGAACTCCAGAAATCCTATGAAGATTTCTACCCTTACGAGATGCACCAGGACCTGATGGATAGATACCATCAGAGTGCTCGTTAGGAAAGGTATGAAATAATAACCTCCATGATAACAACAAAAATAAAGGATGGAGAGTTTATCACGGGCCACTTGCAGAAAATTCAAAGATTCATGGATCGTTTGCTAACGTTAAATGTGAACTTTGATGAGGAGTTAGTAATAGATATTATTCTACACTCCATCCCTTCCTATTATGATCAGTTCCGCATGACCTATCATATGAACAATGAGGAGGTCACACATAGCAAACTTCAAGGACTTTTGAGGACTGCTAAAAGTAGTCTCAAATGTAAGAATGTTGTTGCTACTCCTACCGTCGCCCCTGTTTTGGAAATCGGGCAAGGTAAAGGGAAAAATAGGAAGACCCCTTCGAAGGTTACCAAGGGAAAGTCTCTTGATGGCTCCTATTCGAATGGAACCAAAGGTGGTTCTGCCACTCCTTCTTCCAATCCGAAAGATGCATAATGCTTCTACTGTCAGGAAAAATGACACTGTAAGCGAAGCTGCCCCAAGTACTTGCAGGATGTTAAGGTTGGGAAAGTGAAACCCGCCCATGCAGGTATTTACACTATATTGTCTAATAAATCACCACATACTAATTCTTGGTTCCTTGATACAGGGTGTGGAATTGGCATTTGTTCTGATTTGCAGGGCCTAAAAAGCAGTGAGGATGTGGAGACGGTAAGATAAACTTGATCATGGGGAATCCTGTTACTAGGATTGGAGTTTATTCTTTATTGCTTAGTAGTGGGTTAATATTAGATTTGAATAAATGTTGTTACTTGTCTGAAATGGTGAGAAATATTATTTCCTTTCATGGTTTGTACAAACAAGGATTTACTTTTTCATTTGATAATGAATGTGGTGGTATTAATGCTTTTTATAATGGTGTTTCTTATTTTAAAATATTACCTTGTGATGCTGTATATGAAACTGTGTCGGTTGTAGACAACTTAGGAAATAATGTATTGCATATTGGTTCTTCCACTAGTTTGGATAAGGCATCCTTGTGGCATTGTCGTCTTGGACATGTCAACAAGAAGCGCATAGGCCAACTCAAAAAGGATGGAGTCTTGGAGTCATTTGACTTAAGGTCAGGTGATAGTTGCAAATCTTGTTAGCTTAGAAAAATGACTAAGTCGCCCTTCACTGGTAATTGTGCAAGGGTGAGGGTTTGTGGATATCATACACACCGATGTGTGTGGACCCTTCAGAACCACCACAAGGGATGCTAACCGTTTCTATGTGACTTTTACTGATGATTACAGTAGATATGGTTATGTCTACATAATCAAGCATAATTTAGAAACCTTTGAAAGATTCAAAGAGTTTAAATAAGAAGTGGAGAATCAGTTGGGTAGGAAAATAAAGATGCTCCGATCTGATTGAGGTGGTGAGTATCTTAGTATCGAGTTCCTTGACTGTCTTAAGGAATGTGGAATTGTTTCACAATTGACACCTCCTAGGACACCACAACTGAATGGTGTGGCTGAGAGGCACAATCGTCCCTTGTTGGATATGGTTCATGTGACATCCCCATTTTCACGGCTAGAAAAAACCGATTATGTTTATGTTTTATCAAAATCAGAGTATCCTTTATATAAAAATGTTGCAGTATTTGTTCGCAGAAAAACATGATAAATACGTTATGAAAGCGTTTCCAAAGAAATGTATTTTTTATTTATTTGAAAACATTGGGATGTCATCATCAATACTTAAACATAAGCATAAACAGAACTTACATTCATTATCATTAGTGATTTACATCTCCTTAATCTCTCAGTGTAATGTAACTTCATATCGACACCTATGATACAAATAAACTGAGTATCAACCCACAATAATATAATTAACTTGTTTCTTCAGATAATACATGTCAAACAATTAACCTGATTACCCATCCTCATTTTCTTCTTGTGATATTCCCTAAAGTATTACCTTAAGCTTCATCTCCTATATCGTATTTACTTCTCATCTCTTTACATCGCATTTCATTATATGTTCGTTCCTAAGGACTTTTCCTAAGGATCATCACCAACATCACACAGAAAATAATGGTTTGGGGATTACACCCTCGATACACACCTAGTAAGGGTTGGAGTATCATCGCATGAATACATAGTTACTGTTGGAATAGTGTCTAAGGCTGCAACTATATTAGGCAAGTATTTGACCCGGTTGTGCATAGTCCTTTTGGGTTGCCTTCACCATTGCAACTTGATAGGATGATTTATTAAGAGAGAATAAATATTATTAATATATTATGGGAATAATATTAAGAATAATAATATTGTTATTTGATTAATATAAGTCATAAATTAATTAGTATTAATTTGGTGACTTAAAGAGATTAATTAAATAAGAGGGTATAAACTGTCAATTGTTTGATAGTTAAACTTTAGACTGTAAATCCATATTGGATAGGGGTTGGACGAATTATAGAAGCTAAGGATAGCTTAAAATCGTCCAAGGCTATCTAAGGAATGGATTTGGATTGCTTTAAGAAAAGATTATCCAATTAGGGTTTAAGCTGTAACCCTTAAGGAGTCTACAAGTGTAAATAGACCCTATGGCAAAGGGAAATCGGAACTTGATCTAAAGTAGAGAACCCCTGGCCAAATTCCTCCCCTCTCCTATCTCCCAAATCATCCTCCTTGCTATTTGGTGTTTGTAAGCCATTAGAGGATTGACAATTGTGACTCTAGAGCTCCAAGACAACAAGATCAAACAAGAGATTCAAAGGTATGATTCTAGATCTGTTATAACATTGTTCTTATAACTAAATAGTCATTAGAAGTCTTGGTTTCAAAGCATGTTTAATTAGAAAGCCTAGATCCGAGCATTAGGGTTTTGCATGCGCACATAGGAAACTTCTTATGGCTAAAACCCATCAGTGGTATCAGAGCCTAGCTTGGTTTTCATTAAATTGTTGCTTATTGTTTGAAACTTAACTGCAAAATTCGAATTTTGTGTTTCTGAGTCATGGACTCGGCGAGTCCCTTGGTGCACTCGGCGAGTCCAAGCATCAGGAATGGCCAAATTCGGGATTTCTTCATGATTATCTTATGGAAACTTACTTTAATCATATTAGATCAACCCTAATCCGATTTTTTGATATATATGACTATAATCTTGATCTAATTAAAGATATTTATCAACTAATAAAATATTTAATTTCCTTATATGATAATTAATTAATTATTTTGATTAATTTGGTGATTATCTTGCAAGAAATCTTGAATAAATCAAATATAGATAATTAGGAAATTAATTGTTAATTACAATTATTTGTTATTTGATCCTCCATGTTTTAAATGTTTAAAACTTGTCCTCTAGTTTTGAAATTTATATTTTGTGATTAAAAGTTTTAATTTAGACAATTTAAATTTCAAACCCTATATTTTAAAATGTTTAAAATACAACCCTATACTATTATAATATTACAAGGTTAATATATATATATATATATATATATATATATATATATATATATATATATATATGTATAACTAAAATGCTAGTCTTACCGTTAGTAGGCCTCATTCACGAAGCCGATCTATAAGGTGGGTATAAGGTTGCGGCCTATAAAATGACACTTAATGGGTGTACACTCACACCCACCGCTTGCTTGATCGGTGGAGGGTCGTTAGCCGAACGGGTAGGATAGGGCAACCCCATCCTCTCATTAAAAGTATAATAAGTAATACAAAGTAACTACACATTTTTTTTAAAAATTTCCCAATTATAGTTACTTTAGGAAAAGTGAATTGATGCAATCCCATGAAATTACACTTTGCACCCTTGCTAAGAAGTTAGTGGAGCGTGTGTGGTTTACCGACACACTAATTGGTTCTATGCAAAAGTGGCAAAGGGAGATTCATTGTTTATCATAGTTCGATGGAGTGTGTGTGGTTTACCGGCACATCGAATAGGTGATCGTTACAATGAAGGCACCTTGTGAATTTGCATGGTAATTCACACCCGCTTTGTGATCCTCGGTATCCCAGTCACAAACAAGAGGAGCATATCGAGATTTAAACATGCCATTGAATAGTTTCAATGAATCTCATCCGAACCAAGGAATTCTCAATACATTTAGGACTTATAGTTAGTTTTTATGGTGGAGAATTAGTGAATCGTCATTCACTTACCTTCAATTTATTTGCATGTTAAATTACGGCATCCCTTTTCTAATATGTAAATGTTGTTGTTGGATCCTAGCCCTAATTTTTCTTATTGGGTGATAATTAGGGATTCATATTCTAATCTATCTTTGTACTTTCTATTTGTAGATTTCGAAATCAAACAACGCTGCTGCTAGTTCTTTCACGTTGATGAGCCTTTGCCAAAAGGTCACCTTCGATGGAACGAACTTTAGCGAATGGATAAGATACATTCGCACCATTGCTCGCTATGAGGATAAGGAGTATGTCCTCGATGAGAAGCTCGAGAAAATCAAACCTGAAATCGCTACTCCGGCTGAAATTACCGCTTTTGAAACTCATGAGCGAGATGAAACGAAGGTACATTGCATCATGATAGCCACCATGAACTCCGAATTCCAAAAGTCCTACGAGGACATGTACCCGTACGAGATGCATCAAGACTTATTGGAGAGATACCACCAAAACGCGAGACAAGAGCGTTATGAGATTTTCACTAACATGATTTCTGCTAAGATGGGCCATGGAGAGTCTCTTACCGTGCACCTGCAAAAGATGCAAGGGTATGTCGACCGCCTTTGCAAGTTAAATGTTGACTTTGGGGAAGACTTGGCGATCGACATGGTGCTTCACTCTTTGCCTCCGATGTACAATCAATTTAGGATGACCTACCACATGAACAAAGAGGAGGTCACCCTAAGCAAATTCCAAGGTCTCTTGAGGGTCGCTGAGAGCAACTACAAAGACAAGTCTGTTGCACCAACTCCCAATCCACCCGCTGCTCCTGTCTTGGCTATTGGTCAAGGAAAGGGAAAGAAGAGGAAGCCTTTGTCTAAGAACTATCATAAGGTTAAAGCCCGGGATGGTGCCTCTTCTAGTGGGACCAAAGTTGATCCCGCTAAGCGCTGCCCTAACCCTAAGGAGGCAGAGTGCCACCACTGCCACAAGATAGGACATTGGAAGAGAAGCTGCCCAGAGTACCTGCAAGCCATTTGTTCTAATGTGCAGGGACTAAGAAGAAGTAGGGATGTGGAGCAAGGAAGAATCAATCTAATCATGGGGAACAGAAGATTGTCTCTTGTGACCAAGATTGGAGTGTATTCTTTAGTGCTTAGGAACAATTTATGTTTAGATTTGAACAATTATTGCTATTCGCCAGAAATGGCTAGAAACATCATTTCATTTCATGGTTTATATAGACAAGGTTTTAGATTTTCTTTTAATAATGAGAATGGTTCTATTTTGGCTTATCTAAATGGTGTCTTTTACTTTGAAGCTATACCATGTAATGGAATTTATGAATCTGTTATGATTGTTGAGAACTTAGGAAATGATGTTTTGAACATAGATTCTTCCACTAGTATGGATAAAGCATCCTTGTGGCCTTGTCGTCTTGGACATGTCAACAAGAAACGCATAGCCCAACTCCAAAAGGATGGAGTGTTGGACTCATTCGACCTTAGGGAAGATGACACATGTGAGTCTTGTTTACTTGGAAAGATGACTAAGTCACCCTTCACGAGTACGTGTGAAAGGGGTGAGGGTCTATTGGACCTAATACATACCAATGTATGTGGACCGTTTATATCAACCATGAAGGATGGGAACCGCTTCTACGTGACTTTTACCGATGATTATAGTAGATATGGGTATATCTATTTAATCAAGCAAAAGTCAGAAACCTTTGAAAAGTTCAAAGAGTTCAAGAATGAAGTGGAGAATTAATCGGGCAGGAAAATCAAGATGCTTCGATCCGATCGAGGAGGAGAGTACCTAAGTCTTGAATTCCACGATTATCTCAAGGAGTGTGGAATAGTTTCACAATTGACGCCTCCTAGGACACCACAGTTGAATGGTGTGGCAGAAAGGCGTAATCGAACCTTATTGGATATGGTTCGCTCTATGATGAGTCGTGCTTCACTACCTATCTCTTTTTGGCGGTATGCCTTAGAGACTGCCGCCCATATCCTTAACCGAGTCCTTACTAAGAAGGTTGTCAAAACACATCACGAGATGTGGACAGGGAAAGCTCCCTCGTTAGCACATATCAAGGTTTGGGGTTGCGAGGCTTTCGTAAGACGAGATACTCACGACAAGCTCGAACCTCGAAGTGAGCGATGTATTTTCATCGGCTACCCGCAAAAATCCTTGGGATATCTCTTCTATAGACCGAAGGACAATGTTGTCTTCGTTGCGATAAGAGGAGTTTTCCGAGAGCGAGAACTCATAAGCCAAGGAGACAGTGGGAGGCAAATCGAACTTGAAGAGATTCAAGAGTCGATAGATGAAGGAACCTCTACCGTTGGCACTCAACCCGAGGAGGAAACTCCGGTTGAACCGATTGACGAATCCTTACCTCTTAGACGTTCCGATAGAGTTAGAGTTCTACCCCAGTTTTATGGTTTTCATATTACTATCGAAAGGGACACGTATATTAGTGACGGTACACTAATAAACCTTGATGAACCTAATAGCTATAAGGAAGCCATGGCAGGCCCGGAGTCTGTGAAATGGAAAGAGGCAATGGATAGCGAGATCCAATCCATGCATGATAACCAAGTTTGGAATTTGGTTGATAATGTGACCGGACGTAAGACCGTTGGGTAAAAATGGATCGTCAAGAAGCAGACCGACGTGGATGGAAACGTACACACATATAAAGCACGATTGGTCGCGAAGGGCTTTATTCAAACTCCCGGAGTTGACTATGATGAGACCTTCCCACCAGTTGCGAAGATAAAATCTATTATAGTGATGCTAGCAATTGCCGCATTTCATGATTATGAGATTTGGCAAATGGATGTCAAGACTGCTTTCCTTAGCGGAAAGTTAGCTGAGGATGTTTACATGGCTCAGCCAGAGGGGTTTGTGGATCCGAAGCATCCGAATAGAGTGTGTAAGCTTGAGAAGTCCATTTATGGACTTAAGCAAGCGTCTCGCAGATAGAATCTTTGCTTCGATGAGAAAGTCAAAGAGTTTGGATTTGTACGAATCCAAGATGAATCTTGTGTATATGTCAAAGCCAGTGGGAGTATAGTAAGCTTCCTCGTTCTATATGTCGATGACATATTACTCATAGGAAACGACATCCCGACTCTGCAGGAAGTTAAGTCCTGGCTCGGAAAGTGCTTCGCTATGAAGGACCTCGGAGAGGCTTCTTACATTTTGGGAATAAGGATAGTAAGAGAAAGAAGTAAGAGACTAATTGGACTTAGTCAGAACACTTACTTAGAGAAGGTACTAAAACGTTTTAGTATGGAAAACTCAAAGAAGGGAGAATTACCGATACAATGTAATGTCAAGTTGAGTAAGACTCAAAGTCCGAGTACCGAAGCTGAGATAGCATAAATGAGCCGAGTACCATACGCTTCCGCAGTTGGCTCAATCATGTACGCTATGACTTGTACTCACCCTGATGTAGCCTTTGCTTTGAGCATGGTTAGCAGATATCAAGGGAATCCTGGCAGAGCCCATTGGATTGCGGTGAAGAATATCCTTAAGTGCCTTCGAAGGACGAAGGAATGGTTCTTAGTCCTCGGAGGGAGTGATGACTTGAAGGTGCAAGAGTATAGTGACGCCAGTTTTCAGACCGACAGGGACAACTACCGTTCGTAGTCGGGCTGGGTCTTTACCTTGAATGGAGGAGCAATGACTTGGAAAAGTTCCAAGCAAGAAACCGTAGCTGATTGAACGTGCGAATCAGAGTACATTGCAGCGAGCGAAGCATCGAAGGAGGCAATATGGCTGAAGAACTTCATCGGTGATCTTGGAGTTGTACCTGCCATAAAGGAGCCCATGGAGATTTTCTGTGATAACGAAGGAGCGGTTGCGTTGACCAAGGAACGGAGGGATCATGGTAGATCTAGACATATCGACAGAAAATATCACTTTATTAGACATCGTGTAGAAGAAGGACAACTCGTAGTGAAGATGATATCATCAGAAGATAACCCAGCAGATCCGCTTACGAAGGGACTGAGTAGGGTTAAGCACTTGCAGCATGCTAGGAGTACTGGGCTGAAGGATGATATTAGCATAGATTAGATAGTATTAGAAACGTGTAATAGATAAATTTAATTAACATTTGATGATTAAATAAAGGAGTTTTATTTATGAGTAATGTTACTATCTTATGTTAATTGTTTAACTATTGTTTCACTTTGCATGTTTTGACTTCCAGAATAATTGAGTTTATTAGGAATAATCAAATTATTCAAATTGTCCACAATCGTTCATATGTTGAAAGTAGATATGAATGAAGATTGTCATGAATTGGTGTGTAGATTGTCTAAATGGTATTAGATATAGCAAAGGGTTGCTGCAACGTTCATGAGTGCTTATGAACTAGTTTTGAGCATTGAAACAAACCCGCGTTTGCTGGAATCACCTTATGGAATATGGTATAAAAGGGGTGATCGCGAGACGATAATATCATATAGTCTTAAAACCTAGATATATGGTTTGTTATTTGTTAATTGATTGTACATTGATAATGCGAAAACGCATCAGTAACTCGGTGTCATAAAACGCATTGTTGTGTATAGTTGATTAATGAATAAGTAAATGTATATAAGTCGAAGTTTATCTATAACTTTTATCCCAAGAGGGTAAAAGCGATATCTCGGCCGCTCGATGATTTGATTTGACTTATGTGCCGGGCCCGGTTAGAACTGAATTGACGTGTTCGATTAAGTTCTATGTCAAATAAATCAGAGATCGAGAAACCTAAATGCTTGACTAATCATTCCATAGAATTGCCAGCCTGATATCTAACAGAGGACTGTACGATCCCTTATCTAAAGGACAAGATTGATTAGATCAAAGTTTGACAGCGTCTTTGAGAGCTACGATTGCAAGTCAAATTGTACTTGTGCATATAGTTACTAGACTTATCCAAGTGGGAGACTGTTGGAATAGTGTCTAAGGCTGCAACTATATTAGGCAAGTATTTGACGCGGTTGTGCATAGTCCTTTTGGGTTGCCTTCACCATTGCAACTTGATAGGATGATTTATTAAGAGAGAATAAATATTATTAATATATGATGGGAATAATATAAAGAATAATAAGAATATTGTTATTTGATTAATATAAGTCATAAATTAATTAGTATTAATTTGGTGACTTAAAGAGATTAATTAAGTAAGAGGGTATAAACTGTCAGTTATGTGATAGTTAAACTTTAGACTGTAAATCCATATTGGATAGGGGTTGGACGAATTCTAGAAGCTAAGGATAGCTTAAAATCGTCCAAGGCTATCTAAGGAATGGATTTGGATTGCTTTAAGAGAAAATTATCCAATTAGGGTTTAAGCTGTAACCCTTAAGAAGTCTACAAATATAAATAGACCCTATGACAAAGGGAAATCGGAACTTGATCTAAAGTATAGAACCCCTGGCCGAATTCCTCCCCTCTCCTCTCTCCCAAATCATCCTCCTTTCTATTTGGTGTTTGTAAGCCATTAGAGGACTAACAATTGTGACTCTAGAGCTCCAAGAAAACAAGATCAAACAAGAGATTCAAAGGTATGATTCTAGATCTGTTATAACATTGTTCTTATACCAAAATAGTCATTAGAAGTCTTGGATTCAAAGCATGTTTAATTAGAAAGCCTAGATCCGAGCATTAGGGTTTTGCATGCGCACATAGGAAAGTTCTTATGGCTAAAACCCATCAGTTACAACATCGCCTGAACTCGTAATTTATAGTAAGGGTTAGAGTAATAACACATGAATACATAGTTACATCATCTCCTGAACTCGTAATTCATCACCTATAGGTTATGCGCCTGCTGGTGTTTCCATGGAGTTGTCTATAATAGTCTGTGGTAGCCATCTATACTCTTCTAGATGACTACATCTCCAAATTGCTGGAAAAGTTTATAGTATCTTTCATCCTACATCACCAATTCATCATCACATATCTATCCTCACCTAATTATCATCACCTTCCTATCATCACCTATCTCTCATCATTTTATTTAATCACACACCAACTACTTCATCTACTCATGTTTTATCCCAACATATTTGTAGATATAAAATAAATATCCAGTATAAATCATTTAAAACATGTATAAAATCATTCATTCAGCATAGACAACAAGTATTCAGATAATATGCACACATTGCACGTAATTTGTATAAAATACTTCATATCTATGTGTAAGATGAAACGGAAAATGCACTCACTTGATAAGGTGGTGACTCGGTACTCGGACAGCGCTTCGTTTACTTTAAAATAATTTCCTTCAATGAAATCCAGTATTATTACCACTAGATTTTTGCCTAATATTTACCGTGACTAATTATTAGTCTTATTATTATTATTATTATTATTATTATTATTATTATTATTATTATTATTATTATTATATAAGCGTGTAAACAATACTTTCCAACTACTATGTATAGACAGGGGCCAGACATAAAACACCGGAGGGCAGCACCATTTTGACATTTAGCACGTCTGAGATCCAACAATCCTATGCGGCTCGTTAAACCAGATTCCTCGTACCGTGAGTAGTTAAAAAGATATTATAACGACACTTATATAATAATAGCTCAAATATTTATTATAAGTTTATAATAACAATACTAGTTTTAAATATAAGCTATATTAAGATAGGGTAAACATAACTTACTTACAAGCGGGGTTTAGCTAGGAGTCAGGCTCTGCAGGGGAAGAACTTTGTAGCTAAATCTTTCTAAGAAAGATTCGTACAACGCTTTAACGCTCACCTTACTATACTAAAACTACAGAAAGAGAAGTTGAATCACGAGGGACCGAAATGCTTGGGGATAAGAAGAGAAAGACTCTTGAATCAAGAGAATGGTGCAAGAAATATGAGAGCTAGTGGCTCTTATTTATAGTATTTGAATTTTCAGAAAATACCCTCCATAATTACTTAATGACTTTATAGTTATATAAACAACTAAACACCCCTGTGTAATACTATTTTAAATAGATTTAACGATATTTGTACTAAACTAATGTCGAAAGAACTTAACATTAGTCTTATAATGACCGCATCGTCGATACCTTTATAATTATATATACATATGTATATACTTGTATATATATATATATATATATGTGTGTGTGTGTGTATGTGTGTGTGTACGTATATATGATTTATACTTTATTTTAATACATAAATATGCTATTATAATTTGTAACCCGTTCATACGAACTCCATTTTTGACGTTCTTTATATCCACTCGTTGGTATTTACGAGTACTACAACTTTCATTTAGACGTCGTCATCTAATTCTCATTCTACCTCAGATTTACAAAACTGTATCGAATTTATCGCGCTCGAAGAGTAGGGACCAACTTTCAATCATATCTTTAACATACGAGCTCTACTCTTGACATTCTTTATATCGTGTGTAGGTAAAAATCAGATCTAAAGCTTTCATTTAGACTCCATCGGCTAATTCTCGACCGGTCTTAAAATTAACAATAGGAGGAAATTTAACTGTTAAATGTCCGCGTAAAATTCATAACTTCTATATACGGACTTCGTTTTCATCTGTCTTTTTACCGTTGAGTTCCTATTATTTAGATCTTCAACTCTCATTTAGGTCGCGTAGGCCAAAAACCGCTCGAACTAAAATTCGAGTTTCGGGTCGTGCACTACTATGCCAAATGTTAGAAAATTCATACGAAGTCAGATTTAGGAGTTCTTTTTATGGATGCTCTCAGTTTAACATATTCTACGACTTTTGTTTAGATTAATACGGCTAAAAAGTTTTCTATCGTAAATTTACTATTTACGTCTCCTGGTGCCGTGCTGGTTTTACCGAAAAACTTCGACGGGTCATAACTTCTTCGTTATAACTCGGATTTCGGCGTTCTTTATATGTACTGAAACCTTGTAACATTTACTACAACTTGGTTAGGATTAATCCTTCTAAATAATTTTCCATCAAAAACTTATTTTTGATGCTTATTATCTCTAAATTGACTAGCCTGGATTTGCGGGTGTTACAATTATCTCCCCCTTAGGATGATTACCTCCCGGAATCTTCAATAAAACAGGGCAGTATAATGATTCCATATGTTATCTATTCATCCTAAGTAATAATCGTAACTTCCTTGGTTCATCGAATGAGTATCTAACTCTTGGACTCCTTGACTGCAGGCGAGGCTCGATCTTGCACTTGCTCCCTATCTCACGTTAGACTCCAAATTATGACCTTTAACTCACTATATCAATCCTCACTTGATATGAACTTAAGATAAGTTCTTTTATTACTACAATGGAACGATGTGTCATATTCTAATGACCTATGATCGTATGTTGCAATGCTTAGACTCAAGTCTCTTAGAGTCTTCCAGAACAGACTATACTTTCCTTCATGTTCTAACCTCATCTTAAAGGTAGCATTTCTAGCTACAAGCAACTATCATGATACCTCTACCGATCTATTTGATTATCTTTTATTTCAATATTTCGGCTTAAGTCAGATGCTACATCTGTTGGGTTTTGAGCATTCTAACACTCCTAAGTGTACATGCAACCCTAAATACCTTGGATCTATGTTTTCTCTATTATACATGCAAATAAGAACTTCCAAGGTATTATCCTAATCTAGCATATAAAACAATGAATATAGTAGGATAGAATACATAGCTTTTTGGTGTAGAAAGTCTTCATGAAGCTTGAGTGCCTAGTGCCCCAAGTGTGACACCTCAAATGGAATCACAATCATCAAAACACTTAGAATAACTTGAGAGAGAATTCTACAACTCATGAAATTCGGCTAGCCCTCTCTAGAATAATACTAGTGTCGATTTTGCCAAGAATAATATCTTTATATAGTGTTACAATTAGGGCAAACCCTAATTGTCATGAATTTCCATTTCCTTGGATCCATGGGTTCAAATACACCATGGAGCATCCATGGACCATCCTATGGGTTTTAGCCCAACTTGATTATCCATGGAGCATTAGCCCACTATACAAGTATGGATGATTTACAAAATCAACCCATATATTTAGTTAGTCTTCTTTTGATCACTTAATTAATCCTAGATTAATTCTTGATCAATACTAATTAAATAATCTCATTATTCTTATTATTAATATACTAGAACTTATAATATATTAATAACCATAAGTGTCTTATTTCTCTCATTATAGTCTATCCAAGTGCATGATGGTATGCAACCCAAATGGACCATGCCGGGTCGGGTCAAGTCTTACCAATTATAGTTATGGACTTAGATATTAATCCAACAGTCTCCCACTTGGATAAGTCTAAAGCTATTATTGCGTATGACTTCAGGAACCAACTGGCAATCGTAGCTCTCAAAAGCTTCTGTCGAACTCTGACCTTGTAGATGAACTCTGACCTTTGTCAATGACTTGTCCATTAGATAAGGGATCATGTATTCCTCCATTCTAGATATCATATGGACTGAGACATGGATTATAATCATTCTCTCTGTCCATTTGTTGTTTCCCGATTTTCGATTTATGACGACTGACTAATTGAACAAATCAAATCAGTCCTGGCCCGGCCGAGCACTTCCATTTGTCATCATCAAATCATCGAGGGGGCCACAGATATCGCTTTTATCCCGAAGGTAAAAGGAACGGATAAACTTCGACTCATATGGCTTGTTCTACTACTTGTTGAATCATACACAAATGCACGTTTTATAGCACCGAGTTACCAAATGCGGTTTCGTGCAATCAATGTACTATCAACTCATAGTAACAACTCATATCTCTAGGTTTGAAGAATATAAGATATTATCATCTCATGATCACTCGTGATAAAATCCATGAAGTGATTCCAATGAGCGCGGGTTGAATCCAATACTCAGAACTTATGAGCACTCATGAGTGTTGTAGCCCTTTGTCCAACACCTTAGACCTCTACAAGCCAACCCATGACAGTCTTAATTCATATCTACTTCCAACATATGACCGACTGTGGATGGTTTGAATAACTTAGTCATTCCGAAAGAATAACCTAGTTTATTCGGGAAGTCAAAACATGCAAAATGAAACACAATAATAATTGAATCCAATATGGTCTCAGAACTTATGAATATAAATAAAACACCTTTTATTTATCACCATATGATTCACATTATTCATTGTATATTGTTTCAGCTATCAACTTTATTCTTGAATTTAAAACAATAGTTGTCCCATGCTCCAAGCATGTACACTATGTTTTCTAAACACTAGTCATGCCATACACCAAGTATGCATACTATGTTTGTCTATGATCTTTAATTTGTGATATAAATCAATTGAACATAACTCCAATGATTCTCTTTTCACACTCCCAAATCCTTACTGCAAATGCAAGAATTTCAAATTCATGCCATTTGCTTAAATCTGTTAGATTCTAAACTTATATGCATTGATCCTCTTGTAATGATTATGCAAAAAGTCATAAAGACTTGACAACAAACATTACAGAGCATTCCAAAGGAGATCAGTTCCTTGGAAACATCCTTATTGCATTAAGTTTCCTAATCTTACACATATTGAAAAATCTTAACTTTGAAACATTTCCAGATTCCATTTTGACTATCACTTCTGAACAAGAGTTGCCTCCTTACAGATTATCTCAATATGGTCCTTCCAGAATTAATACTATACTTCCAACAGTCCTTGAGCAACCAATCTTTGGTAAACCTTAGATTGTCCTCAACAATTGTTTAATCCTTTTAGTCATATCCAGTTCTAAACCTTTTCCCTTCTTAATGCCCTAGGCATTTGGAAAATTTTAGAATGGATGAATATAGCACATGTAATCGATCCTATATCCGAAGCATATGGGACACGATTCATGATGTCTCACATAAAGACTAAACCAGTCTTTTGCTATAATATGTCCATTTCAATTTGCCAAGTTCTCATAATTCAGATTATGAAAAGGGATGCCGTAATCATAATCGAAATTTAGAACGCAAATAATGGACTCATATACAGAATTTCCTTATGTTGAGCCATTCCAACATGAAATTCATATATATCCTTGACTAAATGATTAAAACCTCACAATCTAAGCTTATAGATTTGAGACATTCCAACATGAAATTCATATATATCCTTGACTAAATGATTAAAACCTCACGATCTAAGCTTATAGATTTGAGATGAAGTATAATTTCCTCTCCCTTAATTATAGCAAAACAACCTTTTCAACCCCTGAAACCTCTCGAATTGAAACTTTTGTTTCCTATAATTAACATTGCTAACTTGCAATACTTATCATAATGATCATGCTCCCACTAACATGATGATTATTAGCATAACACTTATGCTCCCACTAGCTTTGACATGTACTCAGAAATCACCTGGACTTCTAGAAATCAATACTTCATTGACTTTCTTACCAAAGTTCAGATTTCTGATACTAGATTGTTTTGATAAGACTTTATCAAAATCATACACCTTCCCTTAGATAGCACACTTGTGAGTCTAAACAATTATGAAGAGGTATGCCGTAATCATAATGGTTAGACCTTTTTGCCACTTCTCACAAGTCCATATTAGTGTGCCGGTTAACCACACGCGCTCCACTAACGACTTTGAGAATGCAAATATCACAATTGCTATCTAGATAAAATCTACTTAGTGAAAGTGTTTCCTCACCATCATTTTCATGAATCGGAGAGAAACCTTATGACACTTACATTTATATGGTGTATGTGTCCTTATCCATGTGAATTGTCAAAACCATAGTCACTAGACAAGGATAATGACAAATCCAAACTCATATGGATTGAACTCAATCTAATCTCTTGCCACCTAGCAGCTCAAGGGCCTGCCATTGCTTCCAAGTTGTTGTGCAACAAATTGAGAACTCTAAGAACTCATATGCAAAGCCAACTTTAACTGGAATGGGCACAGATATGTCAACACGATAGGTTATAAACCTCAAGTCGTGTGCTAGTGAAGAACTTCAGGTTCTATTCTTGATTAGTTCTTGATACTTTCAAGACCTTTAAGACTCCCACTGTCCTCTTGACCTATAAAGACTCCCTTGTCAAACATCCAAGAGATAGTGCAGATTCTAATCAAGACAAACACTTCACAAAATTGGCCTTAGTTGGTCTTTGTTTTGTCCAAAACATCACAACTTACCAATTTCAAATGTACAAGAGTAGAAAACTTTTACTCTTACATTTGACAAGTGTTTTATACCTTCTTTAAGACATGTCACTCAAGTTACAATCTTGGAGTATGACTCTAAGACTTGTATTGGCACGAAGTGTGACTCATCTACTTGATTTAACCATTTCAACAATTCAAGATCCCTCTTCTTAGTCACAAGAATGCACTAAGATTTCCTTAGAGAACTAATTTTGATATGGTTTCTTAATCATTAAGATGATCACAAAACTGATACTAAAGTACTCTCCCATCTTTTCAGATTTGAGAAACTTTTATCCTTCTGCCTTATTTGATTCTTCTTATTCGCTCTGCCTTACATTGGAACCATTTCCAATGTCTCAGAGTTACACTTAAGCTTGTAAGTATAATCATATTTACTGAGCTTTAGTAAACTATGACGAATAGTTTAATCAATCTTTTTGTGGTGGACTTGACCAGTGCACAAGAATGTGTACTCGATCCCTTAGTCCTTTACTTGACTCACACATCCATGTGAATGAGTAATTAGTCTTAATTTTTCCAAAACTTGAAAGTTCTCATTCATCATGCTATATAACTTGCACGATTCCAAGTTTCGGTCCAATTAAAACTTGGGTGATGAGAATCTTTCCTTATTTGGTAACCTAGACATTACCACAAATGAAAGAATCAATTTCATATTTCCACTTTTGCTCTTAATGGAATCACATAAGCAACAATATTTCCTCAAATGCCATTGTAAGGATATTTTAAAATAAATAAGATCAAAAATTTTCTTTTATTTTAAAACTTTGCGGAAAACTTATCCTTATGTAACAGCCCAAAATCTCAAGTATGGTTAAATTGCATTTTGGGGTATTTTAAAGGGGAGACTCGGCGAGTTGGAGCCAGACTCGCCGAGTAGGATCGCAGAGTTGGTCGCGGGTTCGCGACTGGACTCGACGAGTCCAGGTATGGACTCGGCGAGTCGACGCTGTTCAGCAGAAACCCTAGCCGTTTCGTATTGGGTCGTATTTAAGGGTTGTTATGTCGTCATTTCACATCTTTTGGCCGATTGTGGAGAACCCTAGACGACTGTGGCATTTGGAGCAAAACTTGGAGGCCATTATTGACTTTGAAGAATTTGTTAAGCAAGAAGAAGAAGAGTTTTGGCCAAGGGATATCAAGAGGATCGAGTTCTGAGGTTTGGAGACACGGAGAGGGTGTTATTCAGGTAATATTTCGAATTATCCTCTGCTATGTTGATGTGTTATGGAATTAGGGTTTATGAAACCCATTTGGTGATTTGATGGATTAGTATGTTGTTATACAAGAGTTTATACCCTAGTAATAGGATGATTAGGGGTCCAGAAGTCCCATGAGTGTGTATCTCGGGAAAAACGTATCTCAGGAAGCAGTTGGATCGACTGCATGGCGTGGACTCGCCGAGTCGGATGATCAGACTCGGCGAGTAGCTTGAAGATTCACTGGGACTCGCCGAGTTGTTCTTCAGACTCGGCGAGTGGAGTCGGGGTGGCACCGCGATTCTTCCAGGAGTGACTCGTCGAGTCAAAGAGGATACTCGACGAGTAGAAGGGGAATCTCAGAGGATTGAAGGACGACCAGACTCGCCGAGTCGCCAGGGAACTCGCCGAGTCCAGTCGAGCTGACATTGGACTGTTGACCAGAGTTGACTGGTGTGATTCTTAGGGTCAGTTAACGTGGAAGATAGAAGTATTAAATAAGGGATATATGATGTTACAGGGAGCTTGCAGCTCGGAGGATCAAGTGCAAGGGATTTTAGGAGTTGCTATCTTCTAGTGACCGCGAGGTGAGTCTTCTCACTATACCTCACCCGGAAGGGTTTGATTGTGTGACCGGAAGGTCAAGTATGTTGTGTGTTATGTTTATATGCTATGAATGGAAAGTTAGCGGCTACGTGTGATATACATGCTTATATATGGGCCGGAAGGCAATGTATTATGTGACAGAAAGGTCAGGTATGATATATGATATATGTGCTTTATGTGTTAGAGTATTTGTATTATGTGTTATATATGTGTGATGGACCGGAAGGTCGGCGTGGGTAAGGCCGGAAGGTTTACCCAGCAGGGACGGAAGTCCCCTGAGACACATGGACCGGAAGGTCGGGCCGGAAGGCGATATTATGTGGATCGAGAGATCCGGGCCGGAAGGCGATGTTATGTGGATCGAAAGATCCGGGCCGGAAGGCGATATTATGTGGATCGAAAGATCCGGGCCGGAAGGCGTATGTGCGTAAGGTATATTGGGGAACTCACTAAGCTTCGTGCTTACGTTGTTTATGTTATGTTGTTTCAGGTTCTTACAGTAACGCGGGATGGCAACGGTTCGATTGTACACACCGAAGAAATAGTTATGTTTTAGAGGATCCTGGTCTTCTATTATAATGAAAAAGAAACTACGTTTTGTAATTTGAATGTGAATAAGATTTTAAACATGTGTTTTTAATATTAAATTGATTAATTAAATGAAAATTTTATTTTTGGAAATCTGGGTGTTACAAATTGGTATCAGAGCCTTGGTTTGAGGGATTCGGACGCGCCTACGGGTAAATCTGGACTCAAACTGAGGAAGTAAGAAAAAGTTTTCCAAATAAATGGTTTTCTAAAAGTGAATAAGAGTTCAAAGAGAAAGCAAGAAAGAGCAGTGTGTACAATCAGCCAGAGCCAAACGGTGATTTCCCAAAATACCCTTACTTTTGTATTATGAAATATCTATTATGCACTTTATGAGACATTATTGCATGCTAGAGACAGGCTAGGTACTTCACATCTTAGGACTAGAGTGGCCTGATTTGTGATGCCTTAGTCTAGGGTTTGCTGTTATATGTGCGTTATGCTTTTATGTGTATGTGATGAGTGGGAGTATCTAGTTAGAACGCACAAGGGGTAAAGCTACGGAGTACAGAGGTACTTCCGAGGATGAGCCGAGAAGGTGGAGCTACCACAGATGGGGAGTCCTATGTTTGCTTCAATGCTCGAATGCTGCTTGCTTTGTGCTTTGTGGAGTTGTCGATGATGGGAGTCAGCTACTAAGTGAGTATGACGATACTCAGGAGGTAGAGGGCTGGCATCATTAGGAACTCTTCAGCAGCTGATAGCAAAGAAGTGGGAGGACGGCGGAAGGGACTAGGGAGTAAACCTAGCCAAATGAGTGCACTGGTAGAGTAGAGGATTTCGCTGGAAAGCGAGCACGCGCGATGAAATGGGTGAAAGAGCAGGTTTATCAGCTACTTAGGAACTCTGGGATGGTCCGTGTGGAAAGTATGGGTAGATGTGGCAGGTAGTATGGTCCCGTACTACTGAAAGCAGAGGACCCATACTTGATACAGGGGGCATTCTGAAGGTCCTAAGGAACAAATTGAGGGGTGATGTTATGGTTCGGATACCATACATCGGAGCGGATACAGAGTGATGTTATGGTCAGGGCACCATACATCGGAACAGATTGAGATAGATGTTGTGGTTCGAGTGCTATACATTGGAGCAGGTTGAGGAATGGTGCTATGGTTCAGGTACCATACACCGAAGCATGTTGAGGAAGGATGTCATGGGATGAGTACCATGGTTCGTAGTGGATGATGCTTGTGGCTATCTTGTTATCCGGTTATCGATCGGACAAGCACGAGCGAGCGGGATGCGAGGATTCGCGAGATCCGGCGTGATGAGGTTGCTGCATTGTTGCGGGTTGAGTCGCCAGAATTGTTTGGGTCGATCAGGACCACTATGATTGAAGTAGTTTGATGAGCGATATGCGGCTTTCGCAGAGACGGCTGCCGCGGCGGTTACAGCGGCTGTAGCAACGGCAAAGAAAGGGACTAGTCGGGGTTTTCAGTATCGGGACTTCTATTATGCGAAGCCTCCCACATTCGATGGAGTTCAGGACTCGATTGTTGCTATGAGATGGTTACCAGACATGGAGGGGTGTTTCTCCACGAGTTTATGCCCTGCTAATCAGAGGGTGGGGTGTGCTCTGAACCTGTTGAGGCTCGGGGCGAAGGATTAGTGGAGATTGACCACGAGGTCATTTTCTGATGCGCAGAGGGCTGCGGTTTCATGGGATCAATTCAGAGGGATGTTCAGTACTCGCTATGTTCCGCGGGATGAAAAGGAGAAATTGGCTCGGAAGTTCGTTAAGCTGAGGCAGGATTTGGAGTCGGTGACTGAGAGCACCGGGATGTTTGTTGAGAGGGCGATGTTTTGCCCTGAGTTCGCTTCGGAGCAGGCTCAGATGCCCGATATTCGAGTAAGCTCAAGGGGGTATCAGACAGTTCGTGTCTGCGCGGAGGTGCGAGACCCTGTTGGAGTTGCAGAAGGCCGCCATGTGGCGTGAGTTAGAGGATAAGTTGCAGTTGCGTGAGCTGAGACAGGCCCCGATGCAGTCGCAGTCGGCGCCGAAACGGTTCAGGACCGTAGACGTTGAAATGGGGGATCGGAGCGGTCACACTTGTGGGAAGTGTGAGAGAGATGGCACCGGAGCTTGTTGGCCCAATGGTGCATGCCACGAGTGCGGAAAGGAGGGGCATGGTGCACGGGGTTGTCGGCAGTCAGTGCCAATTCGAGATTCCAGGATTTGTTATCAATGTCGGCAGGTTGGACATTTGAGGGTCAAATGTCCACAGCTTTTGCAGGATCGGTGCAGGCTCTAGCACCGGCCACCTTGAAGAGTTCAGGAGGAGGACAGGATGGAGTAGAGCCCAAGGGCTCAGGGTTGTGCTTATCGGGTTGCGGCAGAGGGAGACGGAGCAGTGCCGGAGGCAGCTACGAGTATGATGCTGTCTTGATGTCTTGATTAGCTTGCGTTGTTTGTGGCGTATTGTTTGTGCGGGTAGTGTGGATTTCGATGCGGTAGTCGTTGTTTCGCGGGATTGGCATGGTTATGGATTGGTGCTTCAGGTTTCGCTTTGGCATTCGTTGTTCCCTGATGGTTGGTATGGTTATAGTCTGGTGTTTTAGTGCCGATAGCTTTGTGCGGTTTTCGATGTGGTATCCATCCTTTTGGCAGGTTGTGGGTTTGGTTATGGAATATTGCTTGGGAATTTCGTTGGTTATCGTTGGTGGGGGTTGTTAGTGGAGATGCGGCACTGGGTTGAATGATGGGTAGCATCTGCAGTTGTGGAGTGGATAATTGAAAGATCGGATTCTTTTGAGCGGATTGATCAGGGAGGAGAGGTGTTTTGCTGAGGGTTGCTTATGCTTGTGGGAAGCAGTCAGAGGGTAAATGTTCTCTTTGTGCAGGATGGTTCTGAAGGGTCGTTAATGACAATCGGTGGCAGTTAGTCAGTGCTTTAGTGGGGGAGAATTGTAAAATTCTCCGGGAGATCGACGAGTATGTGAGGGTGCTTAGCTGTTGGGATTCAGCAGTGTTTGTCAGCGCAAAGTATAGGCCGACGAGAGCGAGTGTTGGATATGCAGGGCGAGATACAGACCTAGGGCATTTGATTGTGGAGGCCTGAGAGGAGGTCGGGATCGAGCTTGAGTAAGTAAACGGAATTTTGCGATCAGAGTATTGGTACGTTTGAGGTACGTGATGGTTGTACTGCATTAATCCCACGGGATTATGTTGTGCATGTTTCTAGAGCTGGAACCGGAAGGTTCCCAGAGTTAGAACCTGAGGGTTCGCAGAGTTGGGTGTACGGACCCACAGAGATATAGCCTCGAGTGGCTAGTACGTGTTATGAGAGTCGGTCCAGTCATACTGGAGACTCTGTTGGTATTGCTGGATTAGTTTGAGATTCGCGGATCGCGTATGTTGTAGTGTGATTGCATTGGAAGGTCTGGCCCTGGGTTGTTGATCTTGTTTAGCGGAGGCAGTGATTTTGATGAGTGGAGAGAGTGCATGGGATTGAGAGCCCCTGCAATGAGAACCAGGGTATGTGAATAGCAGTTACGCAAAAAGGGTGGTGTCGCTTGGGGCGAGCACCGTGGCACCGGTTGGAGTGGCATTATGTTCAAGAGAGTTCCGTGGAAAAGGAAAAGAGGAGGGTATGTAACTCCGAAGGGGGTGCAAGTTCACGAAAGTGAAAGCTGCAGAGCAGAGTTATGGTTAGAGTACTTCGAGTATGGTTCTGAGCATCGTGTTCGCGGCAGTGGAGTAGGAACCCATCCGGTTGGGATGTCTGTTGAGGCTCAGCAGGGATGCATGGAGAGAGAAAATTTTAAATTCTCAGTGTGAATCTGATCAGAGTGTAGGGTGGGTGTAGTGGTTCATCTTGGGAGATGTTCGAGGATATCATCAGTGTATCGGGTCTTCCAACCTACGAGTGTTGGGGCTAGTTCAGCAGGTGTATATGATGGCAAGAGGAGAATTTGTGAGAGTTACTCTGGGAGTGAGAAAGGATCTCTCAGTGGGTCTGGGATGGACAAAGTGGTCTTTGGATCGGGGATCCGGTGGTTCAGGGCTTCCTAACCCTCATTGGTCGAGTGATTGTTGGGGTTTAAGAGCAGAGTTGCATCTTGGGTGGTTCTCGGTTACAGGGAGAGATGGACAGTACAGAGTTTGGGCTTCAGTCGACAGAGCAGACTCAGCAGGTTAAGGAGAGTTAGTGATCGTTTAGAGTTAACAGGAAGTTATGCAGGCAGACGCCGTTACGAGTATGTGATTCAGGTCAGCGACTTCGTATTTCTGACGGGTGCTTCGATTTAGGAAGAAGGGTAAATGGAGGGCCCCGGTATGTTGAGTCTTTTCGTGAAGGTGCGAAGGTAGGGAGAGTGGCCTATCGTTTGAAGCTGTCAACGGAACTGGGACGGATCCATGACACTGGTATGTGTCGCAGTTGAATAGGGGTATAGCGGATGAGTCAGCAGTGGTTCTACTAGAGAACGATTAGGTGGATGCGAGCCTGTGTTACGTCGAGAGGCCAGTGGCCGTCGGAGATCGGAAGATCAAGGTTCTGAGGAACAAGGAGGTATCTCGGGTGTTGGTTCAGTAGCGGCCTCGGGAGAGATCGGTAGTGTCTAGGGAAGCCGAAACGTGTGATGCGGGAGCAGCATCCAGAACTATTTTTCAGAGTGAGACTTCGAGGGCGAAGTCTAATTCTAGTGGGGGAGAATTGTAACAGCCCAAAATCTCAAGTATGGTTAAATTGCATTTTGGGGTATTTTAAAGGGGAGACTCGGCGAGTTGGAGCCAGACTCGCCGAGTTGGATCGCAGAGTTGGTCGCGGGTTCGCGACTGGACTCGACGAGTCCAGGTATGGACTCGGCGAGTCGACGCTGTTCAGCAGAAACCCTAGCCGTTTCGTATTGCGTCGTATTTAAGGGTTGTTATGTCGTCATTTCACATCTTTTGGCCGATTGTGGAGAACCCTAGACGACTGTGGCATTTGGAGCAAAACTTGGAGGCCATTATTGACTTTGAAGAATTTGTTAAGCAAGAAGAAGAAGAGTTTTGGCCAAGGGATATCAAGAGGATCGAGTTCTGAGGTTTGGAGACACGGAGAGGGTGTTATTCAGGTAATATTTCGAATTATCCTCTGCTATGTTGATGTGTTATGGAATTAGGGTTTATGAAACCCATTTGGTGATTTGATGGATTAGTATGTTGTTATACAAGAGTTTATACCCTAGTAATAGGATGATTAGGGGTCCAGAAGTCCCATGAGTGTGTATCTCGGGAAAAACGTATCTCAGGAAGCAGTTGGATCGACTGCATGGCGTGCACTCGCCGAGTCGGATGATCAGACTCGGCGAGTAGCTTGAAGATTCACTGGGACTCGCCGAGTTGTTCTTCAGACTCGGCGAGTGGAGTCGGGGTGGCCCCGCGATTCTTCCAGGAGTGACTCGTCGAGTCAAAGAGGATACTCGACGAGTAGAAGGGGAATCTCAGAGGATTGAAGGACGACCAGACTCGCCGAGTCGCCAGGGAACTCGCCGAGTCCAGTCGAGCTGACATTGGACTGTTGACCAGAGTTGACTAGTGTGATTCTTAGGGTCAGTTAACGTGGAAGATAGAAGTATTAAATAAGGGATATATGATGTTACAGGGAGCTTGCAGCTCGGAGGATCAAGTGCAAGGGATTTTAGGAGTTGCTATCTTCTAGTGACCGCGAGGTGAGTCTTCTCACTATACCTCACCCGGAAGGGTTTGATTGTGTGACCGGAAGGTCAAGTATGTTGTGTGTTATGTTTATATGCTATGAATGGAAAGTTAGCTGCTACGTGTGATATACATGCTTATATATGGGCCGGAAGGCAATGTATTATGTGACAGAAAGGTCAGGTATGATATATGATATATGTGCTTTATGTGTTAGAGTATTTGTATTATGTGTTATATATGTGTGATGGACCGGAAGGTCGGCGTGGGTAAGGCCGGAAGGTTTACCCAGCAGGGACGGAAGTCCCCTGAGACACATGGACCGGAAGGTCGGGCCGGAAGGCGATATTATGTGGATCGAGAGATCCGGGCCGGAAGGCGATGTTATGTGGATCGAAAGATCCGGGCCGGAAGGCGATATTATGTGGATCGAAAGATCCGGGCCGGAAGGCGTATGTGCGTAAGGTATATTGGGGAACTCACTAAGCTTCGTGCTTACATTGTTTATGTTATGTTGTTTCAGGTTCTTACAGTAACGCGGGATGGCAACGGTTCGATTGTACACACCGAAGAAATAGTTATGTTTTGGAGGATCCTGGTCTTCTATTATAATGAAAAAGAAACTACGTTTTGTAATTTGAATGTGAATAAGATTTTAAACAAGTGTTTTTAATATTAAATTGATTAATTAAATGAAAATTTTATTTTTGGAAATCTGGGTGTTACACCTTACAATCCATATGAGAACTTGTTGTTATCTATTCCTAGGCAATATCTCATAACTCCTAAGAAGTAGCTCAAGAATCCGATTTTTCAAACTATGCGATAGAAATCCATCTACGCGATCAGATTCAACATATTTTTTCTTTAAGTTTCTTCACTTTTCTTTGATTCTTAAAACATCACCATGTGACCCAGTCACATCATGTATCAAGAATCTCAGAATAGAAACTTAGCAGAGTTAGATAGTGGAATTTACCTGAAGTAGAGTCAAACTTATTGACTTTAACATCCTTAGGTAAATTTGGCAGCTTCGTGACCAATGCCCCTTCCTTTGGCAATATAAACATATGGACCCTTTGATAATGGTACACGAGACTATCACAGACTTAGCTTTTTCTCTTTACCATTTGGTCAACCGAGTTGACTATGGCCTATCCCTTTCCATTGGGAAGAGAATGCTTTCCGGGATTTCCTGTGTCACTATTGTCAATGTCCATCAAGTTTTAAGGAAGTTGATCTTAACAAATAGATAAGATCATTAAGGGTCTTGTCATAGTCTTTTTCATAGGTGTTCTAAAAGAACTCACTATGTGACTTAGAAAGTAGTTGAACCACCAACTTTCTCAAGACTTTGACACCCAACTCTCCCGGCTTGTCAATATGTGACTACATCTCCAAGATGTGATCACACCTAGACCATGCCTTGCCAATAGGGCTTTGAGTGACCTTAAACTTTTCAAGAGCTTGTGAGTTAGGGAGAATGATTGGAGGAGGAGAAAGAAGTATGGTATCCATAGGACATCAACCTCATTAGGAAACCTTGTTTCAAGAGATTTGGGAAAATCATAGGTGTCTAAACCAGACATCTTTTGGGAGATATTCAAGATAGTTGATTTAAAGTCCTTAATATGACACCCAATATGAAATATTAAGGCTAGGACCCAACAAACTATTTTATAACTTAGAAGAGGTATGCCGTAATCCAAGCTATAAAATATTTGAAGGTAGGTGAATGACGATTCACCAATTTCCACCAAGATAAACGAAATGTATTATTAGGTTTTAATTGGTTTTGAAACTCCTAGATCTTTGAGATTCATTGAACTTTTCAAAGGCATGTTTCAATCTCGAGTGTGCCCTTCAGGTTTTGCGACTGGGATGCCGAGGATCACAAAACAAGGTGTGAAGTAACCATGCAAATCACTTGGTACCCTTAATAAATTACCCCTCAATCGATGTACCGGTTAACCACACACGCTCCATCGATACTATGATAAATATTAAGTCACCCTTTACCTACCTTGTTAAGTACGAGTTAGTGTGCCGGTTAACCACACACGCTCCACTAACGACTTAGACAAAGTCTAAAGTGTAATTTCATGGGTTAGCACCTTATTCATATTTTTCCTAAGTAACTAAGATTGGGTATTATTAAGAGTTTAGTTACTTAGTGTTTCTCATTAATACTTTTAATGAAAGGAGAATTATAGTCTTGTCAAACCCGTTCGGCTAACGACCCTCCACCGGTCAAGCAAGCGGTGGGTGAGAGTGGACACCCATTAAGTTGCCATTTTATAGGCAACAACCTTATACCCATCTTATAGACCGGCTTCGTGAATGAGGCGTACTAGCGGTAAGACTGACTTTACTCTTATACATATATATATATATATATATATATATATATATATATATATATATATATATATATATATATATATTATTAACTTATAATATTATAAAGTATAAGGGTTGAATTTTAACTTTTAAAATTCTAAGGGCTAACTTGGAATTAAAGTATTCATAAGTGAAAACTTTTCAAATTCCAAAACTTGAGGGCAAGTTTTGAAACTATTCAAAACTAATTAATTCCATAAGTTATGTGTTTAAAGTAGTTTTAATCCAAAAACTCTTCAAGTTCCATAACTTGAGGACAAGTTATGGAAGACTTTAAACTAATAAAAGAACTAACTTTTTCTTTATTTTATAACTTATGGATTTAATTATGGTTACATATTTTTTCTTTTAATGAAGTGACTCTTGAACTTCCATAACTTGAGGACAAGTTATGGAGTCATAAAAATTATTCAATGACACAAGACTCTTCATTTTGTAACCATTGCCAACTCTTATGAATTTTATGAGTCTTTAATGTGACTCTTCATGTAACTTGAGGACAAGTTACACAAACACATTTTATACTCAACTCTTAGATTAAAATGGATTGAAAACAACTATTTCAATTAACTTTTCTATTAATCTAAGCAACTCATAAGAACAAGATAATTCAAATCAAACTTTTTCATGTAATTAGTCTAAACCTTAAACTAATACAAAACATGAATCTATTGACAATTATCTTTGAAAATGGATTAGCATGAACATTACCACATCAAAAAAAAGTTTATAAGTTCAAAAACAACTTAGGGTAATGTTCCTAGTCCATTTCTAGCCAAAAACGTCGAATATATGCTGTCTGGGGGTCCAACTCGTCGAGTGCACGAACCAACTCGGCGAGTTGGATGCATTTTGCCTTGGACTCGGCGAGTCTGTTGGGCAGACAACATCAAAACTCGATTTTCCAGCTTCTATTGCAGGTATAACAAGAAAACAAGCCTAGGCTCTGATACCACTGTTGGGTTTTGAGCATTCTAACACTCCTAAGTGTACATGCAACCCTAAATACCTTGGATCTATGTTTTCTCTATTATACATGCAAATAAGAACTTCCAAGGTATTATCCTAATCTAGCATATAAAACAATGAATATAGTAGGATAGAATACATACCTTTTTGGTGTAGAAAGTCTTCATGAAGCTTGACTGCCTAGTGCCCCAAGTGTGACACCTCAAATGGAATCACAATCATCAAAACACTTAGAATAACTTGAGAGAGAATTCTACAACTCATGAAATTCGGCTAGCCCTCTCTAGAATAATACTAGTGCCGATTTTGCCAAGAATAATATCTTTATATAGTGTTACAATTAGGGCAAACCCTAATTGTCATGACTTTCCATTTCCTTGGATCCATGGGTTCAAATACACCATGGAGCATCCATGGACCACCCTATGGGTTTTAGCCCAACTTGATTATCCATGGAGCATTAGCCCACTATACAAGTATGGACGATTTACACAATCAACCCATATATTTAATTAGTCTTCTTTTGATCACTTAATTAATCCTAGATTAATTCTTGATCAATACTAATTAAATAATCTCATTATTCTTATTATTAATATAATAGAACTTATAATATATTAATAACCATAAGTGTCTTATTTCTCTCATTATAGTCTATCCAAGTGCATGATGGTATGCAACCCAAATGGACCATGCCGGGTCGGGTCAAGTCTTACCAATTATAGTTATGGACTTAGACATTAATCCAACAACATCAAACTTGGTTCTCTGAACCACGTAACATACTCATCGTAGTCGGACTCAATTCGATATGACCACTCAGGTCGGAATAACAATCATCTTCTTAGTTATTACCGAAATGATGGTAACGACATATTTGGATAAAAAGGTATCAATTACTAGCTTCTTGGTAACCTTGTGAGTTTCCCTGATCCAAGCATGAGTCTTGTGCTTCCGGTAGTATAGGCCTCTACTACCATTCACACCTACTCATACTCATCCCAAGTATTGTCTCATAGTTTTCCAATTAACCATACAAGAAAATCACATAACAACTTGACACATAAAATAAAAAAACGAGGGTTTAAATTATTTCATGAAACTATTACATAGGTGTTCAAGTTTACCCTATACTATGCCTCTAATAGGCTACACTTCCTAATACTATCCACATGGCTACTTCATATCTTGATCTTTGGACATGAAGTCCTCATCCTTGGTTCCTCGCGTTGATATCTGCTTCACCGAGGATCATGTGGAATGCCCTTGGCTTTGGCGGCGCATTTGGTCTTGCTACTTCGTTTTTCTTTGGACACTTCGTAGAAATGTGCCCAACATTTCCACATTCGTACCAATTCTTGTTGTCGAATGTACAATCTCTGGAATACTGACCGGTCCTAGCACAATTATAGCACATCACTTCTCCATCGCATCTTCCGAAGTGCATATTCTTTCACTTCTCGCACCATCTTGCCTCACTTCCTCTTTCGCCTCCAAGATCCTTCAAAATTCCTCTTATCTCTAACTTCAACCTTGTTGGCGGCTCTTCCCTTGATCATATCCTCAACAGACTTAGCAGCCCAGATAGTTGCCTCTAGAGTAGGTTCCTGACGTACTGGAACCGCATACTCCCAAGGAAGTCCCTTTGCGTACTTGTCGATTTTTGTCAGCTCCTCTGGGATAAGACGCAAGGCAAACTCCATTTTATCTGTGAAGTTGTTGGTGTATTGATCGATGGACATGCTTCCTTTCTACAGAGTCAGGATTTGGTTTTCTAGCTCTAGCAGGTTTTGGGCCGAGAAGTACTAGCATTTGAACAACACCAAAAACTCGGCCCACGTCAGTTGTAGGGGCTTATTGGGGCTTAAAGTCTTCCCCAGAGAGTTCGACTAACGAACTGCGCCTCCTCTGAACTGGCGCACTGCAAATGTGGTCTATAGATTACCACTACAACCACACATCATAAAAGCCAACTCCATCTCTGAGATCCAATCCATCACTTCAATCGGATCTTCCTTCCCGGTGAAGGTTGATGGCTTGAAAGTAAGAAAATATTTGTACTTGCATCCGTTCCCATCGACTCCGTCATCTTGATTGTTCCTGCTAATTACTGGCGGATCAGCTTAAACAACGGTCCCACTGTAGTTCCCTCCTTTTGACTGCCCATCATTTAGTTCGGGTTGTTCGATTTGTGTTGTAGCTTCATCTCGATTCTATTGAAGCAAACTTCTAGTTTCCTCCATTTGACGATCCAACATCATTTGGATCATAGCCTGTACTCCGGCCATCGTGATGGGCTCAGGAGTGGCTACCACAAAAGGTATTTTCTCAATCACTGGAGGTTGATTCCTGTTTCCGTTCACGTTCCCGACTCCACTTCGGGTTCTTACCATTTCGATCTATACACCAATTCAGACTTTCGGTGTGTAATGACGAGAATTAAGATAGGAAAGATTTTATTTGAGATCGACGTGTGAATCTCCTTGTCACTTCGAAAAGTTATATGACGGTTCTAATACCGTAATTAAACGTTTAGAAATATGAACACATAAAGTTTCCAGATACGGTCGGCAACAGACCATAGATCCGATCATATAATGCATATCATAGATCATTTAGCACATAAAAGCATGTTAGGTATTTTCCCTAAATAAGCTAGTGCTTGTGTCTATTCAGGTGTATTACCTAAATTTTATTAGACACACTCCTCACAATCATTTCTTAGCATTCTAAGTTTAAGTCTAGAAATAAATTCATATTCCTAGTACACTTAAACTAATGCTCTGATACCAACTATGACATCCCCATTTTCACGGCCAGAAAAAACCGATTATGTTTATGCTTTATAAAAATCAGAGTACCCTTTTTATAAAAATGTTGCGAAATTTGTTCCCAGAAAAACATGATAAATACGTTATCAAAGTATTTCCAAAGAAATGTATTTTATTTATTTATTTTAAAACATTGGTGTGTCATCTTTAATATAGAAACATAAGCATAAACATAACATACGTTCATTATCATTAGTGATTTACATCTCCTTAATCTCTCAGTGTAATGTAACTTCATATTGACACCTATGATACAAATAAATTGAGTGAGTCAGGTTGGGAAACCTGGTGAGTACACATGGTTTTCAACACACAATAATATAATTAACATGTTTCTTCACATAATACATGTCAAACAATTAACCCGATTACCCATCCCCATTTTCTTCATTTAATATTCCCTAAAGTATTACCTTAAGGTTCATCTCCTATATCGTATTACCTCTCATCTCTTTACATCGCATTTCCTTATATGTTTGTTCCTAAGGACTTTTCCTAAGGATCATCACCTACATCACACAGAAAATAATGGTTCGGGGATTACTCCCTCGATACGCACCTAGTAAGGGTTGGAGTATCATCACATGAATACGTAGTTACAACATCACCTGAACTCGTAATTCATAGTAAAGGTTAGAGTATCATTACATGAATACGTAGTTACAATATTGTCTGAACTCGTAATTCATAACCTACAGGTTATGAGCCTACTGGTGTTTCCACGGAGTTGTCTATAATAGTCCGTGGTTGCCATCTATACTCTAGTAGATCACTACATCTCCAAATTGCTGGTCAAGGTTATAGTATCTTTCATCCAATATCACCGATTCATCATCACCTATCTATCCTCACCGAATTATCATCACCTTCCTATCATCACCTATCTCTCATCATTTTATTTAATCACACACCCACTATTTCATCTACCCATATTTTATCCTAACATATTTGTAGATATAAAGTAAATATACAGTTTAAATAATTTAAAACATGTATAAAATCATTCATTTAGGATAGACATCAAGTATTCAGATAATATGAACACATAGCACGTAATTTATAGAAAATAATTCATATATATGTGTAAGATGAAAGGGACCATGCACTCAATTGATAAGGTGGTGACTCGGTACTCGGACAACGCTTCGTTTACTTTGAAATAATTTCCTTCGATGAAACCAAGTACTATTACCACTAGATTTTAGTCTAATATTTACCGTGACTAATTATTAGTCTTATTATTGTTATTATTATTATTATTATTATTATTATTATTATTATTATTATTATGATTATTATTATTATTATTATTATTATTATATAAACGTTTAAATAATACTTTCCAACTACTATGTAAAGACAGGGGCTAGACATAAAACACCGGAAGGCAGGACCATTTTGGCATATAGCACTTCTGTAATCCAACAACCCTATGCGGCCCTTTAAACCAGATTCCCCGTAGCACGAGTAGTTAAAAAGGTATTATAACGACAATTATATAATTATAGCTCAAATATTTATTATAAGTTTATAATAACAACACTAATTTTAAATATAAGCTATATTAAAATAGGGTAAACGTAACTTACTTACAAGGGGGTTTAGCTAGGAGTCGGGCTCTGCAGGGGTAGAAATTTGTCGCTGAATCTTTCTAAGAAAGATTTGTGCAGCGCTTTAGCGCTGACATTACTATACCAAAACCATAGAAAGATAAGTCAAATCATGAGGGAGCGAAATGCTCTGGGGATAAGAAGAGAAAGACTCTTGAATCAACAGAATGGTGCTAGAAATATGAGAGTTTGAGGCTCTTATTTATACTAATTGAATTTTCAAAAACTACCCTCCATAATTACTTAATGACCTTATAGTTATTTAAACAACTAAACACCCCTTTATAATACTATTCTAAATAGATTTAACGATATTTATGCTAATCTAATGTCGAAAGAACTCAACATTAGTCTTATAATGACCGCATCATTGATACCTTTCTAATGATATATATATATATATATGTGTGTGTGTGTGTGTGTGTGTGTGTGTGTACGTATATATGATTTGTACTTTATTTTAATACATAAATATGCTATTATAATTTGTAACGTGGTCATACGAACTCCATTTTTGACGTCATCAGCTAATTCTCATTCTACCTCAGATTTACAAAACTATATCGAATTTATCGCGTTCGAAGAGTAGGGACCAATTTTAATCCATATTTTTTAGATACGAGATCTACTCTCGACATTCTTTGTATCCGCGCCTAGGTAAAAATAAGATCTAAAACTTTCATTTAGACTCCGTCGGCTAATTCCTAACCGATCTTAAATTTAACAGTAACAGGAGATTATATTGTTAAATGTCCGTGTAAAATTCATAACTTCTATATACGGAGTCCGTTTTCATATATATTTTTACCGTTGAGTTCTTATTAATGAGATCTTCAACTCTCATTTAGGTCGTGTTGGCCAAAAACATCTCGAACTAAAATTTGAGTTTCGGGTCGTGCATTGTTATGCCAAATGTTAGAAAATTCATAACTTCCTCATACGAAGTCAGATTTGGGCGTTATTTTTATGGATGCTCTCAGTTTAACACATTATATGACTTTTGGTTAGATTACAAAGTCTAAAAAAGGCCTCTATCGTAAATTCACTATTTACGTCTCCCGGTGCCATGCCGGTTTTGTCGAAAAACTTTGACGGGTCATAAGTTCTTCGTTATAACTCGGATTTCGGCGTTCTTTATATGTATTTAACCCTTGTAACATATATTCCAACTTGGTTAGGATTAATCCTTCTAAATAATCTTCCATCAAAAGCTCATTTTTTATGCTTATTATCTTTAAATTGACTAGCACGGATCTGCGGACATTATAGTTCATTCCTAATGAGTCGAGCTTCGTTACCAATATCATTCTGGGGGTATTCCTTAGAGACTGCCACTCATATCCTTAATCTAGTCCCTACCAAAAAGGTTACTAAAACACCTCGCGAGATGTGGACTAGGAAAGTTCCCACTTTAGACCACATCAAGATTTGGGGTTCCGAGGCTTTCGTGAGGCGCAAGACTCACGACAAGATGGAACCTCGAAGCGAACGGTGTATTTTCATTGGCTACCCACATAAATCCTTTGGTTATCTCTGCTATAGACTGAGTGACAATGTTGTCTTTGTGGTGAGGAGAGGAGGTTTTCGTGAGAGAGAATTCATAAGCCAAGGAAACAGTGGGAGGCAAATTGAACTTGAAGAACTTAAAGATTCAAGCGGTGAAGGAACCTCAAACACTAGCAATCAACCTGAGGAGGAAACTCCTGTTGAACCGATTGATGAGTCCGTACCTCTAAGGCATTCCACAAGGGTTAGGAGCACACCTGCTTTTTATTATGATTTCCATATTACTACAGAAGGTGATGCATTTATCGGTGATAGTACACTGGTAAATTTGGATGAGCCTAACAACTTCATGGAAGCCATGGCAGGCCTTGAGTCTTCTAAATGGAAAGATGCTATGGACAGCGAGATTCAGTCCATGTATAACAATCTACTTTGGAACTTGGTTGACAATGTATCGGATCGTAAGATAGTCGAGAGCAAATGGATCTTCAAGAAGAAGACCGAGATGGATGGGAATGTACACACTTATAAGACACGACTGGTTACGAAGGGTTTTACTCAAACACCGGGAGTTGATTATGATGAAACCTTCTCACCAGTAGTGAATATTAAGTCTATTAGGGTTATGCTAGCCATTATTATGAAATATGGCAAATGGATGTGAAAACCACTTTCCTTAATAAAAAGTTGGCTGAGGATGTTTATATGACTCAGTCAGAGGATTTTGTTTATGCAAAGTACCCTAATAGAGTGTGTAAGCTTGAGAAATCCATTTATGGATTAAAACAAGCATGTCGTAGATGGAATCTTTATTTCGATGAGAAAGTCAATGAGTTTGGCTTTTCGAGGAGCGAGGATGTGTCATGTGTATATGTAAAGGCTAGTCGGTGTATATTTAGCTTTTGGTATTGTATGTGGATGACCTACTACTCATAGGAAATGACATCCTAACCTTGCTGGAGTTTAAGTCTTGGCTTCGTAAGTGTTTCACTATGAAGGACCTTGGAGAAGCTGCTTATATCTTGGGCATAAGGATATTGAGAGACAGGAGTAAGAGACTAATTGGACTTAGTCAAAGTACCTACTTGGAAAATGTCCTAAAAAGATTTAGCATGCAGGATTCCAAGAAAGGTAACTTACCGATCTAGAGTAACACCAAACTTAGTAAGACTCAGAGCCTGAGTACAGAGGCTGAGATAGTTGAGATGAGTCGAGTACCATATGCTTCAGTTATAGGATTAATCATGTATGCTATGACTTTTACTGGCCCTGATGTGGCCTTTTCTTTAAGCATGGTCAGAAGATATCAAGGGAACCCTAGCAAGGCTTATTGGACTGCGGTAAGGAACATTCTCAAGTACCTCTAGAGGACTAGGTACTGGGTCCTTACCCATGGTGGGAGTGATGACTTGAGAGTAGTGGGGTATAGTGACGCTAGATTTTAGATTGATAGGGATAATTTTCGCTCTCAGTCGGGCTGGGTCTTTACCCCAAATGGAGGGGCAATTACTTGGAAAAGTTCCAAGCAAGAAACAATAGCTAATTCAACTTGTGAATCGGAGTATATTGCAGCACGCGAGGCGGTGAAGGAGACAATATGGCCGAAGACCTTCATTGGAGACCTTGGAGTTGTACCTGCTATAAAGGAGCATATGGATATTTTCTGTAATAACAAGAGTGCAGTTGCCTAAGCAAAGGAACCAAGGGGATCACAAAAGATCCAAGCATATCAATAGAAAATACCACTTCATTAGACATTGAATCGAAGAAACACTCCTCATGCAAAAGAGGATATCATCGGATGAGAACCCAACAGATCCCATCATAAAGGGACTGTGTAGGGTTAAGCATTTACAACATGCGAGGCGCATTGGGCGGAACGATGATATTTGTTTTAGTAATTAGATAGCTTTCGAAAATTGTAATACTTAAAATGTAATTGAAATTTGATGTTTAAATAAAAGGTGTTTTTATTTACTAGTATGGTACTGTCTTGTGTCAACCATTTACTATTGTTTTATTTTGCATGTTTTGACTTCCAGAACAATTATGTTATGGTATATCATATTATTCAAACTATCCATAATCGATCATTCTTTGGAAGTAGGTATTGAAATAAGATTGTCATGAATTAGGTTTGTAGATTTGTCTAAATTTTATTAGACATAGAAATTGTTGCTGCAACATTCATAAGTGCTCATAAGTTCTGAGTATTGGATTCAATCCATGCTCAATTGTCTCACTTCATGGAATTTATCTCGAGTGATCGTGAGACGGTAATATCATATAAGTCTTCAAACCAAGAGATACGAGTTGATGACTATAAGTTGGTTGTACATTGATAGTGTGAAAACATATCAGTAACTTGATGTTATAAAACGTGTTGTAGTCTACCATTTGATGATTAGTTAGTACAAGCATATGAGTCAAAGTTTATCGACTCCTTTTAGTCCCCGGAGGATTAAAAGAGATATCTTCAGCCCCTCGATGATTTTGTTTTGACTTATGTGTTGGCCCCGGTCAGAACTGATGTGTTCGATTAAGTTCTACGTCAAACAAATCAGAAACCGGGAAACAAACTGCTGGACAATAAGTGCGACATTGTTCCATGTATTTGTCCAGCTGATATCTTGAATATAGGATTATATAATCACTTATCCAAAATGGCACAACTTAGATCCACGAGACTTTGAAAGAGCTACGATTGTAGTCGGATCATGAAGTCATACTTGTAGATATAGTTATTAGACTTATCCAAGTGGGAGGTCGTTGGATAAGGTGTCTTAGTCCATAACTATATTTGGGATTTACTTGACCCAATTTGACATGGTCCATTTGGGTTGCATGGCATCGGAACAATTTGGATAGAATTTTGTGAGAAGATAATATTTATGGTTTATTAATATATTATAAGTTCTAATATGTTAATATGAATTACTTAATTAGTATTGATCAAGAGTTAGTTTAGAATTAATTTTGTGATCAAAAGAGAGTAATTAAATAAATGGAAATTGATTTGGAAAATCATTCATTCTTATATAGTGGGCTTATGATCCATAGTTCTTCATGATGGGCTAAACCCATGTGGTTACCTATGGATACTCCATGGAGGTTAAAACCCATGGATCATGAGGAATATGGAAAGGCATGAGTTACATGGTGTAACCCTAATATACACACTATATAAAGGAGCCTCATACTTGTAAATTTGGCACTGAAGAAATACTAGTGAGGGCTAGCCGATTTTGGTGCATAAGAATCTTCTATCAAGTTATTCCAAGTTGTTGGTGGTGTTGTGTGAAGCATTTGAGGAATCACATTTGTGGTGCGAAGCTCACAAAGTGTTAAGGAATCCAAGCTACAAGAAAGGTATGTCATTGTACTAGTTTCATATTACATATACCCCATCATATGCTAGCTAGGATGAAACCTTGGAAAAATGAAATTTTGCATGTATAATAGTGAAAAAATAGATCCAAGGTTTCTAGGGTTTCATGCACACCATAGGAGTGTTAGAATGCTCAAAACCCATCAAGTACGCCTAGCGTAGAGCTGTATAAGGTAGTATGCCCTGCGTGCCAAAAACTTACACCCAGCGTAATCAGGGGCTTCAGCCACATATAAAAGGGACACGAGGCTTCCCCGAATTTTTTTACAAAATTTCTATCCTTTACCTTATACTTTTTGTTAAACTACACTAAAACCCCCCGAAGCGAGGGTACCACCCTCGCACCAGAAGCAAGGCCGGGAGAGCCTGAAGTCTTCGAGAAAAAGAGTTTTTCGAGTCGAGCCTCTGCCCACGTAAAACTCGATTTTTGACCAAACCACCCGATTTCATCAAAAAAGATTGTTTTAAGGAAAGAAGTACTGTCCAATCACCTTCTTATCAAGTGAGAGTATAGTCACTTTCATCTTACACATAGATATGAAGTATTTTATATAAAATACTTGCTATGTGTATATATATTATTTGTTTACTTGAGATGGAGGTTGAATTAATGTTTTATACATGTTTAGAATGATTTAAACTATATATTTATTTTTATCTAAAAATATTTTGGGTATAACAAGGGTAGATGAAATAGTTGATGTGTGATGAAATAAAATGATGAGAGGCCTCGAAGTTGTCGATGTTCAAGTCATCTAGAGGAGTATAGATGGCGACCACAGATCTTTCTAGACAATCCAGTGAAACGCTAGCAGGCTTCCAACCTGTAGGTGTTTGTGAACGATGTGTTCACCAGTGTACTCCATCCCCCTCATGTGTGACTTATGGACATATATGGCTGAGGAATCCCCTTAGTAGTATTTCCCCCCCCCCTGATGATGATTCTTAGGCTAGGTCACTTATGATAGGTGTTTAGGGACGTAAAGTGAGAATAACGAGAACATGTAATCAAGGTTATTGTTGGTTGATGAAATTAATAAATTTATTTATTGTGAGTTGAAAACCCTAAGTGCTCACCAGGCTCTCAAGCCTGACCCACTCAACTTTCTGTATTACTGGTAGTGGAACAAGAGTATACTTGGATGACTTGACGAGGGATTTTGGATTATAGGCCAGTAGATATAAATAAATGTTGTAAGGCCTATACTGTATTTTTTATGCTTTTATTCTGTATCGATGTTGACATCTCGAGTTTTGTAATGAAATTTTGAAAAATACATTCTTTAAGAAATTCTTTGATAAATTTTTATCATATTTTGTTTTGGGAACAAATTCCGCATTCCTTTTAATTGAAACATTACTCTGATTTTATTATAAAATCATAAACAAAACCGGTCTTTTCTGGCCGTGAAAATGGGGATGTCACAAGAATGAACTTGAAATCTTTTTTCTTGAGCATCAAGAACATGATGAACCTTATCAAGAACATGTTCATGAGCTTCACAATAATTTGCAGTTCAAGTGGATTACATCCATATTTATATTCATTAAGAGGAATTCATTTTATAACTTTACCTTATTTCTTATTTTGTCATCTCTCTTTATACATTGTAATCAATCGTTTAAACAAATCTTTGTTACGATAAAGTGGATGGCTAATTAAATCTCCACCCTCATTTTTTCTCTGTTTAAAATGGGTGTATTTTTACCTTTCAATCCAACAGTCAAGTAATAAAGAAGTTTCTCAAAGGTGTATTCACCTAGAAAATTTTCATTGTGTATCAACCATTTCTCCATAATTGCTTCTTCCATTTCAGATCAATTGATAAGATCTTGATTTTTTCTAGAGAGAGAAAGTGATTTTGAATGGTTTTTTTAGAGAGAGAAATCAAAAATCACTTAAATTCTAGTGAAGAAAATCAAATTATGAATGGAATCAATGAACAACTCAATTTCTATAATCCAAAAACTCTCAAAAACATGAAGATCAAAACACAATGAAGAATCACCAAATCAAAAATGTCATGATGGATCAATTCTTCATCAACTCAAGAACACCTGCTCTGATACCAACTGTAGCAGTGTTGATTATGATGAAGCATGTTGAATATGAAATGATTTAGTGAAGAATACAAGAATCATGAACATGAAGAGAACAAGAGTAAGTAAATCTTGTTTAAGCTCTTATTAGTTTTTAGAAAGATTGCAAATGGGTTTGCAATAATTCCCTTTCTAAACTCACCCTCATAAATTCTTCCTTACATAAAATGAGTGTCACTCACTTCCTTATAAAGGTAATACAACTCATTACACATATACAAAGGAGTAAGAACACATGACATCCAAGAGTGACTTTTGCACCCTTAACATAGATGAAAATGAGTTTCCCAACTTCCTTTGAATTGAATAACACACGCTCGTAGCATGTCTTCCATGGTGTGTATTGTTCTCTTTGTATGACCATTTGTTTGATGGTGGTAAACTATGCTAAAATTTATCTGGGTTCCTAGAGCCTTCTGTAACATCCACCAAAGTCATGATGCAAAACAAATATCACTATCATAAATGATGGATAGAGGTACACCATGCAGAGTCATAATTTTGTCGATGTAGATTTGGGCTACTTTTTCCATCCTAAAGTCTTCCCAAATAGGAAGAAAGTGAGTAGATTTCATCAGATGATCCACTATGACCCAGATCGAATCATTAGATTTAGAAGTTCTAGGGAGTTTGTTGATAAAATCCATGGATATTTGCTTCCATTTCCACTGTGGAATTTCGGGCTGTTGCAATAAGCCGGATAGTTTCTAATGTTCTTCTTTGATGATTGAGCATGTCATACACTTCCCAACATATATGGCAATATCCTTTTTCATTCTAGGACACCAATAGAACTCTTTAAGATATTTGTACATCTTATTCGCTCCAGGGTGGATTGAGTATTTAGATCGATGAGACTCCTCTAGTACTATGTCCCTCAGATTGTTAACCCTTAGAATCCAAACTCTATTCTTAAAATAACTTAATCCATCAGGTTTGGTTTTCTAGCTCTAGCAGGTTTTGGGCCGAGCAGTACTTGCGTTTAAACAACACCAAAAACTCGGCCCATGTCAGTTGCAGGGGCTTATTGGGGCTTAAAGTCTTCCCCAAAGTGTTCGACTAACGAACTACGCCTCCTCTGAATTGGCGCACTGCAAATATGGTCTATAGATTGCCACTGCAACCACACGTCTTAAAAGCCAACTCCATCTCTGAGATCCAATTCATAACTTCAATCGGATCTTCCTTCCCTGTGAAGGTTGAAGGCTTGAAAGTAAGAAAATATTTGTGCTTGCATCCGTTCCCATCGACTCCATCATCTTGATGGTTCCTGCTAATTACTGGCAGATCAGCTTAAACAACGGTCCCACTGTAGTTCCCTCCTTTCGACTGCCCATCATTTAGTTCGGGTTGTTCGATTTGTGTTGTAGCTTCCTCTTGATTCTGTTGAAGCAAACTTCTAGTTTCCTCCATTTGACGATCCAACATCATTTGGATCATCGCCAGTACTCCGGCCATCGTGATGGGCTCAGGAGTGGCTACCACAAAAGGTATTTTCTCAATCACTGGAGGTTGATTCCTGTTTCCATTCGCGTTCCCGACTCCACTTCGGGTTCTTACCATTTCGATCTATACACCAATTCAGACTTTCGGTGTGTAATGACGAGAATTAAGATAGGAAAGATTTTATTTGAGATCGACGTGTGAATCTCCTTGTCACTTCGAAATGTTATATGATGGTTCTAATACCGTAATTAAACGTTTAGAAACATGAACACATAAATTTTCCAGATACGGTCGGCAACAGACCATAGATCCGATCATATAATGTCACAACTGAAAATTTTGAGCCATGTAATCTATACATTCAAGTTAATGTGAATCAAAAACTTCAATAAAATACATTATGCAAGTACCACAAGTAGTCACCAAACAATTGGAGACCCTAGAAGTTCTTGTTAAGTCTATTTTAGACTAGAACTTCCTTATTGGATCCAAATGGGCCAATAAGCTTCCAATTAGACTATCATGGGCTTAGAACCCTAATTGGGCTCTAATTGGACCCACACTTATTTATTTCAACATTTTGGACCATGTTGGACCTAGAATGAAATAAATCACAAACTTTGGTCCATAATTTAACCTAACCTAGCTCATTAAAGCATAAAAATCACAATTTTATTTTATAAGGCTAATAAGCACCCAAACTACCTCTAATATTGGGCTTAGGAGCAAAAAGCCCAAAAATTTCCTTTTCCTTCCATGTTTTCGGCCCACATCAAGCCCAAGAGGAGGGTTTGACTTTCCCATGCCACCTCATTATTGTCCATAGGATCTCCATGCAAGATATTCCCTTTTCCCATGCAAGTATCACTTCAAAATCACCTCACTTCTCTCCTCTCTCTCACTCTCGGCCATACACACATACACTCTCCAAAAATATCTCCATTCTCTCTAGATTATTCAAGAACTCTTCTTCCTCTTCTCCATCCAAAATCTCGAAAAATTAGGAAGCATTCAAGGAAGTTCTTCCACAAAAATCATCATCTAAGGTAAGTTTTTGTTTGGATCTATGACTTGTATTCCTTATTTATCAAAAATCTCTTCCTAATCCATGCAAAAATCATGATCTTACACTCTAGAAACCCCATAATCTCGAAAAGTTCATCAAGGAGTGCAAAGGCCAAAAATCACTTCATTTCTTCCATCTTTCTTCAAGAACCGAAACTACCCCCTAAGGTGAGCTTCATACCCCCTATTTTCTGTTTTTATGAGTTTTGTGGGGGGGGGGGGAATACAAGTGAAAGTGTAGATCTATATGTGTTTTGTATGCCTTGTATGATTTCCATGCCTATATGTATGCTTTTATGTGTTTTAATGTTGGATCTAGCCATAAAACTCCTCCAAACCAAGATATAACTTAAGTTTTATGATTTTAGCATGAAATGTATTTCTTTATACAAAGTGTTTCAAGAAAGATAGCTAAATGGTTTAGTAACAATTTTCTTTAAGCTAAAAACCCAAATTTTTGGGCCAAAAATGTGAAAAATACAAAATTAAGGGCCCAAATTGACATTTCACAGATTCTGATGGACGAAGTGTGCCAAAACAGTATCCATAAAACTATTTCTGGAATTATACTCAATTAGAGGGTTAAAAACATAAATTTCAAGCTTAATGGGCTAAAAATGAAAATTTCGGCCCAATGAGGCCCATTATGCGAATTTTTCTGTTTTGGAGGGCCAAAACTGTAATTTTCTGTAAAACAGTGGACTATAAGTGTCCCAAATCCTTTTCAAAGGTTTAAAATGCTTTTTAAATTTAAAAAGGACCAAAGTTGCAAAAATTTTCCAATTTGGGCCAAAATTGTCAAAGTTGCGAAAAGAAGGGATTAAAACCGAGAAAACTGCATTTTCAGGGTCTTAAGCTGTTTTCTATGAAAAATATGCTGGAAAATGTTTATTTCAATAATTTTTGGTGTCAAAATGTCAAGAAAATTGATTTAAGGACCAAACCGGAAAATATTTTAAATAAAGGGTTGAAAAAGTAAATTTTACAAACAAGGAGGGGCTGAAAACAGAAAACTTTTATGACTAATTCAATACATACAATTTGACCAAGTAATGGTACTACAACTATCGGCAAATTACAAAACACTACAACACCAAAAGTCGTTGTTAAACGAATTGGTTCGGTCTCGAACCAATAAAAATCCGAAACCACTAACACAACAATACTACGATACTACAATACTATGGTTCATACAAATAACGATTCGGAATACATTATACATGTGCACAGACGTCTACGCACTATCTTTGGGCCCCACAAGTGTAAAATCTTGATCGTTGAGCCTAGCTAGCCCGACGACCTGATCTTAAGGCCCAAAGACTTCATCTTACGAAGTGTTGGGTTTTACCAATCCGACACGACGTAACCGAACTTTCAATGGCTGTAGACTACTGGTCCCCAAGGGTCCTTTAGTGTCGCTAGTGGAGTCTGCCTTTTTGCGAGGCGGGTCTGGGACCCCTCGTACCTTTTTATCCCCAACCGGCTAACGGAGTCGTCGAGGCCTTCGTGCCCTCCTTCTCTTCGGATGTGGGACTACAGGACGGTTGGATAGCGTGACTAGTACGGACGACGCCTTCGAGATCGTTAGTATTGCTATAGACTAGTCGTTTGTGTAACGCGTGTTTGTGGCGGATAGTCATGCTCATCAATGATCCAATGTCGTCTGGAATGATAACTTCATGCGTTGCAATGGTTTCAAAGTAATTTCATGGAATTCAAAGAATTAGGAAAACATCGGGTTTTCCTAGGGTTTTCAATACATACACTTTCAGAATACATACGATTTTTAACGAACAATGTTTTACAAGCATAGAAAACAAACAAGCATACTTATGGATCTTCACAACATTTTCAAAAGCTTTTCTTTTCAGAAAATATCGGATTTTCTGGTGGTTTTCAAACAATACAAAACGTTCGATTTCAAACACTACTTATGAACTCACCAACATTTCATATGTTGACGTTTTTCAAAATACTTGTATTCTCAGGGAACCAGTGAATCAAGGGAAATCATATTCAGTGACGGTTGCAGTTTATTTTTGTATGAATTGAACAAATTAATTTTTGGGGAATGTAATGTTTAAACAATGTATGATATGTAAACACTACTGGTTGTACTATGTTAATGAATGGTGACGAATGTTGTTATGTTTCATATATATTCAATGTTATGGTATTCAATTGAGTCACGACAGCCCCCGGACGTTTCCGCCGTCTGGTTCGGGGGTGTGACAGGTTGGTATCAGAGCTTTGTTTATAGTGAACTAGCATGTCGAGCCATACATTGATATGCAACTATAAACCAAAAAGAAGGACTAACATAACTCTGAACAAAACAAGTAAATAAAATACACTTGCTTGCATTAGGAATAAGGACCTAACGCTGAATCAAACACAATAATGCTGGTATCTCGGTTCATTCGAGACTGTTCTTAGGGATACCAAGGAGTGAATGTAGCCTGATCAACTACATTCTCTCCAAGGTAAAACTAACACACGTCTTGATGAGATCGGGATAGCTAGAGAACCTAAAACTATACCCTTAACACCAAAAAGAGAATGTATGTTTAGTCTGCAATAGTGGAAGAGACATAGGATAATATTAGTGAACTTTTACGTGTTTGCTATGTGCTGCGAATCTAGGATTGTGTGCTAAATGATAGAAGTACTTAAGTCCGTACCATACCACTAGTCAGTAGGACCACAACCTCACGGAAACCACGTACACTCAACATCTTTCCGTTTCATGACAAAAAGATGCCTCGCCCAGCTACTCGCGGAAATCCCGAACCAATCCCGCCCGAAGTTGACTCCACTGCTTTCCAGGCAGCCGTGTCTGCTGCGGTCACAGCAGCTATGGCACAACTTCACCGAGGAAACAATGGAGGAGGCAATGGTCAAGGCTCCGGAAGTTCGAACAACGGGACGAACCAAGGAATGACTAAAACGTGCACCTACAAGGATTTTGCGAACGCCAAACCCCGAACTTTCAACGGCACTGGGGGAGTGATCGCTCTAAAGCGATGGATCGAGAAGGTAGAGTCGGTATTCGAGATATGCGAGTGCCCCGAGCAGATGAAGGTGAAGTTCGCGGCCTGCACTTTTGTGGACCAAGCACTCACTTGGTGTAATGGCCACGTAGAAGCTATGACGCTCCCTGTCGCCAACTCTATTCCCTGGGCAGAAATGAAAGAGATGTTAACGGCTGAGTACTGCCCCCGAGGTGAAATACAGAAGATGGAGCAGGAACTGTGGAATCTCACGGTGCAGAACGGGAACATCGATGCTTACATATCGAGATTCAGTGAACTATCTCTGTTGTGCCCGAGAATGATCACATCAGAGGGAAAGAAGATCGAACGATTCGTTTGGGGACTGACATCCCCCATTCAAGGGAATGTGATAGCTGCGAACCCTGAAACTTTTGACAGTGCGAAGAGATTGGCAAAGAGGCTGTACGATCATAACAACAAAAGAGGTGAGAAACCAATAGAGACTGAGAAGAAAAAGGAGGGTGATGGTAAGAAAGGATGGAACCACAAGAGAAAGGGACGTCAGGGCCCCGAGACCTCTAAAAAGCAGCAAACAGTGGCAGTTAACGCTGTTACTGCGCCGGTTCCAGTCACCTCACATGCTCCAGCCTCAGCTGCTTCAAATGCTTCAAGACCCTACTCCGGTAATCTTCCTAGTTGCAATAAGTGCGGTCTCCACCATCACGGCGAATGCAGGGAACTCCATTGCACCAGTTGCAACCGAAGGGGACACACTGCAAGGTTCTGCAGGACTTATCCTTCTCAGAACCAGAGTCAGGGAAACAACCAGAACAACAACAACAACCACCGCAATACCAACAACACCAATGCCGGCGGCAACAATGCAGGGCCTAGCCACACCTGTTTTGGGTGTGGAAGGACGGGACATTTCCGTCGAGATTGCCCTAACAACAATAACTCAGGAAACAGAGGAGCAGGAAGAATGCTGACTATGGGTCAGAGTGATGCAGTTCAGGACCCCGCAGTTGTGACCGGTACGTTCCTCCTAAACCACACTTATGCATGCATCTTATTTGATACCGGAGCGGAGCGAAGTTTCGTAAGTGAGAAGTTTAAGCATTTGCTAAAACAACAACCCCAGAAGCTAAATGAAACCTATACGGTGGAAATGGCCAATGGGAAAACCGAATCCACTAGGGAGATCTATGTCGGATGTACCCTAACCCTCAATCAACACGTCTTACAAATAGATCTGATGCCAGTACCAATTAGGAGTTTCGATGTGATTATCGGCATGGATTGGTTAAGCCCCCACCATGCTGAGATTATGTCCCATGAGAATGCCGTTCGCCTTCGTCTCCCAAATCACGAAACCCTAGTAATTTACGGAGATAAACCCAGTACGAATCTTCGTCTCATCTCGTGCATCAAAGCACAAAAACATCTGCGAAAGAACAATTTGGCGTTCCTGGCTCACATAGTGGACAGGACCAAAGAAGAAACTAACATCCAAGACATTCCGGTAGCGTGTGAATTCCCGGACGTGTTTCCTGAAGATCTTCCGGGAGTACCCCCAGAGAGACAGGTTGAGTTCCGAATCGACCTCGTTCCAGGAGCAACTCCTCTCGCTAAATCACCATATCGACTGGCTCCTGCTGAAATGCAGGAATTGTCCAGCCAACTCAGTGAGCTTCTGGACAAGGGATTTATCCGACCTAGCTACTCGCCGTGGGGAGCCCCAGTGCTCTTTGTCAAAAAGAAGGACGGATCTTTCAGAATGTGCATCGATTACAGAGAGTTGAATAAACTCACTGTTAAAAACCGCTACCCACTTCCCCGAATCGATGATCTATTCGACCAGCTCCAAGGAGCTAGCTATTTTTCTAAAATAGATTTACGGTCCGGATACCACCAACTCAAAGTCTGAGAAGAAGATATTCCTAAAACCGCATTCCGAACCCGCTACGGACATTATGAATTCGTCGTAATGCCCTTCGGTCTAACAAATGCACCTGCCGCATTTATGGACCTAATGAATCGAATCTGTCGACCGTTCTTGGACAACTTCGTCATTGTGTTTATCGATGACATCCTCGTCTATTCTCGAAGCAAAGAGGAGCATGGCCAACATCTCCGACAAGTCCTAGAGACGCTGCGATCGGAAAAGCTTTACGCCAAACTCTCCAAGTGTGAGTTCTAGCTTCGGAGTGTGAATTTCCTAGGCCACGTGGTTAGCCAAGACGGAATTCATGTGGACCCCTCTAAGGTCAAGGCTGTGGAGGGATGGGCAACTCCGACTACGCCCACAGAAATTCGTCAATTTTTAGGCCTAGCAGGCTACTATAGGAGATTCATCCAAAACTTCTCTAAAATAGCCAAGCCACTTACCTTGCTTACGCAAAAGAGCGTGCCATTCAAGTGGACAGACCGACAAGAGATTGCGTTTCGAACCTTGAAGCAAGCTCTTTGTAGCGCTCCTGTACTATCTCTACCTGAAGGAACGGAAGATTTTGTAGTTTACTGTGACGCGTCAAATCAAGGCTTAGGTTGCGTTCTCATTCAACGTGGAAGAGTGATAGCATATGCGTCCCGTCAACTAAAGACGCACGAAGTAAATTACACAACCCATGACCTAGAACTGGGAGTCGTGGTCTTCGCTTTGAAAATTTGGAGGCACTACCTGTACGGTACAAAGTGCACCATCTTCACGGACCACAAGAGCCTCCAGCACATCTTGAATCAAAAGGAGCTGAACATGAGACAGCGGCGATGGGTGGAATTACTAAATGACTATGAATGCGAGATCAAGTACCACCCAGGCAAGGCCAACGTGGTAGCTGACGCATTAAGTCGGAAGGAGTATACAAATCACCGTACGAAAACACACTCGATAACCATTCAGTCTCATCTGGCCACTCAAATTGCATCAGTCCAGTCAGAGGCTATGAAAGCGGAAAATAGAACTAGCGAGGCATTGCGCGGAATGGAGAAGAACCTAGAAGTCAAGGAGAATGGAGTATACTACTTCATGAACCGTATTTGGGTCCCAAAAATCGGGGGATTTAGGGAGACCGTTATGAAGGAAGGCCACAAGACACGATACTCCATTCATCCCGGATCGGACAAGATGTATTTGGACATTAAGCAACACTATTGGTGGCCTAACATGAAGGCGGAAATCGCGACCTATGTTGGTAAGTGCCTTACGTGCGCCAAAGTGAAAGTGGAGTACCAGAAACCTTCCGGATTGTTACAGCAACCGGCAATCCCTGAGTGGAAATGGGAGGGGATTTCTATGGACTTCGTGACCAAGCTGCCTAAGACGTCGGACGGACTGGACACCATATGGGTAATAATCGACCGACTGACGAAATCTGCTCATTTCCTACCAATCAAAGAGTCCTACAAGATGGAGAGACTGACGCGGTTGTACCTACGAGAGATCGTAAGACTCCATGGAGTGCCAAAATCTATCATCTCGGATAGGGACAGTAGATTCACTTCGCGCTTTTGGCAGTCGCTCCACAAAGCGATGGGAACTCATCTCGATATGAGCACCGCGTATCACCCACAAACGGACGATCAAAGTGAACGAACCATCCAGACGCTCGAGGACATGCTTCGTGCTTGTGTGATAGACTTTGGAAAGTCTTGGAATACCCACCTGCCGTTGATCGAATTCTCATATAACAATAGTTACCATTCGAGCATCAAGGTGGCCCCGTTCGAAGCACTGTACGGGCGTAAATGTAGATCACCGTTATGTTGGGCTGAAGTAGGTGACACCCAGCTAGCAAGAACACATACGTCAAACAGGGCATTAACGGGACCGGAAATCATTCGCGAGACCACAGAAAAGATTGTCCATATCAAAGCTCGATTACAAGCATCGCATGACCGACAAAAGAGCTACGCCGACAAACGACGAAAGCCCTTAGAATTCTAGGTCGGTGATCGAGTATTATTAAAGGTCTCACCCTGGAAAGGGGTTATACGTTTCGGAAAACGAGGAAAGCTAAACCCGCGATACATTGGACCTTTCGAAATCGTCGCCCGAATAGGTCCGGTAGCCTACAGACTACAACTACCCGCGGAGCTAAACGGTGTACACCCCGTGTTTCATGTCTCTAATCTGAAAAAGTGCCTATCAGATGAAACCCTTGTCATTCCTCTCGACGAAATCGAAATCAATGAGAATCTCCTGTTCGTCGAAGAACCAATCGAAATCATGGACAGGGAGGTGAAGCGTACTAAGCAAAGTCGCATCCCGATCGTGAAGGTATGGTGGAACGCAAAGCGTGGGCCATAATTCACGTGGGAACGCGAAGATCAAATGAAGCAGAAGTACCCTCACCTATTCTAGCAATTCTCAAATCTAGCTTTCAAACAGAATTTCGGGACGAAATTCCCTCTAACGGGGGGATGATGTCACAACTGAAAATTTTGAGCCATGTAATCTATACATTCAAGTTAATGTGAATCAAAAACTTCAATCAAATACATTATGCAAGTACCACAAGTAGTCACCAAACAATTGGAGACCCTAGAAGTTCTTGTTAAGTCTATTTTAGACTAGAACTTCCTTATTGGATCCAAATGGGCCAATAAGCTTCCAATTAGACTATCATGGGCTTAGAACCCTAATTGGGCACTAATTGGACCCACACTTATTTATTTCAACATTTTGGACCATGTTGGACCTAGAATGAAATAAATCACAAACTTTGGTCCATAATTTAACCTAACCTAGCTCATTAAAGCATAAAAATCACAATTTTATTTTATAAGGCTAATAAGCACCCAAACTACCTCTAATATTGGGCTTAGGAGCAAAAACCCCAAAAATATCCTTTTCCTTCCATGTTTTCGGCCCACATCAAGCCCAAGAGGAGGGTTTGACTTTCCCATGCCACCTCATTATTGTCCATAGGATCTCCATGCAAGATATTCCCTTTTCCCATGCAAGTATCACTTCAAAATCACCTCACTTCTCTCCTCTCTCTCACTCTCGACCATACACACATACACTCTCCGAAAATATCTCCATTCTCTCTAGATTATTCAAGAACTCTTCTTCCTCTTCTCCATCCAAAATCTCGAAAAATTAGGAAGCATTCAAGGAAGTTCTTCCACAAAAATCATCATCTAAGGTAAGTTTTTGTTTGGATCTATGACTTGTATTCCTTATTTATCAAAAATCTCTTCCTAATCCATGCAAAAATCATGATCTTACACTCTAGAAACCCCATAATCTCGAAAAGTTCATCAAGGAGTGCAAAGGCCAAAAATCACTTCATTTCTTCCATCTTTCTTCAAGAACCGAAACTACCCCCTAAGGTGAGCTTCATACCCCCTATTTTCTGTTTTTATGAGTTTTGTGGGGGGGGAATACAAGTGAAAGTGTAGATCTATATGTGTTTTGTATGCCTTGTATGATTTCCATGCCTATATGTATGCTTTTATGTGTTTTAATGTTGGATCTAGCCATAAAACTCCTCCAAACCGAGATATAACTTAAGTTTTATGATTTTAGCATGAAATGTATTTCTATATACAAAGTGTTTCAAGAAAGATAGCTAAATGGTTTAGTAACAATTTTCTTTAAGCTAAAAACCCAAATTTTTGGGCCAAAAATGTGAAAAATACAAAATTAAGGGCCCAAATTGACATTTCACAGATTCTGATGGACGAAGTGTGCCAAAACAGTATCCATAAAACTATTTCTGGAATTATACTCAATTAGAGGGTTAAAAACATAAATTTCAAGCTTAATGGGCTAAAAATGAAAATTTCGGCCCAATGAGGCCCATTATGCGAATTTTTCTGTTTTGGAGGGCCAAAGCTGTAATTTTCTGTAAAACAGTGGACTATAAGTGTCCCAAATCCTTTTCAAAGGTTTAAAATGCTTTTTAAATTTAAAAAGGACCAAAGTTGCAAAAATTTTCCAATTTGGGCCAAAATTGTCAAAGTTGCGAAAAGAAGGGATTAAAACCGAGAAAACTGCATTTTCAGGGTCTTAAGCTGTTTTCTATGAAAAATATGCTGGAAAATGTTTATTTCAATAATTTTTGGTGTCAAAATGTCAAGAAAATTGATTTAAGGACCAAACCGGAAAATATTTTAAATAAAGGGTTGAAAAAGTAAATTTTACAAACAAGGAGGGGCTGAAAACAGAAAACTTTTATGACTAATTCAATACATACGATTTGACCAAGTAATGGTACTACAACTATCGGCAAATTACAAAACACTACAACACCAAAAGTCGTTGTTAAACGAATTGGTTCGGTCTCGAACCAATAAAAATCCGAAACCACTAACACAACAATACTACGATACTACAATACTATGGTTCATACAAATAACGATTCGGAATACATTATACATGTGCACAGACGTCTACGCACTATCTTTGGGCCCCACAAGTGTAAAATCTTGATCGTTGAGCCTAGCTAGCCCGACGACCTAATCTTAAGGCCCAAAGACTTCATCTTACGAAGTGTTGGGTTTTACCAATCCGACACGACGTAACCGGACTTTCAATGGCTGTAGACTACTGGTCCCCAAGGGTCCTTTAGTGTCGCTAGTGGAGTCTGCCTTTTTGCGAGGCGGGTCTGGGACCCCTCGTACCTTTTTATCCCCAACCGGCTAACGGAGTCGTCGAGGCCTTCGTGCCCTCCTTCTCTTCGGATGTGGGACTACAGGACGGTTGGATAGCGTGACTAGTACAGACAACGCCTTCGGGATCGTTAGTATTGCTATAGACTAGTCGTTTGTGTAACGCGTGTTTGTGGCGGATAGTCATGCTCATCAATGATCCAATGTCGTCTGGAATGATAACTTCATGCGTTGCAATGGTTTCAAAGTAATTTCATGGAATTCAAAGAATTAGGAAAACATCGGGTTTTCCTAGGGTTTTCAATACATACACTTTCAGAATACATACGATTTTTAACGAACAATGTTTTACAAGCATAGAAAACAAACAAGCATACTTATGGATCTTCACAACATTTTCAAAAGCTTTTCTTTTCAGAAAATATCGGATTTTCTGGTGGTTTTCAAACAATACAAAACGTTCGATTTCAAACACTACTTATGAACTCACCAACATTTCATATGTTGACGTTTTTCAAAATACTTGTATTCTCAGGGAACCAGTGAATCAAGGGAAATCATATTCAGTGACGGTTGCAGTTTATTTTTGTATGAATTGAACAAATTAATTTTTGGGGAATGTAATGTTTAAACAATGTATGATATGTAAACACTACTGGTTGTACTATGTTAAGGAATGGTGACGAATGTTGTTATGTTTCATATATATTCAATGTTATGGTATTCAATTGAGTCACGACAGCCCCCGGACGTTTCCGCCGTTTGGTTCGGGGGTGTGACATATAATGCATATCATAGATCATTTAGCACATAAAAGCATGTTAGGTATTTTCCCAAAATAAGCTAGTGCTTGTGTCTATTCAGGTGTATTACCTAAATTTTATTAGACACACTCCTCACAATCATTTCTTAGCATTCTAAGTTTAAGTCTAGAAATAAATTCATATTCCTAGTACACTTAAACTAATGCTCTGATACCAACTGTGACATCCCCATTTTCACGGCCAGAAAAGACCGATTATGTTTATGCTTTATAAAAATCTGAGTACCCTTTTTATAAAAATGTTGCGGAATTTGTTCCCAGAAAAACATGATAAATACGTTATCAAAGTATTTCCAAAGAAATGTATTTTATTTATTTATTTTAAAACATTGGTATGTCATCTTTAATACAGAAACATAAGCATAAACATAACATACGTTTATTATCATTAGTGATTTACATCTCCTTAATCTGTCAGTGTAATGTAACTTCATATTGACACCTATGATACAAATAAATTGAGTGAGTCGGGTTGGGAAACCTGGTGAGTACATATGGTTTTCAACACACAATAATATAATTAACATGTTTCTTCACATAATACATGTCAAACAATTAACCCGATTACCCATCCCCATTTTCTTCATTTAATATTCCCTAAAGTATTACCTTAAGGTTCATCTCCTATATCGTATTACCTCTCATCTCTTTACATCGCATTTCCTTATATGTTCGTTCCTAAGGACTTTTCCTAAGGATCATCATCTACATCACACAGACAATAATGGTTCGGGGATTACTCCCTCGATACGCACCTAGTAAGGGTTGGAGTATCATCGCATGAATACGTAGTTACAACATCACCTGAACTCGTAATTCATAGTAAAGGTTAGAGTATCATTACATGAATACGTAGTTACAATATTGTCTGAACTCGTAATTCATAACCTACAGGTTATGAGCCTACTAGTGTTTCCAAGGAGTTGTCTATAATAGTCCGTGGTCGCCATCTATACTCTAGTAGATGACTACATCTCCAAATTGTTGGACAAGGTTATAGTATCTTTCATCCAATATCATCGATTCATCATCACCTATCTATCCTCACCGAATTATCATCACCTTCCTATCATCACCTATCTCTCATCATTTTATTTAATCACACACCAACTATTTCATCTACCCATATTTTATCCTAACATATTTGTAGATATAAAATAAATATACAGTTTAAATCATTTAAAACATGTATAAAATCATTCATTCAGGATAGACATCAAGTATTCAGATAATATGAACACATAGCACGTAATTTATAGAAAATAATTCATATATATGTGTAAGATGAAAGGGACCATGCACTCACTTGATAAGGTGGTGACTCGGTACTCGGACAACGCTTCGTTTACTTTGAAATAATTTCCTTCGATGAAACCAAGTATTATTACCACTAGATTTTAGTCTAATATTTACCGTGACTAATTATTATTATTATTATTATTATTATTATTATTATTATTATTATTATTATTATTATTATTATATAAACGTTTAAATAATACTTTCCAACTACTATGTAAAGATAGGGGCTAGACATAAAACACCGGAGGGCAGGACCATTTTGGCATATAGCACTTCTGAAATCCAACAACCCTATGCGACCCTTTAAACCAGATTCCCCGTAGCACGAGTAGTTAAAAAGATATTATAACGACAATTATATAATTATAGCTCAAATATTTATTATAAGTTTATAATAACAACACTAATTTTAAATGTAAGCTATATTAAAATAGGGTAAACGTAACTTACTTACAAGGGGGTTTAGCTAGGAGTCGGGCTCTGCAGGGGTAGAAATTTGTCGCTGAATCTTTCTAAGAAAGATTTGTGCAGCGCTTTAGCGCTCACCTTACTATACTAAAACTATAGAAAGAGAAGTCAAATCATGAGGGAGCGAAATGCTCTGGGGATAAGAAGAGAAAGACTCTTGAATCAACAGAATGGTGCAAGAAATATGAGAGTTAGAGGCTCTTATTTATACTAATTGAATTTTCAAAAACTACCCTCCATAATAACTTAATGACCTTATAGTTATTTAAACAACTAAACACCCCTTTATAATACTATTCTAAATAGATTTAACGATATTATTGCTAATCTAATGTCGAAAGAACTCAACATTAGTCTTATAATGACCGCATCGTTGATACCTTTCTAATGATATATATATATATATATATATATATATATATATATATATATGTGTGTGTGTGTGTGTGTGTGTACGTATATATGATTTGTACTTTATTTTAATACATAAATATGCTATTATAATTTGTAACTCGGTCATATGAACTCCATTTTTTACGTTCTTTATATCCACACGTTGGTATTTACGAGTACTACAACTTTCATTTAGACGTCATCAGCTAATTCTCATTCTACCTCAGATTTACAAAACTATATCGAATTTATCGCGCTCGAAGAGTAGGGACCAATTTTAATCCATATCTTTAACATACGAGATCTACTCTCAACATTCTTTATATCCGCGCCTAGGTAAAAATAAGATCTAAACCTTTCATTTAGACTCCGTCGGCTAAATCTCGACCGATCTTAAATTTAACAGTAACAGGAGATTATATTGTTAAATGTCCGTGTAAAATTCATAACTTCAATATACGGAGTCCGTTTTCATTTGTATTTTTACCGTTGAGTTCTTATTAATGAGATCTTCAAATCTCATTTAGGTCGTGTTGGCCAAAAACATCTCGAACTAAAATTTGAGTTTCGGGTCGTGCATTGTTATGCCAAATGTTAGAAAATTCATAATTTCCTCATACGAAGTCAGATTTGGGCGTTCTTTTTATGGATGCTCTCAGTTTAACACATTCTATGACTTTTGGTTAGATTACAAAGTCTAAAAAAGGCCTCTATCGTAAATTCACTATTTACGTCTCCCGGTGCCATGCCGATTTTGCCGAAAAACTTCGACGGGTCATAAGTTCTTCGTTATAACTCGGATTTCGGCGTTCTTTATATGTATTTAACCCTTGTAACATATATTCCAAGTTGGCTAGGATTAATCCTTCTAAATAATCTTCCATCAAAATCTCATTTTTTATGCTTATTATCTTTAAATTGACTAGCACGGATCTGCGGGCATTGTAGTTCATTCCCAATGAGTCGAGCTTCGTTACCAATATCATTCTGGGGGTATTCCTTAGAGACTGCCACCCATATCCTTAATCTAGTCCCTACCAAAAAGGTTACCAAAACACCTCGCGAGATGTGGACTAGGAAAGTTCCCACTTTAGACCACACCAAGATTTGGGGTTCCGAGGCTTTCGTGAGGCGCGAGACTCATGACAAGCTGGAACCTCGAAGCGAACGGTGTATTTTCATCGGCTACCCACATAAATCCTTTGGTTATCTCTTCTACAGACTGAGTGACAATGTTGTCTTTGTGGTGAGGAGAGGAGTTTTTCGTGAGAGAGAATTCATAAGCCAAGGAAACAGTGGGAGGCAAATTGAACTTGAAGAACTTGAAGATTCAAGCGGTGAAGGAACCTCAAACACTAGCAATCAACCTGAGGAGGAAACTCCTGTTGAACCGATTGATGAGTCTGTACCTCTGAGGCATTCCACAAGGGTTAGGAGCACACCTGCTTTTTATTATGGTTTCCATATTACTACAGAAGGTGATGCATTTATCGGTGATAGTACACTGGTAAATTTGGATGAGCCTAACAACTTCATGGAAGCCATGGCATGCCCTGAGTCTTCTAAATGGAAAGATGCTATAGACAGCGACATTCAGTCCATGAATAACAATCTACTTTGGAACTTGGTTGACAATGTACCGGATCGTAAGATATTCGAGAGCAAATGGATCTTCAAGAAGAAGACCGAGATGAAAAATGGATGGGAATGTACACACTTATAAGACACGACTGGTTACGAAGGGTTTTACTCAAACACCGGAAGTTGATTATGATGAAACCTTCTCACCAGTAGTGAAGATTAAGTCTATTAGGGTTATGCTAGCCATTACTGCATTTCATGATTATGAAATATGGGAAATGGATGTGAAAACCACTTTCCTTAATAAAAAGTTGGCTGAGGATGTTTATACGACTCAGTCAGAGGATTTTGTTGATGCAAAGTACCCTAATAGAGTGTGTAAGCTTGAGAAATCCATTTATGGATTAAAACAAGCATGTCGCAGATGGAATCTTTATTTCGATGTGAAAGTCAAAGAGTTTGGCTTTTCGAGGAGAGAGGATGTGTCATGTGTATATGTAAAGGCTAGTGGGTGTATATTTTGCTTCTGGTATTGTATGTGGATGACCTACTACTCATAGGAAATGACATCCTAACCTTGCTGGAGTTTAAGTCTTGGCTTCGTAAGTGTTTCACTATGAAGGACCTTGGAGAAGCTGCTTATATCTTGGGCATAAGGATATTGAGAGAAAGGAGTAAGAGACTAATTGGACTTAGTCAAAGTACCTACTTGGAAAATGTGCTAAAAAGATTTAACATGCAGGATTCCAAGAAAGGTGACTTACCGATCCAGAGTAACACCAAACTTAGTAAGACTCAGAGTCTGAGTACAGAGGCTGAGATAGTTGAGATGAGTCGAGTACCATATGCTTCAGTTATAGGACTAATCATGTATGCTATGACTTTTACTGGCCCTGATGTGGCCTTTTCTTTAAGCATGGTCAGAAGATATCAAGGGAACCCTAGCAAGGCTTATTGGACTGCGGTAAGGAACATTCTCAAGTACCTCCAGAGGACTAGGGACTGGGTCCTTACCCATGGTGGGAGTGATGACTTGAGAGTAGTGGGGTATAGTGACGCTAGATTTTAGATTGATAGGGATAATTTTCGCTCGAAGTCGGGCTGGGTCTTTACCCCAAATGGAGGGGCAATTACTTGGAAAAGTTCCAAGCAAGAAACAATAGCTGATTTAACTTGTGAATCAGAGTATATAGCAGGAAGCGAGGCGGTGAAGGAGACAATATGGCCGAAGACCTTCATTGGAGACCTTGGAGTTGTACCTGCTATAAAGGAGCATATGGATATTTTTTGTAATAACAAGAGTGCAGTTGCCTTAGCAAAGGAACCAAGGGGATCACAAAAGATCCAAGCATATCGATAGAAAATACCACTTCATTAGATATCGAATCGAAGAAACACTCCTCATGGAAAAGAGGATATTATCGGATGAGAACCCAACAGATCCCATCACAAAGGGACTGTGTAGGGTTAAGCATTTACAACATGCGAGGCGCATTGGGCGGAACGATGATATTTGTTTTAGTAATTAGATAGCTTTCGAAAATTGTAATACTTAAAATGTAATTGAAATTTGATGTTTAAATAAAGGTGTTTTTATTTACTAGTATAGTACTGTCTTGTGTCAATCATTTACTACTGTTTTATTTTGCATGTTTTGACTTCCAGAACAATTATGTTATGGTATATCATATTATTCAAACTATCCACAATCGATCATTCTTTGGAAGTAGGTATTGAAATAAGATTGTCATGAATTGGGTTTGTAGATTTGTCTAAATTGTATTAGACATAGAAATTGTTGTTGCAACATTCATAAGTGCTCATAAGTTCTGAGTATTGCATTCAAACCATGCTCAATTGTCTCACTTCATGGAATTTATCTCGAGTGATCGTGAGACGGTAATATCATATAAGTCTTCAAACCAAGAGATACGAGTTGATGACTATGAGTTGGTTGTACATTGATAGTGTGAAAACATATCAGTAACTTGATGTTATAAAACGTGTTGTAGTCTACCGTTTGATGATTATTTAGTACAAGCATATGAGTCAAAGTTTATCTACTCCTTTTAGTCCCCGGAGGATTAAAAGCGATATCTTCGGCCCCTCGATGATTTTGTTTTGACTTATGTGTCGGCCCTGGTCAGAACTGATGTGTTCGATTAAGTTCTACGTCAAATAAATCAGAAACCGGGAAACAAACTGCTGGACAATAAGTACGACATTGTTCCATGTATTTGTCCAGCTGATATCTTGAATATAGGATTATATAATCACTTATCCAAAATGGCACAACTTAGATCCACAAGACTTTGAAAGAGCTACGATTGCGAGTCGGATCATGAAGTCATACTTGTAGATATAGTTATTAGACTTATCCAAGTGGGAGACTGTTGGATAAGGTGTCTTAGTCGATAACTATATTTGGTATTTACTTGACCCAATTTGACATGGTCCATTTGGGTTGCATGGCATCGGAACAATTTGGATAGACTTTTGTGAGAAGATAATATTTATGGTTTATTAATATATTATAAGTTCTAATATGTTAATATGAATTACTTAATTAGTATTGATCAAGAGTTAGTTTGGAATTAATTTTGTGTTCAAAAGAGAGTAATTAAATAAATAGGAATTGATTTGGTAAATCATTCATTCTTATATAGTGGGCTTATGAACCATAGTTCTTCATGATGGGCTAAACCCATGTGGTTACCTATGGATACTCCATGGAGGTTAAAACCCATGGATCATGAGGAATATGGAAAGGCATGAGTTACATGGTGTAACCCTAATATACACACTATATAAAGGAGCCTCATACTTGTAAATTTGGCACTTAAGAAATACTAGTGAGGGCTAGCCGATTTTGGTGCATAAGAATCTTCTATCAAGTTATTCCAAGTTGTTGGTGGTGTTGTGTGAAGCATTTGAGGCATCACATTTGTGGTGCGAGGCTCACAAAGTGTTAAGGAATCCAAGCTACAAGAAAGGTATGTCATTGTACTAGTTTCATATTACATATACCCCATCATATGCTAGCTAGGATAAAACATTGGAAAAATGAAATTTTGCATGTATAATAGTGAAAAAATAGATCCAAGGTTTCTAGGGTTTCATGCACACCATAGGAGTGTTAGAATGCTCAAAACCCATCAAGTACGCCTAGCGTAGAGCTGTATAAGGTAGTATGCCGTGCATGCCAAAAACTTACACCCAGCGTAATGAGGGGCTTCAGCCACCTATAAAAGGGGTGCGAGGCTTCCCCGAATTTTTTTACAAAATTTGTATCCTTTATCTTATACTTTCTGTTAAACTACACTAAAACCCCCCGAAGCCTAGGGTACCATCCTCGCACCAGAAGAAAGCCCCGGAGAGCCTGAAGTCTTCGAGAAAAAGAGTTTTTCGAGTCGAGCCTCTGCCCGCGTAAAACTCGATTTTTGACCAAACCACCCGATTTCATCAAAAAAGATTGTTTTAAGGAATGAAGTACTGTCCAATCACCATCTTATCAAGTGAGAGTATAGTCACTTTCATCTTACACATAGATATGAAGTATTTTATATAAAATACTTGCTATGTGTATATATATTATTTGTTTACTTGAGATGGAGGTTGAATTAATGTTTTATACATGTTTAGAATGATTTAAACTATATATTTATTTTTATCTAAAAATATTTTGGGTATAACAAGGGTAGATGAAATAGTTGATGTGTGACGAAATAAAATGATGAGAGGCCTCGAAGTTGTCGTTGTTCAAGTCATCTAGAGGAGTATAGATGACGACCACAGATCTTTCTAGACAGTCTAGTGAAACGCTAGCAGGCTCGCAACCTGTAGGTGTTTGTGAACGATGTGTTCACCAGTGTACTCCATCCCCCTCATGTGTGACTTATGGACATATATGGCTGAGGAATCCCCTTAGTAGTATTGCCCCCCCCTGATGATGATTCTTAGGCTAGGTCACTTATGATAGGTGTTTAGGGACGTAAAGTGAGGATAACGAGAACATGTAATCAAGGTTATTGTTGGTTGATGAAATTAATAAATTTATTTATTGTGAGTTTAAAACCCTAAGTGCTCACCAGGCTCTCAAGCCTGACCCACTCAACTTTCTGTATTACTGTTAGTGGAACAAGAGCATAGTTGGATGACTTGACGAGGGATTTTGGATTATAGGCCAGTAGATATAAATAAATGTTGTAAGGCCTATACTGTATTGTTTATGCTTTTATTCTGTATCGATGTTGACATCCCGAGTTTTGTAATGAAATTTTGAAAAATACATTTCTTTAAGAAATTCATTGATAAATTTTTATCATATTTTGTTTTGGGAACAAATTCCGCATTCCTTTTAATTGAAACATTACTCTGATTTTATTATAAAATCATAAACAAAACCGGTCTTTTATGGCCGTGAAAATGGGGATGTCACAAGAATGAACTTGAAATCCTTTTTGTTGAGCATCAAGAACATGATGAACCTTATCAAGAACATGTTTATGAGCTTCACAATAATTTGCAGTTCAAGTGGATTACATCCATATTTATATTCATTAAGAGGAATTCATTTTATGACTTTACCTTATTTCTTATTTCGTCATCTCTCTTTATACATTGTAATCAATCGTTTAAACAAATCTTTGTTACGATAAACTGGATGGCTAATTAAATCTCCACCCTCATTTGATCAACTCAAGAACACCTGCTCTGATACCAACTGTAGCAATGTTGATTATGATGAAGCATGTTGAATATGAAATGATTTAGTGAAGAATACAAGAATCATGAACATGAAGAGAACAAGAGTAAGTAAATCTCGTTTAAGCTCTCATTAGTTTTTAGAAAGATTGCAAATGGGTTTGCAATAATTCCATCCCTAAACTCACTCTCATAAATTCTTCCTTACATAAAATGAGTGTCACTCACTTCCTTATAAAGGTAATACAACTCATTACACATATACAAAGGAGTAAGAACACATGACATCCAAGAGTGACTTTTGTACCCTAACATAGATGAAAATGAGTTTCCCAACTTCCTTTGAATTAAATAACACATGCTCGTAGCATGTCTTCCAAGGTGTGTATTGTTCTCTTTGTATGACCATTTGTCTGATGGTGGTAAGCTATGCTAAAATTTATCTGGGTTCCTAGAGCCTTCTGTAACATCCACCAAAGTCATGATGAAAAACAAATATCACTATCATAAATGATCGATAGAGGTACACCATGCAGAGTCACAATTTTGTCGATGTAGATTTGGGCTACTTTTTCCATCCTGAAGTCTTCCCGAATAGGAAGAAAGTGAGTAGATTTCATCAGATGATCCACTATGACCCAGATCGAATCATTAGATTTAGAAGTTCTAGGGAGTTTGTTGATAAAATCCATGGATATTTGCTTCCATTTCAATTGTGGAATTTCGGGCTGTTGCAATAAGCCGGATAGTTTCTGATGTTCTTCTTTGATGATTGAGCATGTCATACACTTCCCAACATATATGACAATATCCTTTTTCATTCTAGGACACCAATAGAACTATTTAAGATATTTGTACATCTTATCCGCTCCAGGGTGGATTGAGTATTTAGATCGATGAGACTCCTCTAGTACTATGTCCCTCAGATTGTTAACCCTTAGAATCCAAACTCTATTCTTAAAATAACTTAATCCATCAGGTTTGGTTTTCTAGCTGTAGTAGGTTTTGGGCCGAGCAGTACTTGCGTTTGAACAACACCAAAAACTCAGCCCATGTTAGTTGCAGGGGCTTATTGGGGCTTAAAGTCTTCCCCAGAGTGTTCGACTAATGAACTGCGCCTCCTCTGAACTGGCGCACTGCAAATGTGGTCTATAGATTGCCACTGCAACCACACGTCATAAAAGCCAACTCCATCTCTGAGATCCAATCCATAACTTCAATCGGATCTTCCTTCCCGGTGAAGGTTGATGGCTTGAAAGTAAGAAAATATTTGTACTTGCATCCGTTCCCATCGACTCCTTCATCTTGATTGTTCCTACTAATTACTGGCGGATCAGCTTAAACAACGGTCCCACTGTAGTTCCCTCCTTTCGACTGCCCATCATTTAGTTCGGCTTGTTCGATTTGTGTTGTAGCTTCCTCTCGATTCTGTTGAAGCAAACTTCTAGTTTCCTCCATTTGACGATCCAACATCATTTGGATCATCACCAGTACTCCGGCCATCGTGATGGGCTCAGGAGTGGCTACCACAAAAGGTATTTTCTCAATCACTGGAGGTTGATTCCTGTTTCCGTTCGCGTTCCCGACTCCACTTCGGGTTCTTACCATTTCGATCTATACACCAATTCAGACTTTCGGTGTGTAATGACGAGAATTAAGATAGGAAAGATTTTATTTGAGATCGACGTGTGAATCTCCTTGTCACTTCGAAATGTTATATGATGGTTCTAATACCGTAATTAAACGTTTACAAACATGAACACATAAATTTTCCAGATACGGTCGGCAACAGACCATAGATCCGATCATATAATGCATATCATAGATCATTTAGCACATAAAAGCATGTTAGGTATTTTCCCAAAATAAGCTAGTGCTTGTGTCTATTCAGGTGTATTACCTAAATTTTATTAGACACACTCCTCACAATCATTTCTTAGCATTCTAAGTTTAAGTCTAGAAATAAATTCATATTCCTAGTACACTTAAACTAATGCTCTGATACCAACTGTGACATCCCCATTTTCACGGCCAGAAAAGACCGATTATGTTTATGCTTTATAAAAATCAGAGTACCCTTTTTATAAAAATGTTGCGGAATTTGTTCCCAGAAAAACATGATAAATACGTTATCAAAGTATTTCCAAAGAAATGTATTTTATTTATTTATTTTAAAACATTGGTATGTCATCTTTAATATAGAAACATAAGCATAAACATAACATACGTTCATTATCATTAGTGATTTACATCTCCTTAATCTCTCAGTGTAATGTAACTTCATATTGACACCTATGATACAAATAAATTGAGTGAGTCAGGTTGGGAAACCTGGTGAGTACATAGGGTTTTCAACCCACAATAATATAATTAACATGTTTCTTCACATAATACATGTCAAACAATTAACCCGATTACCCATCCCCATTTTCTTCATTTAATATTCCCTAAAGTATTACCTTAAGGTTCATCTCCTATATCGTATTACCTCTCATCTCTTTACATCGCATTTCCTTATATGTTCGTTCCTAAGGACTTTTCCTAAGGATCATCACCTACATCACACAGACAATAATGGTTCGGGGATTACTCCCTCGATACGCACCTAGTAAGGGTTGGAGTCTCATCGCATGAATACGTAGTTACAACATCACCTGAACTCGTAATTCATAGTAAAGGTTAGAGTATCATTACATGAATACGTAGTTACAATATTGTTTGAACTCGTAATTCATAATCTATAGGTTATGAGCGTACTGGTGTTTCCACGGAGTTGTCTATAATAGTCCATGGTCGCCATCTATACTCTAGTAGATGACTACATCTCCAAATTGTTGGTCAAGGTTATAGTATCTTTCATCCAATATCACCGATTCATCATCACCTATCTATCCTCACCGAATTATCATCACCTATCTCTCATCATTTTATTTAATCACACAACAACTATTTCATCTACCCATATTTTATCCTAACATATTTGTAGATATAAAATAAATATACAGTTTAAATCATTTAAAACATGTATAAAATCATTCATTCAGGATAGACATCAAGTATTCAGATAATATGAACACAACACGTAATTTATAGAAAATAATTCATATATATATGTGTAAGATAAAAGGGACCATGCAATCACTTGATAAGGTGGTGACTAGGTACTCGGACAACGCTTCGTTTACTTTGAAATAATTTCCTTCGATGAAACCAAGTATTATTACCACTAGATTTTAGTCTAATATTTACCGTGACTAATTATTAGTCATAATCACTAAACACCTCTATCCATCTCCTTTGTCACATGTTTAACATTTTCTGATGTAGAATATGTTGAAGGCTTTTGTAGTCGGTATAAATGATGCACTTGCTTCCGTACAAACAATGCCTCCATATCTTAAGAGCGAAAACTATTGCTCCTAGTTATATATCATTTTTCTCATGTGGTTTGAGTTGTCTGAAAGCATACTGTCACACCCCAAAACCTGAACGACGGAATCGTTCGGGGGTGGAGGACATCATGTATAATATCACAACAATGCAAAGTAGTAAACAAGCAACAACATCATCCATTTCATTAATAATATAATTTCATATAAGTGTGTTCCGTTAAGCTAAATAGACACCAAAAACTACATCAAAATAAAAGAGGAGTCTTGAACAAGCTCCATCTTCTAAAAAACATGGCTCCGGTACCTGTCTATTGGTGACCTAAGAATACAAGTTATTTTGAAAGCGAGTATCAGCTTTAAAGCTGGTGAGATCATAAGTATATTAGTGTCTTAGTTTGTATGAAAGCATTTGTAAGATGTTTGTAAGATGTAATGTATAAGTTTTGTAATGTTTGTACTTGTTTGAACTATCCTAGAAAACCCTATGTTTCCTACTAAGAGTAGCCTTCTACCGTGCATCGTGTGAATGTTCACGAAGTGAATGTAATGGGATAAATATTATAGTACTGTATTGTTGTATTAAGTAACTACTGCTGTACTAACTACCTTAAACCAATTGTTATTTAAAGTACCATGTGATCGGCATGTGCCCTGCTACAGACTCAATAGTAAAACGACGATGTAAGACGCTGTAAGAAATGACATTTGGCACCTGTAGACTTCCAAGTGCCACTGTAGCGAGCAGCAAGGTGTAGTATAGTCAATCCAGTATAGATATATACGCAAACTCATACGCTCCCCAATTAAGGAGATTCTGGATACAAAAACGGTCATGGCAGGTAGTGCCATGACCCGTTTAATGGCTCACATAACTGAATGTAATGTATATGTAATGTATGTGCTATTTGTATTGTGTGTTCTTCCTCTGTCTATCCGGTATGTTTGTTTCTGATCACTATGTATTATGCTTGTTTCTCATCACTATGTATTATGTTTGTTTCTCATCACTCTGTATTATGTTTGTTTCTCATCACCATGTATTATGTTTGTTTCTCATCACTATGTATTATGTTTGTTTCTCATCACTATGTATTATGACTCATGTATGAACTGACTCTTTGTATGATTCATTGTTCTTGTATTAGTATTAGTAAAACCCTAAACAACACCTATTGTAGTTTACTAGTAATATAAGTTGTACGTATGAACATGGAAGTATACCCTTGCTACCCAAGGGTATTGAATTGACTGGAAGAACCTTTTATGACTATATATGTACACATGATATATAACTAATATTTAAACGACCTTCAGATGGACACCCGATACCTCACCAGACCACATCCCAACAGGGAAAAGGAAATAGAGCGGGATGGCCTTCCTAAGCCTTTTAAACATTTCTTATATAACAATACATACATAGACATGCATTTGATAATAATTATAAATGAGCTTAAGTAAATGTATTTCATAAGTATAAGAATTAGTAAAACAGTTTAAGAAAAACAGTTTGATAAACAATTTGAACAATAAGAAAATAACTGGTTTTGTAGTTATTAATCACATGTGATTGATGTAATAACTATAAGTATTTAACTTGTATCCCCCCATTAAAGCATTAAAAAACATTTAAACCATTGATTTAGGGGTATGAACTCACATGTAGATGGTGGTTTGAATGAATTGAACGGTGTAGGATTGCTAAGTGTCAAGTGAAAAGTTGTACACACCCAAAGATCCTAGTAAACATATAAGCACACATATATGCACTCAATTAGTCTTAAACTGCTAATTGAAAATGTTAATACATCCTATAACATGATAAACACTTTATATAAGTGTTATAAGCCCCAAGGATGGCATCTAAGTTGTTGTAGGATGAGGCTAGTGGGTTTAGGGTTCCAAAGGACCCAATTCTTGAGTTTACTCTCCAATACCATAACAACAAGTAGTTTATGGTCGTAAACCCTTGAGTTTACGGCCGTAAGCTCCTAAGCCTTAGTTTATTTGGTGTTTTGAATTCTTATATGTCCATTAGAAGCATTGCTACTTGATGGCTTAGTCCGTGGAAGAGATTAGGGCACCTTTCAACTCCTTTGAGGAGTTCACGGCCCTGGGACCAATTCCCTTATAGATTACGGCCGTTATATCTCATGGGTATGGGTTTTGGTAATTTCAACTCCCTAATTTAACTAGGAGTGAATGTAGGCTAGAGTCCAAGGCTTATGGAGGGTTTAAAGCACCTTTTGGCCCTTTTGTTTGGAGTTTATGGTCCAAGAACTTCATGGGCCCTGAACACCTTACTCTTGGTGTTCTTGGGTGTTTTCTACTCCTACATACATTAGGATACGAGTCTAGCATAGTTTCATTGCAAAAGGAAGGGACCTAGGCACTAATTTGGCCCTTAAAGAAGGGTTTACGGTCCAAGATGTTCTTGGGACGTAAACTCTTTAATCTTGCTGTTTTGATTTGATTTGTAGGTTATTAGACACATATTAAGCTCTATAATACATCTAGATAGAAGTACTCATGTTTTCGGACCAATGTCCGAAGATCCGTGAGAGAGAATTTGGGTTTTCTCTAGTTGTAAATGTAACAAATGAATAAATATGGTTAAGAACAATATATATACCCCTGGGGTTTTTGGCAGAAAATATTTTATTCAAGCCATGAACACTAATATCATAGAGTTTTGAAATAACAGAGTTGCACAAAACCCTAGTGCATCCTCTCTCCTGATATCTCTTTAATTGTAAATCCTGAAATACTCAAACTTATACTAAAAAGTCTGAAAATTTACTGCGACTGTTCTGACTTCTATTGACTTGATATATTTTGTACAAAACAGAAATTTCAGGTTGTCACATCATCCCCTCCTTAGAAGGAATGTCGTCCCGAAATTAGAATTTAAGCAAATAAGTAGTTACAAATAAATAAGTAAAAAGACGAGGATATTTCAATTTCATCTGAACCTCATGCTCTTAAGTGAATTCCGGTCCTCGGTTGGCGTTCCAGCGAACCTTCACTATCGGGATACGACTTTGTTTCATTTGCTTGACCTCTCGGTCCATGATCTCTATTGGTTCCTCCACGAAGTTGAGGCTCTCGTTGAGCTCGATCTCGTCGAGTGGAATAACAAGAGTCTCGTCCGACAGACACTTTTTCAAGTTCGATACGTGGAAGGTAGAATGTACGTTACTGAGTTCGCGCGGTAAGTTAAGTTTGTAAGCTACAGGGCCGATTCTTGCGAGAATCTTGAAAGGCCCTATGTACCTTGGATTTAGCTTTCCACGCTTTCCGAAGCGTCAAGCCCTTCCAGGGTGAGACCTTCAATAGAACACGGTCACCCACCTGGAATTCCAACGGTTTCCTACGTTTATCAGCATAGTTTTTCTGTCGGTCTCTGGAGGCTTTCAATCATTCACGGATCTGAACGATCTTCTCCGTCGTTTCCCATATGATTTCCGGACCTGTGAGAGTGCTTTCCGGAATTCGTCCTTTAGCTAACTGGGTATCACCCACCTCAGCCCAACATAGAGGGGATCTACACTTTCAGCCATAAAGGGCCTCGAATGGAGCAGCCTTTAAGCTCGTGTAATAACTGTTGTTGTAGGAAAATTCGACAAGGGGTAAATGAGTATCCCATGCTTTCCCAAAGTCTATCACACAGGCTCGCAACATATCTTCCAAGGTTTGGATAGTTCTGTCACTTTGCCCGTCGGTCTGTGGATGGTAGGCTGTACTCATGTCCAGTCTAGTTCCTAAGGAACTTTGTAACGACTACCAGAACCTCGAAGTGAATCTTCGATCTCTGTTCGAGATAATGGATAAGGGAACACCGTGAAGTCTTACAATCCCCCTAATGTAAGTTCTTGTAAGTTTCTCCATCTTGTCTGTTTCTTTGATCGACAGGAAGTGTGCAGACTTGGTCAGTCTATCGACGATAACCCATATGGAATCAATTCCACCCGTTGTCTTGGGCAACTTGGTTGTGAAATCCATAGTTATCCACTCCCACTTCTATTTCGGTATCTCAGGCTGTTGTAACAGACTGGAGGGTTTCTGGTGTTCGACCTTGACCTTTGCGCAAGTAAGGCATTTACCTATGAAGGTAGCAATCTCTGCTTTCATGTTAGGCCACCAGTATAACTTTTTGAGATCCAGATACATCTTATCTGAACCAAGGTGCACAGAATAACGAGTGTTGTGCGCTTTGTTCATGACCAAGTCTCTGAAACCTCCTAGTTTCGGGGTGCAGATCTGGTCCATGAAATAATAAGCTCTGCCACCCTTAACCTCCAAGTTCTTATCCATCCCTCTTAGTGATTCACCCGCCAGATTTTCAGGCTTCAAAGCGTCAAGCTGAGCTGCCTTAATTTGTGTGGACAAGTTTGAATGGATAGTCATAGTCAATGATTTGACTCTACGACCAGAATATTCCTTCCGACTCAGGGTGTCAGCTACTACGTTGGCTTTACCCAGATGATAACGAATTTCGCATTCGTAATCACTGAGTAGTTCGACCCACCGTCTTTGTCTCACGTTGAGCTCTTTCTGGTTGATGATGTGTTGTAAGCTTTTGTGGTCTGTAAAGATAGTGCTCTTCGTTCCGTACAAGTAATGTCTCCAGATCTTCAGAGAAAACACAACTGCTACTAGTTCAAGATCATGGGTCGTGTAGTTGACCTCATGTTTCTTCAGCTGCCTCGAGGCATAGGCGATGACCTTACCTCACTGCATCAGAACACATCCGAGTCCTTGATTCAACGCACCGCAATAGACGACGAAGTCTTCTATTCCTTCGGGAAGGGATACTATTGGCGCGGTGTACAAGGCTCGTTTGAGCGTTTGGAACGCTCTTTCATGCTTCTCTTCCCAGACAAAGGCCACGCCCTTCTGGGTCAGTGTTGTAAGAGGTTTCGCTATGCGGGAGAAGTTCTGAATTAACCTGTGATAATAGCCAGCGAGGCCTAGAAATTGATGAATTTCTGTGGGCATCTTCGATGCTGACCAGTTCTCACTGGCCTTGATTTTGGAAGGGTCCACGTGTATACCCTCTTCGCTAACCACGTGCCCTAAAAATTTGACTCGTCGAATCCAAAATTCGCATTTCGAGAACTTCGCGTAGAGCTTCTCCGAACGTAATGTTTCGAGGACTTGTCGTAGATGTTGACTATGCTTCTCCTTACTTCAACAGTATATATGTATGTCATCGATGAAGACGATGAAGAACCGATCCAAGTAAGGACGACACACCCTATTCATTAAGTCCATGAATATTGCGGGCGCGTTTGTCAATCCGAACGACATCAGTACAAATTCGTAGAGCCAATAACAAGTTCAGAAGGTTGTCTTTGGAACATCCTCCCCTAGCACTCGTAGTTGGTGATATCCGGATCTCAAGTCAATTTTTGAAAAGAAATTCGCCCCTTGAAGCTGGTCGAATAATTCGTCGATACGAGTCAAAGGATAACGATTTTTGACTGTCAGCTTGTTGAGCTCCCTGTAGTCGATGCACATATGAAATGATCCGTCTTTCTTCTTGAAGAATAAGACTGGAGCTCCCCAGGGTGAGAAACTTGGTCTTATAAAGCCCTTGCTGAGCAGTTCATTAAGTTGACAGGAGAATTCTTGCATCTCTGCAGGTTCTAGACGATAGGGTGATTTGGCTATGGGGGTAGTCCCTGGAACTAAGTTGATTCGGAACTCGACTTGACGTTGTGGAGGTAACCTGGGAGTTCTTCTGGAAAGATGTTGGGAAAATCGGATACTACTGGAATGTTCTGAATGTCCTTCGTCTCTTGGCTCACATTGACCACATGAGCAAGGAATGCTATACATTACTTTCGTAAGAATTTCCGAGCTTGGATGCTCGAGATGATACGAAGGTTCGTGCCGGGTTTGTCGCCATAAACTATTAAGGTTTCGCCAGACGGTAGATTCAGGCGAACAACCTTTTCGTAACACATGATATCGAAACAATGAGAACTCAACCAATCCATGCTGATAATGACGTCGAAACTTTTAATTGAGACCGGCATGAGATCGATCGAAAATGAGTAGTTATCTAAAGTTAGGGTACATCCTATGAATATACTGCTAGTGCTCTTTGTCTTGCCATTAGCCATTTCTACAGTGAACGGTTCCTTAAGCGCTCGTGATTTTTGCTTAAGTAAATAAGCAAAGTTTTGGTTCATGAAACTTCTCTCCGCACTACTATCAAATAGAATGCATGCATAAGCGTTATCTAGGAGGAACGTACTAGTGACCACTGTGGGGTCGGCTACCGCTTCCTCATGGCCTATGGCCAGGACTCTTTCCACTCCATCGACAATCCCTACCTTCGGGCAGTTCCTTTTGTAGTGGCCTACTTCGCCACATCCGTAGAAAGCTTGGCCCACTCCTGCACCGGGGATTTAGTTGATTGGCTTCGCCAGAGCTTTACAGAAACGGGCAGTGTGCCCCTTCCTGTTGCAGTTCATACACTGCATTACCCCGCAGGCGCCGACGTGATGGAAGTTGCATTTGTTGCACTTGGGCAAACTTCCAGAATACTGCTTTACTAATGCAGCAGCGGCAGGTGCTATCGCAGCATGCGCTGCCACGACTTGCTACTTTTTGGCAGCCTTAGCTTTCTTCTTGTCATCCCAGAACTTCCGCTTGGAGTCAGCAGTTCTTGCAGGTTCTGAGATGGCCAGGGTAGTCGTTATTGCGGCCGGGTTACGAACCCCATGGTCTATGAGCCATTGTGCCAATCGCTTGGCACTATCAAATGTAGTGGGGTGTGATGCCAAGACATTTCCTTGATACGGTGGCACCAGCCCCCATATGTATCGCTCAATCTTCATTCCTTCTGTATGAACCATGTTGGGACAGAGAGCCACCAGCTCGCAGAATTTAGCGGTATAAGCGGTTACGTTGGAGCCCTTCATGGTTAGGCTCCATAGCTCTTCCTCCAGCTTTTGGATCTCGCCCCTCGGGCAGTACTCCTCAATCATGAGGTCTTTCAAAGTATCCCAGCCCATAGCATTAGCCACTATAAGAGATAGTGACTTAACATGGCTATTCCACCATGTTAGGGCTTTGGTTTCAAAGGTGCAAGCAGCGTACTTCAACTTGCTCTCCTCGGAACAAGAGCAGATTTCGAAAACCAATTCGGTTATCTTGAACCATTGCGAGAGGGAAATGACTCTGCCAGTCCCTTTGAAGCACAATGGCTTGCAGTTAGTGAAGTCCTTATTGGAGCACTCTCTCGAGCGCACATGAGCTTCAACCTGAATAGATTGAACAAGGGTTCCTCCTCCAGTGGAACCAGATGAATGATATTGAGCCATGGTTGTAGCCACAGCTGCAACTACAACATCATTTAAGGCTGTCGTGTCGAACTGAGGAGTAGGTGGTTGAGGATGTGGAGGAGGTGGTGTTTAGTTATTGAGGTTTCTCCTTGGATTCCTGCGAGGCGGCATCTTTGATCTATAGTTTATGAAGATGAAACATTGATAATATTTCAATGGAAGAATTGATGAGAATGACTCATGTACTAACTCTCCATAGCCCAATGATACGATTTAAATGGAAATCTAGAACTAATAGATGATCACATTTGGATAATAATTCCCATAAGATTAGGTATCTGTCAATATTACTGGAATTACAGATGTGACAAGTTCGGGAAAAACGGCCAACAGAAATAGGCCTTACATTAACCAAAATGGGAAAATTTTGATAGAATTATAACCTAACCAAGACCTAACAGGCCTACAATTTACAACGATAGAGAGTTAAACCAGAGTTTTACATAACTAGGTTATATCCAAAAAGAGAGAAGTTGATGAGAATCTATCGGCGACGAGAAATACCAGAGTGAGTTCTTGATCTCGACAAAAGACGTTCTATGTCCCTCATGCGCCTATCAGCCTTTGCTTGCTGAGCTCGAAGTTCTCTGACTTCAGCTCGCGTTTCAGCGAGTTGCCTCCAAAGAGCTGCATTGTGAACCAGATCCCTTTCATGACCAGACTCTAGTTGGCGAATGCGGAAAGTGTTAACACCAGTGTTGGCGTCAATCTCCAAGACTCTATTGATAGATGATTGACCCAGTATCGTGTTCCGAGAAATCCTACGAACCATGATGGGTAGGACTCTGTCAGCAGGAGCTCCATTAGTGAGGTTGTAGAAACTTCTGTCTCCATTGTAGGGAATGGGTTGAACCTATTCGTGGCTCCACGTATTCAAGTTTGTTGCCCACAAAGGTGTGGGTCCTTGAAATGCGGGTCGGGGGTTGTTATTCGGAGCTTGACCTACTTGAGGTAGGTTGTTGACTTCGGGCTCGAAGTCAGATCCATCCGAGAAGCCTTCAGCTTGATGATCATCCAAAGGGATTTGATGCTCGTCATCAGACTCTGCTTCAAGCCATCCCGTATTGCCGTTGGGTGGAAAGTACGGGTCGTCATGATGATCGAATCCAGCCATGATATCTATGCGAGAAAAGGGGTAAGGAAATAATTAATAGACGAGCTAACTAGATAATTATAAGGTGATCTTTATCAGTTACACCAATACTTGACTTGGGCTTACTAATAAAGACCGTTAGTTCCCAGGTAAATAGTCATAGTAACACAGAATACTCCTATAGTATTTTAAGTTTAATGTTATGTTCTACTGTTCTTATTGTGGTAGTGTTGGCAAGTTTATAGACTTGTTGCAACCTCACAACCATTCTTAGGCACATTCTAGTCACTCCTCGGATAATGTAGTTGATCAGGCTACATCTTCCCAGGGTTGACCATATGTCTCTAAGTCTACTTGTGTTGTCCAACAATCGTAATACTTTGGCACTATCTTAGTGACATTGATTTTAGTATGAATGCATGTATGTATAATTGGTTAAATATTTTATTATTTAAAGTATAAACTCTTAATCAGAGTATTTTAATCCCGCTTGTTTTTATAGTTCGTATATCTTCTATGGGTTGATACACTCAATTCACTATAAACGATGCTCTGATACCAATCTGTCACACCCCAAAACCTGAACGGCGGAATCGTTCGGGGGTGGAGGACGTCATCTATAATATCACAACAATGCAAAGTAGTAAACAAGCAACAACATCATCCATTGCATTAATAATATAATTTCATACAAGTGTGTTCCGTTAAGTTAAATAGACACCAAAAAGTACATCAAAATAAAAGAGGAGTCTTGAACAAGCTCCGTCTTCTCAAAAACCTGGCTCCGGTACCTATGTACTGGTGACCTGAGCATACAAGTTATTTTGAAAGCGAGTATCAGCTTTAAAGCTGGTGAGATAATAAGTATATTAGTGTCTTAGTTTGTATGAAAGCATTTGTAAGATGTAATGTATAAGTTTTTTAAATTTTGTATTTGTTTGAACTATCGTAGAAAACACTATGTTTCCTACTAAGAGTAGCCTTCTACCAAGGCATCTAGTAACTTTGTTTGTCTCTTGTATTAGTGTGTATTTTCCCAAATCCGACTATCATTAACCAAAATTATAGTTTTTACATTACCGTGCATCGTGTGAATGTTCACGAAGTGAATGTAATGGGATAAATATTATAGTACTGTAGTGTTGTATTAAGTAACTACTGATGTACTAACTACCTTAAACCAATTGTTATTTAAAGTACCATGTGATCGGCCTGTACCCTGCTACCGACTCAATAGTAAAACGACGATGTAAGACACCGTAAGAAATGACATTTGGCACCCGTAGACTTGCAGGTCCCACTGTAGCGAGCAGCAAGGTGTAGGATCGTTAATCCAGTATAGATCTATACGTAAACTCATACGCTCCCCAATTAAGGAGATTCTGGATAAAAACACGGTCATGGCAGGTAGTGCCATGACCTGTTTAATGGCTCACATAACTGAATATAACGTATATGTAATGTATATGTAATGTATGTGCTAGTTGTATTGTGTGTTCTTCCTCTGTCTAGCCTGTATGTTTGTTTCTCATCACTATGTATTATGTTTGTTTCTCATCACTATGTATTATGTTTGTTTCTCATCACTTTGTATTATTTTTGTTTCTCATCACTATGTATTATGTTTGTTTCTCATCACTATGTATTATGTTTGTTTCTCATCACTATGTATTATGTTTGTTACTCATCCCTTTGTAGTATGACTCATGTGTGAACTGACTCTTTGTATGATTCATTGTTCTTGTATTAGTATTAGTAAAACCCTAAACTACGCCTATTGTAGTTTACTAGTAATATAACTTGTACGTATGAACATGGAAGTATACCCTTGGTACCCATGGGTATTGAATTGACTGGAAGAACCTTTTATGACTATATATGTACACATGATATATAACTAATATTTAAACGACCTTCGGACGGACACCCGATACCTCACCAGACCACATCCCAACGGGGAAGAGGAAATAGAGCGGGATGGCCTTCCTAAGCCTTTTAAACATTTATTATATAACTATACATACATAGACATGCATTTGATAATAAGTATAAAAGAGCTTAAGTAAACGTATTTGATAAGTATAAGAATTTGTAAAACAGTTTGAAGAGTAAGAAAATCACTAGTTTTGTAGTTATTAATCACATGTGATTGATGTAGTAACCATAAGTATTTAACTTGTATACCCCCCCCATTAAAGCATTTAAAAACATTTAAACCATTGATTAAGGGGTATTAACTCACCTGTAGATGGTGGTTTGAATGAACTGAACGGTGTAGGATTGTGTCACACCCCGAAACATAAGGCGGAAACGTTCCGGAGCGGAGGACATCATGTATATCACAACCAATGTACATAGTAAGCATAGTAAACACAAAACAATACATTACATAGTGTTATTACAATTGTTTGAAATCAAAATGTTACAAGTGTCATACATAAATGTTATATGAACAAACGCAAGGATAAGTCTTCCAAACACTTCGTCTTCTTCAAAGGATGGCGGTGTACCTGTCTAATGCTGACCTGAGAATACAAGCAGTTTGAAAATCAACATAAAGCTGGTGAGTTTATAATCGGTTTAGTTTTGAAAAGAATGAGTTCCCTTTGGTTTTCTGAAAAGTTGTTATCCAAGAAAATCCCATATTTTCTTATAAAAATAGTTTAGTTATCACTTGTTACCAATTCGATTATGAGTAGTTATGTTATCCCAGGAAAATGCCATATTTTCCTATTAGTTTAGTTTTCCATTCGTTACACTATTCGTTTACGAGTTGTTATGTTATCCCAGGAAAATCCCATATTTTCCTATTAGTTTAGTTTTCCATTCGTTACACTATTCGTATACGAGTTGTTATGTTATCCCAGGAAAATCCCATATTTTCCTATTAGTTAAGTTTTCCATTCGTTACACCATTTGTTTAAGTGTTGTTTTGTTATTCCAGGAAAATCCCATATTTTCCTCATGTTGCGGTTAGTTCTTAGTTCGGATTTCGATGCACTAGTATCTACCATACTTACAATATTAGTTAGGTATTCTGATATCTTAGTTACTCTATATTCGAATGTTGATTATCTTCTATACTTAGTGGTATTTTTGAATATTTGGATACACACAGAAACATACATTAACAATATTTTCGATGTTCTAGTAATTTCCAAAAGAGTACATTAGATGTATCTTCGAAACTCTGTCGACATCCTAAGGCGTATGATTTCGAAACTCAGTCGATGTCCAAAGGCGTACTTTCGAATTAATTTCGAAACTCTGGTGACACTCAAGGCGTACACTAGCTGTATATTCGAAGTCTTGGCGTCATCCAAAGGCATGCTTTCGTATTCATATTCATATACCTATTCCTATTCCTATTCGCATTCGTATTCGTATTCGCTCTGTTTCTAACTGTGTGTGATTATCCCTTCACTCTCATATCTACAGGGAGTGGTAAGGTTCTAAGTTTAATGTTATTAGTCTTGCACTATCGTATCTACGGGGAGTGATAAAGTTCTTAGTTTAATGTTATTAATCCTTCACTCTCGTATCTAAGAGGAGTTATATCAAGAACATTTTAATGCTTTAAGATTCATGCTTTTAACAACAATTATATGGAAATTGATTTGTGAAATATAAAATATAACATTTTAAACCGAGCTTCACAAATAACATGACGGTTTACTCTGCAAGTTGAACGGTAGGTTAATACAGTTTTTTGTGTTAAATGCATACGAAATATGAAATAGATCAAATAAAATCATAAGTTTGAGTACAAGATTTCTTTGTAATTTTGCCTGTATCCCCCCCCCCCCCCCCGAAAACATTGAAAAACATTGAAAAAGGGTAGGGGTATGAACTCACCGATTGAAGAATGTGTCTGACTGGATGTTAAACGTTAGTTCGGGGCTTGAACGTGCATGAGGTTCCTATGTAATATGAAAAGATACACATTTGTATCTAATTAGGATTTGAACTACAATTTACATATGATTATACACTCCAAGACGAGAAAACACTTCATTACAAGTGTTTGGAGTGACCCGGGTGACATCTATGGATGTGTAGGACCTAGATATGGAGTTTACTCTTCAAGAGTAAACTCCTTGAGGAGTTCACGGTCCATTGACCATATCCCCATGAGTTTACGGCTATAAACTCATGGGTGGTGGGTTTCTGGATGCCAAATGGTCATATAAGGCACACGGGAAGGTTCTAGGGTTGATTCCATGGCTTAGGAAGTGATTGGACTCTAAATGACCTTGGATAAGAGTTTTACGGTCTATGCAGATGTTCTTCGGAAGTTTACTACCTTAATCACGAGTTTACTACCTTAAACTTGAGTTTACTACCTTAAACATGAGTTTACTACCTTAAACTCGAGTTTACTACCTTAAACACGAGTTTACTACCTTAAACACGAGTTTACTACCTTAAACTCGAGTTTACTACCATAAACACGAGTTTACTACCTTAAACACGAGTTTACTACCTTAAACTCATGTTTGTCCATGATTCATGAGTTTTAGGGGTTCAAAGATAAGCATTCAAAGTTCTAGACCCATTTCTAAGTCATACAAGGTGTTAAGGGCACTTTAACACCCATTGGATGAGTTTAAGGTCTAAGGAGATGAGTTTACGGTCTAATAATGTTCTTGGACCGTAAACTCAAGCTTGTCCCATTTGTGTAAGATTTGGTGCATTTGTTGAAGGGTTATCAGGTTCTAAACTCTCATGGAAGCTTGTTGGAGGTGTTTAGGGGCAAACAAGTCCTTAGGTCATATCTAGGCTCCAAATGAGTTTTGGAAGGGTTTTAAGGATCAAAACCCCTCATTACATGTGTTCACGGCCTAAGGAGGTTCTAGGACCATAAACACATGTTTATGGTCCTATTCCTCATATTTTCACGAATTTGAAGGCCAAAGATGTTATACTAGAAGCTAGGATAGTTACCTTGACGATTTGGAGCTTGTTTTGGATTATCTTTGGCTTGATTTCGATTTCTAGAGAGAGAAAGTAGAGAGTGAGTAGAGAGAGAGTGGAAAGGCTTCAAATGAGGCTCTCTCAACTTTATATATGCTCAAGATTTAGGACACGGTGTAATTCTACCCGATACTGCTGATAAGCGGGGCTTTTGGTCGTACCCGATTTAATTATTTTTATAACTTGACGGAATAAAACTAATTTTTTTTTTCTAAATAAAAATTCGGGGCGTTTCCACGAGTTTCTAATGTGTTTAAACAATTATTAAGTCATAAAAAAACAAACTCAAAATGAATTAATTTAGAAATGATACAGAATTAATTTAAGACGACGAATTTTTAACGACGGAACGGGTTACGATAGCGGAACGAACTTCGGGTTGTCACATTATCCCCCCGTTAGAGGGAATTTTGTCCCGAAATTCGAAGATTTGGATACAGTTCTTGAATTGAAAAGAGATATGGATGAATGTACTGCTTCAGATCTTCACGCTCCCAAGTGGAATCGGGTCTCCGCTTAACATTCCAGCGAACCCTCACTATCGGGATGCGGCTTTGTTTCCTATGTTTAACTTCTTGATCTATGATTTGGATTGGTTCTACCATGAAGTTCAGACTTTCTTTGGTTTCGGTTTCATCGAAGGGATTACTATGGTTTCGCCATTTAGGTATTTCTTAAGGACAAAGACGTGGAATATCGGATGAATGCTATTAAGTTCTGAGGGTAGTCAGAGTTTGTAGGCTATAGAATCGATCCTAATGAGGATTTCGAAAAGTTCTATGTACCTCGGGACATGCATTTCAGAATGTAACATACCTTCTTTCACATCGTTAGTTATCTCGACGGTAGACGTTTTGGTTACTAGTTTAGGGCTAAGTTTATGAAGATGTTCGAATGAATAGCTAACAGATTATCTTTCAATATGAGAATCGAAAAGGATTACAGACATAAGATTCATTGAGGAGGAATATACCTATGGCAACGGTGGGATCAGCGGCTGCCTCATCTTGTCCTATAGCTAGGACTCTCCCGATGTTGCCAAATGGTTTTGCCTTAGGGCAGTTTCGCATGTAATGTCCGACTTCTCCACAACTGTAGCAGGACTGACCGATACCCGCTCCAGAAGCTTGAATAGTTGATTGGGTTGGTGTTCTGCAGCTTAGTGCGAGGTGACCCTCTTGGCCACAGTTCTTACAAAACTTTGCACGACACGGGCCAGGGATACGATGGTGGTAACTGCACCTATTGCACCACGGAGGGATACCGACATATCCGGTGATAGGTCCTTGGGCTGAGGAACTGACAACGTAAACAGCAGCAGGGGTAGTGGCAGCGTTGACCGCCACTATCTGTTATTTCTGTGAGGACTCCGGGGAAGACTGACTCATCTTCTTCTTCTTCCAAAACATTCTCTTCTCACCACTCTTCTCTTGTCAGCTCAGGAGTGGTGTCTGCTTCCTCTGGGTCATCGCTATGGTCGATTAAGGTTTGCACTAGGCATTTGTCGCTGTCATAGGTGTCCGACTTTGCAGCTAAAACGTTCCCTTTTATCGGCTGGGTCAATCCCCAGATGAACCTCTAAATCTTCTTAGTCTCCGGGGTAACCATTCCCGGACAGAGTAATGCCAGCTCATCGAATCTGGATGTGTAGGCGGCGATATCGGAACCCTTCATCTTCAGATTCCAGAGTTCATGCTACAGCTTCTGTATTTCACCCCGAGGGCAGTATTCCGCGAACAGAAGTTCCTTCATAACTTCCCAACCCATAGCATTTGCTACAGGTAAAGTTAAGGATTTGACTCGGCCGTTCCACCAAGTCAGAGCTTTATCGGTGAATGTGCAGGCATCGAATTTCACCTTGTAGGATTCTGAACAGGCACAGATCTCAAAGATAGATTCGATTTTCTCTAACCACCGAGTTAGAGCAATAACACCCCCTGTGCCATCGAAGAATGTGGGTTTTGCGTTCATAAAGTCCTTATAGGAACACTCCTTCCGGTTTCCCTGGCTACCTTCCTAGTTTTGGGGCTGGGGACCACCTCCTGATTCACCGGGGTTTATGTGAGATAAGGTGGCTGCCATTGCGGCAGCAACGGCTGCTTGGAACGCGATAGGATCAAATTGAGGAGGAGGTGGTGGTGGCGGAGGGTTGTTGTTGTTGTTCTTTGAGCTGGGTCTTTTCCTAGGAGGCATCTTGATGTAGAATAGCCAGGAAAGAGAGGATCATAAGTCCTCTGAATTTAACCAAGGGATATGATACAAGGGATATCTCATTACGACAGATATAGAATTCCATTAAGCGATAAAGCAGGAAAGAGTTATCAAAGCAGATAAACTATCGCTAAAGGAATGATCAAGGAACAATGCTTGAATGAGGATTTCTACAACGGTTGGCTCGAGAAATACTCCCATAGTATTTCATGATTCGCTGTGACGACAGTTCGTTGTTTGGGTATTGGGTAAGTTTTAGGCATGCTGCATACCACAGTCACTCCCAAGCACATGTTGGTCGTGTCTCAAATGAATATAGTTGGCCAGGCTATACTGATCCTAAACACGACTACATAACTGCTCAGCTTTAAACGCAGCGTACAACACCCACTTACTTATGTTTTGTTCTACTTGTAGTTACGGATTTCAACAGTTAGGTATACTTGTATGCTTTCGAAAATACTTATATCTTAAGGTATACTTTTAGTTCAGAGCACTTAGGCCCCATAGTGTTTATAGTCTTATACCATATAAGGTTTGGTATACTAGTTCACTATAAACAAGGGCTCTGATACCAATCTGTCACACCCCGAAACCTAAGGCGGAAACATTCTGGGGCGGAGGACATCATGTATATCACAACCAATGTACATAGTAAGCATAGTAAGCACAAAACAATACATTACATAGAGTTATTACAATTGTTTGAAATCAAAATGTTACAAGTGTCATACATATATGTTATATGAACAAAAAGCAAGGATAAGTCTTCCAAACACTTCGTCTTCTTCAAAGGATGGCGGTGTACCTGTCAAATGCTGACCTGAGAATACAAGCAGTATGAAAATCAGCATAAAGCTGGTGAGTTCATAAGCGGTTTAGTTTTGAAAAGAATGAGTTCCCTTTGGTTTTATGAAAAGTTGTTATCCAATAAAACCCCATATTTTCTTCTAAAAACAGTTTAGTTATCATTTGTTACCAATTCGATTATGAGTAGTTATGTTATCCTAGGAAAATCCCATATTTTCCTATTAGTTTAGTTTTCCATTCGTTACACTATTCGTTTACGAGTTGTTATGTTATCCCAGGAAAATCCCATATTTTCCTATTAGTTTAGTTTTCCATTCGTTACACTATTCGTTTACGAGTTGTTATGTTATCCCAGGAAAATCCCAAATTTTCCTATTAGTTAAGTTTTCCATTCGTTACACCATTCGTTTATGTGTTGTTATGTTATTCCAGGAAAATCCCATATTTTCCTCATGTTGCGGTTAGTTCTTAGTTCGGATTTCGATGCACTAGTATCTACCATACTTATAATATTACTTAGGTATTTTGATGTCTTAGTTACTCTATATTCAAATGTCGATTATCTTCTATACTTAGTTGTATTTTCGAATATTTGGATACACTCAGAAACGTACATTAACAGTATTTTCGATGTTCTAGTGATTTCCAAAAGAGTACATTAGATGTATCTTTGAAACTCTGTTGACATCCTAAGGCGTATGATTTCGAAACTCAGTCGATGTCCAGAGGCGTACTTTCGAATTAATTTCAAAACCCTGGAGACACTCAAGGCGTACACTAGCTGTATATTCGAAGTCTTGGTGTCATCCAAAGGCGTGCTTTCGTATTCGTATTCGTATACCTATTCCTATTCCTATTCGCATTCGTATTCGTATTCACTCTATTTCTAAATGTGTGTTATTATCCCTTCACTCTCGTATCTATGGGGAGTGGTAAGGTTCTAAGTTTAATGTTATTAGTCTTGCACCCTCGTATCTATGGGGAGTGATAAAGTTCTTAGTTTAATGTTATTAATCCTTCACTCTCATATCTAAGAGGAGTTATATCAAGAACATTTTAATGCTTTAAGATTCATGCTTTTAAAAACAATTATATCGAAATTCATTTGTGAAATATAAAATATAACATTTTAAAACGAGTTTCACAAATAACATGACGGTTTACTCTGCAAGTTGAACAATTGGTTAATACAGTTTTCCGTGTTAAAAGCATATGAAATATGAAATAGATAAAATAAAATCATAATTTTGAGTACAAGATTTCTTTGTAATTTTTCCTGTATCCCCCCCCCCCCCTGAAAACATTGAAAAAGGGTAGGGGTATGAACTCACCGATTGAAGAATGTGTCTGACTGGATGTTAAACGTTAGTTTGGGGCTTGAACACGCGTGAGGTTCCTATGTAATATGAAAAGATACACATTTGTATTTAATTAGGATTTGAACTACAATTTAGATATGATTATACACTCCAAGACGAGAAAACACTTCATTACAAGTGTTTGGAGTGACTCGGGTGACATCTATGGATGTGTAGGACCTAGATATGGAGTTTACTCTTCAAGAGTAAACTCCTTGAGGGTTTCACGGTCCATTGACCATATCCCCATGAGTTTACGGCCGTAAACTCATGGGTGGTGGGTTCTTGCATGCCAAATGGTCATACAAGGCACACGGGAGGGTTCTAGGGTTGATTCCATGGCTTAGGAAGTGATTGGACTCTAAATGACCTTGGATAAGAGTTTACGGTCTATAAAGATGTTCTTCGGAAGTTTACTACCTTAATCACGAGTTTACTACCTTAAACTCGAGTTTACTACCTTAAACATGAGTTTACTACCTTAAACTCGAGTTTACTACCTTAAACACGATTTTACTACCTTAAACACGAGTTTACTACGTTAAACTCATGTTTGTCCATGATTCATGAGTTTTGGTGGTTGAAAGATAAGCATTCTAAGTTCTAGACCCATTTCTAAGTCATACAAGGTGTTAAGGGCACTTTAACACCCATTGGATGAGTTTAAGGTCTAAGAAGATGAGTTTACGGTCTAATAATGTTCTTGGACCGTAAACTCAAGCTTGTCCCACTTGTGTAAGATTTTGTGCATTTCTTGAAGGATTATAAGGTTCTAAACTCTCATGGAAGCTTGTTGGAGGTGTTTAGGGAAAACTAACAACTTAAATTGAGTTTACTCCCCAAGAATAGGTGTTTACGGTCCAAGCATGTGCTTGGGCCGTAAACTGATGCTTATGCCCCAAATGAAGAGTTAAAGGTGTTCTAAGTCCATGCAAACAAGTCCTTAGGTCATATATAGGCTCCAAATGAGGTTTGGAAGGGTTTTAAGGCTCAAAACCCCTCATTACATGTGTTCACGGCCTACGGAGGTTCTAGGACCGTAAACACATGTTTATGGTCCTATTCCTCATATTTTTCACGAAATTGAAGGCCAAAGGTGTTACACTAGAAGCTAGGATAGTTATCTTGACGATTTGGAGCTTGGTTTGGATGATTTTGGCTTCATTTCGATTTCTAGAGAGAGAAAGTAGAGAGAGAGTAGAGAGAGAGTCGAAAGGCTTCAAATGAGGCTCTCTCAACTTTATATATGTTCAAGATTTAGGACACGGTGGAATTCAACCCGATACTGCTGATAAGCGGGGCTTCTGGTCGTACCCGATTTAATTATTTTTATAACTTGACGGAATAAAACTAAACTTTTTTTTCTAAAAAAAAATTCGCGGCGTTTCCACGAGTTTCTAATGTGTTTAAACAATTATTAAGTTATAAAAAAACAAACTCAAAATGACTTAATTTCGAAATGAAATAGAATTAATTTAAGACGACGAATTTTTAACGACGGAACGGGTTACGACAGCGGAACGAACTTCGGGTTGTCAGAGATTGCTAAGTGTCAAGTGAAAACTTGTACACACCCAAAGATCCTAGTTAACATATAAGCACACATATATGCACTCAGTTAGTCTTAAACTACTAAGTTGTTGTAGGACAAAGCTCGAGGGTTTAGGGTTCCAAAGGACCCCATTCATGAGTTTACTCTCCAATACCATAATAACAAGGAGTTTACAGTGGTAAACCCTTGAGTTTACAGCCGTAAGCTTCTAAGCCTTAGTTTATTTGGTGTTTTGAAGTCTTATATGTCCCTTAGAAGCATTACTACTTGATGGCTTAGTCCATGGAAGAGATTTGTGCACCTTTCAACTCCTTTGAGGATTTCACGGCCCTGGCACCAATTACCATAGAGATTACGGCCGTAATCTCTCATGGGTATGGGTTTTTGGTGATTTCAAGTCCCTAATTTAATTAGGAGTGAATCTAGGCTAGTGTCCAAGGCTTACGGAGGGTTTAAAGCACCTTTTGGCCCTTTTGTTTGGAGTTCACGGTCCAAGAACTTCTTGGGCCATGAGCACCTTACTCTTGGTGTTCTTGGGTGTTTTATAGTCCTACATACATTAGGATACGAGTCTATCATAGTTTCATTGCAAAAGGAAGGGACCTAGGCACTCATTTGGCCCTTAAAGAAGGGTTTACGGTCCAAGATGTTCTTGGGCCGTAAACTCTTTAATCTTGTTGTTTTGATTCGATTTCTAGGTTATTAGACATATATTAGGCTCTATAATACATCTATATAGAAGTACTCACGTTTTGGGACGAAAGTCCGAAGATCCGTGAGAGAGAACTTGGCTTTTCTCTAGCTGGAAATGTAACAAATGAATAAATATGGCTAAGAACCATATATATACCCCCGCGGTTTTTGGAAAAAAAATTTATTCAAGCCATAAACTCTAATATCATAGACTTTTCAAATAACAGAGTTGCACAAAACCCTATTGCATCCTCTCTCCTGATATCTCTTTAAGTGTAAATCCTGAAATACTCAAACTTATACTAAAAAGTCTGAAAATTTACTGCGACTGTTCTGACTTGTATTGACTTGATATATTTTGTATAGAATAGAAATTTCGGGTTGTCACACATACACAATAACCTTATATATTTTCATTAACACACATCCTAAACAATGATGAGACGCATCATAATACACTACAAAATTCTTTGATCCCTCTGGTAAGGCCCGAATTGGTGCATTGTATAGTTTATTTTTTTCAGGATTTAGAAAGCTTTTTTGTGTTTCTATTGCTAGATAAATTTTCTTTCTTTTTGGTTCAAGGATGTTAATGGTTGAGAAAACCTTGAAAATTTCTCAATGAAGTGTCTATAGTACCCAACTAATCCTAGAAACTATTATATTTCTGTCGGGGTTTTGGTGGCTTCCCACTTTTTGATTGCCTCAAAGTTAGTTGGATCTACATGAATTCCTTTTTTGCCGACAACATGACTAAGGAAATGTACTTACCGAATCTAGAAATTACACTTAGTGAAATTTGCATACAATTTATGCAACTTCAGTAGCTCTAACGTTAGCTTAAGATGTCGTTCATGATCTTCTTTGGTTTGAGAGTAAACAAGTATGTCATTAATAAATACGATTACAAACTTGTCTAGGTATGGTCTACAGACGTTGTTCGTCCAATCCATGAAAAAAGTTCGCATATCCGTTAGACCAAAAGGAATGACTAAGAACTCATAATGTCAACACAATAGATCGATCTTTGAGAAGTAGGAAACATCATGCAACTGATCGAACGAGTCTTCAATTATAGGAAGAGGATATTGATTCTTGATTGTCAACTTATTCTGTTCTCTGTAATCAATGCACATTCGGAATGACCCGTATTTCTTTTTGATGAACAACACTGGGGCTCCCCAAGTTTAAGAACTTGGTTGTATAAACCCCTTGTCTAGAAGTTCTTGAAGTTGTTCGGACAACTCTTGCATCTTGGATGGCACAAGGCGATATGGTGTTTTTGCTACAGTTGCCATAATTATCGTGCCTTTAATGGAATTATATCCAACACAAGCAAGAGGATGAGAGGATAAGGGAGAAGATTTTCCTCAAAAGCTTCTCAAGGGAAGGAGTGTCGAATTTGTGAAGGGGTATGACCCTTTATATAGTTGAGGTAGCTTGGTGCCAAAGCTAGGGTTTAAGGAGGAAACCCTAAATCCCTTTGCTTGATGACCAAGCAGCCTATTCCCCTTATCCACGGGGCTTGGACGAAAACTCCTTGGGCTTGCCTAAGTGATTTTGATCCACCTCATCCAATGAGGTACTAAGGCTTCTTTCCTCGAGTTTGAGTATACTCTCACTACATGATTTATTAATAGTATATGATAGTTTTAGATTAACAAAGTTACAATGAGTTACTACAACTGAGTTATGACTGTTGATCTCAAACACCACGACGCTTCAGTGAACGTCACAATTATGTTTAGAAAGTTATGCCTGCTTCGAATTGCCGTCAGGTTGTAGCTAGCAACCACAGGTGGGAGTGTCAATCTCGTATAGATCTATACATATCTCAATCATTCACTTAAGATTTAATGATTATTATCTAGGGGTTAGCTAAAATTCTACCAGCGTGTTGATGAATTGTGTCTCGTCTTAATCTTTTTATAGGGGCCTCCTCTAGTCGGTCGTGTTGTTTTTTGTGTGGTATTTATACGGGTTTATTTATTGTGTGTGTGTGTAGGGGTGTGCAAAAAAACCGTAAAACCGAAAAACCGAGCCGAACCGGCCAATCCGAAACCGAAAAAACCGAAACCGAAAAAAACCGTAACCAAAAAAAACCAAAACCGAAAAAACCGGATATCAACGGGTCGGTTTTTGGTTTTTATACTTAGGTATCCGCGGATACCCGAACCGAACCATTTGATTATATATATATATATATATATATATATATATATATATATATATATATATATATATATATATATATATATATATATATATATATATATATATATATATATATATGAACCGTTAAAAAAAGTATTATTTCAATAGTATTGTTTCGATTGATCTACGAGTGTAATAACCTAAACAAAAATCCATATCGACAAATCCAATTTTGTAATTCTATATTCATTTGATTTTTTTGTTTTTATTATTGTATTTATTATACAAATTATAATATATGATATTTGAACTTCATTATGTTTTTTTTTTAACTCTTTGACTTACTAATTTTAAGAAAGAGATAAGTAAAATGGAGTGTTTAGTTTCAATTGAATTTAATTTTTTATATTTTACCGGGTACCCGTGAACTGAACCGTGGTTACCCGCTTTTATATGGTTCGGTTCGGTTCGGTTTTTTTGTCAATACGGTTCGGTTTCGGTTAGTGCGTATGAGGTACCCGCCCCGTGGTCACGGTTCACAATTTCATTACTATCCGAACCGAATCGCCCCGTGAACACCCCTATGTGTGTGTATATATATATATATATATATATATATATATATATATATATATATATATATATATATATATATATATATATATAATCAGCGTTTTTTGCATAGCTGGGTATTTGGGCAGAGTAACACTAGGTACTAAGCTTATGCAAAAGGCGGCCATAATAACGAGTTCTGGTGTTTCGTGGCAACTAGATAACGTGATGACTAAGTATGATCTTATCTATGAATGCGATTCAGTACAACGACTAGGAATAATATTAGTTATAGAGTTTGGGTAGAGTATCTACTAGGCATAATATCATCCTAATGTTATGAGCATAATTACCAAACTACAATTAGTAATAACTATGTAAAGTTATATTTTAAACATGTATCCCCCCAACCCGGAAAAGGTTTGGAAAAATAAGGTGATGATGTAGGGTAGAGAAACCAGAAGTCTGACACTATAGAGGCGCTCGGGAGTCATTGGCATGAATTTTAAGAGAGAGAGAAGGAGAGAGAGAGAGAGAGATAGAGAGAGAGAGACAGATGTGTGTGTGTTGAGGTGTGAGAAAGGATCAACTGAAGCTTGCTATTTATAGTGGTTTTAGGTTACACATCGTGCATTGTGTGTCGCGAAATATGCGCACAAACCATCATGATGCTGATACATATCCTCTACCCATGGTGCCACATCATCCGTATCATGGAGGAACAGGTTGTCAGAATGTGTGCGTCATGTTGCGCGAGTACACGCAAGAATGTTTTTTAAACTTTGAAAAATCTTAACTCTCACGTATGAACTCTGTCTTCTACAACTATAATATATCCTTGTAGGTCTCTTCATTCTTTATGAGTCTTATATTACTGTTATAATTTTATAAAAATTGTAACATTCTTATACGATTTCCGTTTTAGGCATTCATTTTGTCATAATTCCTACTTTAAGAAGTACTACGATTGCCTAGTTTTCGTCATAGTAAACTTTTAAGTTTGACCAATTTTTACTTATTACAATAGTCGTAACTCAACCCATAAAGAATCAGGTTTTTACGAAGTCAATATCCTTGAAATCGTGATAACGAGTATATCCTAAAAATGTGAACCGGCTCTTGAGTTAACACAAATTTTTCGTGCATGTATTTTTTGAGCGTAAGATTTAACATCAATAAGTTGATAGTCGAATATATTGACATAGATTAGGAGTTAACAACTTTATAGTTTTCGGATATTGGCTATTAACGGCAGTTGAGGATGTATTTTTCGGGTTGTCACATCCTCCGCCTATTGAAGGAAATTTCATCCCCGAAATTCAACTTCTAGATTCTGGCATGGAGGCACCTTGTTGAGAGGATCTTAATCGATTTAAAACTATTTGAATTATTCCTATGGCATAGTTTCATAGAAGTACTCTCTCTTCTTATGGTTTGTTATTGCAATGAGGTTTAGAACTGTTTTAAGTTATGTTGTGAGGCTGATGGTAATGTCCATAAGTGTTTAATGTCTAAGCCTTTTAAGTTTAAATTATGTTGGGTATTTGCTTACTAATGAATGGTTGTGAGGCAGTTGGATGTATATTCCTTCTTCTAAGTTTTATATTTCTTGTAATTCTCTTAGTGCTTATATGCTTAGAGTCTTATTTTTGTTTTTTTTTTTACACTAAGAGGAAACCTCAAGTTCTTATTGACCAACTGTTCTAAGGTTCCACTGAACCTCTTCTTTTTTGTTGCGCGATCATGGCATTTCTATTTTAGGAGTGCTTATGAGTTTACTTCGAATTGCAGTTTCCTATCTCTAAATCATTTCGTGCTAGATGCAGTGATCCTTCTTATTAGGTTATATTATGTTTATGTTACGTTCGAACTTGGCCTACTTTAATTATTCTTGAGTTTTGTAGAGTTTGTATGGAGTTCTACTTCTAACTAAATGGTGGGAGGTTTTTTTTGCTTTTTGTTTTTTGAAAAGTAATGGAAATGTTCTGGATCTACTTAACCTAGTGGTTTGTCGTGAATTTCATTGTTTGTGTTATTTTGAATGACTAATCTAATACACTTACTGATTCAGTCTATGGGTAGCTTCATCCATCCGTAGCAGTTATTATGAGGGTCCGACTTCTATGATTCCTAAGTGTATTTTCACACCCCGCTAAAGCAGAAACACGAGGCGTGGCAGTAGAAAGGGTCTCATAGAAAATATTAAAAGACAACACCAACCATAGTATTAAAAATGATTACAAAAATTACAATGAGTTCGAACAACTTTTTAAAAGAGATTACAATGTATTTAAAAGTCAACACATGCAAATGCTCCTACAAGTGTTGTGTCTCTACATGCCTTTTACTATATGATTCCTGAAAAAACATGTAAAATGAACGTCAACTATAAAAGTAGTTGGTCAGTACTCACATATTTAAAAATAATATTGGTCTCATAAATCGAAATCACAGATTTGATAAAAGTTTCCATGAATATAAATATATTGCTAAAATGAGTAAATAAGTTTGCATAAAAAAAGTTCGTTGTCATCATGAGAGATAAAGTATGTTGCCCAAATGAAATGCAACGTTCATATTCTCATGGGAAATAAAGTTCGGTACAAAAACGAGTAAACAAGTTTCGTTGCTACAATGAGCAAAAAAGTTCGTTGCTAAGATAAGTAAACAAGTTTCTAGTATCAAAATTTTGTTGTTATAATGAAAAACAAAGTTTATTGCTATAATGAGAAACAAAGTTCATTGCTACAATTAATAAGCGATTTTGTTTCCATAATAAATAATAAGTTTGTATGTATATGACCAAACAATGAGTTCATTACCAATCCTATGAATGATGTCGTACCAAGATCTATAGTTATCGTTCCATAGATTAATATGGTATCATGCACTCAAGCAATCAGGCGAGTGAGTAGTTATCAATTCTTAATAGCGCTAACAATAATGACCATTGGCTCAAAGAGTTAATGGTTGGATTAAAGTGTAAGAGAATGGACTTAAGACGATAATGCCTCATGTTTCAAGTTGCATAGACATACATAGAAAAATATAGCAATCATGTTTGATACAAATCAGTTTAAATACAACGAACAATAAATAGCTTTTCGGACACGCTTTTCCACCCCAGAACATAAAAACTGAAAATAGGGGGAGTCGTGAATACTCACAATCTTTCAAGTAGCTAAAAGTGGTGCCTGGAAATACACCAATGCCTTTACTACCGAGATCCTATGACATCAAACACACGTTGGTGAGTTTCTATGTCGAAATGTAATGCTAATATACTAAATTCTACATATATAGAAATGCCAAATTTTTGTTCTAATATTGGTATTAAATTAAATGGTTAACAATTTTTGGTTATATTTTATAACTCATGTCACTAAGAAAATTCTGGATATTGTTTTCTAGGTTTTTGTAATATTAATTGAGGGTATTTCAACACATTTAAAGGTGTTTAAAACTCGTAAAAATCCAAAATTATTAACAAACAGTTTCCGAAATTCATCAAATTTTACATTTTCGTTCCAAATACTGTAGATGTCTTCCAGAAGTTTCCCTAGAATTTTTGATGTGATTAACTATTTTCCAAATTTCTAAGCCTTCATAACAATATAAATTCGTGAAAAATAGCATCCAGATGATAAAAATTCCCGAATTTTTTATAATATTGACATTAAACATACTTAAGCTAGGTTTGGGGTTTAGGATCTGCAAAAAATCAAGGAAAAATATTTAATCACATCGGGGAAAAATCCAAATGAAACAAACTCCCAAACTTTTCCCATTATAACTCCATTATAAATACAAATATCAGGGAAAAATAGGTATGCATTATGAAAAATTCTGAAAATACTTTTCTAAGTATTCCACATGAGGTAGGATCCGCGAAAAATCTTCAATATCATTTTCATATAATCTAAAGTGGTTTAATGATTTATTTGAATTAAACAAAAAGAAAATTCAAAACCATACCAAATAGTAACAAAAATCGATTAACCTTACTGAGATGTCATCATTTTCTTTAGGGGTCGTCCACGAAACCTAGGATTTGTAGACCTCAGACAGTATTTTAAATGATTTTATAACCTTGTTTTCTTGTAACAATTTTAATAAAATAAAGAAATGATAAAAACTCCTAGGATTTTCCTGAGCCTCGTATCATCTTACTAGGAATCTTAAAAAATTTATTTCCAAAAGAAAATGATATCAAGATTTTTTTATGAATAAAATCATTTACATGCACTATTAACAATGTACTTTGATCATCAAGCTCGTTAACTTGATCTTCATCTCATGCATCATGGATTGAAGACCATGCATGGACATATTTTATTCATAGTGATGTTTTCAAAGGAAAAACTTGAATGCATAAGGTAGATGAATCTTCAAAACTTGTAAAAATTCATATTTTAGGGATTGACATAGGTTTTGGTCTTCGGATTTCACCATCAAACAAGATGTATGTTGTTCTTGGGTGAAACCCTATCACCATCATCATCAAACTCAAAATTCATGGATATGTTCATGAATGTTCATAAGGAATGGTGTAGAAGAAGGAGAAGTGCAAGAAAAACCTTTAAAACCAGAAAGAAAGTGATGGAAGATGAAGGATTTTTTGTGATTACCTTGAAGAACAACCCTAGAAGATGAAGATTTGAAGGTTGAAAGATGTTCTTGGCTGGAGAATTTCATGGGTTTTGAGAGAGAAAGAGTGAGTTTGTGTGTGGTAAAGAATGGTGTGACAACCCGGAATTTCCATTCTGAACAAACCATTTCAAGCCAATAGAAGTAGAACAGTTACAGTGAAAACTCAGATTTCGAGTATAAGTTTGGCAGTTTTCAGGATTTTACACTTAAGGAGATATTAGGAGAGTGGATGCACTAGGGTTTTGTGCAACACTGTTTTTCCAATACTCTAGGACATTAGAATTCGTTTCAGGAATAAAAATATTTTCTGCCAAAAATATCTCAGAACTATAAATAGAATTCTGAACCAAATTGGTTCATTAGTTGAATTCCATTTAGAGAAAATTCAATATTCTCTCTCACGGATCTTCGGGTTTTTATCCCAAATTTTGAGTAACTCTTTGTAGTAGTGTTAGAAAGCTTTAAATGTGTTCATAACATAGATTACATAGCTAAATCATTCGATTTAGGAGTTTACTCCCCAAGGTGTTCTTGGGCGATAACTCCCGAAACCAAGCCTCGATTGTCCCCCGTGATATACTACTGCCTTGGACTTGTATAGGAGTGTATTAGGGACATGAAATCAACCAAGAATCACCCAAGTTTGGGAGTTCACGGCCCAAGAGTATCTTAGGTCGTAAACTCCAAATAGCATGCTCAATATGGTGCTTTTAAGGCACCTAAGGCTTAGAATTGATTTTTAGACATGTACCGTAAAGTGTTTAAAGCCTAGAAAACATAAGGAATCACAAGTATTAAGGATTTTAGGGCCAAGACAAGTTCTTCGGCTGTAAACCCCTATAAAGGGGTCAAATGACACCTTAACTCCTTCTTTATGCCTAGAACCCAACATAGATCTTAACCTTGAAATGTTAGAGACTTGAAAACACCATAAACACCCTCCCAAGGGAGTTTACGACTGTAAAGTACAAGGGAATATGGTCCTAGGGTCGTAAACTCCTTAAAGGAGTTAATAGGAAGCCCAAACAATTGATTTAGCCTTGGTACAATTCACCAGTAGAGTTGTAGTAATTCTAAACGTCGTTTAGTGACCCTAAGGAGAGCTTACGGCCAGGAGTTTACTCCCCTGGGCCGTAAACTCCAAAACATATGGTCAATAGACCTTAAACTCCCATTGGAGGCCTTGCACTCCTTTGTTGGAACCCATTAGCCTCCTAGCACTTGACCAAAAGTGTTTTCCTCGCGTTAAAATGTTTATACTTGTATAATTAGTGTTTTAATCACTAATTACTTATATAAATATGTCTTCATATGTAATTAGGATCATTGTGTGTGTCTAAAGTCTTCACTTGACACCAAGCACTTGTCCGATCCTTTCTTACGATAACAGTCCGTTCAATTCCAGTCACTTACTGCAGGTGAGTTCATACCCCTTAATCAATGTTTTAACTATATTTAAATGTTTTATGGGGGGATACTGTTGGATTAATGTCTAAGTCCATAACTATAATTGGTAAGACTTGACCCGACCCGGCATGGTCCATTTGGGTTGCAAACCTTCATGCACTTAGATAGACTATAATGAGAGAAATAAGACACTTATGGTTATTAATATATTATAAGTTCTAGTATATTAATAATAAGAATAATAAGATTGTTTAATTAGTATTGATCAAGAATTAATCTAGGATTAATTAAGTGATCAAAAGAAGACTAATTAAATATATGGGTTGATTGTGTAAATCATCCATACTTATATAGTGGGCTAATGCTCCATGGATAATCAAGTTGGGCTAAAACCCATAGGATGGTCCATGGGTGCTCCATGGTGTATTTGAACCCATGGATCCAAGGAAATGGAAAGTCATGACAATTAAGGATTTACCCTAATTGTAACACTATATAATGATCTTATTCTTGACAAAAATCGGCCACTAGGATTATTCTAGAGAGGGCTAGCCGATTTCATGAAGTGTAGAACTCTCTCAAGTTATTCTAAGTGTTTTGATAACTGTGATTCCATTTGAGGCTTCCACACTATTGGGGCTAGGCACTCAAGCTTCATGAAGACTTTCTACATCAAATAGGTATGTATTCTATCTTGTTATATTCATGTTTTGTATGATAGATTAGGATGATACCTTGGATATTCTTATTTGCATGTATAATAGAGAAAACATAGATCCAAGGTATTTAGGTTTGCATGTACACTTAGGAGTGTTAGAATGCTCAAAACCCAACAGTGGTATCAGAGCCTAGGCATGTTTTCTTGTTATACTTGCAAATGGAGCTGAAAAATCGAGTTGTGATGCTGTCAGCCCAGCAGACTCGCCGAGTCCATGAAGGGACTCGACGAGTCCAAGGCAAAAAGCATCCAACTCGCCGAGTTGGTTCGTGCACTCGACGAGTTGGGCCCCAGACAGCATATTTTCGAGGTTTTTGGCTAGAAATGGACTAGGAACATTACCCTACGTTGTTTTTGAACTTATAAACTTGTTTTTTAATGTGGTAATGTTCATGCTAATCCATTTTCAAAGATAATTGTCAATAGATTCATGTTTTGTATTAGTTTAAGGTTTAGACTAATTACATGAAGAAGTTTGATATGAATTATCTTGTTCTTATGAGTTGCTTAGATTAATAGAAAAGTTAATTGAAATAGTTGTTTTCAATCCATTTTAATCTAAGAGTTGAGTACAAAATGTGTTTGTGTAACTTGTCCTCAAGTTACATGAAGAGTCACAATAAAGACTCATAAAACTCATAAAAGTTGGTAATGGTTACAAAATGAAGAGTCTTGTGTCATTGAATTTTTTTTTTATGACTCCATAACTTGTCCTCAAGTTATGGAAATTCAAGAGTCACTTCATTAATAAATAAATAAATAAATAAAGTGTAACCTTAATTAATTCCACAAGTTATAAAAATAAAGAAAAGATTAATTCTTTTATTAGTTTAAAGTCTTCCATAAGTTATGGAACTTGAAGAGTTTTTTGGATTAAAACTACTTTAAACACATAAGTTATGGAATTAATTAGTTTTGAATAGTTTCAAAACTTGCCCTCAAGTTTTGGAATTTGAAAAGTTTTCACTTATGAATACTTTAATTCCAAGTTAGCCCTTAGAATTTTAAAAAGGTTAAAATTCAACACTTATACTATTTATAACATTAATGGTTAATTATTATATATATGTATAAGAACAAGTCGTTTTACCGTTAGTAGGCCTCATTCACGAAGCCGGTCTATAAGGTGGGTATAAGGTTGTTGCCTATAAAATGGCGACTTAATGGGTGTCTACTCTCACCCACCGCTTGCTTGACTGGTGGAGGGTCGTTAGCCGAACGGGTAGGACAATGACTTTAAATTCTCCCTTCATTAAAAGTATTAATGATAAATACTAAAGTAACTAAAATCTTAATAATTCCCAATCTTAGTTACTTTAGGAAAAATGTGAATTTGGTGCTAACCCATGGAATTCACACTTTGTACCTTACCAAGTCGTTGGTGGAGCGTGTGTGGTTAACCGGCACACTAACTTGGACTAGTAAGGACCACGAAGGGTGACTTAATGTTTGTCATAGATCAATGGAGCGTGTGTGGTTAACCGGCACATTGATTAGGTGATAATATTAAGGATACCAAGTGAATTGGTATGGTTATTCACACCTTGTTTTGTGATCCTCGGCATCCCAGTCACAAAATTTGAGAGGGCACACTCGAGATTGAAACATGCCATTGAAAAGTTCAATGAATCTCAAAAGATCTAGGAATTTCAAATCCAATTAAAACCTAATAAATTATTTCGTTTTTCATGGTGGAAATTGGTGAATCGTCATTCGCCTACCTTCAAATATTTTATAGCTTGGATTACGGCATCCCTCTTCTAAGTTATAAAATAGTTTGTTGGGTCCTAGCCTTAATATTTCATATTGGGTGTCATATTAAGGACTTTAAATCAACTATCTTGAATATCTCCCAAAACATGTCTGGTTTAGACATTTATGATCTTCCCAAATCTCTTGAAACAAGGTTTCCTAATGAAGATGATGTCCCATGGATATCATACTTCTTTCTCCTCCTCCAATTATTCTCCCTCACCCACAAGCTCTTGAAAAGTTTAAAGTCACTCAAGCCCTATTGGCAAGTTAAGGTCTTGGTGTGGTCACATCTTGGAGATGTAGTCACATATTGACAAGACGGGAGAGTTGGGTGTCAAAGTCTCGTGAAAGTTGGATGTTCAATCACTTTCTTAGTAACATAGCGGGTCACTTTGGGACTACTATGAGACAGACTATGACACGAGCCTTAATGATCTTATCTATTTGTTTTGTGCTGTGGAATCAGCAATGATTTGGAACACTAGTAAAGCAAATTTTGTTAGAAGATCAACTTCCCAAACCTTAAATGGACATTGGCAATGGTAGCATTGGATATCTAGAAAACCATTTCTCTTCCCAATGGAAAGGGATCGGCCATAGTCAACTCGGTTGACCAAATGGTAAAGAGAAAGGCTAAGTCTGAAATAGTCTCATGTGCCATTATCAAAGGGTCTCCATATGTTTATATTGCCAAAGGAAGGGGCATTGGTTGCGAAGCTGCCCTATTTACCTGAAAGGTCATAAGGTTGATCAAGTCAAGAGGTTTGACTCTACTTCGGGTAAAATACACTGTATAACTCTGTTAAGTTCCTATTTGGAGATTCTTATTACATAATGTGAATGGGTCACATGCTGATGTCTTTTAAGAATCAAAGAAAAGATAGGAAGCTTAAAGTAAGTATATGCTGATTCTGATTGCGAAGATGGGTTTCGATCGCATGGTTCGGTAATCAGAATTTTCAGCTGTTGCTTAAGAGTTATAATATATTGCTTGTGAATAGATAACAACAAGGTTTTCATGTGGATTGTAAGGATAAGTTTTTCCGCAAAGTTTTAAAATAAAAGAAAAAAAAAGGTTTTAATTTTATTTATTTTAAAAAATATCCTTACAATGGCATCGGTGGAAAATTGTTGCTTATATGTTCCAGTAATAGCAATATTGGAAAGTGGATTTGATTCTTTCATTTGTGGTAGCGTCTGAATTTACCAAATGAAGAAAGTTTTTCATCACCCAAGTTTCAATTGGACAGAAACTTGGAATCGTACAAGTTGTATTGTATGATGAATGAGAATTTTCATCTTTGAAAAATTAAGACTAATTCTTTGATCACATGTATATGTGAGTCAATTGAAGGACTAAGGAATTAGGTACACTGGGTGTGCGCTGGTCAAGGTCCACCACAAAGATTGATTTGTCATGATTTACTAAAGATTAGTAAATATGATTATACTTATAAGGTTAAGTATAATTTTTTAACATTGGAAAACGAATAAGAAGAATCAAATTAGGCAGAAAGATAAAAGTTTCTCAAATCTGAAAGGACGGGAGAGTACTTTAGTATCAGCTTTGTGATCATCTTAATGATTAAGAAACCATATCAAAATTTGTTCTCTAAGAAAGTCTTAGTGCATTCTTATGACTAAGAAGAAGGGATCTTGAAATTGTTGAAATGGTTAAATCAAGAAGATGGATCATACTTCGTTCCAATACAAGTCTTGGAGTCATACTCCAAGATTGTAATTTGAGTGACATGTCTTAAAGAAGGTTTAAAACACTTATCAAATGTAAGAGTAAAATGTTTTCTACTTTTGTACATTTGAGATTGGTAAGTTGTGATGTCTTGGATGAGACAAAGACCAACTAAGACCAATTGTGTGAAGTGTTAGTCTTGATAAGAATCCGCACTATCCCTTGAATATTTGTTTTATCAAGGAATGGTTCTTGACTAGGAAAACTTATATGTCAAGGGGACAGTGGGAGCCTTAAAGATCCTGAAAGAGTTTCAAGATTTAATCAAGAGTAAAACCTGTAATTTATCACTAGCACACGACTTAAGGTTTTCAACCTATCGTGTTGACATAATTCTTATTTCTGTACCTACTTCAAATAAGTTGAATTTACATGTGAGTTATCAGAGTTCAACTTGGAAGCATTGGTGGGCCTTGTGTTACCAAGGTGACAAGAAACTAAGATTGAATAAGTTTAATCCATGTAGGGCTGAATTTGTCACTAACCTTATCTTGTGATTATGGTTTTGACAAATTCGCATGGATAGGAACTCATACACTATTAAATCTAAGTGTCATAAGGTTTCTCTCCGATTCATGAAAATGATGGTGAGGAAATGCTTTCACTAAATAGATTTTAAGTAGATATCAATTGTGTCATTTGCATTTTCAAAAGTCATTAGTGGAGCGCGTGTGGTTAACCGGCACACTAACATGGACTTGTGAGAAATGGCAAATGCCTAAGCAATTGAAACTATGATTACGGCATCCCTTTTCATAGTTCTGAAAATTGTTTAGACACACATGTGAGCTATCTAAGAAAGGGTGTATGAATCTAAATTTCAGAAGTCCAACAGATTTCTGGAAATGTGTCAGAGCTAGTGGGAGCATAAGTGTTATGCTGATAATCATCATGTTAGTGGGAGCATGACTATTATGATTAGTATTGCAAGCTAGCAATGTTAATTATAGAAAACAAAGTTTCAATCCGTGAAGTTGCAGGGGTTGAAAAGTTGTTTTGCTGTAATTAAGGGAGAGGAAATTATACTTCATGTCAATTCTAAAGCTTAGATTGAGATTTTAATCATCTTTAGTCAAGAATATATGTGAATTTTGTGTTGGAATGGTTCAACTTGAAGAAATTCTATATATATTGCATTTTCAAAATTCGATTATGATTACGGCATCCCTCTTCATAGTTAAATTTTGAAAACATGGCAAATAAAAAAATATTGTAGCAAAAGACTGGTCTAGTGTCATGTCTTTATGTCAAACATCATGAATAGTATCCCATATGCTTCGGATATAGGATCGATTTCATGTGCTATAATATTCATCCTTTCTAAATTTTCCAAATGCTTAAGGCATTTAGAAGGGAAAAGTCTAGAACTGGATATGACTAAAGTGATTAAGCAATTGTCGAGGACAATCTGAGGTTCGCCAAAGATTGGTTGCTCAGGGACATTTGGAAGTCTAGTGTTAATTTTGGTAGGACCATATCGACATTTTCTGAAAAGAGGTAACTCTTGTTCGGAAGTGATAGTCAAATAGGACTATGGAAATGTCTCCATAGGTGGAAGTGATTCAATCTATGTAAGATTAGGAAACTTAATGCAAAAAGGATGTTCCCAAGGAGCTGATCTCCTTTGGAATGCTCTGTAATGGTTGTTGTCAAGTCTTTCTGACTTTGTGCATAATCATTACAAGAGGATCAATGCATATAAGTTTAGAATCTAACAGATTTCAGTAAATGACATAAATTTGGAATTCTTGCATTTACAATAAGGATTTGGGATTGTGAAATGAGTATCATTGGAATCATGTTCAATTGATCTACATCACAATGTAAGGATCATAGACAAACATAGTGTGCATACTTGGGGTATGACATAACTATTGTTTAGAAAACCAAAGTGTACATGCTAGGAGCATGGGACGACTGTTGTTTTTATTCAAGTCTTAAGTTGATTATTTGAAACATTGAATAATGTGTAATCAATATGGTGATAAATAAAAAGTGGTTTTATTTATATTCAAAAGGGTTCTGAGACCATATTAGATTCGATTATTATTGTATTTCACTTTGCATGTTTTGACTTCCAAAATAGCTAGGTTATTCTTTCCGGATGACTAAGTTATTTAAACACTCCACAGTCGTTCATATGTTGGAAGTAGGTATGAATCAAGACTGTCATGAATCGGGTTTGTAGATGGCTAAATGAGTTTAGTCATGGCAATGGTTGCTACAACATTCATGAGTACTCATAAGTTATGAGTATTGGAATAAACCCACGCTCACTTGTATCACTTCATGGAATTTATCTCGAGTGATCGTGAGACGATAATATCATATAAATCTTCAAACCTAGAGATATGAGTTGTTACCTATGAGTTGGTTGTGCATTGATTGCACGTAAACGCATCAGTAACTTGATGTTATAAAACGTGCCTTTGTGTACAATTCAACAAATAGTAGAACAAGCATATGAGTCGAAGTTTATCTGTTCCTTCTAGAAATAGAAGCGATATCTGGGCCCCTCGATGATTTTGTTGTGACCTATGTACCGGCCGGTCAGAACTGAATTGATGTGTTCGATTAAGTTCTTTGTCAAACAAATCGAAAATCGGGAAACAAACTGCTGGACAATAAGTACGACGTTGTTCCATGTATTTGTCCGGCTGATATCATGAGAACAGAGGATTATATGATCCCTTATCTAATGGACAAGTCATTGACAAGATCAGAGTTCATCTACAAGGTCAGAGTTCGACAGAAGCTTTTGAGAGCTACGATTGTCGGTTGGTTCCTGAAGTCATACGCAATAATAGTTTTAGACTTATCCAAGTGGGAGACTGTTGGATTAATGTCTAAGTCCATAACTATAATTGGTAAGACTTGACCCGACCCGGCATGGTCCATTTGGGTTGCAAACCTTCATGCACTTAGATAGACTATAATGAGAGAAATAAGACACTTATGGTTATTAATATATTATAAGTTCTAGTATATTAATAATAAGAATAATAAGATTGTTTAATTAGTATTGATCAAGAATTAATCTAGGATTAATTAAGTGATCAAAAGAAGACTAATTAAATATATGGGTTGATTGTGTAAATCATCCATACTTATATAGTGGGCTAATGCTCCATGGATAATCAAGTTGGGCTAAAACCCATAGGATGGTCCATGGGTGCTCCATGGTGTATTTGAACCCATGGATCCAAGGAAATGGAAAGTCATGACAATTAAGGATTTACCCTAATTGTAACACTATATAATGATCTTATTCTTGACAAAAATCGGCCACTAGGATTATTCTAGAGAGGGCTAGCCGATTTCATGAAGTGTAGAACTCTCTCAAGTTATTCTAAGTGTTTTGATAAATGTGATTCCATTTGAGGCTTCCACACTATTGGGGCTAGGCACTCAAGCTTCATGAAGACTTTCTACATCAAATAGGTATGTATTCTATCTTGTTATATTCATGTTTTGTATGATAGATTAGGATGATACCTTGGATATTCTTATTTGCATGTATAATAGAGAAAACATAGATCCAAGGTATTTAGGGTTGCATGTACACTTAGGAGTGTTAGAATGCTCAAAACCCAACAGATACAAGTAGAATTATGCTAAATATTATATCAATCACATGTGATTTATAAGTAGAATCATGCTAATTTTGATATCAATCACATGTGATTAATATGCAGCATTCGAATGATTTACTACACATTAACCGTTTTACCAATCAAGTCCTTCAAATGATTTTATTAAATGTTTTATATGTTTAAAAATTCATATTAAACTGTTCATTACACACCGTATGATTTTACTTCAAACTGTTTTACAAAACTTATTTTATGCCTTATTATTAAAAATTGCATGCCTATATATGTATAGTTATATAAGAATGTTGAAAGGACTTAGGAAGGCTATCCACCCTATTTCCTTTTCGCTCTTGAGTTGTGGTCTGGTGGGATATCGAGTATTCGTCCGCAAGTCGTTTAAATATTAGTTATATATCATGTGCACATATATAGTCATAAAAGGGTCCTTCCAGTTCATCCCATGCCCTTGGGTAGCAAGGGTATACATCCATGTCCATACGTACGAGTTAGATTACTAGTAAACTACCATATGGGTAGTTTAGGAAGATACTAGAACTATTACTAGAACGCGATATCATACTATGAGCCAGTTCATTCATGAGTCAATACTTACTACTAGAAGAACATATACAACTATACTAGAGAAGAACATATACAACTATACTAGAGAAGAACATATACAACTATACTAGAAAGAGAACATATACAACGATACTAGAGCGATTACGTTACTATACTTGCTAGATAGAGAAAGAACACACATTACAGCTTGCACATGTAGAACATTTCCACCGTTCTTGGTTTTGGGGAGTGACAGATTGGTATCAGAGCATTGTTTATAGTGAATTAAGTATATCAACCTATAAAAGATATACTAACTATAAATACATAAGGGATAAAAATACTCTTACCAAGAGTTTATACTTTAAATAATAAAATATTTAATAAAGTATACGTGCCTGCATTCATACTAAAATCAGTGTCACTAGGACAGTACAAAAGAATTACGATTGTTGGGCAACGCAAGTGGGCTTAGAGACATATGGTCAAAACTTGGAAGATATAGCCTGATCACCTATATTATCCGAGGGTTGACTAGTATGTGCCTAAGTTTAATTGTGTGGTTGCAACAATGCTAAAATCTTACCAACCCTACCACAATGACAACAGTAGAACATAACATTAAACTTAAAATACTATAGGAGTATTTGGTGTTACTATAAGTACTTTATACTTGAGAACTAAAACGGGATCTTCATTACTAAGTTGATAGTTGCTAAGTGGATACACTAAGGCTATATGTAATTAGGATGTTATAGACTTAGAATCTGTGAAAAATTTACTTCACCCCTATTCTGTGTGAATATGGAGTTAAGGTCACTTATTCGAAGGTCTATCCTGTTTAGATTACACATAACTGGTATGCACTTCACAAATAGCAATGTAACTAATGAAGGGTTTCTAAATAATTATCTAGATATTTCGTCTAATAATTATTCCCTTACCCTAAATTCTCGCATAGAAAAGATAGCTGGACTCCATCCCCACGGCAACCAGTACCTTCTGAATGAGGTCATAGCTGGTTGGTTTGGAGAAGAACTAGAGAATGATCATCCTATCCCTTTGAATTATCACCATGATTAAGACCCTTCGGACGATGCTAATTCCAAACCAGAGGTTGAGAACCTACCTCAAGCAGCTCCCTTTCAAATTCCTAACCCTCGTCCGGCTTTTCATGGCCCGACGCCTGAGTGGGTGGAATGCTTGGAAACATGAAGCCAAGGACAAGATCAACCCATGCCATTTAATGGTGACCGAAGCTTTTACAAATTTAGCAATTGGGGCTCAGCAGATAGAGTCTTGCCAATCTTGGTCCGCAGAGTGACCCGAAATGAGATTCAAGGCAGGACAACCCTACATCAGATTACCGAAGATGTCGCCGATACGAGAATGCATACCCTCCGCACCATTAGTCTAGAAGATGCTTGCGTGAGAGTAGAGAGAAACCATGAAACCCTGCTTCAAACACTAACTGAATCACGAGCCGAAGTCATAGAGCTCCGCGTACGCCACAGGGTGTACGAAAGACACCTACTTGATGTAAAACATCAACTTACTAAACTGAGAGTTCACCTTAGGGAGGACCGTCGCCAGTAGTAGACGCTTTACTTTATTTTTCTTGTTAAAAGGAATCGTTTTTCTGTCTATGCCTGATGTGGCATTTTCTATGAAATTATCTTGTACTGTAAGTACTTTAGTTAAGTCTTTATGCTGTCAGGAACTATCTTCTCTGGATATGATGTAAGACCTTTACAAGGTCATTTTCCCGAATCTTTACGTCGTGAATATCAAAGATATTGACAGCCGGCTAACTTCTGTGTCATTCTTTATTCAAGTACTCTTATCATTCTTTCAATAGAGTCTATCTGAAACATGCTTTAGTCAGGTCATAGGACTATAGCAATTTAGCTCCGGAGACATTTCCAAGTCTCTTTCAGTGGTTGGATCATGTTATTCACCAACCCACAATACCTCGGCTTGAACAACAAACATGTTAAGAACACTCTATGAACTTACTTCTACCCATTACTAAGACTGCATCATAGGGAGGTAGGTCAACCTTTCGAGAACATACTCTTAATATTTACTTGAACAATCTAAGTACATCTAGGGTCAACCAGAATCGCTCACAAAGTCCTTTCCTTTCGTATTTCCGAATCATGCCTCCATCCGGAAATAGTCAACCGAACAACGAATTCCCTACCCTGTATATTGATGCAGCTACCTTTCTAGTCGCAGTTTTAACTGTCGTGGCAGTTGTTCTGACCCACCTTAACGCTAACAATGCAAATGTTAGTGGAGTGGGTATCAACGAATCCAATCAAATTGACAACCAAGTACATCCAGGAACAACGACCTACCACAACCCTCCGAATCGTAAGCCTAAGAATAGCAAACGAAAGTTCAGGAATGGAATCAAGGGAAAGTCACGCCAAAGAACGAGCAAAAGACAGCAACCAGTGGAAGCCTTCACATCCACGACGTCTGTACTCCCCACTGCCATTCTTTCTGGTATCCCAATTAATCAAGTCAGACCTTACGCTGGCAAACTCCCAAAATGCATCAAATGCAATTATCACCACCATGGGCTCTATTGGGAAATGCAGTGCTTAAACTGCAACAAGAAGGGACACACCATCCGCTACTGCAATATTCCGGTCCAACACATTACTTCAACCACAAATGTCAGAACTTCTCAGATATGCCATATATGTGGTGTAATGGGACACCTCAAGAGGGACTTCCCATCAGAGAAGAACAACGGGGGAACAGGAGGAGTTTAAACCCCAAACCTTGCTATAGCATAGGTTCACTTCCTTTTGGCAGTATTTATGTATGCATTCAAACTGTTTAAAACTAGTGCAACTAGAGTCTTACCTTTTGCGAGATCCCACCAGTAGAGGGATCCTCATGCTGCGTATACTTATCTTTTGTAGTATACCCTGTTTTGCAGCAATAGTCTTGTAATTAGCCTTTGATACAGTAACTCTGTTCATGGTTGCACGGTTGTGTTTTGTCTGTAAACGCCTTATGTTTAAATCTAATTTCTTTAAGTTTCAGTATGATTCCGACATTATCATACGAATCGATTCAATTTGTTCTTCACGAAAACAGATTCATACGTACATCTCTTTCTTCTAGATCACTTTTCCAGTGAAGCCGTCATATCAGAACACCGAAGTACTCATGCCAGGAGTACCTCTTAGTTATTTTCCAAAGAATCCCCCGAAGTACCACTCGTGCAGTACGTCAAGTTCAATCCAAGGATTCATGCGATTGATCTATCACTAAGGAATGTATACATAAGAGTGATATACAATCAAGGTTCTACAGGTTTAGAATTGATGATTCCACTTTAACTTCTTTTTCCCCGATGGGATGTAAGCTTAAAGAAGAATCAGTTATTTGACTACCTTTTCAATCTTAATTATATACGACTCGTATACACGAAATTGTGATTGTGAACCAAGTATGAATTCTAATATGAACTTCAGGACGGAGAACTACTTAAGCCTACGAGTAATCACATCTTCATGTGAACAAACATAGGACCCAATACGACTCTTGTAAACAGATCGCCCTATAGTCTAAACACCTATGAAGATACCAAAATAGTACAAACAACTTAACGAACTACACAACGATAGAATAAGAATACTAGGATTCTCACCCTGGAGAACCCCCAGTCTTATTCTCCCAGAGATCGACGGATTGCATCGTATGTGCCTCGGATATCGAGGACTCCATCAAGATTTTTATTAGAAATCGTTATCTCTGCCTTGCATAGATGAAATGATTGAGCAAACGCAAGGAAAGAATTACTTTCAGAAATGGATCTGAGATCCGAATATCACCAGTTCGAGTGTTACGGAAGGATGTCCGGAAGGATGTCCGGAAGACTATCTTCCGAACTCGATGCGGACACTTCGAGTCCGTAGTGATACCCTTCGGATAGGACCGATACGCCCATAGCTTTCATGAGCTAAACGAGTAGGGTACGTCTTTCTTACTTGGATCAGTTCGTCATTTCTCCATGTAATGACTTACTTATCTACCCTCGTAGTAAGAAGAAAACCCATGGAAACATTTCCTACAGAGGAACTTTTAGCGAAGTTCTTTAGGCATGAGTTTTGAAATTGAAGAGTCGAATTTCTATGACACACTGTTAGTAATGTGGGAAGTTTTGAGTACTTTTTCAATTTGTCAAAACTGTTGAGCATTGGTCGGCACCAGAGACGCCGATAGACATTCACCAAATTCTAGGTCTTACAGACCTACTATCATAGTTCGTCCATAACTCCTCTTAAATTACAGAAACCCATTCGACCTTGAGCCAGCAAGGAGTGGCCCTTGATTGGGAAGTTAAACAAGAAAAGGAAACTGTGGAGATTCCAAGTGAGAGACCAAGTTCTTTAGGAAGTCTCACTATGGGAACAACTTTAATATGCTTCTCAAAGCGTGGAATGCTAAATCCACGATAGATAGGACCTCCGAGATTCTTACCAGAATCGGTCATGTGCCTTGCAAACTAGACCTACTCCGCGAACTCAGTAACGTACATTCTACTCTTCGGGTCTCGATCGTGAAACCATACCTTTCTGTTAGGACTCTCGTAAGTCCACTCGTCGAGATCCTCGCCTTCGTATTAGAACCGTAGTGACCCTCGACTGAGAGGTCAAGCGGACGAAGCAGCGCCATCACCCGATAGTGAAGGTTCATTGGGATTCCAACCGAGAACTCGATTTCACTTAAGTGCGCTAGAACCAATCGATTAGGAAGTTTCCTCCTCACGACTCGCTCATTCATACATACATCCTTGCCTAAATTTTAATTTTGGGACGAAAATTCCCTTCAAGAGGGGGATGATGTGACAACCCGAAATTTCCATTCTGAACAAACCATTTGAAGCCAACAGAAGTAGAACAGTTACAGTGAAAACTCAGATTTCGAGTATAAGTTTGGTAGTTTTCAGGATTTTACACTTAAGGAGATATTAGGAGAGTGGATGCACTAGGGTTTTGTGCAACACTGTTTTTCCAATACTCTAGGACATTAGAATTCGTTTCAGGAATAAAAATATTTTCTGCCAAAAATATCTCGGGACTATAAATAGAATTCTGAACCAAATTGGTTCATTACTTGAATTCCATTTAGAGAAAAGTCAATATTCTCTCTCACGGATCTTCGGGTTTTTATCCCAAATTATGAGTAACTCTTTCTAGTAGTGTTAGAAAGCTTTAAATGTGTTCATAACATAGATTACATAGCTAAATCATTCGATTTAGGAGTTTACTCCCCAAGGTGATCTTGGGCGGTAAACTCCCGAAACCAAGCCTAGATTGTGCCCCGTGATATACTACTTCCTTAGACCAGTATAGGAGTGTATTAGAGACATGAAATCAACCAAGAATCACCCAAGTTTGGGAGTTCACGGCCCAAGAGTATCTTAGGCCGTAAACTCCAAATAACATGCTCAATATGGTGCTTTTAAGGCACCTAAGGCTTAGACTTTATTTTTAGACATGTACCCTAAAGTGTTTAAAGCCTAAAAAACATAAGGAATTACAAGTATTAAAGAGTTTATGGCCAAGACAAGTTATTGGGCCGTAAACCCCTATAAAGGGGTCAAATGACACCCTAACTCCTTCCTTATGCCTAGAACCCAACATAGATCTTAACCTTGAAATGTTAGAGACTTGAAAACACCATAAACACCCACCCAAGGGAGTTTACGGCCGTAAACTCCAAGGGAATATGGTCCCAGGGCCGTAAACTCCTTAAAGGAGTTAATAGGAAGCCCAAACACTTGATTTAGCCTTGGAACAATTCATCACTAGAGTTATAGTAAGTCTAAGCTTCGTTTAGTGACCCTAAGGAGAGCTTAAGGCCAGGAGTTTACTCCCCTGGGCCGTAACCTCCAAAACATATGGTCATTAGACCTTAAACTCCCATTAGAGGCCTTGCACTCCTTTGTTGCAACCCATTAGCCTCCTAGCACTTGACCAAAAGTGTTTTCCTCGCGTTAAAATGTTTATACTTGTATAATTAGTGTTTTAATCACTAATTATTTATATACATATGTCTTCATATGTAATTAAGATCATTGTGTGTATCTAAAGTCTTCATTTGACACCAAGCACTTGTCCGATCCTTCCTTACGATAATAGTCCGTTCAATTCCAGTCACTTACTGCAGGTGAGTTCATACCCCTTAATCAATGTTTTAACAAAAAATTAAATGTTTTATGGGGGGGATACAAGTAGAATCATGCTAAATATTGTATCAATCACATGTGATTTATAAGTAGAATCATGCTAATTTTGATATCAATCACATGTGATTAATATGCAACATTCGAATGATTTACTACACATTAACCGTTTTACCAATCAAGTCCTTCAAATGATTTTCTTAAATGTTTTATATGTTTAAAAATTCTTATTAAACTGTTCATTACACACTGTATGATTTTACTTCAAACTGTTTTACAAAACTTATTTTATGCCTTATTATTATAAATTGCATGCCTATATATGTATAGTTATATAAGAATGTTGAAAGGACTTAGGAAGGCTATCCACCCTATTTCCTTTTCGCGCTTGAGATGTGGTCTGGTGGGATATCGGGTATTCGTCCGAAAGTCGTTTAAATATTAGTTATATATCATATGTACATATATAGTCATAAAAGGGTCCTTCCAGTTCATCCCATGCCCTTGGGTAGCAAGGGTATACGTCCATGTCCATACGTACGAGTTAGATTACTAGTAAACTACCATATGGGTAGTTTAGGAAGATACTAGAACTATTACTAGAATGCGATATCATACTATGAGTCAGTTCATTCATGAGTCAATACTTACTACAAGAAGAACATATACAACTATACTAGAGAAGAACATATACAACTATACTAAAAAGAGAACATATTCAACGATACTAGAACGATTACGTTACTATACTTGCTAGATAGAGAAAGAACACAAATTACAGCTAGCACACGTGGAACGTTTCTGCCGTTCTTGGTTTTGAGGTATGACAAATGGAGTGAGAGAAAGAGAGAGAGTAAAGGGAAGTTGGAGTGTAAGAGAAGATAAAATGATTGATACTCTTGGGGAAGACGGAGCATGGTATGTGGTGTACAATTTTTTTTGAGTATGAGAGGGGTCTTTTCCCTCATAATTAAATTTTTATATAATTTCTCTTTAATTTTTATAAAAAGGCTTCTTTATCTAACTCTTAACTTATTAAAAATCTTTGTACTTAGCTCATAAAATATGATGTATGTTTGATAATTAAATTTTTATGTTTTTGATTATATCCCATAACTTAATTATTTAAATTTGATATAATAAGGTTTATAACAAATCTTATAGAGTTTTTAGGTTTTAAAGATTATAAATTTTGGATTTTTGGGCTCTTAAGGACTTTGGGAACTTTGTTAGATATTTACCATCATGTTGAAATGAAATTAGAAGATTTTAATTTCTTTAGCATTTTATATCCTGTTTTTTAATTGTAACAATTGCTTAGAGTTCGTTCTAATTCAGGTATTGGCGTTTCCTACAGTAATTAGACAACTTTCTAGAATCTGAAGAGTCAAATATATTGGTCCTAAATTTTAGTTGGATCCTAGTTTATACAAGATTATGACCTAATTTCTATTACTAGGTCAAGTGCATGATGTGTGTATATGATTCATGAAAAGGTGTTCGAGTCAAAGAGTGACCCGAATATGGATAGTCACTACAGTTTAGTAGTTGTAGAATTCACATATCAATGTGAAATCTAAGTACATTATCCATTGTTTCTAATTGTTTCCAAATTTCTAGTAGGTTATAACTTAGCTTCTAGTTACTAACTCGAGTATGTCTTGTGCCTATATATGCAACTAAGTTTATTCAAATCTAGAACAGTCTCAAATTTTGACGGTTGTCACATTCTCCCCCGGTTGAAAGAATTTCGTTCCGAAATTCTATTCGTGACGTATTCTATTAGAACTCAACCAAATACGACTGTATAGTTGGATAGGTGGTGACTTTGAGATCTCTTTGATTATTTTGAGTTAATTTCTCAAGGGAAGAGCCCAAATCTTTAGCTATAAGAAAATTAATGTTTCCCTAATTCGCATTCTATAGTCTAGATTGTAGAAAATTAGGATCATGGAAATCATGAGCCAACCATGGCGACCTAGTCGAGAAAAAAATCATCTAGTTAGACATTATCAAACTTAAAAGAGTGTTATAAGTTTTGCAGAAGCACCAATTGCAATGAGCGTTAAATCTCCATTAATCCTTAAGTCGCATTCTAAATCTGCACTAAGTGTAAATTCGTCGCCTAATAAAAAAGAGACCAGGGACAATTTGCTCACTTTCGTGTGGGCTACTAAACATGGAAAAGATATATTCCAAAATAAGAAGGCGGTAGCACGAATGAAAGAGAAACAATCGAGGGTAAGTTCCCAAAGATATGTGCTAAGGGTAGGCAATGAAGTTTTGGTACATCTCGAATGTAAAGGCTATTTAACTCCCGTCTATAAAAGAAATTACGAAATGGTCATGGATTTCCGAAGCTAAAATTTCTCCTATGGGTACTCTCACTATAATAGAACCAGAATTGAAGAATATAGTTAGAGGGTCGTTGTTTCTAATGAAGGTGGTGAAAGTTTATGATATTTTAAATCACATTTTTGGGTTGCATTTTGAGAGTTTAAAATGATAAGTAATCTCAATGTTATTAAAAATATGTGATAATTCCAAGAGAATGAAGATACATGTGTGGCGATAAAACAAAGTTGTAAAATAATAAAGCGATTAATTAACGTTAAAAGTTTATGTCGTCAATGACGTTATTTATATAGAAATATTCATATTACAATTTTTGAGAAATTATCCAATTGTTTAAGTCAGGAAAAATTCAAGTTTACGAGGAGTCAGAATATCTATGAAAACATGTTTGAGAGTTTAGGAACTCACTGAAAATTGAAAACTAGAATGCTATTTTAAGAAAGGTGTAAAAATGTCGATCATTGAAAATAGTGCATTCTTTAGTGATCTTACAAAAACAATCATTTGAATGATAGATAATCGTAACATTTAAAACCTTTTTTTATATACTATTAAAGAAAAGAAGTAACATAAGAAAGTGTATTCTTTCACATATATTTTCCGGATATAGAAAAAAGATAAGCATAAGGGTATTCATCTTGTGTATTAATTGTAAGGTAAATACAATGAAAATTGCACTTTAAATCAAGTTTCCGAATTTAGAACTAAAGAGCAAATGTAAATAATGATTACTTGTTTATAGTAGATTTCAAAATAAAAACAAAATATATATGATAACAAGCCTAATTGTGTATATTAAAGTTGACTAAATCAAAATTATGCCTCACGACTATACACGTATTAATCGCTCAAAAGGAAAGGGTAGACTTCTAGTATGCATATGTATGAACATGATACCGAGAGAAACAAAATAGACTGAAACAAAGTTAGACAATGTATTATGTTATTATTATGGGTGTGCGAGATCTAAAATCAGAAGGAGAGCAAGAAATCAAGTGCGGGGGAAAGAAAAGGAAGCTAGCATCGACAATTAAAATTTTAAGGACAATATCCGTAAGTAGATTGAAATCTTAGGTTGAGATATATTTCAAACTTCAATCATTGATGTATGTTGGTGACTAAATAGACATGTGGAAGTTTTAAAGGGTTTGCTAAAAAGAAATAATGAGTTATCTATTAAGTTAAATTTCATTTGTGAAAAACAAGAAACATTGCCACTAGTAATTGAAAATATGACAACTTTTGACTTTTTAACCTTGAGTCCAAGAGTGGCTAAAACAGATAAGGTAAAGACTCAACATATTTAGAGTAATAATTATACATTGTTGAAAGTGTGTCACTAGAAGTTTAAAAGCAAACACTTAGTTTTGAAATGCTGTAAATTTTTGAAACTTTATAGTTTATAAAGTGGTAAATGTCATTGTAGCCCAACCAACTATCGGGTTTTGTTTTAAAAGGTCCCTAATATTTTTTTTTGTTGTTTAGAGGCATAAAGTTAATTTTTACCTACTAAAAAGGGACCATGACTTGTAATTTCCGGTTTCCTTCATGTTTTGACTTTTTTCACTAAAAAGAAAAATTAAATTAAAAATACACCTCATTATGTCACTCACGTACTCACCCACCACAAACTTATGTTCATCTTCAAGAACACCCACCTTCCCTATTCTCAATCATAGACCCTTACAATCAAGTTTCACTCTCTACTCGGTATCTTTGGTTAGAATTTCTTCTTCATTTTGATTTCCTTGGATATCCAAGTCGGTGAAGCGGCACAACAACTCAGCAAGGATGTTTATTCAGTTTCTTTTCATTTTGATTTCATTGGTTTGAATCTCTTCTTTATTTCGAGTTCCATGGTTCTACAAGTTGGAGGGCATGAGTTTGAGCTACATGTTATTGTTGTGGGAGTTGGGATGAATATGAACAAAAGTGTATTGTCACCAACTAAAATCGAAAATCAAACCCTGCATCGACTTGGCGCTTGTTCGTGGAAGGGGCAAAATAGTTAACCTGCATCAAAGATTAATACAAGTACATATTTCACTTGTTTTTGTTTTTGTTCATTGATAATCTTGCTTGGAAACCATCTGGAATCGTTTTGCCCAAACCTAGAATTATTTTTCTTCCAGATGTTCGTGTTCTTACTTCCTTATCATCAATTGAAGAATGGGGTGAGAGACACACATAACAGCAAGAAATAGCCCTGTTCTTGACTCGAAGGGGAAGAGACCACCTAAACCCATGTATTTCAATTTCCAAATTATTTTGGGGCCTGCACATAGGATACACAGGTGGTTGAGAAAAGTTTGATTTATTTTGGGATTGTCCATGATAGATCGTTGTGTTCGGTTCACATTCACTTACAAAGGGAGGTGGTAGAGATGATTAGAGATCGAGAGTGAGTGATGACATTGGATGCTGATGGTAAGTCCTTTGGTGGTCATTGGCGGAAAATAGATGTGAATTAGGGCTTTTAATCGACGCTGACTAGGTGACCATTGAGGATGGTCAACGTACCTGCGAGGGAGTAAAGGGCAACGAAGGAGGTTTTGGCTCTTGCACTTCTGTAACTACACTTCTAGAGCCACAATTTAACCGGAGGAAAAGAGCAACATCTTAACTGATGAAGGGGATGTGGCATCTTACTTGATGAGGTGGATTTGTGATTTGATGACATGGCTTTTAATTTGTGCTGACTATGCTTCTAACTTGTGCTGACTAGGCTGTTAGCCGGTGGTAAGTCAAGGATTTAAAAAATAGTGACCTTTTCAAAATTTAAAAGTGAAGTTTATACACCTACAGTGCAAGAAAAAAAAGATGAGGGACATTTTTAACAAAACCTAATAGTTGGTTGGCTTACAGTGACATTTACCCTTTATAAAGCTATACTGAAGCAAAGTACACATATGATGTATGTTTTGAAATGTAAGCATTAGAGATGTCTTATAAACATGAGTGAAGTAGAAAGTTGCAGAATTATCATATTAGGTTTCAATAAAACACATTTAAGTAAAGTACAATGCCTAGATCAGAAAGTGGTCAAAAGAGCCAAAACAAAAGTTGTTTGAAAGATCCGGTGAATCTTTTATGCGTAATATGAACTTCAATGTCATATGTTTAAATTTTATAGCATAAAATTTATACACTTGTATAAAAGAATATGTTTCTAAGTTTTCTTTGTTTTTTTAAAACGTGCCAAAATGGTATTCAAGGTTTAAAATGGTTTATATGCCCTTAAAAGCACATCTATCCATTGAAATGGATGTGAAATGAAATTGAAATAGCAAGGTAAAAACCAATATTGGCTAAATGGAGTTTTGAAGAAAAGTGTTAAGTTTAAGCAAGTTATCAAAAGATTTTAGCGAGGATATGGCTCATATTTTTAATAAAGGTCTAGTAAGTTGTATGAAGTGTTTATAAAGAATTTTATCGATGATAAACAAAAACGATGAAGTGAAATAACTTTTCGATGGAAGATTAAGAAGTAGGGAATAAGTAGATTAGTGTAGATGATCGTACCTAAATACTAAGGAAAGTATAAGACGAGTATAAGGCGAGTAACGATGTCTTTTCCCCAAGATAAAGGACAAGAATAATTGTTTGTAAAACGTTTTATGGTGCCAAGGCATTTTCGCAACCTTTTATAGAGGTCAAAATTTAAGTTATAGGTTAGGTGTCTCGCTCGCGGCGTAAGAGGATATAATCCTTTATAATGATAGGAACATCAGTAATGTCAATAAGGCTTAAACGAATGTATGAAAGTAATAAGGTTCGAAGGAATATTCAAAATTTGTAGGAAGGATTCGTACAATGAAGTAGTGCGATGTTTGATCAGGCATGAAAATTTAAGGTTAATGGTTGGGCATGAAACATGCTAGTAAATTGGAAAGTGTAAGACGGTTGTATACTCGATATAATCACTAGTGCATATAGGGGGTCTTGAACTAAGACTTGTAAGTTTTTGTTATAAGGGTAATTGTTTGTGCTTGAATTAGGATATTCAAAGTAAAGATGGTAGGGTAAGAAATACCTAAAGAAAAGCTTTTGGGTCAAAGGGATATCCTATGTTAGGTTTCAAGTTCAAGGTGGAAACAACCTAAAGCTAAATCGTAGCATAGAAACAAGGTCTCACGTATGGGTTAAACCTTCATGTCTCCTGGTGAGTCGAATCGGGAATGTTGGCCAATGGTATCCAAGTTATTACTAGTGGCGACTCGTCTACGTCCTTATGCAATGCTCCAATTCTCATATGTCTCAGTATTAGAACGCTTTTCTATTCGTAACTCTAGTACAAAGACGATGAAGAGGTATTGAGGTATAATTATTATAGGCACCAAAGGCTCGTGGGAGAGCCTTCCAGTTGACAGCGGAGGAGGTCCACGCAGCGCCCGATGTTGTGGCAGGTATGTCTTCTTTCATCTATTTATTTTGAGTTTGAGATATTGTGCTTATATTATGCTATGCGTAGCTACTTTTCTTGTGAGTTCGGTACCTGCTTTAGTGTTATTTGAATCGGGTGCGAGTCGATCTTTCGTGTCATTAGCATTTAGTTAGCACATCAGTATCTGTCGAGAGGCATTGAGTCGACCTCTTCGAGTTTCCATAGCTGACGAGTGAGTGGTATATGTTACTGAGGTGATTCGAGGATGTGTACTCAAGATTTTCGGTGTTGATTTTCCGATAGATCTGGTCCCGATTATGATGGGGGATGTCTGTGTCATCATAGGCATGGACTAGTTAAGCAGCTTTGGAGCGGTTATCGACTGCGAGCGATAGTTGGTGACCATACGACACCCTAGTGGGGGAGTACTTACCGTGTACGGTGAGGGTACCCGCTCGGGGTCAGCATTTTGTTCACCTTCTAGGGCGAGGCAGAGTCTACAGCAGGGATGTAGTGCGTGTGTGGCCTATGCGATGGACACGTGAGTTGCCGATGAGAGGCCAAGTTCTGTCGAGGAAGTCTCGATAGTGCGTGAGTTCCCGAATGTTTTTCCCCGAGGAGTTTCTTGGTGTGCCCCTAAAGAGGCAGGTGGAGTTTCACATTGATTTGGTTCTGGGAGCAGCGCCTATTGCCAAGGTTCCCTATCGCCTTGCACCACCAGAGATGCAGGAGTTATCCTCCCAGGTTCAGGAGTTGTTGGGGAAGGGGTTCATTCGACCGAGTAGCTCACCGCAGGGGGCGCCGATCCTTTTTGTTAAGAAGAAGGATGATTCACACTGGATGTGCATTGATTATCGAGAGTTGAACAAGTTTACGGTCAAGAATCGTTATCCACTACCGAAGATCGATGATTTGTTCAATCAGTTGCAGGGTTCATCGTGGTTCTCCAAGATTGAATTGAGGTCGGGATATCATTAGATGAGGGTGCGGTATGAGGATATCCTAAAGACGGCATTCAGGACTCATTACAGGCATCATGAGTCCGTGGTGATGCCTTTTGGGCTCACCAATGCACCCGCAACGTTCATGGATCTCATGAACAGGGTGTGCAGGCCGATGTTGGATCGTTCGGTGATTGTGTTCATCGACGATATTCTGGTGTATTTGAGATCTAGAGAGTAGCATGAGGAGCATCTGAGAGAGATTCTCGGAGTATTGAAATCGGAGTGGCTTTCCGCCAAATTCTCCAAGTGCGATTTCTGGTTACGGGAAGTCCAGTTTTTAGGGCATCTCGTCAACCAGAATGGGATATTGGTCGATCCGGGCAAGATTGAGGTTGTGATGAGTTGGGAGGTGCCGAGATCCCCCACAGAGATTAGGAGTTTCCTGGGATTGGCTGGCTATTATCGGAGGTTTATCAGGTATTTCTCCAAGATTGTCGTTCCCCTCACCAGGTTGACCCGGAAGGGCGTCGCTTTGATTTGGGGTCCTCAGGAGCAGACCTTATTTGAGACTCTTCGCCAGAGATTGTGCGAAGCCCCGGTGTTGGCCCTTCCGGAGGGAACGGTGGATTTTCCTGTGTATTGTGACGCATCGATATCAGGATTGGGTGTGGTGCTTATGCAGAGAGGGCACATGATATCATATGCATCGAGGCAGCTGAAAGCCTCATGAGACGAGGTATCCCACCCACGATCTGGAGTTGGGGGTAGCGGTGTTCACCCTGAAGATCTGGCGTCACTATTTGTATGGGGTTCGGTGTACCATATACACATACCACAAGAGTTTAAAGTACTTATTGGATCAGCCCAACCTGAACATGCGCCAGAGGAGATGGTTGGATGTAGTAAAGGATTACGACTACGAGATCCTATACCATCCAGGCTAGGCTAACGTTGAAGCCGATGCCCTGAGCCGGAGGGCGGAGAGTGCCCCGATACAAGACACTTTTATGAGGATAACGGTTGTAACATCCCAAGTTCAGGAGTGCAAATTAAGGGTTCCAAGTGTAAATATGAAAGGGGAACTCGGCAAGTCCATGGGTGGACTCGGCGAGTAGGGTCGTGACTCTGGTAACGTGTTAAGTGGCCAACTCGGCGAGTCGGAGGTTGGACTCAGCGAGTAGGCGCTGAGTGGAGAAAACCCTAATTTCAGAGGATGAGCCCTATATAAAGGACATTATACCGTCTCCACAGCCTCTTTACCCTCTCTTGAAGTCCAGAAAACCCTAAGATGCGATTCTGAGGGATTTGAGTACATTTGAACCTTGGAGAAGAGATTTTGGAGGAGATCTTGGAGAGTTAGGAGGCTTGGAGCAAGGGGCTTTGTTAAGATTCGGATTTCTCTTCTGTTGGGGCTTCCTTTTGAGGTATTACTTCGTTTCTTGGGTTGTTATTCATCTAGATTGATCATTTTGGAATGTGTGGAAAGTGTAGCTTGTGGTATTTTGAGTTTGAAGGTTAGATTTGAGGTTGCTACCTCATATCTAGAAAGGAGAAGGTCTGGAGTGCATTAAAGTCCCTGTTCTTGAGTGTTTGGTGAAGTCATCTTCTCCCAAACCCTAGCCCTAGAGTGTAAAATGCCTAGATCTCTTTGGATTCACGTAAAGTTTGACACTTTACATGATGGATGGGTTGTAGAAGGGTAGATCTACATTTTGGATCAACTGCATGGCCTGGAAGGCTTCTGTATGGGTTAAGATCTAGAGGCACTCGGCGAGTCACAAAGGTGTACTCGGCGAGTTGCTTGAAGATGGACTGGAACTCGGCGAGTTGGAAGAACAACTCGGCGAGTAGATTGAAGATACCCTTGGAACTCGGCGAGTCTGTTCTTGGACTCGGCGAGTCTGGTCGTGAGGTCCAAACTTCTTCTGGTGGAGCCATGGATCAGTGAGTCAAGGGAGGACTCGGTGAGTTGAGTGCGAGGGGACTCAGAGTCATAGGACTCGACGAGTCTCGGGGTGACTCGGCGAGTCGAGTCGTGGATTGGGAAGTTCTAAGCATGAGGACTCGGCGAGTCATCGGGTTGACTCGGCGAGTAGAGTTAGTCAGGAGGTTGACTTTGACCAAGGGTTGACCAGTTGACTTCCAGGGGCATTTTGGTAATTATTGGCTTTTGTTTGAGTTCAGTGTTGGTGTTGGCTAGTGGTGGAGATCGTATCAGTGGTCGGAGCATCTTGCTCTTATCTTTCAGTCGGCAGTTGCGAGGTGAGTTATCCTCATTATGTCAACAGGGTCTAAGGCACCAAGGTCGTCGGTTTATCGAATTGAGATTCAGGTATTTATTGTTATGTTATTGCTTTGATATGTTTGCATCCTGGTAGCTATGATGGTATATGTTAGAGACCTGGTTAAGGTCGGTATCCTGTTATGTAGGGTGATACTATGCTAGTGACTGGTTAGGTCGGTATCCGGGTTAGGATGATGATATGTTATGTGATCTGCTAGATCGGCTTGTTGACTGTGAATTGTTATATGATTGTATCATTATGTGCACATGGTTATTGGACTGGGGTTGGGTTGACGCAGGTCCTGCTTTGTGCTGTACGCCAAGATACCCAGGGCGGACCGGTTGTCCCGAAGGCCCAGCAAACGGTCCGGATAGGCTGTAGGCCCCAAGAGGGCGGACCAGACGTGTCGAGGCTCGAAGAGTGGACCAGGCCGACGGAAGGCCCGGCGCAGGCGGACCAGTCATACTGTAGACTCAGAGAGTGGACCAGGTGGATTGAAGGCCCGGTGCGGGCAGACCAATCACACTGCAGACTCGATATATATCGCTAGACTCTGAGGGTGGATCAGGTGGACTGTTGGCCGGTGCGGCGGACCAGTCACACAGTAGACCCGAAGTGCATGGTTGTTTTGTGATCGGATATGATATGGCATGTTATGCGTGTATGTTATATGTAGTTGGTATTTCGGGGGTATCTCACTAAGCTTTCGGGCTTACAGTTGTGGTTTAATGTTTTTCTAGTTCTTCAGGACACCGTGGATAGGCAAAGGCGTGATCGTACCGCTCCACATGATTATGTTTTATGATGTGATTCTGGGAAGACTCTGATAATAATTGTATTGAAAACCTTTTTGTAATAACATTAAGAAAATAGGTTATTTTTGAAAAGTTAAAATTTGTTGAATTTTTTTATGGTCGTTACAAGTTGGTATCAGAGCCTTGGATTGAGTGAATTGGAGGAACATTCGTGTGAATCCAGTCTCAAATCAGGGAGAGTTTTTAAAAGAGAAATTAAAATGGTTTTCAAAATGAGTAAAAGGAGGACGTGGAGGTACGATCAGCCGGAGCAAGTAAGTAATCCCAAAGTACTATACATGATATTTGTTTTTGAGCTTTGATAGAACAGCATGCAAGTATTAAGCTAGAGATCTTCAGAAATTCATGATAATGTTGCCTGATTTATGATGCCTGCTAGCCTAGGGTTCCTCTGTGGGAGATTTCTGGTGTTCCTCTAGGAGTGAGGGTTGAGCGCTTGTTATGTATGTTTTCACTAGGGTGTTGTGGTAGTACTTCATACAAATATGGGTAGGTGTGGAAGGTAGTATGGTACCGTACTACTGAAAGCACAGGAACCATACGCGTATTAGGAAAACCATGACCTCTATGATTGGATTGAGAGTTGGTTCCCAGGATAGTGGGAAGAATCTGAGATCTTGTGTTGTTTTTCAGTATGGTGGTCACGAGGTATGCTGGGAGCGGATCTGGGTCAGGATCGGGAGCCGGAGAGGGCGGTCAGGGTGGGTCAATACCGCCCGAGGTTATTGGTCAGATGAGCACAGGCGAGTTGGATGCTAGGATTTATGAGATCCTGCATGATGAGGTTGCTGCGTTGTTCCGGGCCAAGCTTCCGGAACTATTTGGGTCGATCAAGACCGTCATGGTTGAGTATTTTGATGAGCGCTATGCGGCTCTCACTAAGACGGCTGCCGCAGCGGCTACAGCGGCTGTAGCTGCGGCATGGGGAGGAGCCGGTCGAGGTTTTCAGTATCGGGACTTCATTAATACGAAGCCTCCTACCTTTGATGGAGTTCAGGACCCGATTGTTGCTATGAGATGGTTGTCGGACGTGGAGGGGTATTTCTTCACGTGTTCATGCCCTGCTGATCAGAGGGTGAGTTGTGCTCTGAACCTATTGAGGCTCGGGGTGAAGGATTGGTAGAGATTGACCACGGGGTCATATTCAAATGCACAGAGGGTTGCGGTTTCATGGGATCAGTTCAGAGAAATGTTTAGCACTCGTTATGTTCCGCGGGTTGAGAGGGAGAGGTTGGCTCAGGAGTTCCTTGAGCTGAAGCAGGATTCGGAGTCGGTGATGAAGATCACCAGGATGTTCACTGAGAGGACGATGTTTTGCCCTGAGTTCGCTTCGGAGCAGGCTCAGATGTCCCGATATCTGAGTATGCTCAAGAGAGATATCAAAGAGTTTGTTTCTACGCAGAGGTGCGAGACTTTGTTGGAGTTGTAGGAGGCCGCCAGGCAGCGTGAGTTGGAGATTGAGTAGCAGTTGCGTGAGCTGAGGCAGGCTCCGGTGCAGTCACAGCCGGCGCCAAAACGGTCCAAGACCGTTGACTCCAGGGTGGGAGATCAGAGCAGCCATGCTTGTGGGAAGTCTGGGAAGGGTCACACCGGAGTTTGTAGGTCCGGTGGTGCATGCCGAAAGTGCGGAGAGGAGGGGCTCTATGCGAGGGATTGTCAGCAGTCAGCCCCGGTTCGGGATTTGAGGATTTGTTATCATTGTCATCAGGTTAGGCATTTGAGGATCAAATGTCCACAACTTGCTGCAAGACCGGTGCAGGCTCCAGCACCGGCTACTTTGAGGATCACGGGTAGAGGTCAGGGTGGAGCGGAGCCCCCAAGGGCTCAGGGTCGTGTTTTTCAGCTTACAACAGAGGAGGTCAGAGCAGTGCAAGATGCAGCTACAGGTATGTTTCTTTCTTGATGTCTTGTTATCTTGTGATTATTGTGGAGTATTGTTTATCTGCTAGTCTCGTTGTGTGGTTTTCGGTAGGGCATTCATTGTTCCTTGAGGGTTATGGTATGGTTATGGGTTTAGTATTGGGAATTTCGTTGGTTCTCACTCATGAGGGTTATTAGTGGAAATCTGGCGTTTGGTCTGAATGCCTGCAAGCATCTGCAGTATGAGGAGTGGTTAGCTGAAGATTGAGTTTCTTTCGAGCTCGGGAGGATCAGTGTTGATATGTGATTTTGTGAAGGTTGCTAGTGCTAGTGGGAATCAGTTCGCGTGCAAGTGATTGTGTTGTGTAGGGTTGTTGAGGGAGGTCGGTGATGGCGACCGGTGGTTGATAGTCAGTGCTATAAGTGGGGGAGAATTGAAAAATTATCTGGAAGATCGATGAGCATGTGAGGTTGTTTAGCTTCTTGGGATTCAGCAGTGTTTCTGTCAGCCAAGAGCGTAGGCTGGTATGAGTAAGTGGCAGGCATGCGGGGCGGGATACAGACCAAGGGTATTTGATTGTGGAGGGCCTGGGAACAGGCCGAGATTGAGTATATATGAGGGAGATAGAGTTCAGAACCCCTAAAGGGCTAGAACAGTATGCATGGGAGGGTTTCCCGGAGAGATAACTCGGAAGGATGGATGCTAGTTGAGCGGCCCGGGTAGACTGAAGGCCGGTAGGTGTACCAGTCAGGCCGAAAGCTCGGAGAACGGTCCAGCCAGGCTGAAGGCCCTGGAGGGCGGTCCAGATCAGCTGAAGGTTCTGAGAATGGTCCAGATTGGCTGAAGGCCTGGTAAGGCGGTCCAGTCATGCTGAAGACTCTGCAGGTGTCATTAGATCGGTTCGAGGAAATGGATTGAGTATGTCGCGATATGTTAGCATTAGAAGGTTTGGCCCCGGGTATTGATCTCAATTAATGGAGATAGCAGAATCGAGAGTCCTTGCGAGCAGATTCAGAGCATTTGTGTTGCATGGATAGCGGTTAGGTTATAGGGGAGTGGTGTAGTGTTGGGCGTGCACTGTGGTACTGGTCGCAATGACAAGGCGGCCAAGTGGATTTCCTTGGTAAGGAAAGAGAGAGGAATGTAGCTCCGAGAGGGAGTGTAAATTCACGGAAGTGAAAGCGGCAGTGCAGAGTTATGATTGGAGTGATCCAATCATGGTCATTGAGCAGCGTGATTACAACAGTAGTATGGAATCACGTCGGGGTGGGATGTTTGCTGAGGTTGCGGAAGGATTTCCGCGGGGGTAGAGCCAAGAGGCTCGGAAAGGATGCAGGGACAGAGTCTTGGATTTCCAGTTTGATTCTGATCAAGGAATTATGTATGTAGTGGTGATTCATCCTGGGGAATGTTTGGAGGTGTCGTCAGTGTGACGGGTTGTCCCATCCTGAGGGTGCTAGAGCTAGTTCAGCTTGGGCATGCGATTGCAAGAGGAGAACTCATGGGAGTTGCTCTGAGGCTGAAGAATGCATCATTCTGTCAGCATGGAGGGGATAGAGTTGGACTCAGATCGGGAACCCGGTGGTGTAGGGTTATATCTAGCTCGTAAGAGTCAAGTGATTGTTGTGATCAGGATCGAGAAAAGTGCCATGGAGTGGTACTCGGTTGATAAGTGTAGAATCTGATAGGTGTGGTTATCAGAGGGTGAAGTCGGTGGCCGGCTTGAGGTGGTAGTCAGGACACCGCAAGACAGGAGAAAATTGAGTTTCGTGTTTCGCTGGTTGTGCCTTGAGGAATCTGCTCTGGTTAATGCCAGGTGGTGCATTGCGGGAGTAGTTCTGCAGTTGAGTTGTCGTAGGCTTCGAGGACGAAGCCTAATTTAAATGGGGGAGAATTCTAACATCCCAAGTTCAGGAGTGAAAATCCAGGCTTCCAAGTGTAAATATGAAAGGGGAACTCGACGATTCCATGGGTGGACTCGGCAAGTAGGGTCGCGACTCTGGCCAACTCGGCGACTCGGAGGCTGGGCTCGGCGAGTAGGCGCTGAGTGGAGAAAACCCTAATTTCTGAGGACGAGGCCTATATAAAGGAAATTATACCCTCTCCCCAGCCTCTTTACCCTCTCTTGAAGTCCAAAAAACCCTAAGATGCGATTGTGTGGGATTTGAGTGCATTTGAACCTTGGAGAGTTAGGAGGCTTTGGAGCAAGGGGCTTTGCTAAGATTCGGATTTCTCTTCTGTTGGGGCTTCCTTTTGGGGTATTACTTCGTTTCTTGCGTTGTTATTCATTTGGATTCATCATTTTGGAATGTGTGGAAAGTGTAGCTTATGGTATTTCGAGTTTGAAGGTTAGATCTGAGGTTGCTACCTCAGATCTGGAATGGAGAAGGTCTAGAGTGCACTAAAGTCCCTGTTCTTGAGTGTTTGGTGAAGTCATCTTGTCCCAAACCCTAGCCCTATAGTGTAAAATGCCTAGATCTCTTTGGATTCACGTAAAGTTTGCCACTTTATGTAATGGATGGGTTGTAGAAGGGTAGATCTACATTTTGGATCAACTGCATGGCCTGGAAGGCTTCTGTATGGGTTAAGATCTAGAGGCACTCGGCGAGTCACAAAGGTGTACTCGGCGAGTTGCTTGAAGATGGACTGGAACTAATAAAATAAAACTTTTTAGATCAAACATTTAAAACTAATAAAATAATCATATTATTTTATCTTTTATTAAATTTGACCTAATTCAACTCATAAAGCAAATTATTCAAATTTTACAAATAATTAGTTTTTCACAAGAACAAGTAATTATCTTAAAATTTGACAAACTTCATGGTTTTTTTTTTCTTTTTTTTTCAACTTTGAAAATAAAATATTTGCATCAATATAACAGAAAACAACCCGTGGCTCTGATACCACTGTTGGGTTTTGAGCATTCTAACACTTCCTAAGTGTACATGCAACCCTAAATACCTTGGATCTATGTTTTCTCTATTATACATGCAAATAAGAACTTCCAAGGTATTATCCTAATCTAGCATACAAAACAATAATGTAACAAGATAGAATACATACCTCTTGATGTAGAAAGTCTTCATGAAGCTTGAGTGCTTAGTGCCCCAAGTGTGACACCTCAAATGGAATCACAATCATCAAAACACTTAGAATGACTTGAGAGAATTCTACACTCACCAAAATCGGCTAGCCCTTTCTTGAATACTACTAGTGGCCGATTTTTCCTCAATAATAAGATGCTTATATAGTTACACAATTAGGGTAAACTCTTAATTGTCATGGCTTTCCATTTCCTTGGATCCATGGGTACAAATACACCATGGAGCATCCATGGACCATCCTATGGGTTTTAGCCCAACTTGATTATCCATGGAGCATTAGCCCACTATACAAGTATGGATGATTTACACAATCAACCCATATATTTAATTAGTCTTCTTTTGATCACTTAATTAATCCTAGATTAATTCTTGATCAATACTAATTAAATAATCTTATTATTCTTATCATTAATATACTAGAACTTATAATATATTAATAACCATAAGTTTCTTATTTCTCTCATTCAAGTGCATGATGGTATGCAACCCAAATGGACCATGCCGGGTCGGGTCAAGTCTTACCAAATATAGTTATGGACTTAGACATTAATCCAACAGTCTCCCACTTGGATAAGTCTAAAACTATTATTGCGTATGACTTCAGGAACCAACCGGCAATCGTAGCTCTCAAAAGCTTCTGTCGAACTCTTACCTTGTAGATGAACTCTGACCTTTGTCAGTGACTTGTCCATTAGATAAGGGATCATATATTCCTCCATTCTAGATATCATATGGACTGAGACATGGATTATAATCATTCTCTCTGTCCATTTGTTGTTTCCCGATTTCCGATTTATGACGACTGACTAATTGAACAAATCAAATCAGTCCTGGCCCGGCCGAGCACTTCCATTTGTCATCATCAAATCATCGAGGGGCCCACAGATATCGCTTTTATCCCGAAGGTAAAAGGAATGGATAAACTTCGACTCATATGGCTTGTTCTACTACTTGTTGAATCATACACAAAGGCACGTTTTATAGCACAGAGTTACCAAATGCATTTTCATGCAATCAATGTACTATCAACTCATAGTAACAACTCATATCTCTAGGTTTGAAGAATATAAGATATTATCGTCTCATGATCACTCGTGATAAAATCCATGAAGTGATTCCAATGAGCGCGGGTTGAATCCAATACTCAGAACTTATGAGCACTCATGATTGTTGTAGCCTTGTCCAACACCTTAGACCTCTACAACCCATCATGACAGTCTTAATTCATATCTACTTCCAAAATATGACTGACTGTGGATGGTTTGAATAACTTAGTCATTCCGGAAGAATAACCCAGTTTATTCGGGAAGTCAAAACATGCAAAGTGAAACACAATAATAATTGAATCCAATATGGTATCAACCCTTTGATCATAAATAAAACACCTTTTATTTATCACCATATGATTACACATTATTCATTGTACACTGTTTCAGCTATCAACTTTATTCTTGAATTTAAAACAATACTTGTCCCATGCTCCAAGCATGTACACTATGTTTTCTTAAACACTAGTCATGCCACACACCAAGTATGCATACTATGTTTGTCTATGATCTTTACTTTGTGAACTAGATCAATTGAACATAACTTCAATGATTCTCTTTTCACACTCCCAAATCCTTACTGCAAATGCGAGAATTCCAAATTCATGCCATTTACAGAAATCTGTTAGATTCTAAACTTATATGCATTGATCCTCTTGTAACGATTATGCACAAAGTCAGAAAGACTTGACAACAATCATTACAGAGTATTCCAAAGGAGGTCAGCTCCTTGGAAACATCCTTCTTGCATTAAGTTTCCTAATCTTAAACAGATGGAAAATTCTAACTTTGAAACATTTCCAGATTCCATTTTGACTATCACTTCTGAACAAGAGTTGCCTCCTTACAGATTATGTCAATATGGTCCTTCCAGAATTATCACTATACTTCCAACTGTCCTTGAGCAACCAATCTTTGGTAAACCTTAGATTGTCCTCGACAATTGTTTAATCCTTTTAGTCATATCCAGTTCTAAACCTTTTCCCTTCTTAATGCCCCAGGCATTTGGAAATTTTTAGAATGGATGATTATAGCACATGTAATCGATCCTATATCCGAAGCATATGGGACACGATTCATGATGTCTCACATAAAGACTAAACCAGTCTTTTGCTATAACATTTCCATTTCAATTTGCCAAGTTCTCATAATTCAGATTATGAAAAGGGATGCCGTAATCATAATCGAATTTTAGAACGCAAATAATGGACCCATATACAGAATTTCCTTATGTTGAGCCATTCCAACATGAAATTCATATATTTCCTTGACTAAATGATTAAAACCTCAAATCTAAACCTTATAGATTTGATATGAAGTATAATTTCCTCTCCCTTAATTATGACAAAACAACTCTTTCCCAATTGAAACTTTTGTTTTCTATAATTAACATTGCTAGCTCCCACTAACATGATGATTATTAGCATAACACTTATGCTCCCACTAGCTTTGACATGTACTCAGAAATCAGCTGGACTTCTAGAAATCAATACTTCATTGACCTTCTTACCAAAGTTCAGATTTCTGATACTAGATTTTTTTGATAAAACTTTATCAAAATCATACACCTTTCCTTAGATAGCACACTTGTGTGTCTAAACAATTATGAAGAGGTATGCCGTAATCATAATGGTTAGACCTTTTTGCCACTTCTCACAAGTCCATATTAGTGTGCCGGTTAACCACACGTTCTCCACTAACGACTTTGAGAATGCAAATATCACAATTGCTATCTAGATAAAATCTACTTAGTGAAAGTGTTTCCTCACCATCATTTTCATGAATCGGAGAGAAACCTTATGACACTTAGATTTTTATGGTGTATGAGTTCTTATCCATGTGAATTGTCAAAACCATAGACACAAGACAAGGATAATGACAAATCCAAACTCATATGGATTGAACTCAATCTTAACTTCCTGCCACCTGGCAGCTCAAGGGCCTGCCATTGCTTCCAAGTTGTTATGCAACACATTGAGAACTCTAAGAACTCATATGCAAAGCCAACTTTGACTGGAATGGGCACAGAATATGTCAACACGATAGGTTATAAACCTCAAGTTGTGTGCTAGAGAAGAACTTTAGGTTTTATTCTTGATTAGTTCTTGAGACTTTCAAGACCTTTAAGACTCCCACTGTCCTCTTGACCTATAAGACTCCCTTTTCAAACATCCAAGAGACAGTGTGGATTCTAATCAAGACAAACACTTCACACAATTGGCCTAAGTTGGTCTTTGTTTTATCCAAAACATCACAACTTACCAATTTCAAATGTACAAGAGTAGAAAACTTTTACTCTTACATTTGACAAGTATTTTAAACCTTCTTTAAGACATGTCACTCAAAATACAATCTTAGAGTATGATTCTAAGACTTGTATTGGAACGAGATATGACTCATCTTCTTGATTTAACCATTTCAACAATTCAAGATCCCTCTTCTTAGTCATAAGAATGCACTAAGATTTCCTTAGAGAACTAATTGTGCCATGGTTTCTTAATCATTAAGATGATCACAAAACGGATACTAAAGTACTCTCCCATCTTTTCAGATATGAGAAACTTTTATCCTTCTGGCTAATTTGATTCTTCTTAACGATCTTTAGTGGTGGACTTAATCAGTGCACAAGAATGTGTACTCGATCCCTAAGTCCTTTACTTGACTCACACATCCATGTGAACAAGTAATTAGTCTTAATTTTCCAAAACTTGAAAGTTCTCATTCATCATGCTATACAACTTGCATGAGTCCACGTTCCGGTCCAATTGAAACTTGGGTGATGAGAATCTTTCCTTATTTGGTAAATTTAGACATTACCACAAATGAAAGAATCAATTTCATACTTCCACTCTTGCTACTAATGGAATCTTATAAGCAACAAAAATTTCCACAGATGCCATTGTAAGGATATTTTAAAATAAATAAAATCAAAAATTTCCTTTTATTTTAAAACTTTGCGGAAAAACTATCCTTACAATCCATATGAAAACTTGTTGTTATCTATTCCTAAGCAATATCTCATAACTCCTAAGAAGTAGCTCAAGAATCCGATTTTTCAAACTATGCGATAGAAATCCATCTATGCGATCAGATTCAGCATATTCTTCCTTTAAGTTTCTTCACTTTCCTTTGATTCTTAAACCATCACCATGCGACCCGGTCACATCATGTATCAAGAATCTCAGAATAGAAACTTAACAGAGTTAGATAGTGGATTTTACCTGAAGTAGAGTCAAACTTATTGACTTTAACATCCTTAGGTAAATTTGGCAGCTTCGCAACCAATGCCCTTTCTTTGGCATTACAAACATATGGACCCTTTGATAATGGTACACAGGACTATCACAGACTTAGCTTTTCTCTTTACCATTTGGTCAACCGAGTTGACTATAGCCGATCCCTTTCCATTGGGAAGAGAATGCTTTACTGGATATCCAATGTCATCATTGTCAATGTCCATAAAGTTTTAGGAAGTTGATCTTAACAAATAGATAAGATCATTAAGGGTCTTGTCATAGTCTTTTTCATAGGTGTTCCAAAAGAACTCACTATGTTACTTAGAAAGTAGTTGAACCACCAACTTTCTCAAGACTTTGACACCCAACTCTCCCGGCTTGTCAATATGTGTCTACGTCTCCAAGATGTGACCACACCTAGACCTTGCCTTGCCTAATAGGGCCTGAGTGACCTTAAACTTTTCAAGAACTTGTGGGTTAGGGAGAATAATTTAAAGAGGTGAAGAAGTATGATATCCATGGGACATCATCTTCATTAGGAAACCTTGTTTCAAGAGATTTGGGAAGATCATAGGTGTCTAAACCAGACATCTTTTGGGAGATATTCAAGATAGTTGATTTAAAGTCCTTAATATGACACCCAATATGAAATATTAAGGCTAGGACCCAACAAACTATTTTATAACTTAGAAGAGGTATGCCGTAATCCAAGCTATAAAATATTTGAAGGTAGGTGAATGACGATTCACCAATTTCCACCAAGATAAACGAAATGTATTATTAGGTTTTAATTGGTTTTGAAACTCCTAGATCTTTGAGATTCATTGAACTTTTCAAAGGCATGTTTCAATCTCGAGTGTGCCCTCCAATTTTTGTGACTGGGATGCCGAGGATCACAAAACGAGGTGTGAAGTAACCATGCAAATCACTTGGTACCCTTAATAAATTACCCCTCAATCGATGTGCCGGTTAACCACACACGCTCCATCGATACTATGATAAATATTAAGTCACCCTTTACCTACCTTGTTAAGTCCAAGTTAGTGTGCCGGTTAACCACACACGCTCCACTAACGACTTAGACAAAGTGCAAAGTGTAATTTCATGGATTAGCACCTTATTCACATTTTTCCTAAGTAACTAAGATTGGGTATTATTAAGAGTTTAGTTACTTAGTATTATCATTAATACTTTTAATGAAGGGAGAATTCTAGTCCTGTCAAACCCGTTCGGCTAACGACCCTCCACCAGTCAAGCAAGCGGTGGGTGAGAGTGGACACCCATTAAGTTGCCATTTTATAGGCAACAACCTTATACCCACCTTATAGACCGGCTTCGTGAATGAGGCGTACTAGCGGTAAGACTGACTTTACTCTTATACATATATATATTATTAACTTATAATGTTATAAAGTATAAGGGTTGAATTTTAACTTTTAAAATTCTAAGGGCTAACTTGGAATTAAAGTATTCATAAGTGAAAACTTTACAAATTCCAAAACTTGAGGGCAAGTTTTGAAACTATTCAAAACTAATTAATTCAATAACTTATGTGTTTAAAGTAGTTTTAATCCAAAAACTCTTCAAGTTCCATAACTTGAGGACAAGTAATGGAAGACTTTAAACTAATAAAAGAATTAACTTTTCTTTATTTTATAACTTATGGAATTAATTAAGGTTACACTTTTTTTTATTTTATTTTATTTTATTAAATGAAGAGACTCTTGGTCCTCCATAACTTGAGGACAAGTTATGGAGTCATAAAACCATTTAATTAGAACTAGACTCTTCATTTTGTAACCTTTGCCAATTTTTATGAGTTTTATGATTCTTAAATGTGACTTTTCATATAACTTGAGGACAAGTTACAAAAACACATTTTTGAATCAATTCTTAGATTAATTTGGATTAAAACCAACTATCACATAATTTTCATCATTAATCCAAATTCACTCATAAAACAAGATAACACAAAAAACTTTTGGTGATCCATAACTTATTCTTAAGTTATGTAATACTTTAAAACATTAACACCAAATTTTGTAACTCCAAAAAAACTTTGAATCAATTTTTTTTTTTAAAACCTTTTCAAATCCATAACTTATTGAGGTTTCAAAAAAATAAAACTTTTTAGATCAAACTTTTAAAACTAATAAAATAATCATATTATTTTATCTTTTATTAAATTTGACCTAATTCAACTCATAAAGCAAATTATTCAAATTTTACAAATAATTAGTTTTTCACAAGAACAAGTAATTATCTTAAAATTTGACAAACTTCATGGTTTTTTTTTTCTTTTTTTTTCAACTTTGAAAATAAAATATTTGCATCAATATAACAGAAAACAACCCGTGGCTCTGATACCACTGTTGGGTTTTGAGCATTCTAACACTTCCTAAGTGTACATGCAACCCTAAATACCTTGGATCTATGTTTTCTCTATTATACATGCAAATAAGAACTTCCAAGGTATTATCCTAATCTAGCATACAAAACAATAATGTAACAAGATAGAATACATACCTCTTGATGTAGAAAGTCTTCATGAAGCTTGAGTGCTTAGTGCCCCAAGTGTGACACCTCAAATGGAATCACAATCATCAAAACACTTAGAATGACTTGAGAGAATTCTACACTCACCAAAATCGGCTAGCCCTTTCTTGAATACTACTAGTGGCCGATTTTTCCTCAATAATAAGATGCTTATATAGTTACACAATTAGGGTAAACTCTTAATTGTCATGGCTTTCCATTTCCTTGGATCCATGGGTACAAATACACCATGGAGCATCCATGGACCATCCTATGGGTTTTAGCCCAACTTGATTATCCATGGAGCATTAGCCCACTATACAAGTATGGATGATTTACACAATCAACCCATATATTTAATTAGTCTTCTTTTGATCACTTAATTAATCCTAGATTAATTCTTGATCAATACTAATTAAATAATCTTATTATTCTTATCATTAATATACTAGAACTTATAATATATTAATAACCATAAGTGTCTTATTTCTCTCATTCAAGTGCATGATGATATGCAACCCAAATGGACCATGCCGGGTCGGGTCAAGTCTTACCAAATATAGTTATGGACTTAGACATTAATCCAACAGAAAGTTGCAGCCACTTGAGGTTCCCCAGTGGAAGTGGGAAAAGATTTCTATGGACTTTATCACCAAATTACCAAGGACCACGAGGGGTGTCAATGCAATTTGGGTGATCATCGACCGGCTGACGAAGAGTGCTCACTTCCTTGCTATTAGTGAGACCTCTTCTGCAGAGAGGTTGGTAGAGTTGTATGTGAGGGAGGTGGTATCGCAGCATGGAGTACCGATCTCGATTGTTTCAGATCGAGATGTTCGTTTCACTTCCAGGTTCTGGAAGAAGTTCCATGAGGAGTTGGGCTCGAGGCTGAATTTCAGTACTGCTTACCACCCACAGACGGACGGTCAGAGTGAGTGGGTGAATCAGACGCCCAAGGACAGGCTTCGAGCATGTGTGTTGGACTTCGGAGGAAGTTGGGACATGTATTGGTCGTTCGCTGAGTTTTTCTATAACAACAACAACCATTCAAGTATTGGTATGCCTCCCTTCGAGATCTTGTATGGGAGGAGGTGTCAGACTCCCATCTGCTGTGGAGAGGTTGGGCAGCGATTGATGGGCAGCGCTGAGATAGTGCTTCAGATGACAGAGTAGATACAACATGTCAAACAGTGGTAGTTAACAACTTAGAGTCGCCAGAAGAGTTATGCGGATAGGCGACGGTCCGAGCTCGAGTTCCAGATGGGAGACTTCGTACTCCTGTAGGTATCTCCTTGGAAAGGAGTGATCCGATTCCGGAAAAGGGGCAATATGGGACCCCGTTACATTGGTCCTTTCAGGATGACCGCTAGGGTGGGCAGGGTAGCATACCGCTTGGAGCTGCCTGCGGAGTTGAGCCAGATACAAGATACCTTCCACGTGTCTTAGTTGAGGAAGTGTATTGCCGATGAGACGGCAGTGGTACCGATGGAGCATATTCAGGTGGATGTGATCTTGAATTACGTTGAGATACCAATTGCAATAGTGGATTGGAAGATCAATGTTATGAGGAATAAGGAAGTGCTCCTGGTTCAGGTCCAGTGGCAGCATCGGAGAGGGTCCGAGCTGACTTGGGAGTCGGAGTTGGAAATGCGGGAGCAGCATCCGGAGTTTTTTGTGGCATGAGACTTGGAGGGAGAAGTATGGTTCTAGTGGGGGAGAATTTTAACATTCTAAAATTCTGGTGCATCTCTTAAACCCTTCTTCTTTATTAAGTTGTCAAGTTTAACCCTAAAGGAAAAAAGTCTGGTAGCTGAGTACGTTGGGCGTACTGAAGAGTATGTTGCGCGTACTCAAGTGCTTACATTGGACGCGGACTCGCCTAGGTACACTGGGCGTACCCAGGGTTACGCTAGGCGTAGCTAGCCCAGATGCAAACCCTAATTGTGGCTTGTGGACTATAAAAGGAATGATATGGTCCTGTCCCCAGCCAGCATTCCACAGAGAGAAAACTTAGAGGAGCAATATTATTGTTCTAAAGCTAGTATGTGAGTGTTCTTGAGCTAGAAAGTGCCTTTCTGTCTTAGTGAAGAAGAAGAGGAGGTTGTTGTGGAGCCTAGAAGTTGGAGTACAAGCTTGGATCTGAGTTCTACAAGGGAGGAGCTTCACTTGGAGGTAAAAAGCTCAAAGCTTTCCTTGTCATTTTTTATTTGTGCTCCGTGGACCAATTTTTAGGGTTTTTGGTCCCAAGGTGGAGACTTTATGAGCAAATGGTCTCATTAAGCTTAGATCTAGCATATTTCAGGGTAATATGAGTTGTTGGTTCATAAAAATCCAATCTTGGACGTGAATAGTAAATCATGCATGAGATAAAGGCTTTATGAGGAAAGAGGAAAGGTGTTTAGAGTGATTAGTGACCTTTATAGCCATGCAAATGCTTAAAGGTTTCGACTTTATGGATTAAGTGGCCTTAGAATAGTGAAATCTGTAATTTGAGCTCATGTCTTAACCGTTTAAGACCAAAAACCAAAAAGAGTTGAAACTGAGACTTACGATGGGTGTAACTCTCAGAACGCGCAGCGTAAGGGGTTGAGACCCCGATTCTGGATCGCCGGCGTACGCCCCGCGTACAGAGATGGTACGCGTCGCGTACTGCCCTCTGTTGACTTTCGTTGATTTTTAGGGTTTTAGTCAACATTTAGACTTTTGATTAAGGGAGGGGTAAAATGGTCATTTACCCTTTTGTGAGATGATAGGAAGGGTTTAATCTAGCTTTTGAGAGCCGTTGTTTATTTAAGGAATTTGTTTATGTGGTTAGGCAGAGGCTAGATCAATATTTCGAGAGCGAGGTTATCTGAGTTACTCGAGGTGAGTCTTTTCACTATATATTACCTAGAGTGCTATCTATGTGCAGACTAGAGGGTCTTATGTGTATGAGTATGCTTGAGATTTTGTATTGTGATATATGTATGCTATGTGTTGTATAGATCAGACCGAAGGGACCAACGATATAGACAGGACCGGAGGGTCCAACGATATATACCGGATCGGAGGGTCCAACGATATATACCGGATCGGAGGGTCCAACGATATATACCGGACCGGAGGGTCCAACGATATCGACCGGACCGGAGGGTCCAACGAGTTACGGGATTGGAGGGTCCCACTGAAACACATCGACTGGAAGGTCGTACCGAGATATATCCTCGACTGGCGTATGTGTTGTATGTGGTATTTTGAGGAACTCACTCTGCATTTATGCTTACCATGTTATGTGATATCTGTTTCAGGTACCAGCGAGGATCACGGGAAGGCGTCGGCATGAGACATAGACACTGAGGGATTTTATGTATTGAGATCATGGGATTTGTTTTATTCAGATAATATGTTAAACATTGGATTTTGGGATTTCTTTATGAATGAATTATGTGCTTAAAATGAAAAATTGTTTTGAAAATTTACGTTGTTACAGTTTTTGAGGGTTTTTCCAATTTTTGTTGTGTAACACGAACTGATGGGTTAATTAGTTATTATTCTGACCGATTATCACAACCCTATAGTCGATTGCTGTTAAATTTCTTGAATTTTGTCTTCAATTTGATATATTTTGAATTTTTTGGAAAAATCTTGGGTATGGTTTGAGTCAAGATTTCCATTATGTTTTAAACCAAATAGATGATGTAATAAGCCTATAGAAGTACTGAATATCGAACCCTAATGCTTCTTAGGTTGATTTTTGGATGCAATCCGGCCCAAAGAGCGATCTTTCACCGACGTTTTCTTGGCACATGCGGTGCATCTTCAAATGCATGCCGGGTGTCTTAAAAGGAGCGAAAGGGTCAGAAATCCCCAAATTTTCCATTTTTAAGTTTTATTCTAGTTAAACTAATGTTCTTGGTTAATATTTCCCAGGTTCCATGATGCACAGGAGATAAGGGGCTGGTACGTTCCCCCGTAATTGGCCAACACATTTGTTTCTATTGTTCCCTGCCACTCTTCCTGATCGAGAGTCTTATATTATGAATGGTTCACAGTTGCTAACGAAGGAGATCAGCATTATGCAGTCTTTGGATTGGCTCTTTGTAGTTGACTTGGGTTTGGCGGCGCTATTGGAGCCATTTCTTACACGATCATTTCACAATGAGGGCGGGTCACGTGACTTACATCAGTCACGCATAGCGCCACATGTTGGGGTTCTGGGAGATCTTTATAGAGTTTCATCTACTATTCGGTTCAACCAGTAGACCCAGATTTGGTCAGATGGCTCTTGTTTTTCATGATGGGTGGAGTTGCCCGTTCTTGCAGTTTCATAGATGTTGGGCAACTATTAGGAATATATCATGTCGAGGATGCTGATCATCCTTTTCTGGAGTCCTATTTGGACAGTTTTGTTCTCTCGAAGCCAGGGGAATAACACCATTTGGGTGTTTGGGATCTAACTAGCAGGGAGTATGTATCGAGGTCATCGAAGGACAGTAGTTTCATATCTCATTTGGATGTTGAGCATCCTTGTCTAGAGTCCTATTTGGATGTCTGGGCTCTAGCTAGCTAGCTAGAATGTCACACCCCCGAACCAGACGGCGGAAACGTCCGGGGGCTGTCGTGACTCAATTGAATACCATAACATTGAATATATATGAAACGTAACAACATTCGTCCCCATGCATTAATATAATACAACCAATAGTGTTTACATGAAGTACATTGTTTAAACATTACATTCCCAAAAATAAATTGTTCAGTTCGTTAATAAATAAACTGCAAGCCATCACTGAGTACGATTTCCTTCGACTCACTGGTTCCCTGAGAATACAAGTATTTTGAAAAATGTCAACATGTGAAATGTTGGTGAGTTCATAAGCGGTATTTGAAGAAAAACAATGTTCGTATCGTTTGAAAAGCACAAGAAAATCCGATATTTTCTGGAAAGAGTAGCTTTTGAAAACGTTTGTGAAGATCCATAGGTATGCTTGTTTGTTTCTATGCTTGTAAAAATTGTTCATTTGAGTTGTGTACATTCGAATCCGTATGTAATGAAAAACCCTAGGAAAACCCGATGTTTTCCTAATTCTTTGAATTCCATGAAGTTACATTGAAACCATTGCATAGCGTATAGTGTCAGTCCCAGGCGACGTTGGATTATTTTTTAGCATGATTAATTGCTACAAACACGCATTACACAAACGACCAGTTTATAGCTATACTAACGATCCCGTAGGCGTCGTCCGTACTAATCACGTTATCCAACCACCCTGACTACGTGTAGTCCCACATCCGAAGAGAAAGAGGACACGAAGACCTCGATGACTCCATTAACCGGTTGGGGATAAAAAAATGTACGAGGGGTCCCAGACCCGCCTCGCATAAAAAGGTAGACTCTACTAGCAATACCAACGGACCCTTGGGGACCAGTAGTATACAAGCCATTGAAAGTCCATTTACGTTGTGTCAGATCGGTAAAACCCAACACTTCGTAAGATAGAGGTCTTCGGGCCTTAAGATCAGGTCATTGGGCTAGCTAGGCCCAACAAACAAGATTTTACACTTTTGGGGCCCAAAGATGGTGCGTAGACGTCTGTGCACACTCGCATGTATATTGAATTCCCAAACGTTACTTGTATGAATCGTAGTGTCGTAGTGTCATAGTGTCGTCGTGTTAGTACTTTCGGATTTTTATTGGTTCGAGACCGAACCAATTCGTTTAACGACTTTTGGGTATTGTAATATATTGTGTTTCGTCGATAGTCGCGGTACCATTTTTTGATCAAATTGCATGTATTGAATTAGCCTTGAAAGTTTTCTGTTTTCAGCCCCTCATTGTTGGTAAATTTACTTTTTCAACCCTTTAATTAAATACTTTCCGGTTTGGTCCTTAAATCAATTTTATTGACATTTTAACACCAAAAATTATTGAAATTGATATTTTTCAGCATATTTTTCAATGAAAACAGTTTAAGTCCCTGAAATTTCAGTTTTCTCGGTTATAACCCTTCTTTTTCGCAATTTTGACAATTTTGGCCCAAATTGTAAAATTTTTGCAACTTTGGTCCTTTTTAAATTTAAAAAGCATTTTAAACTTTTGAAAAGGACTTGGAACACTTATAGTCCACTTTTTTTGCAGAAAAACACAGTTTTGGCCCTCCAAAACAGAAAATTTCGCATAATGGGCCTTATTGGGCCGAAAATGTCATTTTTAGCCCATTAAGCTTGAAACTTATGTTTTTAATCCTCCAAATGAGTATATTTCCAGAAATTGTTTTAATGAAACTGTTTTAACACACCTCATCCATCAGAATTCGTGGTATGTCAATTTGGGCCCTTAATTTTGTATTTTTCACATTTTAGGTGCAAAAATTTGTGTTTTTAGCCTAAAGAAATTGTTACTAAACCATTTAGCCATTTTTCTAGAAATACTTTGTATGTAGAAATATATTTGATGCTAAAATCATTTAACATAGGGTATATCTCAGTTTTGAGGGGTTTCATGGCTAGATCCAACATTATAACACACAAAAGCATACATATAAGCATGGAAATCATACAAGGCATACAAAACACATATAGATCTACACTTTCACTTGTATTCCCCCCCCCCCCCCCCCCACAAAACTCATAAAAACAGAAAATAGGGGGTATGAAGCTCACCTTGGTGTGTGATTTCGGTTTTTGAAGAAAATATGGAAGAAAACATGGTGATTTTTGGCCTTAGCACTCTTTCCTTGAAGATCTCGAGTTTGGTATGCGTCTAAGATGTAAGATCACGATTTTTGCATGGATTAGGAAAATATTTTGATGTCAAAAAGAATCTAAGTCATAGATCCAAACATAATCTTACCTTAGATGAAGAATTTGTGGGAATTTCCTCTTGAATGCTCCCTAAATTTCGTGATCTTTAAGTGGAGAGGGAGGAGTGTTCTTGAGAGAGTTTGAGAGATTTTTTTTTGAGTGTGTGTGTGTTTGAAGTGGCCGAGAGTGAGAGAGAGAGGAAGAAGAGATGACCTTTGAAGTGATATGCATGGAGATATGGACTAAATTGCATGGATATCCAAGAGACAATAACGAGGTGGCAAACCAAAGTCAACTCTCTTCCTTTTCTTGGGTTTGGGCCTTGGGGCGAGATTTTGGGAGGGAAAGGAAAAAAAATTGGGCCTTTGCCCCTAAGCCCAATATTAGAGTTAATCTTGGGTATGTTTTAAGTCTAAAGGAATGTGGTAGGATTTTTATATTTTCATTGGACTAGTTTAGGTTATTCATGTATCAAGGCTTTTAATTCATTTCATTCTAGGTCCAACATGACCTAAAATGTTGAAATAAATTAGTGTGGGTCCAATTAGAGCCCAATTAGGGTTCTAAGCCCATGATAGTCTAATTGAAAGCTTATTGGTCCATTTGGATCCAATAAGGGAGTCCTAGTCCAAAATGGACTTAAACAAGGACTTCTAGGGTCTCCAATTGTTTGATGACTATTTGTAATACTTATATGATGTATTTGATTGAAGTTTTTGATGTTATAATAGTAGGTGTCAATCATGTTCTTAAGTTTTTGATTCACATTAGCTTGAATGTATAGGTTACATGACACAAGATTTCCGGTTGTGACATCATCCCCCCGTTAGAGGGAATTTCGTCCCGAAATTCTGTTTGAAAGCTAGATTTGAGAATGCTAGAATAGGTGAGGGTACTTCTGCTTCATTTGATCTTCGCGTTCCCAAGTGAATTCTGGCCCACGCTTTGCGTTCCACCGTACCTTCACAATCGGGATACGACTCTGCTTAGTGCGCTTCACCTCCTGTCTATGATTTCAATTGGTTCTTCGACGAACAGGAGATTCTCATTGATTTCGATTTCTTCAAGAGGAATGACAAGGGTTTCATCTGATAGGCACTTCTTCAGATTAGAGACATGAAACACGGGGTGTAGACCGTTTAGCTCCGCGGGTAGTTGTAGTCTGTATGCTACTTGGGCTACTCGGGAGACGATTTCGAAAGGTCCAATGTATCGTGGGTTCAGTTTTCCCCGTTTTTCCGAAACGTATAACCCCTTTCCAGGGTGAGACTTTCAACAGTACCCGATCACTGACCTGGAATTCTAAGGGCTTTCGTCGTTTGTCGGCGTAGCTCTTTTGTCGGTCACGCGATGCTTGTAATCGAGCTCTGATCTGGACAATCTTTTCTGTGGTTTTCGCGAATGATCTCCGGTCCCGTTAGTGTCCTGTCCGACGCATGCGTTCTTGCTAGCTGGGTGTCACCTACTTCAGCCCAACATAACGGTGATCTACATTTACGCCCGTACAGTGCTTCGAAAGGAGCCACCTTGATGCTCGAATGGTAACTATTGTTATATGAGAACTCGATCAATGGTAGGTGGGTATCCCAAGACTTTCCAAAGTCTATCACACATGCATGAAGCATGTCTTCAAGCGTTTGAATGGTTCGTTCACTTTGACCGTCCGTTTGTGGGTGATATGCGGTGCTCATATCGAGATGAGTCCCCATTGCCTTGTGGAGTGATTGCCAAATGTGCGATGTGAACCTACTGTCCCTATCCGAGATGAAAGATTTTGGCACTCCATGGAGTCTTACGATTTCTCGTAGGTACAAACGCGTCAGTCTCTCCATCTTGTAGGATTCTTTGATTGGCAGGAAATGGGCAGATTTCATCAGTCGGTCGATTATTACCCTTATGGTGTGTAGTCCGTCCGGCGTCTTGGGCAGCTTGGTCACGAAATCCATAGAAATCCCCTCCCATTTCCACTCAGGGATTGCTGGTTGCTGTAACAATCCGGAAGGTTTCTGGTACTCCACCTTTACTTTAGCGCACGTAAGGCACTTACTAACATAGGTCGCGATTTCCGCCTTCATGTTAGGCCACCAATAGTGTTGTTTAATGTCCAAATACATCTTGTCCGAACCAGGATGAATGGAGTATCGTGTCTTGTGGGCTTCCTTCATAACGGTCTCCCTAAATCCTCCAATTTTTGGGACCCAAATACGGTTCGTGAAGTAGTATACCCCATTCTCTCTTGTTTGTAGGTTCTTTTCCATCCCGCGCAATGCCTCGCTAGTTCTGTTTTCCGCTTTCATAGCCTTTGACTGGAATGATGCAATTTGAGTGGCCAGATGAGATTGAATGGTTATCGAGTGTGTTTTCGTATGGCGATTAGAGTACTCCTTCCGACTTAATGCATTAGCTACCACGTTGGCCTTGCCTGGATGGTACTTGATCTCGCACTCGTAGTCGTTTAGTAATTCCACCCATCTTCGTTGTCTCATGTTCAGCTCCTTCTGATTCAGGATGTGCTGGAGGCTCTTATGGTCCGTGAAAATGGTGCACTTTGTACCGTACAGGTAGTGCCTCCAAATTTTCAGAGCGAAGACCACGGCTCCCAGTTCTAGGTCATGGGTCGTGTAATTTACTTCGTGCGTCTTTAGCTGGCGGGACGCATATGCTATCACTCTTCCACGTTGCATGAGAACGCAACCTAAGCCCTGATTCGACGCGTCACAGTAGACCACAAAATCTTCCGTTCCTTCAGGTAGAGATAGTACAGGAGCACTACAGATAGCTTGCTTCAAAGTTCGAAACGCAATTTCTTGTCGGTCTGTCCATTTGAATGGCACGCCCTTTTGCGTAAGCAAGGTAAGCGGCTTGGCGATCTTAGAGAAGTTTTGGATGAATCTCCTATAGTAGCCTGCTAGGCCTAAGAACTGACGAATTTCTGTGGGCGTAGTCGGAGTTGCCCATCCTTCCACGGCTTTGACCTTAGAGCGATCCACATGAATTCCGTCTTGACTGACTACGTGGCCTAGAAAATTCACGCTCCGGAGCCAGAACTCACACTTAGAGAGTTTGGCGTAAAGCTTTTCCGATCGCAGAGTCTCTAGGACTTGTCGGACCATGCTCCTCTTTGCTTCGAGAATAGACGAGGATATCATCGATAAACACAATAACGAAGTTGTCAAGGAACGGTCGACAGATTCGATTCATTAGGTCCATGAATGCGGCAGGTGCATTTGTTAGACCGAAGGGCATTACGACGAATTCATAATGTCCGTAGCGGGTTCGGAAAGCGGTTTTAGGAATATCCTCTTCTCGGACTTTGAGTTGGTGGTATCCGGACCGTAGATCTATTTTAGAAAAATAGCTAGCTCCTTGGAGCTGGTCGAATAGATCATCGATTCGTGGGAGTGGGTAGCGGTTTTTAACAGTGAGTTTATTTAACTCTCTGTAATCGATGCACATTCTGAAAGATCCGTCCTTCTTTTTGACAAAGAGCACCGGAGCTCCCCATGGCGAGTAGCTAGGTCGGATAAATCCCTTGTCCAGAAGCTCACTGAGTTGGCTGGACAATTCCTGCATTTCAGCAGGAGCCAACCGATATAGTGATTTAGCGAGAGGAGTTGCTCCTGGAACGAGGTCGATTCGGAACTCAACCTGTCTCTCTGGGGGTACTCCTGGAAGATCTTCAGGAAACACGTCCGGAAATTCACACGCTACCGAAATATCTTGGATGTTAGTTTCTTCTTTGGTCTTGTCCACTATGTGAGCCAAGAACGCCAAATTGTTCTTTCACAGATGTTTTTGTGCTTTGATGCACGAGATGAGACGAAGATTCGTACTGGGTTTGTCTTCGTAAATTACTAGGGTTTCGTGATTTGGGAGACGAAGGTGAACAACCTTCTCGTGGCACATAATGTCAGCATGGTGGGGGCTTAACCAATCCATGCCGATAATCACATCGAAACTCCTAATTGATACTGGCATTAGGTCTATTCGAAAAACGTGTTGGTTGAGGGTTAGGGTACATCCGATATAGATTTCCCTAGTGGATTCGGTTTTCCCATTGGCCATTTCCACCGTATAGGTTTCATTTAGCTTCTGGGGTTGTTGTTTTAATAAATGTTTAAACTTCTCGCTTACGAAACTTCGCTCCGCTCCGGTATCAAATAAGATGCATGCATAAGTGTGGTTTAGGAGGAACGTACCGGTCACAACTGCGGGGTCCTGAACTGCATCACTCTGACCCATAGTCAGCATTCTTCCTGCTCCTCTGTTTCCTGAGTTGTTGTTAAGGAAATCTCGACGGAAGTGCCCCGTCCTTCCACATCCGAAGCAGGTGTGGCTAGGCCCTGCATTGTTGCCGCCGGCATTGGTGTTGTTGTTATTGTGGTGGTTGTTGTTGTTGTGGTTGTTTCCCTGATTTTGATTCTGGGGAGGATAAGTCCTGCTGAACCTTGCAGTGTGTCCCCTTCGGTTGCAACTGGTGCAATGGAACTCCTTACATTCTCCATGGTGATGGAAACCGCACTTGTTGCACTTGGGAAAATTACTGGAATAGGGTCTTGAAGCATTTGAAGCAGCTGAGGCTAGAGCATGTGGTGTGGCTGGAACCGGTGCAGTGACAACGTTAACTGCGACTGTCTGCTGCTTTTTAGAGGCCTCGGGGCCCTGACGCCCCTTCCTCTTGTGGTTCTTCCCTTTCCTGCCATCACCCTCCTTTTTCTTCTCAGTCTCTACTGGCTTCTCGCCCTTTTTGTTGTTATGATCATATAACCTCTTTGCCAATCTCTTCGCACTGTCAAACGTTTCAGGGTTCGCAGCTATCACATTCCCTTGAATGGGGGATGTCAGTCCCCAGATGAATCGTTCAACCTTCTTTCCTTCTGATGTGATCATACCCGGGCACAACAGAGATAGTTCGCTAAATCTCGATATGTAGGCATCGATGTTCGCATTCTGCACAGTGAGGTTCCATAGTTCCTGCTCCATCTTTTGTATTTCGCCTCGGGGGCAGTACTCGGCCATTAACATTTCTTTCATTTCTGCCCAGGGGATAGAGTTGGCGACAGGGAGCGTCATAGCTTCCACGTGTCCGTTCCACCAAGTGAGTGCTTGGTCCACAAAAGTACAGGCCGCGAACTTCACCTTCATCTGCTCGGGGCAATCGCATATCTCGTATACCGACTCTACCTTCTCGATCCATCGCTTCAGAGTGATCATCCCTCCAGTGCCGTTGAAAGTCCGTGGTTTAGCGTTTGCGAAGTCCTTGTAGGTGCACGTTTTAGTGGGTCCTTGATTCGTCCCGTTGTTCAAACTTCCGGATCCTTGCCCGTTGCCTCCTCCGTTATTCCCTCGGTGAAGTTGTGCCATAGCTGCTGTGACCGCAGCAGACACGGCTACCTGGAAAGCAGTGGAGTCAACCTCGGGTGGAGTTGGTCCAGGTTTTCCGCGAGTAGGTCGGCGAGGCATCTTCTTGTCACGAATCGGAAAGATGTTGAGTGTACGTGGTTTCCGTGAGGTTGTGGTCCTACTGACTAGGTGTATGGCATGAACTTAAGTACTTCTATCATTTAGCATACTATCGTAGAATCTCAACACATAGCAAAACACGTAAAAGTTCACTAATATTATCCTATGCCTCTTCCACTATTGCAGACTAAACCGACGTTCTCTTTTTGGTGATAAAGGGGTATAGTTTTAGGTTCCCTAGCTATCCCGATCTCATCAAGACGTGTGTTAGTTTTACTTTGGAGAGAATGTAGTTGATCAGGCTACATCCACTCCTTGGTATCAGTAAGAACAGTCCCGAATTAACCGAGATACTAGCATTATTGTGTTTGATTCGGCGTTAGGTTCTTATTCCTAATGCAAGCAAGCGTGTTTTATTTACTTGTTTTGTTCAGAGTTATGTTAGTCCCTCTTTTTGGTTTATAGTTGCATATCAATGTGTGGCTCGACATGCTAGTTCACTATAAACAAAGCTCTGATACCAACCTGTCACACCCCCGAACCAGACGGCGGAAACGTCCGGGGGCTGTCGTGACTCAATTGAATACCATAACATTGAATATATATGAAACGTAACAACATTCGTCCCCATGCATTAATATAATACAACCAGTAGTGTTTACATGAAGTACATTGTTTAAACATTACATTCCCAAAAATAAATTGTTCAGTTCGTTAATAAATAAACTGCAAGCCATCACTGAGTACGATTTCCTTCGACTCACTGGTTCCCTGAGAATACAAGTATTTTGAAAAACGTCAACATGTGAAATGTTGGTGAGTTCATAAGCGGTATTTGAAGAAAAACAATGTTCGTATCGTTTGAAAACCACCAGAAAATCCGATATTTTCTGAAAAGAGAAGCTTTTGAAAACGTTTGTGAAGATCCATAGGTATGCTTGTTTGTTTCTATGCTTGTAAAAAATGTTCATTTGAGTTGTGTACATTCGAATCCGTATGTAATGAAAAACCCTAGGAAAACCCGATGTTTTCCTAATTCTTTGAATTCCATGAAGTTACATTGAAACCATTGCATAGCGTATAGTGTCAGTCCCAGGCGACGTTGGATTATTTTTTAGCATGATTAATTGCTACAAACACGCATTACACAAACGACCAGTTTATAGCTATACTAACGATCCCGTAGGCGTCGTCCGTACTAATCACGTTATCCAACCGCGCTGACTACGTGTAGTCCCACATCCGAAGAGAAAGAGGACACGAAGACCTCGATGACTCCATTAACCGGTTGGGGATAAAAAAATGTACGAGGGGTCCCAGACCCGCCTCGCATAAAAAGGTAGACTCTACTAGCAATACCAACGGACCCTTGGGGACCAGTAGTATACAAGCTATTGAAAGTCCATTTACGTTGTGTCAGATCGGTAAAACCCAACACTTCGTAAGATAGAGGTCTTCGGGCCTTAAGATCAGGTCATTGGGCTAGCTAGGCCCAACAAACAAGATTTTACACTTTTGGGGCCCAAAGATTGTGCGTAGACGTCTGTGCACACTCGCATGTATATTGAATTCCCAAACGTTACTTGTATGAATCGTAGTGTCGTAGTGTCATAGTGTCGTCCTTTTAGTACTTTCGGATTTTTATTGGTTCGAGACCGAACCAATTCGTTTAACAACGACTTTTGGGTATTGTAATGTATTGTGTTTCGTCGATAGTCGTGGTACCATTGTTTGATCAAATTGCATGTATTGAATTAGCCTTGAAAGTTTTCTGTTTTCAGCCCCTCATTGTTGGTAAAATTTACTTTTTCAACCCTTTAATTAAAATACTTTCCGGTTTGGTCCTTAAATCAATTTTATTGACATTTTAACACCAAAAATTATTGAAATTGATATTTTTCAGCATATTTTTCAATGAAAACAGTTTAAGTCCCTGAAATTTCAGTTTTCTCGGTTATAACCCTTCTTTTTCGCAATTTTGACAATTTTGGCCCAAATTGTAAAATTTTTGCAACTTTGGTCCTTTTTAAATTTAAAAAGCATTTTAAACTTTTGAAAAGGACTTGGATCACTTATAGTCCACTGTTTTGCAGAAAAACACAGTTTTGGCCCTCTAAAACAGAAAATTTCGCATAATGGGCCTTATTGGGCTGAAAATGTCATTTTTAGCCCATTAAGCCTGAAACTTATGTTTTTAATCCTCCAAATGAGTATATTTCCAGAAATTGTTTTATTGAAACTGTTTTAACACACCTCATCCATCAGAATTCGTGGTATGTCAATTTGGGCCCTTAATTTTGTATTTTTCACATTTTAGGTCCAAAAATTTGTGTTTTTAGCCCAAAGAAATTGTTACTAAACCATTTAGCCATTTTTCTAGAAATACTTTTTATGTAGAAATATATTTGATGCTAAAATCATTTAACATAGGGTATATCTCGGTTTTGAGGGGTTTCATGGCTAGATCCAACATTATAACACACAAAAGCATACATATAAGCATGGAAATCATACAAGGCATACAAAACAAATATAGATCTACACTTTCACTTGTATTCCCCCCCCCCCCCACAAAACTCATAAAAAAAGAAAATAGGGGGTATGAAGCTCACCTTGGTGTGTGATTTCGGTTTTTGAAGAAAATATGGAAGAAAACATGGTGATTTTTGGCCTTAGCACTCTTTCCTTGAAGATCTCGAGTTTGGTATGCTTCTAAGATGTAAGATCACGATTTTTGCATGGATTAGGAAAAGATTTTTTATGTCAAAAAGAATCTAAGTCATAGATCCAAATATAATCTTACCTTAGATGAAGAATTTGTGGGAATTTCCTCTTGAATGCTCCTTAAATTTCGTGATCTTTAAGTGGAGAGGGAGGAGTGTTCTTGAGAGAGTTTGAGAGATTTTTTTTGAGTGTGTGTGTGTTTGAAGTGGCCGAGAGTGAGAGAGAGAGGAAGAAGAGATGACCTTTGAAGTGATATGCATGGAGATATGGACTAAATTGCATGGATATCCAAGAGACAATAATGAGGTGGCAAACCAAAGTCAACTCTCTTCCTTTTCTTGGGTTTGGGCCTTGGGCCGAGATTTTGGGAGGGAAAGGAAAAAAAATTGGGCCTTTGCCCCTAAGCCCAATATTAGAGTTAATCTTGGGTATGTTTTAAGTCTAAAGGAATGTGGTAGGATTTTTATATTTTCATTGGACTAGTTTAGGTTATTCATGTATCAAGGCTTTTAATTCATTTCATTCTAGGTCCAACATGACCTAAAATGTTGAAATAAATTAGTGTGGGTCCAATTAGAGCCCAATTAGGGTTCTAAGCCCATGATAGTCTAATTGAAAGGTTATTTGTCCATTTGGATCCAATAAGGGAGTCCTAGTCCAAAATGGACTTAAACAAGGACTTCTAGGGTCTCCAATTGTTTGATGACTATTTGTAATACTTATATGATGTATTTGATTGAAGTTTTTGATGTTATAATAGTAGGTGTCAATCATGTTCTTAAGTTTTTGATTCACATTAGCTTGAATGTATAGGTTACATGACACAAGATTTCCGGTTGTGACATAGAAACTATATTGTATGGGTGTAGATGCCAACTTTTTGTAGACTAATTTATGATGTATATATGTGGATTTCTTTTGGTATTATACATATATTTCTATGTTGGTTGGTTTGTCATTATATTTGTTTTATGCCTTCTGAATTGCTGAACCTTTTAATCTACTAATTACCGTATTTAGGTTTAGTAGTGCATTAGATCCATCCAAAATAAAACATAGCTGATAAATTCTATGTATGGTCTTGGCTTGTCTAATGTAATATTAAACTTATTTAGGGTATTTAATAAAAAATCTTGATTCCATGGAAACTATAATGTGTACTTTATTAATTTTCGGTCCTGTACTTCAAGACTATCAAATAAGGATCATCCAGGCGCAAAGTACCAGATCGCAGGACTATTTTAACATATAGTCATTCTAAAAAATCGAGCAACCCAAGAGATACTTCAAACTGGTCACCTCTCCTGTAAGTAATCTATAATAATACTTTTAGTTATAGATATGAGGACATATCTTTATAGAGTATATGTCCCTAGGTTAAGCTCTGATACCAATCTGTCGCACCCTCGCCCTAGTGGTGGAAACACAAAGCGGTGCGACATTTAGGGATGTTGACTCATGGATGAGGCTTTCATATTGAGTTTTATCTTAACCACCATCTTCTTCGGGAGTCTGTGAGTCGTCCATAATCTTTGGCTGAAAGGTCTTTTGTCTCTATTAATGACCTAGGAATACATGTGGAATTTGAAAGGTTAACATAATGTTGGTGACTTCACAGGTTCGATATGTATGAAAACACTTTGTTGAATCTTGTTAAGTCAGCTCTCGTAGTTTTAACCTATGTCAGCATATTAACGTATGTATTAGTATTTTGGTAATCGGATTAAAATAGTTTAGTGACAAGATCTGATCCTAATTTTCTAGATAAAAGATGCATTGTATGTATAATCCATTATTTTTGTTCTGGTAATATTCGCCTAATATTTATTTTATCATATTGTAAGTACTACTTCTCAAGGAAATCCCCAAGAATAATAGAAGGTAGTTTAATCAGTGTAATCTGAACTCGTTTCCTCGTGTTTGAGTATACTATCACTACATGATTTATTAGTAGTATATGATAGTTTTAGTTTAAGAATGTTATGATGAGTTCCTATAATCGAGTTATGAATGTTGATCACGAAAACCATGACACTTTATCAAACTTCGCAAATTTGTTTAAAAAGTTATGCATGTTTCGACTTGTCGTAACTTTGTAGCTAGGAACCATAGGTGTGAGTTTCAATCCCATATAGGTCTATACATATCTCTCCCACTCACTTAAGATTTAATTATTTTAGGACAACAGTTAGCTGAAAGTCTATCAACGTGTTGATGAATTGTGTCTCATCTAACTCTTGTTATGGGGGCCTCCCCTGGCCGGTCGTGTTGTTATTTGTATTGTACTTATACGGGTTAAATTATTATATATATCATTTATCTGATATCTACATAGAATTAGTGTCTTTTCCGTAGCGGAGTATTTGGGTAAAGTAACACTAGGTACTAATCTTATCTAAAGGGTGGCTATAATAATGAGTTTCAACATTTCCTGGCAACTGGCCAACATGATGACTAAGAATGATCTTATCAATCATTTGTTGGATAAGGTGTCTAAGTCCATAACTTATTTGGTATATACTTGACCCGACCCGGCATGGTCCATTTGGGTTGCATTTCACCCGAACAATTTGTGGATAATTTTAAGAGAGTTATACACATATGTTTATTAATATATTATAAGTTATAATATATTAATATGAGGTTATGTTATTTAATTAGTCTTAGTCTTAAATTAATTATGAATTAATTTAGAGATTAAAAGGAAGATTAATTAGATTATGGGCTATTGGTTTTATATGGTGTGGGCTAACACTCATTTGTTAATGGGCTAGGCTTGGATGGAAGTCCATGGATGATCCATGGAGCTTTTAACCCATGGATCCTTGGAAAAGGAAAGGTCATGGGTTATTAGGGTTTCACCCTAACCATGTACACTATATAAGCATGCTTATGGTGCATGAAATGAAACTAGTGAACTAGTGTGTGTGCTTGTGTGTGGCCGAATATTAGTGTGTGTATACACTCTCTCAAGTTTTCCAAGTGTTTGTGGTGATTTGTGATTCCATTTGAGGCATTCACACTATTGGTGCTTGGCCCTCAAACTCCTTAAGAATCAAACTCATCAAAAAGGTATGTAATCTCTTCTAACTCTTTTATGTTGAAATGTTCCCCATGCCATGTTAGATAGGTTATGAACCTTGGAAAATTATTATTTTGCATGTATTTAGACAAACATAGATCCAAGGTTTATTAGGGTTGCATGCACACTTAGGAAGTGTTAGATTGCTCAAAACCCAACAGTGGTATCATAGACTAGGCTTGCTTGTTTGATACTTGATGCAAAATAGTTGAAAAAGTCGAAAAACTTGCTGTCTGCCTGATGAACTCGCCGAGTCCATGGGGGGACTCGCCGAGTTCATGTGTATCTTCAACCTACTCGCTGAGTAGGTTCATGCACTCGACGAGTAGGAGCCACAGAGTGCAGATTTTCGACTTTTGCTGCTGGAAATGGACTAGAAAGATTACCCTAAACTGTTTTGGTGTTTTAAAACTTGTTTTAGTTGGTGTAATGGTTGTTCTAATCCATTTACAATAGCATATATCAAAATTCCATGTTTTTATGTGTTCATATAATTCTTGAAATTTTGATGATCATGTTCATGTTCTTATGAATTTAGAAGATGATAGGAATTATTTGCTGAATTCTTTAGAATTAATTCTTGAACATTTATGTGTTTTAATGGAGTCCATAATTTTTCCTCAAGTTATGGATATCCAAAGGTCACTTTCTTTAACACACACATTTAAACACATAAGTTACATGAAAATGAAGAGTCTTCATTTTTATGAACCTTTAATTCATAAGTTATGAAATGAAAAGCTTTGGATTGTTACAAAACTTGTCCTCAAGTTTTGGAATTTGTAAAGTTTCACACACTTTAATAAACTTTAATTCCAACCCTTAGAGTTTTAATAGTTAAAATTCAACCCTTATACTATTTATAACATTAATGGTTAATTATTATATATATATATATATATATATATATATATATATATATATATGTATAAGAATAAGTCGTTCTACCGTTAGTAGGCCTCATTCATGAAGCCGGTCTATAAGGTGGGTATAAGGTTGTTTCCTATAAAATGCCGACTTAATGGGTGTCCACTCTCACCCACCGCTTGCTTGACTGGTGGAGGGTCGTTAGCCGAACGGGTAGGACAATGACTTTAAATCCTCATTAAAAGTATAATGATTATTATAAAGTAACTAAACCTTTTTAATTCCCAATCTTAGTTATTTTAGGAAAAATATGAACATGCTGCTAGTCCATGGAATTCACACTTTGTACCTTACCAAGTCGTTGGTGGAGCGTGTGTGGTTAACCGGCCACTAACTTGGACTAGTAACGATCACGAAGGGTGACTTAATGTTTGTCATGGATCAATGGAGCATGTGTGGTTAACCAGCACATTGATTAGGTGATAATATTAAGGGTACCAAGTGAATTAGCATGGTTATTCACACCTTGTTTTGTGATCCTCGGCATCCCAGTCACAAAACTTGAAGGGCACAATTGAGATTGAAACATGCCATTGAATAGTTCAATGAATCTCAAAAGAATCTAGGGATTTCAAATCCAATTAAAACCTAATAATTCATTTTGTTTATCATGGTGGAAATTGGTGAATCGTCATTCACCTACCTTTCAAATATATTATTACTTAGATTATGGCATCCATCTTCTAAGTATAATATATTGTGATTGGGTCCTAGCCTTAATATTACATTTGGGTGTCTTATTAAGTATTCTATATATCTAATCTAAACTTGCTTTCTTCCTTCAGATGTCTTCCAACACTAATGCTTCAGGCTCTAACCCAACTGGTTCTTTCTCTCTCATGAATCTTTGTGGGAGGGTCATCTTTGATGGTTCCAACTTCATGGATTGGATTAGGAACATCAGGATGGTTACTCGTTATGAGGACAAGGAATATGTCCTCGATAAGGAGTTAAAAGAGCTTGATGAGTCTACTACTACTCCTGAGGAGATCGCTGAATTCAGGACACATGAGAGAGATGCTACTAAGGTGGCATGTATCATGATGGCCACGATGACAGTCGAACTACAATAGTCATATCAAGATTTCTACCCTTTTGAGATGCACCAAGACCTGATGGAAAGGTACCATCAGAGTGCTCGTCAGGAGCAGTATGAAATAATCTCCTCCATAATAACTACCCGCATGAAGGACGGTGATTCCGTTACAGCTCACATGCAAAAGATGCAAAGGTATGTGGACCGTTTGCTAAAGCTGAATGTGAACATCCCTGAGGAGTTGGCAATTGACATCATTTTGCACTCCTTACCTTCTTGTTAGGACCATTTTCGTATGACATATCATATGAACAAGGAGGAAGTTACCCTCAGCAAGCTTCAAAGACTCTTGAAGACCGCGGAAACCGATCTTAAGGGCAAGGCGGTTGTTACCTCTACTACTCCTACTCCAACATCTACCCCTGTTTTGGCTATCGGGAAAGGCAAAGGGAAAAAGAGGAAGCACCCTTCGAAGGGTACCAAGGGAAAGTCTCTTGAAGGCTCCTCATCGAAGACCAAGAGCGGTTCTGTCAGTCTTTCTGCCATTCCCAAGGATGCTGAATGTTTCTATTGCCATGAAAAGGCACACTGGAAGCGAAACTGCCCTAAGTACTTACAAGATCTAAAGGATGGGAAAGTGAAACCCACCCATGCAGGTATTTATACAATATTGTCTAATTACTCATCATATTCTAACTCTTGGGTGCTTGATACAGGATGTGGTATTCACATATGTTCTGATATGCAAGGCCTAAGAAGAAGTGAGGATGTGGAGCACGGGAAGATAAACTTGATCATGGGGAATAGGAAGGCTTCACCTGTTTCCAAGATTGGAGTTTATACTTTGTTGCTTAATAATGGGTTAAAATTAGATTTGAATAAATGTGTGTACTCGTCTGAAATGGCGAGAAACATTATTTCTTTTCATGCTTTGTACAAACAAGGTTTTACCTTTTCGTTTGATAATGAATGTGGTGGTATTAATGCTTTCTTTAAAAATGTGTTTTATTTTAAAGCGTTACCTTGTGATGGTGTGTATGAAACTATGTCGATTGTAGACAACTTAGGAAATAATGTGTTGTATATTGATTCTTCTACTAGCCTAGATAAAGCATCATTGTGGCATTGTCGTCTTGGACATGTAAACAAGAAACGCATAGGCCAACTCCAAAAGAGTGGAGTTTTGGAATCATTCGACCTTAAATCGGATGATAGTTGTGAATCTTGTCTACTTGGAAAAATGACAAAATCACCCTTCACTAGAACTTGTGAAAGGGGTGAGGGTTTGTTGGACCTAATACATACTGATGTATGTGGGCCATTCAAAACTGCCACAAGGGATGCTAATCGGTATTATGTGACTTTTATTGATGATTTTAGTACATATGGGTATGTCTACTTAATCAAACATAAGTCAGAAACCTTTGAAAGGTTTAAGGAATTCAAATAGGAAGTAGAAAATCAATTGGGCAGGAACATTAAGATGCTTCGATCCGATCGAGGTGGTGAGTATCTTAGTACCGAGTTCCTTGACTATCTTAAGGAGTGTGGGATTGTCTCACAATTGACTCCTCCCGGGACACCACAGCTGAATGGTGTAGCTGAGAGGCGTAATCGAACCTTGTTGGACATGGTTCGCTCTATGATGAGTCGAGTTTCGCTACCAATCTCTTTTTGGGGGTATGCCTTAGAGATTGCCGCCCATATCCTTAATCTAGTCCCTACAAAGAAGCTTACCAAAACACCTCATGAGATGTGGACTGGGAAGGTTCCCAATTTGAACCACATCAAGATTTGGGGCTGCGAGGCTTTCATGAGGCGTGAGACTCATGATAAGCTTGAACCCCGAAGTGAAAGGTGTATTTTCATCGGCTACCCACAGAAATCGTTCGGTTACCTCTTCTACAGACCCAGTGAGAATGTGGTCTTTGTAGCGAGAAGAGGGGTCTTTCGTGAGAGAGAATTTATAAGCCAAGGAGACAGTGGGAGGCAAATTGATCTTGAAGAAATTCAAGAAGCAATTGGTGAAGGAACCTCAGACACTAGCAATCAACCTGAGGAGGAAACTCATGTTGAGCAAGTTGACATGTCTGTACCTCCGAGGCGTTCCACACGGGTTAGGAACACACCTTCGTTTTGTTATGGCTTTCATATTACTACGGAAGGTGATACGTTTATCAGCGATAGTACGCTGGTAAATTTGGATGAACCTAGCAGTGTTAAGGAAGCCATGGCAGGCCCGGAGTCTGCTAAATGGAAGGAGGCTATGGACAGCGAGATACAGTCCATGTATGACAATCAAGTTTGGAACTTGGTTGACAATGTACCAGGCCGTAAAACAGTCGGGTGCAAATGGATCTTCAAGAAGAAGACCGACATGGAAGGAAAAGTGCATACTTATAAGGCTCGACTGGTTGCGAAGGGTTTTACTCAGACTCGGGGTATTGATTATGATGAAACCTTGTCGCCGGTAGCAAAGATTAAGTCTATTAGGGTTATGCTAGCCATTGCAGCATTTCATGATTATGAAATATGGAAAATGGATGTCAAAACCGCTTTCCTTAATGGAAAGTTGGCTGAGGATGTGTACATGAATCAGCCAGAGGGTTTTGTCAGTGTAGAGTACCCTAATAGAGTATGCAAGCTTGAGAAATCCATTTATGGATTAAAACAAGCATCTCGTAGCTGGAATCTTTGTTTCGATGAGAAGGTCAAAGAGTTTGGCTTCTCGAGAAGTGAAGATGATTCTTGCGTGTATGTCAAGGCTAGTGGGAGTATAGTTAGCTTCTTGGTACTGTATGTGCATGACATACTAGTTATAGGAAATGACATCCCAACCTTGCAGGAGGTTAAGTCCTGGCTTGGGAAGTGCTTTGCTATGAAGGACCTAGGGGAGGCTACCTATATCCTAGGGATAAGGATATTAAGAGAAAGGAGTAAAAGACTAATTGGACTTAGTGAGAGTACCTACTTGGATAAGGTGTTGAAATGGTTCAACATGCAGAATTCCAAGAAAGGAGATTTACCGATCTAAAGCAATGCCAAACTAAGTAAGACTCAGAGTCCGAGTACAGAGGCAGAGATAGCTGAGATGAGCCAATTACCGTATGCTTCCGCTGTTGGCTCGATCATGTATGCTATGACTTGTACCCGCCCTGATGTGGCATTTGCTTTGAGCATGGTCAGCAGGTATCAGGGGAACCCTGGCAAGGCTCATTGGACCGCGGTAAAGAACATTCTCAAGTATCCGCGGAGGACTAAGGATTGGATCCTTACCCTTGGTGGGAGTGATGACTTGAGAGTATTAGGGTATAGTGATGCTGGTTTTCAGACTGATAGGGATAACTTCCGCTCTCAGTTGGGCTGGGTCTTTACCTTAAATGGAGGGGCAATTTCTTGGAAAACTTCCAAGCAGGAGACGGTGGCTGATTCGACTTGTGAATCAGAGTATATAGCAGCGAGTGAAGCAGCGAAGGAGGCGATATGGCTAAAGAACTTCATCGGAGACCTTGGATTTGTACCATCTATTAAGGAACCTATAGAGATTTTCTGTGACAACAATAGTGCGGTTGCCTTAGCCAAGGAACCAAGAGATCATGGCAGATCACGACACATTGACAGAAAATATCACTTCATAAGACACAAGATTGAAGAAGGACTCCTCGTGACAAGGAGGGTATCGTCGGATGAGAATCCTACAGATCCCCTTACGAAGGGACTGACGAGGGTTAAGCATTTTCAGCATGCGAGGCGCATCGGGCTGAGGGACGATATTAGTTTTACATATTAGATAGTTTTCCTGAAACTTGTAAAATGTAATCGACGTTTGATGATGAATAAAATTTGTGATTTATTTATGAGTAAAGTGTTACTATCATTGTCAATTATTTACTATTGTTTTAGTTTTGCATGTTTTGACTTCCAGAATAATTAATTTATTCAAACCTCCACAATCGGTCATACGTCGGAAGTAGGTATGAATCAAGATTGTCATGAATTGCGTTTGTAGATGGGTAAAGGTGTTTAGACATGGCAATGGTTGCTGCAACATTCATGAGTACTCATAAGCTATGAGTATTGGTATAAACCCACGCTCACTTGTATCACTTCATGGAATTTATCTCGAGTGATCGTGAGACGATAATATCATATAAGTCTTCAAACCTAGAGATATGAGTTGTTACCTATGAGTTGGTTGTGCATTGATTGCACGTAAACGAATCAGTAACTTGATGTTATAAAACGTGCCTTTGTGTACAATTCAACAAGTAGTAGAATAAGCATATGAGTCAAAGTTTATCTGTTCCTTCTAGAAATAGAAGCGATATCTGGGCCCCTCAATGATTTTGTGTTGACCCATGTACCGGGCCCGGTCAGAACTAAATTGATGTGTTCAGTAAAGTTCTTTGTCAAACAATTGGAAATCGAGAAAGAACTGCCAGACAATAAGCAAGACATAGTTCCATGTGTTTGTCCGGCTGATATCATGAGAACAGAGAATTAAATGATCACTTGTCTTAAAATGGGGCTTCATAGTTCAACAGAGTTTTCGAGAGCTATGATTGTTGGTTGGTTCCTGAAGTTATATAGGCAAATAGAGTTATTAGACTTATCCAAGTGGGAGTCTGTTGGATAAGGTGTCTAAGTCCATAACTTATTTGGTATATACTTGACCCGACCCGGCATGGTCCATTTAGGTTGCATTTCACCCGAACAATTTATGGATAATTTTATGAGAGTTATACACATATGTTTATTAATATATTATAAGTTATAATATATTAATATGAGGTTATGTTATTTAATTAGTCTTAGTCTTAAATTAATTATGAACTAATTTAGAGATTAAAAGGAAGATTAATTAGATTATGGGCTATTGGTTTTATATGGTGTGGGCTAACACTCATTTGTTAATGGGCTAGGCTTGGATGGAAGTCCATGGATGATCCATGGAGCTTTTAACCCATGGATCCTTGGAAAAGGAAAGGTCATGGGTTATTAGGGTTTCACCCTAACCATGTACACTATATAAGCATGCTTATGGTGCATGATATGAAACTAGTGAACTAGTGTGTGTGTGTGCTTGTGTGTGGCCGAAAATTAGTGTGTATACACTCTCTCAAGTTTTCCAAGTGTTTATGGTGATTTGTGATTCCATTTGAGGCATTCACACTATTGGTGCTTGGCCCTTAAACTCCTTAAGAATCAAACTCATCAAAAAGGTATGTAATCTCTTCTAACTCTTTTATGTTGAAATGTTCCCCATGCCATGTTAGATAGGTTATGAACCTTGTAAAATTATTATTTTGCATGTATTTAGACAAACATAGATCCAAGGTTTATTAGGGTTGCATGCACACTTAGGAAGTGTTAGATTGCTCAAAACCCAACATCATTGTGATTCAGAATAACAACTAGGCATAATGTTAGCTAAAGAGTTTGTGCACAGTATCTATCGGGCATAATATTATCCTAATGTTATGAGCACAATTACTTAACTACAAATAGTAATAACTATGTAAAGTTACATTTTAAATATGTATTTCCCCCGAAAAGGTTTCGAAAAATAGGGCCGTAAACTCACCTATATTTTATGAGACCATTGATGTAGGGTAGAAAAATCATAAGTATGGCACTAGAGAGACGTTGGGGAGTCATTGGCATAAATTATAAAATATATATATATATATATATATATATATATATATATATATATATATATATATATATATATATATATATATATATATATAGAGAGAGAGAGAGAGAGAGAGAGAGAGAGAGATGTGTTGAGGTGTGAGAGAGGATCAACTGAAACTTGCTATTTGTAGAGGGTTTTGGGTTGTACACCACGTAATATGCGCGCGAACCATCATGATACTGACACGTGTCTTCTACTCATGGTGCCACGTCATCCGTATTCTTAAGGATCGGGGTGTCATAATGCACGACGCGTGTTGCACGCGAGTGCACACAAGTATGTTTTTAAATCTTTTAAAATTCGTAATTCTCACATATGAACTCCATTTTGTACAACTCTTATATTTAGCCTTCTAGGTCTCGTCATTCTCTACAACTTTCCTTTTGGCCCTTTTTGCTAGTTTTGACTTCCATTTTTCGACTACTTATTATTACCGTTATGATTTCGTAAAAAGTATTGCTTTCTTATACGATTTCCGTTTTATGCGTTCATTGTTACATAATTCCTACTTTAAGTAGTACTATGATTATCTAGTTGGCGACTTTTCCCAAAACTCAACCATTCTCCTTGTAGTTTTCATCGTTGTATACTTTTAAGTACGACATATTTTTATTTATTACAATAGTCATATTTCATCCACACTAAATCAAGTTTTTATGAAGTCTATATCCTTGAAATCATGATAACCACAATATCCTAAATATGTAAACCAACTCTAAAGCTCACACAATTTTTTTGTGCATATATGCTTGAGCCCAAGGTTGGTCATCAATAAGGCTGATAGTCGAAGATATTGACATATATTAGGTTTTTAGCAGATTATCGTGTTTTGACGTTGGCCATTAAGGGCAGTTGAGGACGTATTTCCCAGTTTGTCACACCCTCGTGAGGTCGCTCGGGTAGGATCTTGGTTGTTTGGGACCCGTATATTGTAACATCCTCTAATATTTAGAACAAATTAAAATTATTCTTTACACTTTTACAATCATTTATTTATTTTTGCTGAACATCCTAGTACAAAAGATTATTTTTTTTTTGTTACAAATGTTTTGTTTCCAAAATGTTAAAACCATAAGGATGTCATAATAAATACAGATACATAAGTGATAACGTAAATACCTGATGGTCCTTAATACTATTGCAAACTATTTTTTGTCACCCAACATCCTAATGAAGTTCCAGTAGCTTAAGTCTTGATACCTGTGACACATATAAATTGAGCGTGTGAAGTTGGGGAAACCTCGTGTGATACATAGGGATTTTAATCCCATAATATTGATATAATAATATTTCTTATTTTAAGACCTGTATCACTAACCATTACCATACAATATCCATATACGCTTACATTCCTACATATCTATTCCTACCAACCCTCATAGATCCTAGTCCAAATTATCAGGGAGATTTTTCTCCCCGACGAACCATTTAATGTTAGGGTTTGACTACATAGCTAGGGGCTCCGTTGGCCAGTGTAAGTCATAATGCACCCGAGCCATCATAGCAATTTGATGAATAGGGCATTACCTTTCATCTATGCCTATAGGTTATGAGCCTACACTAGCAATGTAATTCAAAAGACCGCCTACAATGGTCAAGTGTTGTCATCCTAGTCTGGAAGATAACCAGACATACCGCTAATAGTCGTTTAATCAGGACCCACCATTTATGGTCATCCCAAGGGAAATATTATATCGTATTCCCGTACGGAGCTACCATACATTGACCCCTGATAGTGTCATGGAACAGAACTTTACTCTTCATTCCTAGGTTACCCACATTCTTCTCATGAGACTACCAAATATCAAACTTAATTGTACTAGCTATCTTCCATATGTCTAATTTTTATCCCAAGACTAGATTACAATGCCTAAAAACAACTTTTAATACCAACACTATACTTGGGTGACACTAACCTATCTTAGTGTATATATATATTTCATAAGAGTATTAGGTATTTTGTATTCACGTATCTTCTCAACAATACTACTTTTCATATTATTATTTGATACTATTCATTTAATCCTAACATGAAATAGAACCATAACCGGTTCGCACATAGCACAATATATATATATATATATATATATATATATATATATATATATATGTATATATATATATATATATATATATATATATATATCTTAACATATAATCGAGAATATAAACACATAATTCACATACAACTTCTAGCAGACATTAACACTTTAGTTAATACTTATGTTAAATTATGTTCATGAAAGCGACTATGCACTCACTTGATAAAATGGGTGACTGGCGATTTTGGCAGCACTTCGATTCGTACTTCCAAAGATACCTAGACGTATGAAGCATTAAGCCTTATTCTAGTTTCATACTTCATGGAACCATAATCCTAAGTGTATAGATTCCTCAACAATTCCAAAGTTTACCTCAAGATCTATAAACTAAGGATCAGCTAGGCAGGACAATCGGGTGGCAGGACCATTTTTGGCGTATAGCCTTTTTAAAATCCAACAACCAAACCAACGTGACCATTCTCGTCACCTCTCCCAAACGTAGATCAATCAATATAACGACCTGAAATTATTGACACATCTTAGTCATAGGCTCCTTGTAACGACTTGTAGTTACTATTGATGAGAACCGGGATCTAAGCGGGAAAAGTACTGACTTGAGATCTCCTACTCGAATACCACAGCTCATATGAGTGCTCAAGGGTGTTGCATGGCTTCGTCGTAGGCCATAAACGAGGAAAAAAGGGTCTACAGGAGGGAATATCAAGAGAGAGATGATGTAGGGGAAATGGGTGAGGAGCTTATGTGACAGGGACTATATTTAGGGTGCATGTCATGTGCTTATGCCAAATCGCTCCTTCAACTCTTGCCACATATCGCGGTATCGGTATTCCACATGCGCTTCTTCTAGAAGGTTTCATGTGTCACATTCCAAAGGTGCCACGTGTCCAAATCTCATGGAGCCACGTCGACATGCCTCTCGGAGGAAGTCAGCTTCGACCATACTACGTGGAAACCTCTCCTGGTGCCACGTCATCGTGCACGCCGTGCAATTTGCGCGTGCGATTTTCCATATTTTCAAAATGGCATAAATTCTTCATACAAGCTTCATTTTTGATGTTGTTTATATCTCCAAAAAGCTGTCAACGGGATCTACAACTTTCCTTTAGATCCCAATAGCTAACTGTAGCACCTGGTTCCTGGTATGTAAAATTTATCTTAGTGTTTTTCATTTTTTAGCCTTGGACTCGGCGAGTTGTAGGTCCGACTCGCTGAGTAGAGACGGGACCCAGAACACGTTTAAGTTGGCGACTCGACGAGTCTCCGCTGTCTGATGAAACCCTAAATTTCAAGGGTTTGCACCCTATTTAAACCCTCTTATCCGCCCCCAAGCTCGCCCCCTTCACCCTCAGAGCCCTATTCTTCGTTCAAGGCCTTGTTCATTGTGAGTTTGAAGCATTTAGTGTGTTTTCTTGAAGATTTGGAGAGGGAAGAAGAGTGGATCAAGAAGAAGAGGAGAAGAGCAGGCATCTTTGAGCTATCTCGGTGTTTTCCTTGAGGTAAAACTCTTTTTCCCTCTATTTTCATGCTTTTAGTCCCTTTTGAGCTCCATGGAAGTCCTTCTTGAGTTTTTCCCAAATTTATTTTGTGCCTTATGGTTTGTAATAAGTTGTTAGCCTCTAGATCTAGGTGGGATCGAGCTCCAGGAGCTTAGATCTACTGCCTTTATGGAGCCATATTGCATGAAAGCCCTAGATCTACTCTTTTGGTGCATTTTGAGCCCTAAAACCTTCATTGGTGAATATTTACAAACTTTACGTGTTATTCATGCCCTAGGAACCCATATCTATGAATAGCATAAGCTGGATTCAAGCAGAATCGCGTGTATAGTATTTGCATGTGGCCGAATCGGCGAGTCGTTCATCTGACCCGGCGAGTCGAGTCGCGAGCCCCCGGGTTTCCCCCTTTTTCATTCTTATAGGGTGGAGTGGTGAGTCGTGGGATAGGACTCAGCGAGTCGGAAGCTAGACTCACTCGTGAAGCAACTCGATGAGTTAGTGCCATGACTCGACGCGTTCAAGGCAATCTTCTTGCCTCAAGAACAACTCAGCGTGTTGTTCATACAACTCGGCAAGTCGCAGCTTAGAATGTTCTTCGGATGAAGACGAACTCGGCGAGTTGTTCATACAACTCGGCGAGTAGGATGAAGGATTATTGGCCTTTAGTTTAGAAGGAGAACTCGTCGAGTCGATGCTTAACTCGACGAGTAGAGACGGGTTTAGGGTCGGACAAGAGATAGGGACTCGCCGAGTTGGCAAGTCAACTCGGCGAGTCGGGCCAACTGACAGTTGACTTGACTTGGCTCGTGATTTGTTAAGGGTAAATGTTCATTTTACCCTAAGGTCGGTTAGTAGTATTTTACTAAGGGTTTTCTGGGATTTATAGCCGGAGGATTTTCGGAGCGGCAGCAGCAGCAGACATTCAGCTCCCATGCAGATCAGCAGTTACATTGAGGTGAGTTTCCTTCCAGTAGTAATGGGTCTAAGGCACCAAGGTCGGCCCGTATAGAAGAGATGTTAGTAGTAGAGTGTGGGCCGAGCCCGTATCTCTTGGTTGAGTTGATTATGAAATATGCCAGTACGATAGAGTTGTCTATACTTGTTGTCTGTGAGATACTTGTATAATATGGGTTAGCAGCGGAGTGTGGGCGAGGCCCGTATCTCTCTGAGAATGGAGGGTGGGTGAGGCCCGTATCTCCCATATAGTGGAGTGTGTGCGAGGCCCGCATCTCTCTGAGAATGGAGTGTGGGCGAGGCCCGTATCTCCCAGATAGTGGAGTGCGGGCGAGGCTCATATCTCCCGGCTAGCGGAGTGTGGGCGAGGCTCGTATCTTCATGAGTGTGGGCGAGGCCCGTATCTCCTAGCTGTTCATTGTATGTTTGTATGTTTTTATGTTATGAGGTATTATGGGGGAGCTCACTAAGCTTCGTGCTTACAGTTTTTAGTTTTGGTTTCAGGTACCTCTTCTTCGAAGGGGAAGGAGCTGGCGCGGTAGTGGTACATCACACACATGCTCTATATTTCGCTTTATGCTGTCACCTGGGGACTTGTACTCTTACACTTTTATGTTTTATAAAAATGTTTTCCGGACATGCAACATCTTTTATGAAATGATATGATTGTTGAACGTTTTATTTGTAAAGTTTTGTTAAGTACATGTTTTTAAAAATGAAAATTTTGGCTCGTATTTTTGGGATGTTACAAGTTGGTATTAGAGCCCTGGTTTGAGGGATTCGGACACACCTTCGGGGGTGTTTGAACTCAAATCGAGGGATTAAAAGGTTATGGAAAAAAAATGTTTTCTAAATGGCTAAGTAAAGGGTTTTAAGAAAGAACAAAGTGTGTGATGTGCGCGACCGGCCGAGCTCAAGTAAGTATTCCCCAAAGTACCCATACAAGCTTATGTTATGTTTATCAGTTTCAGTAGAACAGCATGCTAGAATAGGACTAAGGATCTAGGAGTGATGCCTTATGTGCCTCCTTTATGTGCTTCAGTGTATGAAAAGTTGCATGCTAAAACTGAGTAGACAGTAGTAGGGTAGCCTGTTTAGGTTATGCCTGATAGTACTAGTTTAGCATTGTATGCTAGTTCAGTTTTTCTCTACGAGAATAGAGTTGCTTGAGAATTGTTTCCTTTTTGTCCAAATGATATTTGCTTTGTGCTATGTGGGCCTTGAGTGATGAGAGTTAGCTGTTAGGTGAATACGTTAAGGTCACATGTGATTAGGGTTGAATAATCTCAGAGTGTTGGATTTGACCGAATTACGTAGCTCTTGTTTGAGTCCAAACCGTTGTAGGGATGAGTCCCTTACTCGAAGCATTATCCGAGCATCGTCACATGTCATTGTATTCAGGTAATAGCTAATTAGCATCACCAAGAGACCTTCCGTAGCTGAGGACTGTGTTGAGTGGAGTTAGAGGTTTCCTAGGGTAAGCCTAGGATAAGAGTAGCAAAGATCAGCGGTAGTGAAAAGGGACCTGGTGGAGTCAAGGCAGTCCTTGGAGAAGGTACGGATAGACGTGGAAGGTAGTATGGGCCCGTACTACTGAAAGCGGAGGATCCGTACCCAAATCGAGGAAGGCCCAGATAAGACCAGGGAACTTGTAGTAGGGGTGATCCCTCCAAAAGTATCAGTATCGCTAACAGTTGTTATTTCTTTTGTGTTTCAGAATGGTGGTACTACGCTCGAGGCCAGTAGTTGGCTGTACAGGAGAGGGATCGGGTTCGGGATCAGGTTCCGAGCCAGTAGATGAGGGGCTATGCGAGTTTATCGCGTCAGAGATCACCAGAGGCATCCTTGAGTCGACCCCCATTATCTTCGGGTCAATCAAGGAAGGGATATTGGAGTTGATGGAGGATTGCCTCCGGGCATTCAGGAGCGACATAGCATCTGGCCAGTCGGGATCTCTCACGCTGTCCTTCAAGGACTTTCGGGGCAGTGGTGTGCCGAATTTTCACGGGGCGAAGGACCCCATAGCTGCCAGACGATGGATTGCAGGCATTGAGTCTGCACAGATGATTAGCTTCTGCCCTGAGGGGTCGAAGGTGAGGTTCGCAGCAGGATGTTTACGAGATCGAGCTAGGGATTGGTGGGAGTCCGTGGGGGACTCGTTGGGAGCCTCGGCTGTCGAGGCTATGACTTGGTTGGACTTCGTGACCAGGTTCAGGGCGGAGTTCGTGTCGGTTGTCGAGCTTCAGCAGCTAGCCAGGGAGTTCTTGGACATGCGACAGACGACAAATATTGTGGCGGAGATCACCGCCAAGTTCCGGGAGAGGGCATTGCTGGTACCCCAGTATGCGGGAGATGAGGATATGAGGAGGACCCGTTATCATGACATGCTACGGGATGACATCCGGGAGCATGTTAGCTTTTCAGCTTGACCTACCCTGGAGTCCATGATTGCCAGGGCGAGGGAAAGGGAGATTGATTTAGAGCACATACGAAAGAGGAAGGCAGAGGCGGGGCAGGTGGCTGGGGCTTCGGGGAAGAATCCCAAAGGATCAGATGGTAGGCCGAAAGGCCAAGGAGGGCCGGGCCGCTGCGGGAAATGCGGCAGGTCGCATGAGGGAGCATGTAGGTTGGGATCATCAGGTTGCTACAAGTGCGGCAAGGCGGGGCATTTTAGAAGGGATTGTACTACTCTTGTCTCGGTTGTTCAGACATCTGAGTTGTTGTGTTTCAACTACAACCAAAGGGGCACAAGAATGCCAATTGCCCCCAGTTAACAGTATCGGCGCCGGTTAAGGCGGCAGCTCCAGCTACCCTGCGTATTACCGATGGCCGGCAGGGCAAGGCAGAGGATCCGGTGGTGAGGAGCCGGGCGTTTCAGCTGACGGCAGAGGAGGCATGCGCCGCACCCGATGTGGTGACGGGTATGATTCTTTCCCTCTACTTTATTTTTATGATGTTATGATATTGATATGTGCTTTGTGTATATGCATTAGGATCGTTCCATGTGAACGGTATTCCTGTCCAGGTGTTGTTTGACTCGGGTGCCACCCGATCATTTGTCTCCCTTGCGCTTAGTAAGAGGTTTACTGAGTCTTCGGGCATGTTGGATTGTCCTTTAGAGGTAGAGAGTGCCGATGATCGATCGGTGCGAGCGTCAACAGTATTCAGGGATTGTGTCCTAAGGTTATTTGAGGAGCGCTATTTGGTGGATTTGGTTGCCATGCCTTTACGGGGGAACAAGGTGATCAAAGGAATGGATTGGTTGAGCCCTAATGGGACGGTGATAGATTGCGCACAGCAGCTAGTGCGGGTCAGGACCCTAAGCAGGGGAGAGTTGGTGATCCACGGCGAGAGGCCACATCGTGGACCTGTAGTATGTTCAGCAGCGAGAGCTAAGCGCTACCTTCAGCAGGGTTGCACGGGATATGTCGCGTATGTTATGGATACCCGGGAGACGGGCAAGGCGACGGTGAGCGAGGTTCCAGTGGTGCGAAAACTACGCTGATGTGTTCCCGGAGGAGCTTCCTGGAATACCTCCAGAGCGCCAGGTGGAGTTCAAGATCGACCTAGTTCCTAGTGCGGCTCCGATAGCCAAGGAACCCTATCGGTTGGCTCCTCCCGAGATGCAGGAGTTGTCTACGCAGCTGCAGGAGCTGCTAGACAAGGGGTTTATTCGACTGAGCAGTTCACCCCGGGCAGCCCCGATCCTGTTTGTGAAGAAGAAGGACGGGTCGCATCGGATGTGTATAGATTACCGAGATCTGAATAAGGTGACGGTGAAGAACCGTTACCCACTCCCAAGGATTGATGACCTTTTTGATCAGCTTCAGGGAGGATCTTGGTTCTCTAAGATCGATTTACGTTCAGGTTATCATCAGATGAGGGTCAGAGAAGAGGATGTACAGAAGACCGTGTTTCGGACGCGCTATGGCTATTATGAGTTCGTGGTGATGCCGTTCGGGCTCACCAATGCTCCTTCCGCATTCATGGATGTGACAACCCAAAATTTCCATTCTGTACAAACTATATCACTTCAATAGAAGTTATACAGTCATAACTAATTTTCAGACTTTTTCGTGTAAGTTTGAGTAATTCAGGGTTTACACTTCAGGAGATATCAGGAGAGTGGATGCACTAGGGTTTAGTTCAACTCTATTATTCCATCACTCTATTATATTAAAGGTCATTTCAGGAATAAAAATATTTTCTACCAAAAATATCTCAGGACTATAAATAGAATTTTGAACCAAACTCATTCATTATTCACATTTCCAACTAGAGAAAAGCCATTTTCTCTCTCACGGATCTTCGGGTTTTTATACCAAAACGTGTGTAACTCTTTCTAGTAGTGTTAGAAAGCTTATTATGTGCTTATAACATGATTTAGATGGCTAAATCATTAGATTTAGGAGTTTACTCCCCAAGGTGTTCTTGGGCGGTAAACTCCCGAAACCGAGCCTAGATTATCCCTTGTGTTTTGCTACTACCTTAGACTCATTTGTATGTGTATTTAGGACAAGAAAACAATCAAGAAACACAAATACATGGGAGTTCACGGCCCAAGTGTATCTTAGGCCGTAAACTCCAATAAAATGGACCAAAGGGTGCTTTTAAGACACCTAAAGCCCTAGACATTTACATGGAATTGTTTCCCACTTAATTGAAGGACAAAAACACATCAAAATCACCTCTTGAAGTGAGTTTACGGCTGTGGTAATGCTCCTAGGCCGTACACACCAAATAAGGGCACCAAAGTGTGCCTAGGGTCCTCATTAGCTTTAAACAAATGTCTAGAACCTATCCTTCATATGCAAGAGTCTTGAAAAAAAAAGCACCATTCCAAGGGAGTTTACAACCGTAAACTCCAAAGAAAATGGCCTTGGGGCTGTAAACTCCTCTAGGGAGTGTTTCTAGGCCTTGAACCCTTTCAAGAATTGAACCACCAAGTTGGAATAATTCTAGGAATCATTTGGAACTTGAAAACACACAATACACCCATGGTTGGGAGTTTACGGCCGTAAACTCAAGAGTTACAACCGTAAACTCCATGTGTGTTGGTATATGAGGAGTAAACTCATATATGGGATCCTTTGGAACCCTAAACACAAGTGCCTTGTCCGACAATAGCTTAGATGCAATCCTTAGGGCTTAAAACACTTATACAAAGTGTTTATTATGTCTAGGATGTCTTAACATTATCAATTAGTGATTTGAGACTAATTGAGTGCATATATGTGTGATTATATCTTCATTAGGATCGTAGTGTTTGTACTAGTCCTTGCTTGACACCTAGCAATCCTATACCGCCCGGTTCATCCGAATCACCATCTACAGGTGAGTTCATACCCCTAATCAATGCTTTAAATGATTTTAAATGCTTAAATGGGCGGGGGGAAATACAATTAGAAACAAACATGTTATTAAATCATTGATATGTACTTTATAACTGTGTTTGTCATTTAACAGATTTCACATACTACAAAATGTGATGCATGAAATGGTTTTAAATCTTAAAAATAATTTGTTATCAAATGTTTTACCTTTGAAATGTCTGATTAAAATGACATCAAGTCATTGTTAATTATTGCTCAAAACCCATAAGATGTCTTACAAAACCATTTTACATTCTTGAACTAAACTATCCATATACACTTATATTCTTATATATGTATTGATGTGATAGTTTACTTCTTTCATTTAGTCTTTCACACCCTTGAGTAGTAAGAGTGTATAAACCTACTTGAACAGTTAATTACCATTCAGTAAATTATCATAGGGATAATTTGAAGATATCAAACATAATTCCTATTACAAGGAATCACACAAGAGTCAGTTCATTAATGAGTCTATACCAGTACATTACCTGATACATGAGTACATTTACAGTTGAGTACATGATACCTGAGTACGTTTACATATACTTACATGATACATGATCACGCTTACATGAACGCATTACATGAGTACCTTTACATAGATACATTTACCTCTGTATATTAACATGAATACTTGTATCACGAATTATGAGGATGATTTATTAGTACCTTCTGTGTAAATCTTCCTGCATATCCCTAGTACCTCGGGATATCTAGTCGGGACTCTATCCCAGTACCCTGGAATATATGGACGGGACTAACCATTCCGGAACCCAGCTGTTAGCAACAGTGGGTGATGAACATATACGGATGTCAACGGTTATCACTTATCATAGATAGATCGATATCGGAACTAACCATTCCTCCATCCTGCTGTTGCAACAGAGGATGAGATGAAAATCTTCGGATGATCATTAGGTTATTACTTATACTAGGAGTACCTTTACAGGGACTAACCCTTCCTCCGCCCTGCTACTGCTACAGAGGACAATTGGACAATCTTCGGATGTTCATAAGGTTATATATGGAGTGTTAGCCCTGGTACCTCGGGATAACACTTACATTAGTACTTTTTCCTGTTTACTTTATTTTGTGATACTTTCACATAAACGATGAGTTACAGTAAGTACTTTAGTACTAAACAATCAAAGGAAAAACTATCATAGTCATAACAAAACATTCGAGTCTTGGTAGAAGACTACATAGTCATAACAAAACATTCGGGTCTTGGTAGAAGACTACATTGTCATAACAAAACATTCGGGTCTTGGTAGAAGACTACATCTCAAACTGATAGAAAATAAGGGATTTTCTATTGCTTTTCATACTTACATCATCATTTTCATTTAAAGGTTTACATGACTTTTAAAACAACTTTTAGTAAGCAAGACAATGACACTTAAATACTTATGAATTCACCAGCTTTAAAGCTGATACTCTCTTTCAAAATAACTTGTATTCTCAGGTCAACAGTGGACAGGTACGATGGCTAGGTTTTGAGAAGACAGAGCAGAAAAGTCTCGTCTTTTATTTTGATTGTATATTTTTGGTGTCTTATTACAATGAAAGAACACATGTATTAAAACTTTACTTATAATGCAATGGATGATGTTGTTGCTTGTTTATTATATTACACTGTTGTGATACTGTACATGACGTCCTCCACCCCTGAACGTTTCTGCCGTTCGTGGTTTTGGGGTGTGACAGATTGGTATCAGAGCATTGTTTATAGTGAATAAAGTATATCAACCCATAAAATATATACTAACTATAAATACATTGGGATTAAAATACTCTGTCTAAGAGTTATACTTTTAAATAATAAAATATTTAAGAAAGTATACGTGCCTGCATTCATACTAAAATCAGTGTCACAACGACAAGAACAAAAGTATTACGATTGGTGAATATTACAAGTAAGCCTGGGGATATATGGTCAGTCTTGGGAATGGCATAGCCTGATCAACTATGCTGGTCCGAGGAGTGATTAGCATATGCCCAAGAAAAGTTGTGATATGGCGAGAAGCCTAAAAACATACCAAGACAACCATAAAGAAATACCATAGGGGTATTTGGTCTTACTATAATTATCTTAGTCGGTTCATCTATTTAGCTATTTCTTATATCCCTTTTCTCGCGTAGATTAAAATGGCTGGATTTCACCATGGCGACCTGTACTTCCCAAACCAAGGCAATGTTGATTGGCTAGAGGCAGAACCAGAAGATGATCACCCAATCCCTTTGGATGATCACGATGTTGAGGGTTTTTCCGATAGTTCTGACTCAGAGCTCGAAGTCAACAACCTACCCCCAGGTGCTCAAAACCCAAACCTGAACCCCCGCCCTGTGTTTCAAGGACCCACACCCCTGTAGGCCACGAACTTGAATACATGGAGCCAGGAACAAGGTCAGCCCATTCCCTACAATGGAGACCGCAGTTTCTACAACCTCACCGAAGGAGGTTCTACTGATAGAGTCCTACCAATCATGGTGCGTAGGATTTCTCGGAACACGATAATGGCTCAGGCGACTATCAATCAAGTCTTGGAAGTTGACGCAAACTCTGGTGTTAACACTGTTCACATTCGCCAACTGGATTCTGCTCATGAAAGGACTCTGGTCCGCAATGCAAATCTGCAGAGGGAACTTGTTGAAACCCGAGCTGAAGTTAGAGAACTTCGAGCTCAACAAGCAAGGTCGCACAGGCGTATAAGGGACATTGAACGTCTACTGTCGGGATCGAGGACTCATACTAGCAGTTCTCGTCGCCGATAGAATATCGTCGACTCATCTTTTGGATATAACCTATTTTATGTAAAACTTTGGTCTAATTTCCTGTCTTTATAAATCTTAGATCTGTTAGGTATTGATCTAATCTTAATTCTTTCAAAGTTTTCCATCTTGGTTGATGTAAGGCCTACTTCTAGGCCATTTTTCCCGAACTTGTTACATCTGTAATTCCAGTATTATTGACAGATATCTAATCTTAAGGAAATTATTATCCAAATGCTATCTTCTTCATTTAGTCATACAATTCCTTCTATTGTTGGGCTACGGGGAGTTAGTCCATGAGACACATTCATTAATCATTTATTCTTATCCATGTCGTCATCTTTTAAACATATAGTTAAAGATGCCGCCACACAGGAATCCAAGGCGTAACCCAAACAACGAGACACCGATAGCACCACCTCTTCGACCAACAAATCCTTTCGATGCCAACATGTTCTAGGTAGCTTTCACAGCAGCAGTTGCAGCTGCTGTGTCAGCAATCAACGCTCCTGCCCCTAGTGGATCAGGAACAGGTGCTCCTCCCTCGAACCACGACAAAAGCCATGGACACCCTCGGGAATGCACCTACAAGGACTTCACGAACGCCAAACCCCGCAGCTTCAATGGAACTTGGGGTGTTATGGTGTTGAGACAATGGATTGAAAAGATGGAATCTGTCTTTGAAATTTGTGCTTGTCAGGAGGGCAACAAGGTCAAGTTTGCGGCTTGTACCTTCTCTGACACAGCACTAACATGGTGGAACAGCCATGTTAACTATCTGACTTTGGTGGTGGCGTATTCCATCAGCTGGGAAAAATTGAAGGACATGCTGATGAAAGAATATTGTCCTCGAGGCGAAGTACAAAAACTCGAGCAGGAGTGCTGGGGTCTTAAAATGGTTGGATCCGACATCACGACCTACAAAAATAGGTTCTGTGATCTGGCGAACTTATGCCCTGACATGGTTGCTCTCCAGAGCAAAAAGATAGAGAGGTATATCTGGGGACTGTCGCCCCAGATCCAGTCAAGTGTGATCGCTTCCAGGCGTATTACATTCGATAGCACCAAGGAACTGGCATAATCTCTCATCGATCACCGGAAACCTCAGAACCCAACAATCCCTACATCCATACCACAAAAGTCCAACCCCGACTACAACAAGAAGGGGTGGAATAAGAGGAAAAGAGGGGCTTCGCAACGGTCCTCCAATAAACAACAACTTGTGGCGATCAATGCTGCCACAGTGACTCCTGTTGTCCGTGCGAGCCCCTTACCAGCAAAAACTTATGCTGGAACTCTTCCGAAGTGCAACAAATGCAGCTTCCACCACTACGGACCTTGCAAGGAGATGCAGTGCTCTAACTGCAACCGGAAGGGGCATACAGCCCGTTACTGCAAGGCTCTAACAGCTCAAGCCGTGCAGGTTCCTAATGTCAGTATGGGCCAAGCTTGCTACGGTTGTGGTGAAGTGGGCCACTACAAGAGGAACTGCCCAAAAGTAGGGATGGCTGGAGGAGTAGGTAGAGTTATGGCCCTAGTCCACGAGGAAGCAGTAGCTGATCCTACGATAGTTACTGGTACGTTCCTCCTCGATAACTCATATGCTTGCATTCTTTTCGACAGTGGAGCAGAGAGAAGTTTCGTAAGTCACAAATTTGCACACCCGCTTAAACAAAAACCATGTGCATTAGATAATTCATTCACGGTAGAAATGGCTAACGGGAAAACAGAGAGTACAAACTGCATATACGTAGGTTGTACCTTAACATTAGATAGCCATACTTTCAAGATAGATCTCATGCCAGTCCCAATTAAATGTTTCGACGTTATCATCGGAATGGATTGGTTGAGTCTTCTTCGCACCGAAATTATGTGCTTCGAAAAAGCAGTTCATCTTAACCTTCCTAACAACGAAACCTTAATTATCTACGGCGACAAACCTAGTACGAGCCTTCGCATTATTTCGTGCATTCAAGCTCAGAAGTGCTTGCGGAAGGAGTACCATGCATTCCTCGCACACGTCGTCGATACCAGTCAAGAACTGAAAGACATTTAGAACATCCCAGAAGTACGCAACTTCCCCGACATATTCCCATAAGAACTTCCCAGTTTATCACCGCAATGCCAAGTCGAGTTCAGAATCGACTTAGTGCCAGGGGCTACCACCGTAGCCAAATCTCCTTATCGTCTGGCACCGGCCGAAATGCATGAACTTTCCAGTCAACTTAACAAACTTCTCAAGAAGGCATTCATTTGACCAAGCTTCTCACCATGGGGAGCACCGGTCTTCTTCGTCAAGAAGAAGGATGGATCGTTTCGCATGTGCATCGACTATAGAGAACTCAACAAAATTACCATTAAAAATCGTTATCCTTTACCCCGTATTGACGATTTCTTTGATCAACTTCTAGGAGCCAATTACTTCTCGAAGATAGATCTACGATCCGGATATCACCAACTACGAGTGTTAGAGGAGGATGTTCCCAAGACAGCCTTCCGAACTCGTTATGGGCACTATGAGTTTGTAGTGATGCCATTCGGATTAACTAACGCGCCCGTAGTATTATGGATCTGATGAATAGGGTGTGTCGTCCTTACTTGGATCAGTTCGTCATCGTCTTCATTGATGACATACTCATCTACTCTCGAAGTAAGGAGGAACATAGCCAACATCTCCGTAAAATCTTAGAAACATTGCGATCGAAGAAGCTCTACGCGAAGTTCTCCAAGTGCGAATTTTGGATTCGGCGAGTCTAATTTTTGGGCCATGTTGTTAGCGAAGAAGGTATACACGTGGACCCTTCCAAAATTAAGGCCATCAAGAACTGGTCAGCACCAAAGACACCTACTGAAATTCGCCAATTTCTAGGTCTAGCTAGCTACTATCGCCGGTTCATTCAGAACTTCTCCCGCATAGCAAAACCTCTTACAACACTTACCCAGAAGGGCATGGCCTTTGACTGGGAAGAGAAACAAGAAAGTGCGTTCCAAACGCTCAAACGAGCCTTGTGCACCACACCAATACTGTCCCTCCCCGAAGGGATATAAGACTTCGTGGTCTATTGCGACGCATCAAACCAAGGGCTCGGATGTGTTTTGATGCAGCGAAGTAAAGTCATAGCCTATGCCTCGAGACAACTGAAGACACATGAGGTTAACTACACAACCCACGATCTTGAACTAGGAGCAGTTGTGTTTGCTCTGAAGATCTGGCGACATTACCTGTACGGTACAAAAAGCACGATCTTTACATACCATAAGAGTCTGCAACACATTTTCGACTAGAAGGAGCTCAACATGAGACAACGACAGTGGGTCGAGCTACCCAGTGATTACGAGTGAGAAATTCGTTATCATCCGGGTAAAGCCAATGTAGTAGCCGACGCCCTAAGTCGGAAAGAATATACTGGTCGTAGAGTCAAATCTTTGACTCTAACTATCCATTCACACTTGTCCACGCAAATAAAGAAAGCTCAGCTCGATGCTTTGAAACCTAAAAATGTGACTGGTGAATCGCTTAGAGGGATGGATAAGAACTTGGAAGCCAAGGGTGGCGGAGCCTTGTACTTCATGGATCGGATCTGGACACCGAAACACGGTGGCTTCAGAGACTTGGTCATGACCGAAGCTCACAACACTCGTTATTCCGTCCATCCAAGTTCAGATAAGATGTATCTGGATCTTAAGAATTTATACTGGTGGCCTAACATGAAAGCAGATATTGCTACCTTCGTGAGTAAATGCCTTACTTGCGCAAAGGTCAAGGTCGAATACCAGAAACCCTCCGGTCTTCTACAACAACCAAAGATACCAGAATGGAAGTAGGAACGGATCACTATGGACTTCATAACCAAGTTGCCCAAGACGACGGGTGGACTTCATTCCATATGGGTGATCGTCGATAAACTGACCAAGTCTGCACAATTCCTACCGATCAAAGAAACACACAAGACGGAGAAACTTACCAGAACTTACATTAGGGAGATTGTAAGGCTGCACGGTGTTCCTTTATCTATCATCTCGGACCGAGATAGTATATTCACTTCGAGGTTCTGGTAGTCATTACAAAGTTCCCTAGGAACTAGGCTGGACCTGAGTACAGCCTACCATCCACAGACCGACGGGCAAAGTGAGAGGACTATCCAAACCTTAGAAGATATGTTGCATGCCTGTGTGATTGACTTTGCAAAAGCTTGGGATACCCATTTACCCCTTGTTGAATTCTCCTACAACAACAGTTATCATACGAGCATAAAGGCAGCTCCATTCGAGGCCCTCTATGGCCGAAAGTGCAGATCCCCTCTGTGTTGGGCTGAAGTGGGTGATACCCAGTTAGCTACGGGACGAGTTCCCGAAAGCACTCTCACGGGTCCGAAGATCATTCGGGAAACGACAGAGAAGATCGTTCAAATTCGTGAACAACTGAAAGCCTCTAGAGACCGACAGAAAAGCTACGGTGACAAGCGTAGGAAACCATTGAAATTCCAGGTGGGCGACCGAGTCCTACTGAAGGTCTCACCCTGGAAGGGCTTGATACGCTTTGGGAAGCTCAATCCAAGATACATAGGGCCTTTCTAGATTCTCGCGAGAATCGGCCCTGTAGCTTACAAGCTCAATCTACTGCAAGAACTCAGTAACGTACATCCCACCTTCCACGTGTCAAACTTGAAAAAGTGCCTATCCGACAAGACTCTTGTTATTCCACTCGACGAGATCGAGATCAACGAGAGCCTCAACTTTGTGGAGGAACCAGTAGAGATCACGGACCGAGAGGTCAATCAAACAAAGCAGAGTCGTATCCCGATAGTGAAGGTGCGCTGGAACGCAATGCATGGACCGCAATTCACTTGGGAACGTGAGGATCAGATGAAACTGAAATACCCTCACCTCTTCAATTAGTTACTTGTAATTTTGTATTTGCTTAAATTCTAGTTTGTACATAATTTCCATTATGTACAAACTATATCACTTCAATACAAGTTATAGCAGTCACAACTAATTTTCAGACTTTTTCGTGTAAGTTTGAGTAATTCAGGGTTTACACTTCAGGACATATCAGGTGAGTGGATGCACTAGAGTTTACTGCAACTCTATTATTCCATCATTCTATTATATTAGAGGTCATTTCAGGAATAAAAATATTTTCTTCCAAAAATATCTCAGGACTATAAATAGAATTCTGAACCAAATTCATTCATTATTCACATTTCCATCTAGAGAAAAGCCATTTTCTCTCTCACGGATCTTTGGGTTTTTATACCAAAATTTGAGTAACTCTTTTTAGTAGTGTTAGAAATCTTATTATGTGCTTATAACATGATTTAGATGGCTAGATCATTAGATTTAGGAGTTTACTCCCCAAGGTGTTCTTGGGCGGTAAACTCCCGAAACCGAGCCTAGATTGTCCCTTGTGTTATGCTACTGCCTTAGACTCATTTGTATGTGTATTTAGGACAAGAAAACAATCAAGAAACACAAATACATGGGAGTTCACGGCCCAAGTGTATCTTAGGCCGTAAACTCCAATAAAATGGACCAAAGGGTGCTTTTAAGACACCTAAAGCCCTAGACATTTACATGGAATTGTTTCCCACTTAATTGAAGGAAAAAAAACACATTAAAATCACCTCTTGAAGTGAGTTTACGGCCCTGGTAATGCTCCTAGGCCGTAAACACCAAACAAGAGCACCAAAGTGTTCCTAGGGTCCTCATTAGCTTTAAACAAATGTCTAGAACCTATCCTTCATATGCAACAGGCTTGAATACAACAAAAACACCATCCAAGGGAGTTTATGGCCGTAAACTGCAAAGGAAATGGCCTTGGGGCCGTAAACTTCTCTAGGGAGTGTTTCTAGGCCTTAAACCCTTTCAAGAATTGAACCACGAAGTTGGAATAATTCTAGGAATCATTTGGAACTTCAAAACACACAATACACCCATGGTTGGGAGTTTACGGCCATAAACTCAAGAGTTTACAACCGTAAACTCCATGTGTGTTGGTATATGAGGAGTAAACTCATATATGGGGTCCTTTGGAACCCTAAACACAAGTGCCTTGTCCCACAATAGCTTAGATGCAATCCTTAGGGATTAAAACACTTATATAAAGTGTTTATTATGTCTAGGATGTCTTAACATTATCAATTAGTGATTTGAGACTAATTAAGTGCATATATGTGTGATTATATGTTCATTAGGATCGTAGTGTGTGTACAAGTCCTCGCTTGACACCTAGCAATCCTATACCGTCCGGTTCATCCGAATCACCATCTACAGGTGAGTTCATACCCCTAATCAATGTTTTAAATGATTTTAAATGCTTAAATAGGGGGGGGGGAGAATACAAGTAGAAACAAACATGTTATTAAATCATTGATTTGTATTTTATAACTATGTTTGTCATTTAACAGATTTCACGTACTACAAAATGTGATGCATGAAATGGTTTTAAGTCTTAAAAATAATTTGTTATCAAATGTTTTACCTTTGAAATGACTAATTAAAATGACATCAAGTCATTGTTAATTATTGCTCAAAACCCATAAGATGTCTTACAAAACCATTTTACATTCTTGAACTAAACTATGCATATACACTTATATTCTTATATATGTATTGATGTTATAGTTTAAATCTTTCATTTAGTCTTTCACACCCTTGAGTAGTAAGAGTGTATAAACCTAGTTGAACAACTAATTACCATTCAGTAAATTATCATAGGGATAATTTGAAGATATCAAACATAATTCCTATTACAAGGAATCACACAAGAGTCAGTTCATTCATGAGTCTATACCAGTACATTACCTGATACATGAGTACATTTACAGTTGAGTACATGATACCTGAGTACGTTTACATATACTTACATGATAGATGATCATGCTTACATGAACACATTACATGAGTACCTTTACATAGATACATTTACCTGTGTATATTAACATGAATACTTGTATCTCAAATTATGAGGATGATTTATTAGTACCTTCTGTGTAAATCTTGCTGCATATCCCTAGTACCTCGGGATATCTAGTCGGGACTCTATCCGCAGTACCCTGGGATATATGGACGGGACTAACCATTCCGGAACCCAGCTGTTAGCAATAGTGCGTGATGAACATATACGGATGTCAACGGTTATCACTTATCATAGATAGATCGATATCGGAACTAACCATTCCTCCATCCTGCTGTTGCAATAGAGGATGAGATGAAAATCTTCGGATGATCATTAGGTTATTACTTATACTAGGAGTACCTTTACAGGGACTAACCCTTCCTCCACCCTGCTACTGCTACAGAGGACAATTGGACAATCTTCGGATGTTCATAAGGTTATATATGGAGTGTTAGCCCTGGTACCTAGGGATAACACTTACATTAGTACTTTTTCCTGTTTACTTTATTTTGTGATACTTTCACGTAAACGATGAGTTAGAGTAAGTACTTTAGTACTAAACAATCAAAGGAAAAACTATCATAGTCATAACAAAACATTCGAGTCTTGGTAGAAGACTACATAGTCATAACAAAACATTCGGGTCTTAGTAGAAGACTACATTGTCATAACAAAACATTCGGGTCTTGGTAGAAGACTACATCTCAAACTGATAGAAAATAAGGGATTTTCTAGGGCTTTTCATACTTACATCATCATTTTCATTTAAAGGTTTACATGACTTTTAAAACAGCTTTTAGTAAGCAAGACAATGACACTTAAATACTTATGAATTCACCAGCTTTAAAGCTGATACTCTCTTTCAAAATATCTTGTATTCTCAGGTCAACAATAGACAGGTACGATGGCCAGGTTTTGAGAAGACGGAGCAGACAAGTCTCGTCTTTTATTTTGATTGTATATTTTTGGTGTCTTATTACAATGAAAGAACACACATGTATTAAAACTTTACTTATAATGAAATGGATGATGTTGTTGCTTGTTTATTATATTACACTGTTGTGATACTGTACATGACGTCCTCCACCCCTGATCGTTTCCGCCATTCGTGGTTTTGAGGAGTGACAATGGACCTCATGAACCGCCTGTGTAGCCGATGTTGGATCGGTCTGTGATAGTTTTCATTGATGAAATCTTGGTTTATTCCAAGACGTAGGAGGAGCACGAGGAGCATCTGAGAGAGGTTTTGGAGACCATGAGGAGGGAGAGCTTGTACGCCAAGTTCTCCAAATGTGAGTTTTGGTTGCGTGAGGGGCAGTTTCTTGGGCACCTCGTCAACCAGAACGGGATTTCAGTAGACTCTGCCAAGGTGGAGGCCGTGATGAGATGGGAGGTTCCGAATTCTCCATTTGAGATTCGGAGTTTCCTAGGATTGGCAGGCTACTATCAGAGATTCATTCATGATTTCTCCAAGATAGTCATACCCTTTACACGATTGACTAGGAAAGTCGTGGTCTTTCGATGGGGGCCTGAGCAGCATGCAGCGTTCGAGATTCTGAGCCAGAGGTTGTGTGAGGCGCCGATCTTAGCCATGCCTGAGCGTGTAGAGGATTTTGTGGTATATTGTGATGCGTCGATCTCAGGTTTGGGCGCAGTATTGATGCAGAGGGGGCATTTCATTGCTTATGCTTCGAGGCAGCTGAAGCCACACGAGCCGAACTACCTGACGCATGATTTGGAGTTGGGGGCGGTGGTTTTCGCCCTCAAGATTTAGCGGCATTACCTCTATGGGGTTCGATGTACCATTTACACGGACCACAAGAGTTAGAGGTACCTCATGGATCAGCTAAATCTGAACATGAGGCAGCGTCAGTGGTTGGACGTAGTGAAGGATTATGATTACGAGATCCTTTATCACCCGGGGAAGGCCAATGTGGTGGCCGATGCGCTTAGCCGCAAGGCGGTGACGATCAGGGATATTTGCATGAGGATGACTGTGGTGACTCCCCTGTTGGAGCAGATTCGGGAGGCTCAACAGGAGGCTATGAAGGAGGAACATCAGAAGAGTGAGCGAATAGTGGGTGAAGTCACCTCCTTCGATTATGATAGTCGGTGGTTGTTGACACTACACCGTAGGGTGTGGGTGCCGTATCATGGAGGCGTGCGCCAAATCTTGATGGAGGAGGCGCACAAATCCCGATTCTCCATTCATCCAAGGGCGACGAAGATGTATAGGGATCTTCGTCTAGACTATTGGTGGCCCTACATGAAGCGGGATGTGGCGTGGTACGTCGAGCGTTGTTTGACCTGCAGGAAGGTCAAGGCCGAGCATCAGAGACCGCATGGCAAGATGTAGCCATTGGACATCCCGTTGTGGAAATGGGAGGATATTATGATGGATTTTATCACAAAGCTTCCCCGGACGGCGCGAGGAGTGGATTCGATTTGGGTCATCGTGGATCGATTCACCAAGAGCGCCCATTTTATTCCGATTCAGGAAAGTATCTTGGCCGAAAAGTTGGCCGATATCTACATCAGAGAGATAGTGGCGCGACATGGGGTTCCAGTGTCAGTGATATCAGATCGAGATGTGCGGTTCACTTCCAGGTTTTGGAAGAAGTTTCATGATGAGTTGGGCACTCATCTGCACTTTAGCACCGCCTTTCACCCGCAGACGGATGGGCAAAGTGAGCGGACCATCCAGACTTTGGAGGATATGTTGCAGGCATGCGTGCTAGACTTCGGTGGTAGCTGGGATACCTATCTTCCCTTGGCTGAGTTCTCGTACAACAACAACTACCACGTGAGTATTGACCGTCCTCCATTCGATATGTTGTACGGTCGGAGGTGCAAGACCCCGATATGTTGGGGTGAATTTGGCCAGAGGGTCATGGGGAGCACCGAGGTGGTGCTCAAGACGACCGAGAGGATCCAGCAGGTTCGGAGCAGGCTTCAGTCTGTGCAGAGTCAGCAGAAAAGTTATGCCGACAAGCATCAATCAGACCTGGAGTTCCAGGTCGGGGATATGGTTGTCCTGAAAGTGTCGCCTTGGAAGGGCGTCATTCGATTCAGGAAGCGGGGCAAGTTGGGCCTGAGGTACATTGGACCGTTCAGTGTTATAGCCCGGGTGGGCAAGGTGGCATATAGTTGACGACAATGTTAAATTTATAGGAAATAAGTCCATGTTTTGCGAAAAATAAGGCATTACAACTTATTAGTTGAATCATGAATGTACATTATTTCCTATCTGATATAAATGTAACCCGTGAAGTTCCTGAACTTCAAGAAGAGCTTACACATTTCTATTTTCTAGATAAAGTAGAATCATAAATTTAAAATTATATTACATTATCGTTTTCATTACATGTCTCGCTATCTCGTGAAAATTTTTCAGTAAGATGGTTATTTTGTGGTATTACTTTATTAATTCTGGAGATTATAAATATTTAATTTTCTTAAGGATGTTTTTGTTGACGTATTTAGGCAAATTGGGGTTTCCACCAAAAAAGAGACACATATAAATTTTTTGACTAACTTGTTGGAAGGAGGGGAAACACTTAAGCTAACCGGTATTTTGGGTTATGGATGGATAGGAAGGAAGTGTTGATCTAACAAGAGTTTAATGCTCCAAATGCTCAAGTCATATTTAACAATGTTAAACACATAAAAACTCAGTACACAATTCATGAACTGAATGTCTAAGTGAAGATGTTGTTGAAGGTAAGAAGGAACATGCATAATCATGGGTTTAAACATAGAATCCCATTTCGATTGATTGAATAAACGGATAAATGTTATAAATCTATAAATTAGCTGACGACAATGTTAAATTTATAACAAATAAGTCCATGTTTTGCGAAAAATAAGGCATTTCAACTTATTAGTTGAATAATGAATGTGCATTATTTCCTATCTGATATAAATGTAACCCATGAAGTTCCTGAACTTCAAGAAGAGCTTGCAAATTTCTATTAAATTTCTAGATAAAGCAGAATCATAAATTTAATGTTATATTACATTATCGTTTTCATTACATGTCTGGCTATCTCGTGAGAACTTTCAGTAAGATGGTTATTTTTTGGTATTACTTTATTAATTCTAGAGATTATAAATATTTAATTTTCTTAAGGATGTTCTCAGACAAATTGGGGTTTCCACCAAAAAAGAGACACATATAAACTTTCTGAATAACCTGTTGGAAGGAGGGAAAACACTTAAAATTAACCAGTATTTTGGGTTATGGATGGATAGGAGGTAAGTGTTGATCTAACAAGGGTTTACCCTCTTCACGAGTGAAAATTTAGTATGTGGTGAGCTTTTTTTAAAAAATACATTGACAAAATTTGCAAAAACATACATAGAAAATCAACATGTGGTTATTAAACATGCTTTTAAGACTTTATTTATTTTCTTTATTTAATATTATTATTATTATTATTATTATTATTATTATTATTATTATTATTATTATTATTTTGCATTAGATGTAGATATCTTTAGTATAGTCTAGCTGGTCATGTATAACAACGTTATAACCAAGATCTTATGCATATAGTTTTTAAAAGAGTTGATTTTGTCATTTAAAAAAGTTAGCCGTTTGCTTTTCATCTTAATATAAGTAATGCAGTGCGTTAAATGGATTACAATATTTGAAGTATGTTGGTCTTCAATATGTAAAGAGAACACTCGTAGTATATTTCGATATGAAATCAAATGTTGCATGCTATGATTGCGTAATAATAATAATGGCCCTGTTTTAGATCACGCCGATTATTTTTAAGAAGAAAAAAATAAAGGTATTCTACTTTATTCATCTTGAATTATTGATGTCATTATGCATCAAAAAATAAGAAATTAGTGGGCCTTTTCCAAATGCGTAAATCGTAGTGTGACAACGATGCAAAATGATTTGAAACACAGAACTCGATTTGTAGGTCATATTTATGGGCTTTGTATTCGTCAAGAAAGTTGACTTCTAATTTAGCGCAAATACCGATTATACTTTTTTAAACTAAGTATATAAATAATAAAACACGCCTGTCTAAAGTCTAAAGTCTAAACAATTATCTCGTCCATTGGTTGTCTTTTATAACCATAAAAAAGATATTTTGACCATCGCTTAGAAACCAACACCGACTGAATTATTATAGAAAAGTGTTTTCATTATCTTTATTTTCATACACGTTTATACATGCCATTTTTACGCGGTTACAATTTATAAAAGTTAGCATATTTACATTAATTTTGCAAATCCATATCTCTATCTCTATCTATAGTAAAAGGGAAACCTTATGACATCACCTTCAACAATCAAGGTCATTAATTGTGTTTTATTTCTAACTTTTCCATCCTTGACATCATGAAATTTCAAACGTTGTTTCTTTTGAACAGGACATACGCGCCTCTATAACCTGTCCATAGTTTCCAAACTCGGATTACATATGATCCCATGATTTCAGCAGTTAAATGGATTCCATTATGCCCCTTCTAGAGACGCCTCCACCTGTTGTTTTGTCGATATGCCTATAATGAAACGCTTCCTTATATCAAAATCAATTGTGATCATTACCATCCCTCGAAATCAACAGTACCGATCTTTGGATTTCCATTCAAAACATAAGAAATTGTGAACAAGAGCATCTTTCCTGATCAACATCTAATCAATAGCTACCAATGGTGGTCTTCAATGGATTTATTTGGTAACAATTTTCTCTAACGATTCTTTTAATCTATATAAAAATGAACGATGCCCTAAACCGAAGTTTTTAAAACCAACTTTGATTGTTTATTTGGGTTCCGATCTTTAACCCTAAATCAATTTGTGTTGCTTGAACTAGATTGTATTTGTTGTTCTTGATGCATTAGCTATATTACTTTTAACCATAGTTTCTTTGATTATTTTGGTGAGATAGGCTAAGAAAGGGGTTTTTCATTATATCAAATGATGAAACTAAAATCTTGAGTAAATTACACGAATGGTCCCTATGGCTTGGGGTAATTTGCGTGTTTGGTCCTTAACTTATTTTTTTAACTCGAAAAGTCCCTAATGTTTGTTTTTGTTACACCATTGGTCCATACTATTTCTTTTTGTTACGCGATTGGTCCATATCTTACCAAAAAATACTATTATTTAAATATAGAAAAATGGTGGGGTAGGTAAGGTAAGGTGAGGGGATGAGCTTGATGGTGTGTTTATTTAAATAAAATAAAAAATCAAGAGCAAAATATATTTTTTAGGTCAAACAGGGACCAAACATGTAACAAAAACAAACATTAGGGATCTTCCGAGTTAAAAAAATAAGTTAGGGACCAAACGCGCAAATTACCCTAAACCATAGGGACCATTCGTATAATTTACTCTAAAATCTTTATATTACTAAACTTTATTCATGGATAGGTTGTAGATGCCAAAAATATCAGTTTTCAGCTCAAAAAGCATGAAGATTCTTCCACATTTCCTGAAGCCTTTTTAAAAATAGCATTTGCAGTAGTTGATATTATTATTATTATTATTATTATTATTATTATTTCTTATGCTCATTTTTGAATTATCATTTCTTGTAGGATGTAATTCTTAACCAGGTTTATCAGTTTCTCCAAATGCTCTACAAGAATTAGAAAAAGATATTCATAGCATTAATTTAGTTGTTAATATAATTCATTCTGTGAGTTGTCAAGTAGATATGTTCATATTATTAGATTGCAAAGCATATGATGCTTTGGTTAGTAATTTATCCTTCCTTTTCATTAAGTAAACATTTTTATTCTTAATAATATCAAACCAATTTGACATTTTTACCCCCAAAAGATCTTCATGATAGTGGTGTGAGGACTATGTGTATGTGAGATTCACAACAACTTAATCTTGATATTTGTATCAACATATAACCTCAAAATATATAATTGCTTAGAGTTTATTGTTTATTAATTTTTTTTTTAGATTTTGTATTGTGTAGGTGTGTTTATGACTTCAGGAGATTCCTTGGGAAAAGAAATATGACATGGATGTTTATTGATGCAAAAGTGTTTTAAATGTTGTAAACTCTAAAGAACTTCACATAGTACAGGTAATTTTTTGTACCAACTGTGGGTTAAAATGCTAGAAACTACAATATATTTTCATATACATTGCCCTTGATTTTTTTTGTTCGATTTTTGTAGGGAGGTCAGTAAATGAAAATATTTTTATAGAATCTCTTAGAGGTTTTTCTTCGGCTGTTTGTTAATGGTTGATGTCTTAAGCAGGATATCAGTAGCATAGGTAGACTTCCTGAAGATTAGAGTCTTAGACCAAGACATATTACAAGAGGATTCAACACTTAGTTTCACATGATACACCTCTAGGACATCTGGATTAGAGACATGCATCCGACATACCCCAATATAGAGAATCACATGAGATACGTTACTAGCTACTATATACTTATATAGGAAATTATATTTATTTTATGATTCTCATACTGTTTCTCATAAACATCTTCTTGTTTATTTGATGATTCTCATACAAAGGCATCTCTCGTAGCATTCTACCATGCAAAAAGCATGCAGATCTTTAGCCCTAACTAGCATGCGATTCACAGACTCATAAATCAAATCATATCAGATAACATGTATGGGTATTTTGGGAGAAACTTACATGAGGTCGGTAGATTGCATGCACCACACCCTTTCTTGTATTAGAAAACTTTCTTTTTCCGTTTTTAAATCAATTTTCTTTCACTTTTGAAAAACTTTACCAAATCCTCAGTTTGAGTTCAGACGCACCCGAGAGTATGTCCGAATCCCTCAAACCAAAGTTATGATACCAACTTGAAAAGTCCCACACATAAAACCCAAAATTTTCATTTTAAATTTAATAAAATGAGTATTCTAGAAAAAAAATCAATTCAATCCCAATAAAACAAGTGTATCAATCGACCTATGAAATCAAAGTAAATCACAAAATGCAGAACGAGGTGTTGTGTGCCCTGCAATAATCCCGAGCTCCTACCGTTGAAACCAAAAAAACCTGAAACATAAGCTGAAAACCTTAAGCATAAAGTTTAGTGAGTTCCCCAAGATACCACATACATAAATCACATATTGGGCCCCCTCCCTCCATCGGTCCCTGCCCAGTCTCGAGTCTCATTCACCCTCAGGCCCGGTCCGTCATTGAGCCCCGCTCGGAATACAAATCTGTCAATCACCAGGCCCCGCCTGACATTAAGCCCTGCCCAGTACACACATAATCATATAACTGTATAATCGTATAAATATATAATCTTACTAGCACATGCAATAATCACACAGACTATAGCATACTATATAGTCATCGAGCCTCGCCCGGTAAGCGTAAAACACATACAGATAAGTAGCCTACAATATAATCATCAGGATCACCTGGCATCGGGCTTTGCCCGGTAAGCATACCATCACTTAACACATGCAAGAGTCATGCAAACATCTAGCATCCAAACATATAAACCATCGGTCGGCATTGGTGGCTCCGACCCGCTAAACTCAGTGAGGAGACTCACCCTGCACTTTTGAATCCCGTAGATAAATCTCTGCCTGCTGGCCCGCTAAAATCCCCACACTATAATAACAGAACGAAATCCAAATAAATACTGGGATCCCAACTCATACAAAAAGTCTGAACTAGGGTAAAAGACCATTTTACCCTCTCCAAAACTTGTCCCAATCCATAAATCCAAAACCTCAATTTCAAATAAACACCTAAGGCCCAATTACAACCCAATTTTCCAAATTGGGCCTTAGTCCCTTCCATAGGCCTTAACCCAAGGCCTAGAAATATACCCAGCCCAAAACACCAGAAATATGATGGCCCAACAAATCTCTAAACATCAAAGCCCAAAACATGTCCCAAACCGAAGACCAAAGATATGAGGCCCACTCTACTATGTACGTGGGGCGTACTCAGTTGTACGCTAAGCGTACACCCTTTAAGGGTTTTACGCTACGCGTAAAGGCTTGTACGCCCATCTTATCCTCCTGAATAGCGACCTTTCACATTCATCCCTTAATCCCTTAAGACATTGCTCCAAAACATAGCTCTGACTTCCTTGGGATTGATAATCACGTAAAGTTGTTAACTGTACGTTCGTGCATGAGTAAATGAAGCTACTAAAGCTCAAAAGGACTTAGTGGGTGACTTAACACATGCATGTGACCTTAAACCTTATAAAGCTTGCACCTTTCTACATAAGAACCTCATAACAACTTACATCTAAAAGAGTAAGTCCTTCAAACAACTTAACTCGACAATCAAACCAAAAAGGGACCCAAAAAGCATGAAAATAAAGAGAAGAAGAGATCTAAGCATTAACAAGTCAAGATTTGAACTTGATACCTCCAAGAGCTTGCAATGTGATGAATGATTTTAGATCTCTAAGTTCCCCACTAAGCTAAGAACCTTCCTCTTTTTCAATCTGTCTAAAAATAAGCAAAACAACGCCAAAATCTACTCAAAAGTTCAAATCCACATTAATGGATGCTAAGGGTCGATTTAGGGTTTTAGGAGGCTTAGGGGTTGGTAAAGAGGCCAACCCTAAATACTTAAGATGCTTAAATAGGGAACACACACTTAAAATTAGGGTTTCCACTATTCCCCGTACGCCCAACGTACGAGGCCTCACACTCCCGATTCATCCTGCATAGTATGCTAATTGTACACCAAATTACTCCTCACGTACTACACTTCGAACCAGTATGCCCCACGTACTCCCTATGTATGCCCCGCGTACTAGGGTTTCCTCTTAACCCCTACAATATTCCGAAGTCCATAACTTCTTCGTTATAACTCCGATTTCAACAAACCTTATATCCACGAAGAGGTAGCGAGAAGCTCTATGATTTTATGAACTTCTACCTGCCTTAAAATTTCCTGAACAAGAATCCAATTCCATAAAAATCGAACTGACACTTTATCGAAATACACCATGGCTTCAAAACACAAACCGAACACTCGGATAATCCAAATTACATAACCAACCTCCAAATGAGAAACAATTCGAAACAGGGTGTTACACCTCTCCTTCACTTAAATTAGAATGCATCCTCGGAATCAATCCTTACCATCCACAACACGCTAGACAACCTGAGCAACACTGCCATAACCCCGAACGTAGCCCAGCCTTCCCAAGGCAACCGAAACCAACCCTAGTCGGGCTCCCGAACCTGAAGATTAACAAATCCTTTCTCAGTCTAAAAAAATTCCTTGCAAAAACCACGCGAAATAATCACATCTGCACATCTTGAAATCTAAAATCTCGAATTGTTCCGACTCTTTGACAGACAGCCCATACTAAACCACTACCAGGCTAAATCTTCACTGAAGTCCAGACTTAAACAAAATGCTTCCAAATCTTGATTGGCTTGATGCTTCTATTGGGAAAAAAATCATTGACCATTTATTGCTGCAAAACATGCATACTTGACAGAAGGCTCAGATAATCCTTCGAGTAGAAGACTCATCCCTGCAATGGTTAGACTCAAACTAGATCTGAGCAACAGGGTTAAATCATCTACTCTGAGATTATTTAATCCAAACTATTAGTGACTTTGGCTATTCCGTGGATAATAAGCGACTTCACATGTGAGTTCCGAATCAGTGATACCGCCTTGACTTATCTTGATACCCTTTACAGATGGAACCAGTCCAAAACACAATCACAAGGGCCACATCTACCAACAATACTAAAACCGTCCTTTAAGCTTGAAACCTCTATCTGATACCCTTGTCATACATATGTTGGATTAGTGTCTAAGTCTATAACTATATTTGGTATGTACTTGACCTGATTGGCATGGTCCATTTGGGTTGCAAGGCATCATGCATTTGGATAGACTAAAATGAGAGAAATAACACTTAAGGTTTATTAATATGTGATAAGTTCTAATACATTAATAAGATTATTTAATTAGCATTGATCAAGAATTAATTTGGATTTAATTACGTGATCAAAAGGAGACTAATTAAATATATGGGTTGATTGTGTAAATAATCTATACTTGTATAGTGGGCTAATGCTCCACGGATTATCAAGTTGGGCTAAAACCCATAGGATGCTCCATGGTATTTTTGTACCCATGGATCATGGAAAATGAAAGGTGATGACAATTAGGGTTTACATGGTGTAACCATATTTGTGACACACTATATAAACATCTTATTCTTCCAAAAATCGGCCACTATGAAGGAATAGTGAGGGCTAGCCGATTTCAAGAAGTGTCTCATTTCTCTCAAGTTATTCTAAGTGTATTTGATGTTGTGTGAACCATTTGAGGTGTCACACTTGGGGCACTAGGCTCTTGAGCTCCATGGAATCAAGCTACATCAAAAAGGTATGTATTATATCTAGTTTTGTTATACTAGTCTTATGATTGTATGCTACATAGGGTAATACCCTGAAATATTCATATTTGCATGTATAACAGAGAAAACATAGATCCAAGGTATTTAGGGTTGCATGTGCACTTAGGAGTGTTAGAATGCTCAAAACCCAACTATGGTATTAGAGCCTAGGCTTGTTTTCTTGTTATACTTGCAAAATTGGCTGAAAAATCGAAGTTTGTTGTTGTCTGCTCAGCAGACTCGCTAAGTCCATGAAGGGACTCAACGAGTCCAAGGCTAAATTCTTCCAACTCGCCGAGTTGGTTCATGCACTCGACGAGTTGGACCCCCAAACAACATATATTCGACTGTTTTGGCTGGAATTGGACTAGGAACATTACCCTAAGCTGTTTTTCAACTGAGAAACCTGTTTTTGATGTGGTAATGTTCATGCTAATCCAATTTCAAAGATAATTGTCAATATATTCATGTTTTGTATTAGTTTAATGGTTAGGCTAATTACATGAAAAAGTTTGATTGAATTATCTTGTTCTTATGAGTTGCTTAGATTAATTGAAAAGTTATGTGAAATTGTTGTTTTCAATCTAAATTAATCTAAGAGTTGGTTCTAAAATGTGTTTTTGTAACTTGTCCTCAGGTTATATGAAAAGTAAAATTTAAGATTCATAAAACTCATAAATATTTCCATAGGTTATGAATAAAGAAAAGTCATATTCTTTTAATAGTTTAAAGTCTTGCATAACTTGTCCTCAAGTTATGGAACTTGAAGAGTTTTTTGAATTAAAACTACTTTAAACACATAAGTTACAGAATTGAATAGTTTCAAAACTTTCCATCAAGTTTTGGAATTTGTAAAGTTTTCCCTTATGAATACTTTAATTCCAAGTTAAGCCCTTAGAATTTTAAAAGTTAAAATTCAACCCTTATACTTTATAGTATTATTAGTTAATATATGTATAAGAGAAAGTGTTGGGCTGAAGTTTTGTTTTATGTTGCGTCTTTTGGGCTCGTAGATTAGCCTTGTATTCTCCGGTTTGGGCCTGTCCAACCGAGAGCCTTTTATGTATTGTATATAAGTTAATGCTTGCATGCATATTAGGTTAAGTTTTAAGATTCAAGATTTCAGTTTTTACATTCCAGAGTTCTACGATATTGCTCTCTTGTAATCTTCCAATCCTTTACAGTTGATGTTCTTAATTGAGCTTTTCTAAGGATTTTATTTAATCATTCAACACGATTGATTCAAGCTGTTGCATTCTTAATTTTGTTTTCTGGTTTGCTATTATTATTGCGTTCTTGCTGTTTCTTATACTTATACTTGTTCAAGATCTAATCGATCTTCATAGATTAAAAGTTGTTTAATCCCATCAATTGGTATCAGAGCAGGAGGCTGTGTAATCGATACACATCTTTTCTGTGAAAAAGATTTCCATTAGGGTTTTCCGCAATCATCGATATTTATTGAGCCGTCATCATAATTGACGTATCTTAGTATTTATTGTTTTGCCCTAATCTGCTTTATTACAAGTCTGATCTTTGAACAGGTTATTACGATCATAATGGACGCGACGCAATCAAACCCTATTAATATCTCCAACAGCATTGGTTCGACGACAAAGATTCCAATCTTATACACCCATGACTATGAAGTATGGGCACATCATTTTGAAGATTACGTGATTGGATCGGAGGACAATGGTTTCTCATATGGGAAGCCATTATCAATGGACCGTTTTCTCATTCCGCAACATCCAGAGTTATTAAGACGCAAAAAGAATACAACGATCTGCTTAAGGACGTGACGGATATTGCGCAAGATGAAAAAGACAAATTCCAGTGCAATATTAAGGCACTAAGGTTGATCAGATTCGCCCTTCAGTCCGACACATTCAGACTGGTCAACTCATGCACTACGGCGAAGGAAGTGTGGGATAGACTTCGCGAACTGTATTCCACAGACGAAGATCTTGAACATTCTATCCAAACCTTGCTTCTATCTGAGTTTGGAGAATTCAGGCAAAGCGATGAAGAAACTGTGACCCAGACGTTTGATCGCTTCAATCATCTTCTCAGCAAGATGATCAAACACGACATTGAAAGGAAGCTCATCGAACAAAAGGTTACTTTCTTGAACGGATTGCGATCTGAATGGAGAGCAGTTGTTTCCACCGTCAAAGCCCATGAACAGTTTAAATCATACTCTTTGGCAAAACTGGTGGGTATTCTAAAGTCCCAAGAGAAGATTGTGGTTCAAGAGAAAAATGTTGTCTCTAGTCTTGGTTCGTTGGCCCTCCTATCTAAAAGTAAAGCTGTGATGGAGGATGAAGAGCTCAATTTAGAAGAATATGACCTCTCAACTGAGGATTATGCCATGATGGTATCCAATCCTAAGAGGTTCATAAAGAAGAGATTCCCCAACAACAAAAACCGAAACTGGCAGGGGAGTTACAGCTCTGAAAAGGCGAACAATGAACCGAAGGCTGAGGAGTCCAAGAAGGAACCGAAGGCAGATGGCGACTCTGGAGTAAGCTGTTTTTACTGTGGTGGCAAGAACCACTATGCTAAGGACTGTGTTCTTAAAAGGATGGCTGAAAAGGATGATGGAAAGGATGAGGAAGCCGTGCTGCAGAAGAGATTGGATGAGTTGAGAAAGAAAAAGTCTACCGCTAACCCTTTTATTAATGCTCTTATTGTGCAGGGTTCGGTTAATGACGATGAGTTCGGTAGCACCGAAGTTTGGTCTACTGACTCAGAAGACGAAGAAGTGAGGAAGCCTACTCATGGAAAGGCTTATATGGCTAAGGAGGAAAGCAGTGGTGGAAAATGCTTCATGGTGTCAAGCGCATCTCAGATGAGGGGATACAATACCGATGGAGGAAGCAATGGACCGAAGGTGCAGGAAGATATGTGCTTCACGGCCAAACCACTCAGCCAACAGTTCAATGAGCTTGATGAACTGATAAAGAAGGTACAATCTGTTTTTATTTCATCTAAAGTACCATCATCCTCATATGAGAAAGAACTAAAAAACGTTCACACAAGAATTTCTCATTTAGATAGTAGCTTAACTCAAACTCGAGTCACCAATTCTAACATGACAGATCAATTAAGCAGGGTGGCGTCGAAGAGTGAGGAGCGGCGTATGTGGATTGAGTTAAAAGAGTCGGAATTAATTAAAGTCAAAGACGAAAATATTTATTTGCAGAGAGACAATTTGAAATTGTTAAAACAACGAAATGTTTTTTGTTTAATAGCTAAACGTTTATATTCCAATATTACTCAGCTTCACTTAGACTGTGAGATAGGCAAAAAGATCCACCGTATGATTTTACCATTCCTAGAATTTAAGGAGGATGAAATCGATGCCGAAGCTTACAATTGTGAGAGTGTGATTTCGTCTGATGATGTCAACCCAACTTATCAGATTGGACTGGACAAAATTGAGTCCTTCATTAAATCCAAAGACCATAAGGACATGCTCAAAAATCTTTTGGACGAAAATGACAGACTTAAACTGAGAACCGAAACCATACAAAAGTTTGACTCTCTAAATGCCAAAGTAAGCTCAGAAAATAAGATCGATGTTGAAAATGCATCTGAGCTTAACGAGGACGAAAACATGAGTGAAATTTCTGTAGAGGATACGGTTGACTGCTCAGAATTTGTTAAAAACGAATCTAAAAACCACAAAAATCTTATTTCTGAAAATTCAGTGGAGTTCGCTAGATTGTCCCAACAAAAGTCCCCGAAATTAGTAGAAAAGGCTGTTGTGTATCAAAAAGTCAGAACCACTCCGAATCAGGTATACAAAGTGACTAGAGTAACCGAACATCAAACAGCTGAACTCACGGCTATTGTTAACGAAGACAATGCTGATGGCTGTGATGAGTTCTTCTGGGAAGCTCCTATTGACAATGGAAACGAAACCGTTGGCCTATCTGAAAGAACCTCTTGGATGAAGAAAGGGAGATACATACCTGAACCCTTGAACAAGCCTGATAATTTCAGTGAACCAAGCACAAGTGGTACAAAAGATACTCCTCAAGAGGTTGATCGTTCAGCAAAAGAAGACATTTCTTCAACGCCAACAGCTCCAAGAGAAACTTCATCAGATACTCCTTCCACTTCCTCAGGGCAAACTGAATCTTCTTCAGATATTCCAGCTGCTCCCTCGGCTCAAAGAAAAACTCCTAAAGTTCAAAAGGAACCAGCCAAGGTGATATCAAAAGCGAAAGCGAACGTTCATCATCAACCTAAACAGATGAGGGATAAAAAGATAGAAAGGAACCTAAGATACAGGAAAAACCTTTCTGAAAGGAAACAATTCTGGCACTCCCAGAATGCATACTATTCACACAAAGACAAGAATCTGAAGTATGAAAACAATCCCGTAAGAAAGCCTGATAATTCCAACAACCGAAAGCCAAGGTTCGGTTCACAAGAAGATACCAACCGAAAGCCAAGGTTCGGTTCGCAAGAAGATACCAACCGAAAGCCAAGGTTCGGTTCCCAAGAAGATACCAACCGAAAGCAAAGGTTCGGTTCTGAAAAGGATTTCAACCGAAACCAAAGGTTCGGTTCCAAGAACAACTCCAACCGAACTCAGAGATTCGGCTCTGAAGTCAGACGAGAACAAGACTCAAAGGTTAACCCCACCAATGATCAAAAGCAAAAGGGTCACCTAGAGTCATCAGCCAGAAAGTCCTCCCCATCCAAATTCTCTCGTTCTAACTCTTCTCGTCATTCTACTTCTATTCATTCATCTCCATCTTGCTCTAAAGCTAATCCCACTGTTCCTCAAAAACCTCATTCATCAGCAGAACAGAAGGGAAAGCGAAAGGTCGATGAATCCAAGCCTGAGCCCACAGGAAACCAACCCAATCCTAACAAAATAAAAGTATTCACCATTAAAAAGAAAGATGAAACAACTCTAATTAAAAGAACTTATCTTGTTGACATCTCTCTAACTATTCCTGTTCCCATGAAAACCTCACATGGACCCAAGAAACTTTGGGTTCCTAAATCTGCTTAATTTTTGCAGGTTATAAGTGACGAGCAGTTTGACGAAGAATGGTACATCGACAGTGGCTTCTCGCGTCACATGACAGGGAGAAAAGAGGAACTCAGGGAATACAGATCTCTTGCAAATGGTGGCAACGTTAAGTTTGGAAATAACTCTTTCGGCACCATAAAGGGATATGGGATGATAACGAATGGTGATTTTACCATTAGGAAGGTGGCCTATGTGGAAGGACTTCAACACAACCTCATCAGTGTATCTCAGCTTGTTGGAGGTACAGGTCTTAAAGTTTCATTCGATGATGAAGGTTCTGAAATCATAGAGAAAAAGACAAAGAAAGTGATTCTGAAGTCAGAGCGAAAGGGTGAAATGTTTCCGCTGAACATGAAACCCATCAAAGGAAATCCAGCAATATGTCTGCTATCAAAAGCTCAATCCGACGAAAGCTGGTTGTGGCACAGAAGACTCTCTCATCTCAATTTCAAAGATATCAACCGACTTGTCACTGGAGGTCATGTTAGGGGTCTTCCATTGCTCAAGTTTGACAGAGAGCATTTATGTGCTGCATGTGAAATGGGAAAGCAGAGTCGTCAAAGTCACCCATCCATAATTAACACAAAAGTTGTTGAACCACTCGAATTGCTTCATATCGATTTGTGTGGTCCTTCATCTATTGAAAGCATTGGTGGTAGCAAGTACATTCTTGTTATCGTTGATGACTTCTCTCGATTTACATGGGTGTTCTTTCTAAAGCTCAAATCTGAAGCGACTCAAAAGCTGAAAGTGTTTATCAAGCAAATTGAAGTTCAGCTCAAGAAGGTCGTTCGCAACATCAGGAGTGACAATGGTCTCGAATTCAAGAACAGGGAGTTTGAAGAGTTTCTTGCAGCAAAGGGAATTAGCCATAATTTCTCAGCTCCCTACACACCACAGCAGAACGGAATAGTCGAAAGACGAAACCGATCTCTGTGTGAAGCTGCCCGAACTATGTTAAGTTTCGCTTCCTTACCTCTTTATTTTTGGGCTGATGCTATTTCTGCTGCTTGTTATACACAAAACAGGTCCTATCTCAACAAGCGATTCACGCTCACACCATATGAGATATTAAACAACAGGAAGCCCAATGTGAAATTTTTCCACGTTTTTGGCTCAAGGTGTTTTATCTTTAATTCTAAAGAACACCGCAACAAGTTTGATGTCAAAGCCGACGAGGGAATCTTTCTGGGTTACTCACTCACTTCAAAGGCGTACAGGGTCCTAAACAAACGATCAAGAAGAATTGAAGAGACATACTATGTGACCTTCGACGATAACTATGTCAAGAAGCTAAAGGCCATAGATGATACTGCCAGGGAAATCTTTCCTCAAACTGGTCAAGTCACAGTCTCACTCGCCAATATGTACGACAATTTTCTGGATCTCTTTGACGAACCGGAAAAAGCTTCTCTCTCCGAAGCAGGTGCAGCCGACAACAAAATAGATCATATGAAGCAGATTGTCGACGATGCTGCAAGAAAAATGCATGAAGGAGAATCGCCTGCTGATGAATCTCCAAACAACAATGCTTCAGTCGAGGGGGAGCCAAGCTCACATGTCCAGGGGGAGCCAAGCTCTACTACTTCAACCGAAGGTCCTTCATCAACCGAAGGTAACTCTCCAACCGAAGGTGCCCCTCCAAACGAAGGTGCTTCAATGCCTGAAAATCCAGCACCACAAGAAACCCCTGAACCTCATGTTTCTCAAGACTCATCAATTGAGGGGGAGCATGATGATATGACGCTTGATTTCGATAGCCAATCTGAGCCTGAAGAGATGATCAACGCTGAACTAGATCCAACCTTCGATCCGAATTACCCTCCTCTTACAAAATGGACCAGAGATCATCCTATCTCTCAAGTAGTTGGTGATGTATCTAAAAAGGTTCTGACCCGATCTCAACTGAAGGCAAAACAGACATCCTTATTCTCAAAGGTTGAGTTTCGTATGTTTAACTCATTTATATCAAAAGTTGAACCGAAGACAGTGAACACTGCCCTCGATCACTCTGATTGGGTTCAAGCAATGCAAGACGAACTAAACGAGTTTGAAAGGAACAAAGTCTGGCGCCTCATTCCAACTCCTCCGGATGCTTCAGTTGTTGGTCTCAAATGGGTTTTTAGAAACAAAATGGACAAGGAAGGTAATGTCATAAGGAACAAGGCACGTCTGGTTGTCAAAGGATACTGTCAGGAGGAAGGGATAGATTACGAAGAGACGTTCGCTCCAGTAGCTAGGCTAGAATCGGTTAGAATATTTCTGGCATATGCTGCTCACAAAAACTTTGAGGTCTTCCAAATGGACGTCAAGTGCGCATTTCTCAATGGAGAACTTGAAGAAACTGTGTATGTCGAGCAACCTCCTGGGTTCGTGAACGAAAAATATCCAAATCATTGCTACATTCTGGATAAAGCTGTGTATGGCCTCAAACAAGCTCCGAGAGCCTGGTATGAAACGCTTACAAAATTTTTAAAGATGTCCAAATTCAAACAAGGTTCGGTTGACCCAACCTTCTTTCGCAAAAAGGAAGGTAACCACCTTATGATAGTTCAAATTTATGTCGATGACATCATCTTTGGCTCTACGAATCCCAGTTTAACAGCTGAATTCAGAAAGTTGATGGAGACTAAGTTTGAAATGAGCTCAATGAGTCCTATTAATTTTTTCCTTGGTTTAAATATAAGACAGGGACCCGAAGGCATCTTTATCAACCAGGAAGCTTACACGAAGACTCTCCTAGCGAAGTTTGGAATGATGGGAGACTCAAAAGTCAAAGTCCCAATGGCATTCGGCACCAAACTTACCCCTTCACTGGATAAACCGGCTGTCGACATCACGCTCTATCGTCAAATGATAGGCTCACTGATGTATCTAACTGCTAGCAGGCATGATATCATGTTTTCTGTATGTTATTGTGCTCGATTTCAGGCTAACCCACGCGAACATCACATGCTGGCAGTGAAGAACATCCTACGCTATCTCAAGCGAACCGCCTCCTTAGGTCTATGGTATCCATCCAACTCTGGCTTCTTCGTTCAAGCCTACTCTGATGCTGACCTTGGAGGATGTGGACTCGACCGCAAAAGCACAACTGGTGGCTGTCAATTTCTTGATGGGAAGTTGGTCAGCTGGCAATCCAAGAAACAAACATGTGTGTCGCTGTCTACTGCTGAAGCGGAATACATTGCCGCTGCATCCTGCACATCACAAGTGATTTGGATCCAGAGTCAACTTCGAGACTATGGACTCAATATGAAGAAAATCCCTCTATATTGTGACTCTGAAAGCGCAATTAGGATCTGTCATAACCCGGTGCAACACTCTAAAACCAAACACATAGCACTGAGGTATCACTTCATCAAAGATCATGTGGAAGATGGAAATGTCGAAGTTCACTTCGTAAGAACCACTGATCAACTGGCTGACGTCTTCACCAAAGCTCTTCCAGAAGCATCATTCAATAAAATTTTGCAAGGGCTAGGTATGATGGAATCAGAGTCAGTACCTCACACTACATCTCGATCTCAAACGTAAGAAGCGATTCCAACCGAACGTTCGGGTTCGGTTCCACCATTTCACTCGCTCATTACTTCAAAGGTAGTTTCTCCTTGTTGTACATTTCTGGTGCAAAATTCGTTTTTCTTTATGTACAAAGTTTTTTTATTACTTATCTAAACTCCTTGGTTTCTTAAAAATTTTCTAAAACCGAAACCTCCAGAAGGTTCGGGTTCGGTTTTCCAAAATTTTGTTGAACCGAAACCAACCGAAGGTTCGGGTTCGGTTTTTCAAAATTTTCCTGAACCGAAACCAACCGAAGGTTCGGGTTCGGTTTTTCAAAATTTTCCTCAACCGAAACCAACCGAACGTTCGGGTTCGGTTTTCCCATTTTTTTTCTTTCAAAGTTTTTTTTTAAAAAAAAAATCGTATTTTTTTAACTCTTTTATAAATTTTTTTTTTTTTTTCAATTTCAAAAACTCCAAAAATATTTTATTTTTTTGTGTGCTCATTCGTTTATAGGGATATATTTGATGTCTTACTTAAGTGTCCCTAGAAGCATGCTGCTGTATGTGTCCCAAGCCTCATAAGATTTTGAATAATAGCCTTCATGACCTGGTATACATAAACCTTGTCTTCCCAATAAGGCTAACTCATTTATTCTAATCGTGAGCTACCTCACTCTTTTCTCACATGAGTTCAGAGTCTCCTGCTTGGTCCTTATGTTCGCAGCAGAGGTACTATGTCTTCTTTCACCATCCCCATTATACTTCTCCATAACATTCGTATCCTCACTGTAACCCTTGAGACTCTCAGCAACTACCACTGAGGTTTATGGTTACACAACATCTGTGTTTATGATCTTAGCTTCGTGCCACTACGAGCTGAGTGAAACCCAAAATTCAACACCAACGAATTGACGGTGACCAATTAACTTGATCAAGTTTTCACCAATGAATTAACGAATGTACCTTCATGAAATCTCATTTTTTTTCTTTTTGTGTGGTTCCAATGAAATTGTTACACACCATGACATTTCTTCCCAAGGGATCCAGTTTTAAATTTTTATATGAGATTTCATATTAATCCAAGCCACTACAAAATTAACTCAAAACTACTTGTTCAACAGACTACACTGGTCTCACAAGTACTTTGTTCACGTTCGTTCTTATATCAGGAATTGAATTGTTGAATTAAAGCGAAACCACCCTTAATTTGCCTTATTTAAAGAAGCCTTTCAACATTTATTAATAAATGTTTGATCGTAATTCAACGGGATTCCATACTAACACTTTGAGGTCTCTCTTGACCTTGAAGGAAGAGATTCGTGCCCGGGATCATCAGTTTTGTCTCATCATTGACATCACAGATAATCCCAAAAAGAGTTGCTTTATTTCTTTATCTTTTACACTCTTTGCACGAAAATCCAAGATTTTCAAAATTCCGTTACTAATTATTTTACAGGCTGGATGAATCATGGATGGTTCATAATAAAGTTGTGGTTGCCGATAATCCACGTGGGCATTTTATTCAAAAAGTGGCGTTTAAAAGAAAAGGGATAAGTTCAAAAGGTTGCTGACGCGGCGGGAGTTCAAAGGATAGATATTCAAACGACGGTAAAAAAAAAAAAAAGAAGGGCGCGTGAATTTGAAGAGGCCGCGCTTTTTCTGACATTTATTGGACGCGTGTGCAGTATTGAAGCGTCATCCATCTGGCATTAATGGCGCGTGTGGAAATGGAAACGGTTTCTCTCTCTGAACCGGCGCTTATTGGGCGGCGTGATCCTAGGAATCTGACACTCTCTCTCCTACGTGATCATCGCACGTCCCAACTGTCACCAATCAGTCACTCAAAAACCCTTCCGTATTTCAATAAGAGATTTGAAACGATCTTTCTCTCTCCTATCACCTACTATAAAAAGACATCAACACCACCTTTTACCTCTTTACTGCCCCCATAATTCCCAAAGCAAAATTACTCCCAAAACTCTCTCCCGGTCATCATCTTCTCCACACCTGCAACAATGGCTGAATCTTCATCCGTTCATGCTACTTCTAAGATTCTTCCCATCAGACCTCAACAATGCCTTGTCATTGATCTGAACCCACTAGCCTATGATCCCTACATGTCGCCGGTTATCGAATGCCTCAAGTTCTCCCAGCTTGCTCCGGCATTGTCCAGAATTGAAACGGTGCCAATGGTGGCTCTATCTCAGGTCTATGTGACGGCCTACTACGACAAGGGCGTCGACCGGATATTTTTCGAAGTGGCGGAACACAAGACGTCGATTTCTCGTCCCCGCTTCAGCACTATGCTTGGGTTTGCTGCAGACCCATCGCGTATTAACCCGGAGACGATTCCGGTTGGGATGTTTTACAACATGTTCTACAACATGGGCTACACGGAAGTTCTTACCTCCGTCGCAAGGTTCAAGAAGTCATGCCTACCGCCCCTGTGGAATGGATTATTTACAGTTCTCTTTAAGGGACTGTCTGAGAGGAGCTCAGGATCGGACGGGGCCAGTCGTCTTTTCCTGTCAATCATGTATGGGGTGTACAACGGGATCAACCTCGATTATGGGTTTGTCCTTTGGCAACAACTGATTCAGAGCCTTTCTTCCACTTCTCGACACTCTGAAGTGTCGCTGGCCCGGTTCTGGATCCTGATCACAAGATGGGCCATGGACAGGTTTGAGGTCCCAACTACTGACGGTGCACCGATGTCTTCTGTTGGTACATTCCATACCAAGAAGATCATCGTATCCGATGCATCGAAATTCTCCTTCATTGGCTCTATCCCGGAGTCGATGTATGGACGTGTGCCATCAGATAGCAATATGATCAAGGCGATCAAGGAGTTAGGGCAATCTGGTCCGCGGGAACTGACACCGGACATGCTGCGATCAATCCATGATGCCGACAAACCGGTGGCCAGGGGTAAGAAGACAGACAAGGGGAAGAAACCATCCAAAGCCCCAAAACCTTCTCCCAAGAAGCACAAACAACCGAAGGCTGCTTCGTCACCGAAACCGAAAAGGAGGAAGACCCAACAAAAGCGAAAGCTACTCCTTCCCTCCTCATCAAGTGAATCCGAAGGTGGGAGTTCGGACTCTGAGGGATCACACGGAGACGAATCTCCACAAAGAGGCAACACACCTCCTCGGTCCCCAACCCCGGAGATGGAACTTCACCAATCCCCAGTTCCTTCCCCTCCACCCACAATACCTATTTCCATTCCCACCATAAACCCTCCACCAACCTCATTCCCTATACCACCACCCATATTCACCACATCAACCGAAACACCACCTGTTACCGAAACCCCACCCGTAACCGAACCTCCACAAACCGAAACCCATACACCACCACCACCCGACACTAATCCCCCACCCACTCAACCTGAACCAACTAAACCAATAACACCCCCAGCTTCTGTTGGATTAATGTCTAAGTCCATAACTATATTTGGTAAGACTTGACCCGACCCGGCATGGTCCATTTGGGTTGCATACCATCATGCACTTGAATGAGAGAAATAAGACACTTATGGTTATTAATATATTATAAGTTCTAGTATATTAATAATAAGAATAATAAGATTATTTAATTAGTATTGATCAAGAATTAATCTAGGATTAATTAAGTGATCAAAAGAAGACTAATTAAATATATGGGTTGATTGTGTAAATCATCCATACTTGTATAGTGGGCTAATGCTCCATGGATAATCAAGTTGGGCTAAAACCCATAGGATGGTCCATGGATGCTCCATGGTGTATTTGTACCCATGGATCCAAGGAAATGGAAAGCCATGACAATTAAGAGTTTACCCTAATTGTGTAACTATATAAGCATCTTATTATTGAGGAAAAATCGGCCACTAGTGTGTGTGAAGAAAGGGCTAGCCGATTTTGAAGAGTGTAGAATTCTCTCAAATCATTCTAAGTGTTTTGATGATTGTGATTCCATTTGAGGTGTCACACTTGGGGCACTAAGCACTCAAGCTTCATGAAGACTTTCTACATCAAGAGGTATGTATTCTATCTTGTTACATTCATTGTTTTGTATGCTAGATTAGGATAATACCTTGGAAGTTCTTATTTGCATGTATAATAGAGAAAACATAGATCCAAGGTATTTAGGGTTGCATGTACACTTAGGAAGTGTTAGAATGCTCAAAACCCAACAGTGGTATCAGAGCCACGGGTTGTTTTCTGTTATATTGATGCAAATATTTTATTTTCAAAGTTGAAAAAAAAAAAAGGAAAAAAAAACATGAAGTTCGTCAAATTTTAAGATAATTACTTGTTCTTGTGAAAAACTAATTATTTGTAAAATTTGAATAATTTGCTTTATGAGTTGAATTAGGTCAAATTTAATAAAAGATAAAATAATATGATTATTTTATTAGTTTTAAAAGTTTGATCTAAAGATTTTTATTTTTTGAAAGCTCCATAAGTTATGGATTTGAAAAGGTTTTAAAAAAAAATTGATTCAAAGTTTTTTTTTGGAGTTACAAAATTTGGTGTTAATGTTTTAAAGGATTACATAACTTAAGAATAAGTTATGGATCACCAAAAGTTTTTTGTGTTATCTTGTTTTATGAGTGAATTTGGATTAATGATGAAAATTATGTGATAGTTGGTTTTAATCCAAATTAATCTAAGAATTGATTCTAAAATGTGTTTTTGTAACTTGTCATCAAAATATGAAAAGTCACATTTAAGAATCATAAAACTCATAAAAAATTGGCAAAGGTTACAAAAAATGAAGAGTCTAGTTCTAATTAAATGGTTTTATGACTCCATAACTTGTCCTCAAGTTATGGAGGACCAAGAGTCTCTTCATTTAATAAAATAAAATAAAAATAAAAAAAAAGGTGTAACCTTAATTAATTCCATAAGTTATAAAATAAAGAAAAGTTAATTCTTTTATTAGTTTAAAGTCTTCCATAACTTGTCCTCAAGTTATGGAACTTGAAGAGTTTTTGGATTAAAACTACTTTAAACACATAAGTTATGAAATTAATTAGTTTTGAATAGTTTCAAAACTTGCCCTCAAGTTTTGGAATTTGTAAAGTTTTCTCTTATGAATACTTTAATTCCAAGTTAGCCCTTAGAATTTTAAAAGTTAAAATTCAACCCTTATACTTTATAATATTATAAGTTAATAATATATATATGTATAAGAGTAAAGTCAGTCTTACCGCTAGTACGCCTCATTCACGAAGCCGGTCTATAAGGTGGGTATAAGGTTGTTGCCTATAAAATGGCAACTTAATGGGTGTCCACTCTCACCCACCGCTTGCTTGACCGGTGGAGGGTCGTTAGCCGAACGGGTTTGACAGGACTAGAATTCTCCCTTCATTAAAAGTATTAATGAAAAATACTAAGTAACTAAACTCTTAATAATACCCAATCTTAGTTACTTAGGAAAAATGTGAATAAGGTGCTAATCCATGAAATTACACTTTACACTTTGTCTAAGTCGTTAGTGGAGCGTGTGTGGTTAACCGGCACACTAACTTGGACTTAACAAGGTAGGTAAAGGGTGACTTAATATTTATCATAGTATCGATGGAGCGTGTGTGGTTAACCGGCACATCGATTGAGGGGTAATTTATTAAGGGTACCAAGTGGTTTGCATGGTTACTTCACACCTTGTTTTGTGATCCTCGGCATCCCAGTCACAAAACCTGAAGGGCACACTCGAGATTGAAACATGCCTTTGAAAAGTTCAATGAATCTCAAAGATCTAGGAGTTTCAAAACCAATTAAAACCTAATAATACATTTCGTTTATCTTGGTGGAAATTGGTGAATCGTCATTCACCTACCTTCAAATATTTTATAGCTTGGATTACGGCATACCTCTTCTAAGTTATAAAATAGTTTGTTGGGTCCTAGCCTTAATATTTCATATTGGGTGTCATATTAAGGACTTTAAATCAACTATCTTGAATATCTCCCAAAAGATGTCTGGTTTAGACACCTATGATCTTCCCAAATCTCTTGAAACAAGGTTTCCTAATGAAGATGATGTCCCATGGATATCATACTTCTTCACCTCTTCAAATTATTCTCCCTAACCCACAAGTTCTTGAAAAGTTTAAGGTCACTCAGGCCCTATTGGCAAGGCAAGGTCTAGGTGTGGACACATCTTGGAGATGTAGTCACATATTGACAAGCCGGGAGAGTTGGGTGTCAAAGTCTTGAGAAAGTTGGTGGTTCAACTACTTTCTAAGTCACATAGTGAGTTCTTTTGGAACACCTATGAAAAAGACTATGACAAGACCCTTAATGATCTTATCTATTTGTTACGATCAACTTCCTAAAACTTTATGGACATTGACAATGATGACATTGGATATCCAGTAAAGCATTCTCTTCCCAATGGAAAGGGATCGGCTATAGTCAACTCGGTTGACCAAATGGTAAAGAGAAAAGCTAAGTCTGTGATAGTCCTATGTACCATTATCAAAGGGTCCATATGTTTGTATTGCCAAAGAAAGGGCATTGGTTGCGAAGCTGCCAAATTTACCTAAGGATGTTAAAGTCAATAAGTTTGACTCTACTTCAGGTAAAATCCACTATCTAACTCTGTTAAGTTTCTATTCTGAGATTCTTGATACATGATGTGACCGGGTCGCATGGTGATGGTTTAAGAATCAAAGGAAAGTGAAGAAACTTAAAGGAAGAATATGCTGAATCTGATCGCATAGATGGATTTCTATCGCATAGTTTGAAAAATCGGATTCTTGAGCTACTTCTTAGGAGTTATGAGATATTGCTTAGGAATAGATAACAACAAGTTTTCATATGGATTGTAAGGATAGTTTTTCCGCAAAGTTTTAAAATAAAAGGAAATTTTTGATTTTATTTATTTTAAAATATCCTTACAATGGCATCTGTGGAAATTTTTGTTGCTTATAAGATTCCATTAGTAGCAAGAGTGGAAGTATGAAATTGATTCTTTCATTTGTGGTAATGTCTAAATTTACCAAATAAGGAAAGATTCTCATCACCCAAGTTTCAATTGGACCGGAACTTGGAATCATGCAAGTTGTATAGCATGATGAATGAGAACTTTCAAGTTTTGGAAAATTAAGACTAATTACTTGTTCACATGGATGTGTGAATCAAGTAAGGGACTAAGGGATCGAGTACACATTCTTGTGCACTGGTCAAGTCCACCACAAAAAGTTTGATAAGACTATTTGTCATGATTTACTTAAGTTCAGTAAATATGATTATACTTACAAGCTTAAGTGTAACTCTGAGACATTGGAAAAGGTTCCAATGTAAGGCAGAGCGAATAAGAAGAATCAATTTAGGCAGTAAGATAAAAGTTTCTCAAATCTGAAAAGATGGGAGAGTACTTTAGTATCAGTTTTTGTGATCATCTTAATGATTAAGAAACCATAGCACAATTAGTTCTCTAAGGAAATCTTAGTGCATTCTTATGACTAAGAAGAGGGATCTTGAATTGTTGAAGTGGTTAAATCAAGAAGATGAGTCATACTTCGTTCCAATACAAGTCTTAGAGTCATACTCCAAGATTGTAATTTGAGTGACATGTCTCAAAAGAAGGTTAAAACACTTGTCAAATGTAAGAGTAAAAGTTTTTCTACTCTTGTACATTTGAAATTGGTAAGTTGTGATGTTTTGGATAAAACAAAGACCAACTTAGGCCAATTGTGTGAAGTGTTTGTCTTGATCAGAATCCTCACTATCTCTTGGATATTTGACAAGGGAGTCTTATATGTCAAGAGGACAGTGGGAGTCTTAAAGGTCTTGAAAGTCTCAAGAACTAATCAAGAATAAAACCTAAAGTTCTTCTCTAGCACACAATTTGATGTTTATAACCTATCGTGTTGACATATCTGTGCCCATTCCAGTTAAAGTTGGCTTTGCATATGAGTTCTTAGAGTTCTCAGTTTGTTGCATAACAACTTGGAAGCAATGGCAGGCCCTTGAGCTGCCAGGTGGCAAGAAGTTAAGATTGAGTTCAATCCATATGGTTTTGGATTTGTCATTATCTTTGTCTTGTGATTATGGTTTGACAAATTCATATGGGTAGGAACTCATACACCATATAAATCTAAGTGTCATAAGGTTTCTCTCCGATTCATGAAAATGATGGTGAGGAAACGCTTTCACTAAGTAGATTTTACGAAGATATCAATTGTGTCATTTGCATTTTCAAAAGTCGTTAGTGGAGCGCGTGTGGTTAACCGGCACACTAACATGGACTTGTGAGAAATGGCAAATGCCTAAGCAATTGAGACCATGATTACGGTATCCCTTTTCATGGTTCTTGAAATTGCTTAGACACACAGGTGAGCTATCTACAGGAAGGGTGTATGAATCTAAATTTCAGACTGTCCAGCTGATTTCTGAGTACATGTCAAAGCTAGTGGGAGCATAAGTGTTGTGCTAATAATCATCATGTTAGTGGGAGCATGATAATTATGATAAGTATTGGAAGTCAGCAATGTTAATTATAGAAAACAAAAGTTTCAATTGGGAAAAAGTTGTTTTGCTATAATTAAGGGAGAGGAAATTATACTTCATATCAAATCTATAAGGTTTAGATCTGAGGTTTTAATCATTTAGTCAAGGATATATATGAATTTCATGTTGGAATGGCTCAACATAAGGAAATTTTGTATATGGGTCCATTATTTGCGTTCTAAAATTCGATTATGATTACGGCATCCCTTTTCATAATCTGAATTATGAGAACTTGGCAAATTGAAATGGAAATATTATAGCAAAAGACTGGTTTAGTCTTTATGTAAGACATCATGAATCGTGTCCCATATGCTTCGGATATAGGATCGATTACATGTGCTATATTCATCCGTTCTAAAATTTTCCAAATGCCTGGGGCATTAAGAAGGGAAAAGGTTTAGAACTGGATATGACTAAAAGGATTAAACAATTGTCGAGGACAATCTAAGGTTTACCAAAGATTGGTTGCTCAAGGACAATTGGAAGTATAGTGATAATTCTAGAAGGACCATATTGACATAATCTGTAAGGAGGCAACTCTTGTTCAGAAGTGATAGTCAAAATGGAATCTGGAAATGTTTCAAAGTTAGAATTTTCAATCTGTGTAAGATTAAGGAAACTTAATGCAAGAAGGATATTTCCAAGGCGTTGATCTCCTTTGGAATACTCTGTAATGATTGTTGCCAAGTCTTTGTGACTTTGTGCATAATCGTTACAAGAGGATCAATGCATATAAATTTAGAATCTAACAGATTTCAGTAAATGGCATGAATTTGGAGTTCTTGCATTTGCAGTAAGGATTTGGGAGTGTGAAAAGAGAATCATTGAAGTTATGTTCAATGGATCTAGTTCACAAAGTAAAGATCATAGACAAACATAGTATGCATACTTGGTGTGTGGCATGACTAGTGTTTAGAAAACATAGTGTACATGCTTGGAGCATGGGACAACTATTATTCTAAATTCAAGAATAAAGTTGATAGTTGAAACAGTATACAATGAATAATGTGTAATCATATGGTGATAAATAAAAGGTGTTTTATTTATGTTCAAAGAGTTGATACCATATTGGATTCAATTATTATTGTGTTTCACTTTGCATGTTTTGACTTCCCGAATAAACTGGGTTATTCTTCCGGAATGACTAAGTTATTCAAACCATCCACAGTCGGTCATATGTTGGAAGTAGATATGAATTAAGACTGTCATGATGGGTTGTAGAGGTCTAAGGTGTTGGACAAGGCTACAACAATCATGAGTGCTCATAAGTTCTGAGTATTGGATTCAACCCGCGCTCATTGGAATCACTTCATGGATTTTATCACGAGTGATCATGAGACGATAATATCTTATATTCTTCAAACCTAGAGATATGAGTTGTTACTATGAGTTGATAGTACATTGATTGCACGAAACCGCATTTGGTAACTCTGTGCTATAAAACGTGCCTTTGTGTGTGATTCAACAAGTAGTAGAACAAGCCATATGAGTCGAAGTTTATCCGTTCCTTTTACCTTCGGGATAAAAGCGATATCTGTGGGCCCCTCGATGATTTGATGATGACAAATGGAAGTGCTCGGCCGGGCCAGGACTGATTTGATTTGTTCAATTAGTCAGTCGTCATAAATCGGAAATCGGGAAACAACAAATGGACAGAGAGAATGATTATAATCCATGTCTCAGTCCATATGATATCTAGAATGGAGGAATATATGATCCCTTATCTAATGGACAAGTCACTGACAAAGGTCAGAGTTCATCGACAAGGTCAGAGTTCGACAAAAGCTTTTGAGAGCTACGATTGCCGGTTGGTTCCTGAAGTCATACGCAATAATAGTTTTAGACTTATCCAAGTGGGAGACTGTTGGATTAATGTCTAAGTCCATAACTATATTTGGTAAGACTTGACCCGACCCGGCATGGTCCATTTGGGTTGCATACCATCATGCACTTGAATGAGAGAAATAAGACACTTATGGTTATTAATATATTATAAGTTCTAGTATATTAATAATAAGAATAATAAGATTATTTAATTAGTATTGATCAAGAATTAATCTAGGATTAATTAAGTGATCAAAAGAAGACTAATTAAATATATGGGTTGATTGTGTAAATCATCCATACTTGTATAGTGGGCTAATGCTCCATGGATAATCAAGTTGGGCTAAAACCCATAGGATGGTCCATGGATGCTCCATGGTGTATTTGTACCCATGGATCCAAGGAAATGGAAAGCCATGACAATTAAGAGTTTACCCTAATTGTGTAACTATATAAGCATCTTATTATTGAGGAAAAATCGGCCACTAGTGTGTGTGAAGAAAGGGCTAGCCGATTTTGAAGAGTGTAGAATTCTCTCAAATCATTCTAAGTGTTTTGATGATTGTGATTCCATTTGAGGTGTCACACTTGGGGCACTAAGCACTCAAGCTTCATGAAGACTTTCTACATCAAGAGGTATGTATTCTATCTTGTTACATTCATTGTTTTGTATGCTAGATTAGGATAATACCTTGGAAGTTCTTATTTGCATGTATAATAGAGAAAACATAGATCCAAGGTATTTAGGGTTGCATGTACACTTAGGAAGTGTTAGAATGCTCAAAACCCAACAGCTTCACCACTACCTCAATCTCCAGAAGACGCCTCCGACGGCGATGATCAATACCTTGGTGGTGATCACATGAACTATGATTCGGTCTATTATAATCCGTTTCAAGTTCAAAGTGATGAGGAGGATGATGCTCCAGTGACAAAGAAGCATCTTCGCGAGCTTAACGAGAAGGTAGATCAACTTCTCGCCTCCTCTTCCAACCAGCAGTCTTCTTTATCTGAAGTCGCCCTTCAAAAGATCGTTGATGCCTTCTCCAAGGCGCAACATGATTCAATGGCCTCAGCAACTGCTGCAATAGACGCCTCCACCCGAGCTTGTGAGGCTGCAACCGAAAAAGTCGATAAACTATTCCATGACGCTTCAATCCTGCTGCAGTCTATGCAGGAAAGCGCCGAAGCCACCAAAACAACTTTGGAACCACTTGTTAATCAATTGGCTCAGTTTGTAAAGACGGAGTTATCCTTGTTAGCTACCCTCAGACAAAACCTTAGCGACGACAACTCGGCACTCCGTGCCTCCATCGATGCCCGCTTGGCAAAGCTACAAGAGGATCTTGCGGCTGAAAACTCATTGATGGACGTCCTGGCGAGTAAGACTACTGCCCTCAAGGTCAAGAGCACCCAACTTTCCAACTCCGAACAACAATTGGAGGCTCTTCGATCCGAGAGGGAAGTCATCAAGACGTGTGTTTCGGATGTCCACGCAGCTCTATCCAACATCCTGGAAGCACACGACCCCATCCTCAATCACTCAGTAAGGCGTACCCTCGCTGAGAAACTCTCTCCGGCCATGGACCTCTTAAGAAAAATTGAAGGTCTACCCAGTTTCGTGTCCATTCCGAAACAAGGGGGAGATGAGAAGAAAGGATCGAAACCCCCTCCTTCCTCCAAAGCTACTCACACAACCGAACCACCCCCAACTGGTCATGCCTCGGGTTCGGGTGTGAAGAACAAAGGAAAAAACATAGCAGAGGGAGGAGACGACAATGAAGATGAAGATGAAGACAAGGAGACTATTGCGGACATGTTAAAGAGAAAGAACAGTCGCAATACTGATGTCGATGTCAGTCGTGTGGCACGTGAAGCTGAAGAAGCCGAACGTAAACAAAAAGAAGCCAACGATCTCCTTGAGAGCCGAAAGCTGCTCTTCCCTGCCTGGACCAGGGATCGTTTGATAAAGGAGGCCATAGAGACGCCAAGCATAGTATGGCTCGAGCCGGTGATATCGTTCGACTGCAACAACTCGGTCGATTCGCAATTTGATATGCCGTTGACTCGAAAGGCGTTCATCTTCCACGCCTTCTCCAACATTTTCGAAGTCCCGCATCCGAACGATGAGCTTGACAGGGAGCTCATTGACTTCTACCTGGAGGCCACTCGCCCTCAATACCATACATGGAGCGCCCAGAAGATTGTCAATGTTCGGGTGATGAAGCCGTTTGCCGTGGGGAGATTCACAAACGTCAAGTTCAAGCTTATCCGAGGATCTGCAAGAACTGCTCACATGATCTCTCTGGCGGATCTGCCCAATCTGAACCCTCATGATTGGATAGTCTTGTACAACATCTTGCTGACAAACGAAGCCGAATATGGTCCCATCTTAGACCATGTCAAAAGGATGCTGGCATGCTATATCATGGAGGTGGCCCTAATGGATCAGGAGGTTGCCACAGTGTTTAAGAAGAAACCGAAAGTCAAACCTGTGGGATCGGCCAGTGATCTAAACACGATGAAAATGGGCAAGATAGATTCGAGGCGAAACTCTGTGATGTTCACCAGAGCCGAAGGACAGAAATGTCTGTTCGCTTTAGCTGACAAGCACCTCTACACCACAACTTGCTTGGAACACGTCCTATCAATCGTCAAGCGGTGTAAGGACAATTCGGCTGATGAC